>NC_141071.1:24408217-25105717 GCF_041138505.1 Cibotium barometz | reverse complement strand
GGCCGATTTGGTGCATTTGGGTCATTGTTTTGGCCTTTGTTCCCAAGCATTGGAGCGGTGTTCATGCGCACACTTTTGGTTTTCTTTTCACACCTCACCCCTAGTCATTGGGCGTTAACACACACACTTTTGGTCATTTGGTTTTTTTTTGGCGTCCACACGTACATTTTTTGCCATTTGAGCATATTGGTGTTTTTTTTCACACACAGTGTGGCATTCTTGTGCACATTTGGGGGTGTTTCCACACTTTCAGGACTTTCAGGCATTGGCGAGATGACATGGCTATCCATTACTACCTCTACCCTGCCTACGATCGCCATGCTACCCACCATCAACGTCGTCTCGACATCACTACGACTTCATCCCAGATGCTGATCGTGCGGCATCCGCTCATACCCTATCACTCTGGCTTTATGCCTATCATCTTGATTTGCCATTTCATGTGAGGAGATGCATATCATTTTCTAAGTTTATACATACATTTGGCATGTCGTGGCTTCGACCTCTAGATCCTTCTCCACCGACATCATACTATGATGACACATCATATTCATGTCACTTATGGATGTTTGAGCTTGAGATGTTGTTGCCTAGCCAGTTTAGACACTTATTTGATGATGGGGGATGTCCATGCCAGATAGTCCAGACGTTCTACATATGGTGATTTTGTTGAGAATCTATGTGGTTATCTTTACAGGGATGGTTCAACATTGCTTGCATGGGATGATGTATGTGGGGACTTGATTGAGTGTCCTACATTTGTGAGCAAAGATGACTATATACCTCATGATAGGTATCATTATAACATGCATTCAGTGGATGATGATGTGGATAGTGATGATGATGTTCATGCTATGACTACAGATGATTCTATGGGTGGTGATGATCGTAGTGATCATTCATGGGATACATTTTTTTGAGTTATGGCATGACAGGTTTGAATCCTTGGAGGACATGGATCGAGCATACTACCACTTTCATTGCTATCACAGTGGTGTTTGCATGGGCTTTGAGAGCTTCTACAATTCATCCACCATGACGTCGATTAGCCATAATCCCATTGATTCTCATTTACTTAGACCAGCTCATCCATTGTATTATGAACGGGGATGATGAGGATGATGTTGTATTGTACACACACACATGATGATATTGATGTATCACACACACATATACATGATGATAGTGATACACGTGCACTTGATACCACTGACACATATGCATATGATGATGATGTATGTGATGGTGATACTGAGGGTGATGTGTGTGAGTTAGATCATGTGGACATGATCTCGAGGGCAAAGATGGCAGCGAGCATTACAAGCATCATAGAGCTACCTATCTCTATTCCTAGTGATCATAGGGATACACTAAATGACCATAGTGATGCATTCCATGATCTTGATGGGCATTTGACTAGTCATGATCATTCGGCTAGTCATACATCCCTAGTTACACATGGGATTGACACTTCACATGTCGTTGAGCACATCATAGACCATGAGGAGCATAGACCAGAGGTTCTAGTATTAGATGTGTTAGGCTACTCCTCTAGATTTGTTACATGTGGAGAGATTTCGGATACGACCACTACTCCTAGTTTTCATAGCATTCCTGGCATCATTCGGGTGAGTAGTTGTGATTGAGCAGTAAGGGATAGTGCATGAGAGTAGTGATGAGTTCGTAAAGGTGAGACATCATAGGAGTATGCATATCAATCATATTTTTAGCATATCCTATGACATTGACCTTGAGAGCTTTACATTTGATCTAGGGATTTTCTTAGATCCAGTGTTATTGGAGATTGATCTATCATTGGATTTAGGTCATATTATAGGGACACCAGTGATAGAGTTTGTCTATACCTTTGGGGATGACCTTAGTGGCCTTGGAGATTCCATTGATAGTGAGTTGATTTTGATACCACTTATCTCTCTTGTGTAGACACTTTGTCAGTTCTTAGTGATGATGATCTTTATAATGATCCAACTTTTATTTTAGAGGGACACACACATATAGAGTGTCTTGCACATGGAGATATTGTGCATGGGTCGGATGAGGCCGACCTCCTCAAGATATGTTCTTTTGGCTCATGGATGTTGACACAAGCCTATTTTCTTTCGAGCCAGGACATTTTCCATTGGATGCATTCTTTGCCATTTGAGGAGCATAGTTTTTGGATATGTGGCTCAACATTCAGATGCATCTATGACATATTCTAGTCTTGGCCTACACAATGATTCTTTTGTGCCAGAACCATTTAACATTCTGGCCACGAGTCTTGAGCTTCTTCGGCGGATACCTTTCGTGCCAGATTCACACTATGGTCATGAGGATGGGCTTATGAGTTTTCCTTTCGACCCTGGAGCAACTATCTCTTTGGAGTCGAGCTTTCCTTTTGATCCAGGAGCTACTACCATTTCAACTTCGACGGTTCGGGGTGTACACCATACATATCCCTTTGATCCTGGAGGATACTCAACTAGCTTTGTCATCGACAATGGTTCCTTATCCTCTCCATTTGCACCAGATTATCATGGGACCATTGCCTTGGATTTTGCATGCCTCGGATTTCCTTTTGATCTAGGAGGTTGCATAGATAGCCTCATCATCGATGGGAGCCCTCTATCCTTTCCATTTGACCCAAGGGGTCATATGATTCATGCACGGGTCTTCCACTACATCAACATTCAGTCGTCATGGATGTGATTTTTGGCTTTTTGTACATAGCCACTTGTATATGTCTTTTCTTTGGGCACAACCACCCTTCGATTTCGAGGATGAAATCATTGTAGGAGGGGATGGTTTGTAATGAAGTAAGTTTGGGTGCACATGTACATGGGGGATGGGGCCTAGGCACTTGGGCTTAGGGACATTTTCATGTGTACTTTTAGGGGCCTTAGGCTATAGGAGGCATAGGGCTCATGGACATTGTACCCTTTTTTATCATATTCACTTTATAGACATTCATGTCTTCTTGGTGCTCTTGCCCAAGCTTTCATGGTGAACTTCTCCCATATGAGATGTGAGGATGGTGACCCACACTCATGTTGTCACTCCATGCTTTGAGTGGCCACCCTAGCCTCTTGTGCACACACACACACACACACACACAATATATATTTTATTGTGTGTGTGTATAGCCTAATAGATATATTAAACTATATATCTATTAGGCTACACACACACCCCCCATATATAATATATATATTTTATAGCCTAAAGGCTAAAGCTATACACACACACACACACACACACACACATTTATTAAAATATGTATAGCTTAATGTGTGTGTGTGTGTGTGTGTGTGTGTGTGTGTGTGTGTGTGTGGAGCCTAATAAATACCTGGACTAAAATATCTATATATACATCTCTCTATATATATGTACATATATACATAGCCTAAACTATATTCTCTCTCTCTCTCTCTCTCTCTCTCTCTCTCTCTCTCTCTCTCTCTCTCTCTCTCTCTCTCTCGCCTAAACGTTTAAAAAAGTGTTTAAAAAGCATGAGTTTTCTCTTTGTACATCACAACTATTAAAAAAAACACATATTCTTTCTCTCTCTCTCTCTCACGTGCACAATTTCAATAACATATATAATAGAAAAGTTTTAAAAAAGTATGGCACACATATTGAACCATTAAAAAGTGTGTGTGTGTGTGTAATAAAATACATATAGCTTAATACTTTTTCAGCCATATATGTGTGTGTGTGTGTGTATCTTTAGACTATATATATTTTAGGCAACACACACATATTAGGCTATATGTAGTTCATTCCATTTTTGTATTTATATATATTCTAAATATATAGTTTATATATATATATATATATACATACACTAAAACACATATATCCTAAAAGATTCTTAGCCTAATGTGTGTGTGTGTGTGTGTGCATTATACATATTTTAGGCCCCACATACACACACACACACACACATATGTCTATATTTATATATTATATTTTATATATTTTAGGCAATATATATATTTGGTTTTGTGTGTGTGTGTGTGTAATAAAATACATATAGCCTTATACATTTTCAACCATATGTGAGTGTATGTGTGTGTGGCCTAAAATATGTATAGCACAAAGATACACACACACACACACACACACACATATTATCTATTAATATTTATATATTACATTATATACACACACACACACATTAGGCTATATGTATTTCATTTCATTCTTGTATTTATATATAGTAAAAATATATACCTTATATGTGTGTGTGTGTGTGTGTGTGTGTGTGTGTGTGTGTGTTATGTGTGCTATATGCACATTATGTGTGTATATACTAGGAGGCTAACCCACATTAGGCTTGTGAGCATGGGAGCATGGGAACAAGCTCTAGTGGAGCATGGGTTAGGACTAACCTTCAGGCATCCAAGGGTCACACATGGAGAATCAAGAGTCACTTGAGGGCCCTCCTATATAATAGGGGCATGGGGCACACTCAAGGGGGGCTTGGAGGCTTGTGAGGCCAAGGCTATGCTATGCTCTCTTGTGTAGAGGATCATATCTACTCACCTACCATTTCACACTATAGCAACATGCTATTGGATTGGAGTTATACCTCTTGATGGTATGGGACATCAAGGTAAAGGTATGATGTATTTCATTATATCTCATGTGTGCATCCCTTGGGCTTGGGGGTGGTCGGGTGGATGAGTTTATGCCTATTTTATGCATGTTTATGCATAACAATTATCTAGAGAGATCTTAGGGTTTTAACAGTGATATCAAAGCAATCTCTAGTTAATTATTATTGATTTTTCTTTTTTTATTACAAATTTTAATATTTTTCTTGAAGTAAATTTTAATATTTACTAATAAAAATATTATTTTGTTGATTTATGTTGATGATTTGCACATGGATCGTTGCTATGGCGATTGGAATGCATGTTACTACTATTCAATGGACGAATTGACGTTGCGGAAAAATTCTGTGAGTTTAATGCTATTTTTTCTTATTTTTTGTGGTTTAAAATAAGCAATTCACTAGAAGTTATAGTGTAGGCATTCTCTCTAGATAAATTTATTGTATCTATAGCCTGCATGTTTTGATGAGTGTAATCTCGTCGGTATTTTCATTTGTTGAAATCTCTTTCTTTAGAGTTCAAAAAGTTTATCTTATTGTGTTCGGATTAAGGAAATTTGGATTTTTTCTTTGTTGGTATTTCTTTCTCTAGTTCCGTACTTTAGGTGATTTATACAGTCAACCTGATGGTTTACGGATGGACCTATACGACTCATCGAGACGCTGATGACTCTCTATGTTGATATGGGTAACTCGGGACGTCGATTATTCCATGTGTAGATGTGGGTATGTCGGGGCGTCGATGAATCCCTGGTTCCTGCTGTTATAATGCCATGTTTTCTATTCCGAATGGTTTACAATAAGGAAACTACTTTGAGTATGAATTCCTCTGATTATCCACACTCTGATGGGCAAACAGAGCATATGAATCAGATTGTAGAGGATATGCTTCGTGCAAATGTCTCTAGAAAAGCATCAAATTGGAAAAAATATCTTCCTATGATTTAATTTGCCTATAATAGTTTTAAACATACGGCTATTGGTTTTAGTCCGTTTATGCTTATGTATGGGTATCAACCCAGGGTACCTATTGATGTCGGTCTTAAACGACATCGAGCTTGATGCATCGAGGGATTTCTTGCGTGATATGCAGGAAATGTTGACCGAAGCTCGGGATTCTATCAGGAGTGCTCAAGATAGGACACGGTTTTATGCTAATAGGGGACGCTCATCTTGGTCTTTTGAACCAGGAGCGTTGGTTTTAATTATTGTTGATTTTTTAAAAAAAATTCATATTTTTTTGAAGTAAATTTAAATATTTACTAATAAAAATATTATTTTGTTAATTTGTGTTGTGATGATTTGCACATGGATCATCGATATGGCCATTGGAACGCGTGCTACTACTATTCAATGGACGAATCGATGTCGCGGGGAAATTCCGTGAGTTTAATGCTATTTTTTCATATTTTTTGTGATTTAAATTAACCACATATTTTATTGTGGATATTTTTGGTAGAATGGATTCCCTAAATTTCTAGAATGTTTATGGATTTTTTTCCTAATTTTTGAAAAAGAATTAGCATTTCTATGGTTAAAAATATTTTTTTTATACATTTTTGCGAGTTTTTTCGTGGGTATGCGATCAAATTTCTGCCGATTTTCTGCTAAAATTTAGTAGGGGGCAGCATGTTTATGCATGGAATGCTCTCCCGTGTGTGTGGGATCCTCTTCGTCTCTCAAATTAGAATTTTCTTTTCTATTTTCTCTTATAAGGCAAAAATAGATTAAATTTAATCATAATTAAACCTTAATTATGATTAAGGTAATCTTAATTATGGCTTTATCTTCTCTTAACAGAGAGAAGAGAAGATGGGGTGGAGAAAAAGATTATGAGAGTTGGAGATGGAGAGGAGGAGAGAAGAGAGAGAGAGAGAGAATCCTCTCTCTCTTATTTCTGCGCACAGGCGGGGGGGAGGGGGAGGCAACGCTGCAGCCATCGGTGAAAAAAACGTCCCCCCCCTTAAAAAAATTTCATAAGCTTTAAATTAAGCTTATTAAAGTTGGTTTTTTTTAGTTTTTTAAAAAAATGAGTTCTTATTTACAAAAGAAAAGAGCTTTTTCCAAAAAGCTTGAAAATTATGATAATATGGGATTTTAAAAAAAAACTCTGGAAATTTTTGATTTTTTTTCTCTTAAAATCTTTTGGCTTTTCATCTTTCGGGAAACCTTTTGGCTTTTCGCATTCTCTCGAGAAACCTTTTGGCTTTTCAAATTCCGGAATATCTTTTGACCTTTCAGATTCCGAAACTTTTGACCTTTCACATTCTGATTTTTTTTGTCTTTTCATTTTCTTGAAACTGTTGGCTTTCCGTATTCCAGGAAAACCGTTGGGGTTCCGAAATTTTTTGACCGTTTGTATTCTAAATGCATTCGGGGTAAATTAAAAATTCTAAAAATTTCTTGAAAATTAGTGGAAAATTAGAAAAAGGTTATTTTAAATTTCTAGAAAATGTGGGGTTGGTCTTTGGCATGTGGTGTGTCCATTCGGGTGCCCGTGACCATTCAAATTCCTTTAAAAATATATTTTTTGACCCAAAAAATTAGAAAATCTTAACCTCAGGGATTAGTCAACTACAAAGTTTCCTTTCCCTGAATTCAAGTACCTTATCAGGTTCATGTGGAACATAGGATAATTCTTCAACTTTAACGAGTTTTTGAGGAGTAACTGTGTTATCCTCACCTCCCAGTTTCCCTTTCAATCTATTGATAAAAAAGACTAGATGAACTCTAACATGTGGAGGTAGTTTAAGTTCATATGTAACCGTGCCAATCCAATGTATGAATCGAAATGGAACACAATCTCTATGAGATAAATTCGAGCATTTTTCCATTGACAAAGTCTGAGAATCTTTGTACAAGGAACATAGTACAAAATCACTTGCAAAAAACGAAGGCAAATGCTACCTTCAAAGCATATGAAATTATCCAAAAGATCAAAAGATCCTTTAAAAACCATGGATAAAAGCATAGAAGCTCCTCGAATCCATAAAAACCATAGTTGATCATAAAAATCAATGCATACCATCTAATGGACATTAATCATGCCAAAAGAAGCATTAAAATCGGTGCCCAAGTCATCAATCCGGAGTATAGGAACGTGTGCTCTAGGCAAAACCTGATGAGTCTAATAAAACTTAGAAAACATCCAATAAAATCCACCAAAACAAACAGATCAACTAACCCATGATAGAATTTGTCTTAGGCTTAAGAAATTAAGCATAGACCACATATAAATAAGTGCAAAATAAATTATCATGGACAAGTGTCAAAGATGAAAAACACTTTGAACGCAGATTATAGCCACCATTGAAGAAAGTATAGAACATGTCCAAAAAGAATGGCTAAAAAATGTAAAAATTCGTGAAAACATCGTTCAGAATTAATCCAAACAAAAATATCTACTAATACGAGGTATAATCATATTAAAAAATATGCGAATAACCCGCATTGTTCTAATGTCAGTATGAGAAAACGTACTTCAACATTAAATAACCCTCTAAAATATTAAATTCTCGAGAAAAAAAATTATCATGATTTTGTTTCTAGTTTTCTTAATTTTATAGGGCCTCAAAATACGATAATTTTGAATTCCACTAAACCTATCTTATGGCATTCCAAGCCTATATTTTTCCAAAAAAAATTTAGCAATTAAATTTTCGAAAATACCATTGATATTTTAAAAATATCAATTTCTAGGATTTCTAAAAATAATTTCTAGAATATTCCTTATTTTTCTCGAGAATCCCATCGTTTATGAAATTTTCAATTCTGCTCGACAATTCTCAAATCCAATGCCCCCTATTGAATTTCAGCAGAAAAATGGTAGAGATTTGATCACATATCCGCGGAAAAACCCACTAAATGTATAAAAAATATATTTTTAACAATAAAAATGCTCAATTTTTTAAAAAAAATTAGAAAAAATCCATAAAAATTCTAGAAATTTAGGAAATCCATTCTACCAAAAATATCCACAATAAAATTTGTGGTATTTTCATAAAAATTTTAATTAATGATTATTTTAAACAATAAAAAATAGAAAAAAATAGCATTAAACTCATGAAATTCCCCCGCAACGTCGATTTGTCCATTGAATAGTAGTAACACACATTCCAATCGCCATATCGAAGATCCACGTGCAAATCATCAACACAAATCAACAAAATAAGATTTTTACTAGTAATTATAAAAATTTACTTCGAAAAAAATATCAAAAATTACAATAAAAAAAGAAAAATCAACAACAATTAACTAGAGATTGCTCTGATACCTTTACCTTGATGTCCCATACCATCAAGAGGTATAACTCTAATCCAATACCATGTAGCTATAGTGTGAAATGATAGGTGAGTAGATATGATCCTCTACACAAGAGAGCATAAAATAGCCTTGGCCTCATAAGCCTCCAAGCCCCCCTTGAGTGTGCCCCATGCCCCTATTATATAGGAGGGCCCTCAAGTGACTCTTGACTCTCCATTTCCCATGTGTGACCCTTAAATGCTTTACCCTAACCTTAACCCTTAAGGTTAGTCCTAACACATACTCCACTAGAGCTTGTTCCCATGCTCCCATGCTCACAAGCCTAATGTGGGTTAGCCTCCTAGTATATGCACACATAATGTACATATAACATACTTCTTCTCTCTCAAAACATTGCACTCTTGCATTGAAAAGAAGAAGAACTGCATTGAACAATATCAACCGACTCCCGAGTCGAATCCTCTATTTCCCTATCTTTCCACCTAATTTTAACCTCAGGGATGAGTCAACTACAAAGTTTTCTTTTTTTTGAATTCAAGTACCTTATCAGGTTCATGTAGAACATAGGATAATTCTTCAACTTTAACGAGTTCTTGAGGAGTAACTGTGTTATCCTCACCTTCTAGTTCTCCTTTCAATCTATTGATATAAAAAATTGGATGAACTCTAACATGTGGAGGTAGTTCAAGTTCATACGCAGCCGTGCCAATCCGATGTATAAATCGAAATGGACCACAATATCTAGGAGATAAATTCGAGTATTTTTTCCATTGACAAAGTCTGAGAATTTTTAAGAACTTTTAAATAAACCAACGTTCCTGGTTCAAAAGACCGAGATGAGTGTCCCCTATCAGCATAAAACTGTGCCCTATCCTGAGCACTCCTGATAGAATCCGGAGCTTTTGTCAGCATTTCCTGCTACCCATATCAACATAGAGAGTCATCAGCGTCTCGATGAGTCACGTAGGTCCATCCGTAAACCATCACGTTGACTGTATAAATCACCTAAAGTACGAAACTAGAGAAAGAAATGCCAACAAAGGAAAAATCCAAATTTTCTTAATCCGAACACAACAAGATAAACTTGTTGAACTCTAAAGAAAGAGATTTCAACAAATGAAAATACTGAGACGAGATTACACTCATCAAAACATGCAGGCTATAGATAAAATAAATTTATCTAGAGAGAATGCCTACACTATAACTATTAGTGAAATCAAAAAATGAGATTATCTTTGAATGTTGAGGTCAACATGCTAAGTGATGTAAGCAAAGCAACAATCTTGAGCCCAAATTATCCCATAAGATAATATATGTGAGAGATCGCTAGCGTCCCATACCACCATGATACCACCCATACATACCTTAACAATTTGAAACTCCCTAGTATACCGTCTAGGAAAATATGAATAAAATCCTGTATAAAAGGAATAAGATGGCCTTATCCCAGACTTTCACATACTAAAATCTGTCTCTATATACCTGAGACCACATCAAGGAATAACGCTTTTCGAGTACATCATTAGAAAAGTATTGAATTATTGGTGCCTTTTTAATGATAACTACCCAAAACACAATAAAGTTAGGGTAGAAAAATAACTCACCTAGATACATAAGCAACTAGGTATCCGAGTTGGAATATGTACAAGAGTACAAGGAACATAGTACAAAATTACATGCAAAAAACGAAGGCAAATGCTACCTTCAAAGCACATGAAATTATCCAAAAGATCAAAAGATCCTTTAAAAACCATGGATAAAAGCATAGAAGCTCCTCGAATCCATAAAAACCATAGTTGATCATAAAAATCAATGCATACCATCTAATGGACATTAATCATGCCAAAAGAAGCATTAAAATTGGTGGCCAACTCATCAATCCGGAGTATATGAACGTGTGCTCTAGGCAGAACCTGATGAGTCTAATAAAACTTGGAAAACATCCAATAAAATCCACCAAAACAAACAGATCAAATAACCCATGATAGAATTTGTCTTAGGCTTAAGAAATTAAGCATAGACCACACATAAATAAGTGCAAAATAAATTATCATGGACAAGTGTCAAAGATGAAAAACACTTTGAACGCAGATTATAGCCACCATTGAAGAAAGTATAGAACATGTCCAAAAAGAATGGCTAAAAAATGTAAAAATTCGTGAAAACATCGTTCAGAATTAATCCAAATAAAAATATCTAATAATACGAGATATAATCATATTAAAAAATATGCGAATAACCCGCATCGTTCTAATGTCAGCACAAGAAAACGTACTTCAACATTAAATAACCCTCGAAAATATTAAATTCTTGAGAAAAAAAATTTATCATGATTTTGTTTCTAGTTTTCTTAATTTTATAGGGTCTTAAAATACGATAATTTTGAATTCCACCAAACCTATCTTATGGCATTCCAAGCCTATATTTTTCCAGAAAATTTTTAGCAGTTAAATTTTCCAAAATACCATTGATATTTTAAAAATATCAATTTTGAGGATTTCTAAAAATAATTTCTAGAATATTCCTTATTTTTCTCGAGAATCCCATCGTTCATGAAATTTTCAATTCTACTCGACAATTCTCAAATCCAATGCCCCCTATTGAATTTCAGCAGAAAATTGGCAGAGATTTGATCACATACTCGTGGAAAAACCCGCTAAATGTATAAAAAATACATTTTTAACCATAAAAATGCTTAATTTTTTAAAAAAATTTAGAAAAAAATCCATAAAAATTCTAGAAATTTAGGGAATCCATTCTACCAAAAATATCCACAATAAAATTTGTGGTATTTTCATAAAAATTTCCATTAATGATTATTTTAAACCACAAAAAATAGGAAAAAAATAGCATTTAACTCATGGAATTTCCCCGCAACGTCGATTCGTCCATTGAATAGCAGTAACACGCATTCCAATCGCCATATCGATGATCCACGTCGATTCGTCCATTGAATAGCAGTAACACGCATTCCAATCGCCATATCGATGATCCACGTGCAAATTATCAACACAAATCAACAAAATAACATTTTTATAAGTAAATATTAAAATTTACTTCGAAAAAATACCAAAAATTACAATAAAAAAAGAAAAAGCAACAACAATTAACTAGAGATTGCTCTGATACCTTTACCTTGATGTCCCATACCATCAAGAGGTATAACTCTAATCCAATAGCATGTAGCTATAGTGTGAAATGATAGGTGAGTAGATATGATCCTCTACACGAGAGCATAAAATGGCCTCATAAGCCTCCAAGCCCCCCTTGAGTGTGCCCCATGCCCCTATTATATAGGAGGGACCTCAAGTGACTCTTGACTCTCCATTTCCCATGTGTGACCCTTAAATGCTTTACCCTAACCTTAACCCTTAAGGTTAGTCCTAACACATACTCCACTAGAGCTTACTCCCATGCTCCCATGCTCACAAGCCTAATGTGGGTTAGCCTCCTAGTATATGCACACATAATGTACATATAACATACTTCTTCTCTCTCAAAACATTGCACTCTTGCATTGAAAAGAAGAAGAACTGCATTGAACAATATCAACCGACTCCCGAGTCGAATCCTCTATTTCCCTATCTTTCCACCTGATGAGTCAACTACAAAGTTTTCTTTTTCTCAATTCAAGTACCTTATTAGGTTCATGTAGAACATAGGATAATTCTTCAACTTTAACGAGTTCTTGAGGAGTAACTGTGTTATCCTCACCTCCTAGTTCTCCTTTCAATCTATTGATATAAAAAACTAGATGAACTCTAATATGTCGAGGTAGTTTAAGTTCATTCGCAGCCGTGCCAATCCGATGTATAAATCAAAATGGACCACAATATCTAGGAGATAAATTCGAGCATTTTTCCCATTGACAAAGTCTGACAATTTTTAAGAACTTTTAAATAAACCAACGCTCCTAGTTCAAAAGACCGAGATGAGTGTCCCCTATCAGCATAAAACCGTGCCCTATTCTGAGCACTCTTGATAGAATCCCGAGCTTCGGTCAGCATTTCCTACATATCATGCAAGAAATCCCTCGATGCATCAAGCTCGATGTCCTTAAGACCGACATCAATAGTGCCCTGGGTTGATACCCACACATAAGCATAAACGGACTAAAACCAATAGCCGTATGTTTAAAACTATTATAGGCAAATTTCATCATTGGAAGATTTGTTTTTCAATTTGATGCTTTTCTAGAGACATATGCACGAAGCATATCCTCTATAATCTGATTCATATGCTCTTTTTGCCCATCAGAGTACGGATAATCAGAGGAATTCATAGTCAAAGTAGTTTCCTCGTTGTAAACCATTCGAAATAAAGTAAGAAAACATGGCATTATAACAGTAGGAACCAGGGATTCATCGGCGCCCCGACGTACCCACATCTGCACATGGAATAATCGACGTCCCGAGCTACCCATATCAACATAGAGAGTCATCAGCGTCTCCATGAGTCATATAGGTCCATCCGTAAACCATCACGTTGACTGTATAAATCACCTACTAAAGTACGGAACTAGAGAAAGAAATGCCATCAAAGGAAAATCCAAATTTCCTTAATCCGAACACAACAAGATAAACTTGTTGAAATCTAAAAAAAGAGATTTCAACAAATGAAAATGCCGAAAGGAGATTACACTCATCAAAACATGCAGGCTATAGATAAAATAAATTTATCTAGAGAGAATGCCTACACTACAACTTCTAGTGAATTCAGAAAATGAGATTGTCTTTGAATGTTGAGGTCAACATGCTAAGTGATGTAAGCAAAGCAACTATCTTGAGCCCAAATTATCCCATAAGATAATATATGTGAGAGATCGCTAGCGTCCCATACCACCATACATAAGATAATATATGTGAGATCGCTAGCGTCCCATACCACCATGATACCACCCATACATACCTTAACAATTTGAAACTCCCTAGTATGCCGTCTAGGAAAATATAAATAAAATCCTGTATAAAAGGAATAAGATCGCCTTATCCTAGACTTTCACATACTAAAATCTGTCTCTATATACCTGAGACCACATCAAGGAATAACTCTTTTCGAGTACATCATTAGAAAAGAATTTTGAATTATTGGTACCTTTTTAATGATAACTACCCAAAACACAATAAAGTTAGGGTAGAAAAATAACTCACCTAGATACATAAGCAACTAGGTATCCGAGTTGGAATATGTACAAGAGTACAAGGAACATAGTACAAAATTACATGCAAAAAACGAAGGCAAATGCTACCTTCAAAGCATATGAAATTATCCAAAAGATCAAAAGATCCTTTAAAAACCATGGATAAAAGCATAGAAGCTCCTCGAATCCATAAAAACCATAGTTGATCATAAAAATCAATGGATACCATCTAATGGACATTAATCATGCCAAAAGAAGCATTAAAATTGGTGGCCAACTCATCAATCCAGAGTATATGAACGTGTGCTCTAGGCAGAACCTGATGAGTCTAATAAAACTTGGAAAACATCCAATAAAATCCACCAAAACAAACAGATCAAATAACCCATGATAGAATTTGTCTTAGGCTTAAGAAATTAAGCATAGACCACACATAAATAAGTACAAAATAAATTATCATGGACAAGTGTGAAAGGTGAAAAACAGTTTGAACGCAGATTATAGCCACCATTCAAGAAAGTATAGAACATGTCCAAAAAGAATGGCTAAAAAAATGTAAAAATTCATGAAAACATCGTTCAAAATTAATCCAAACAAAAATATCTACTAATACGAGGTATAATCATATTAAAAAATATGCGAATAACTCGCATTGTTCTAATGTCAGCACGAGAAAACGTACTTCAACATTAAATAACCCTCAAAAATATTAAATTCTCGAGAAAAAAAATTATCATGATTTTGTTTCTAGTTTTCTTAATTTTATAGGGCCTCAAAATACGATAATTTTGAATTCCACCAAACCTATCTTATGGCATTCCAAGCCTATATTTTTCTAGAAAATTTTTAGCAATTAAATTTTCCAAAATACCATTAATATTTTAAAAATATCAATTTCGAGGATTTCTAAAAATAATTTCTAGAATATTTCTTATTTTTCTTGAGAATCCCATTGTTCATGAAACTTCCAATTTTGCTTGACAATTCTCAAATCCAATGCCCCCTATTGAATTTCAGTAGAAAAATGGCAGAGATTTGATCACATACCCGCGGAAAAACCCACTAAATGTATAAAAAATATATTTTTAACAATAAAAATGCTCAAATTTTTTAAAAAAAATTTAGGAAAAAATCCATAAAAATTCTAGAAATTTAGGGAATCCATTCCACTAAAAATATCCACAATAAAATTTGTGGTATTTTCATAAAATTTCCATTAATGATTATTTTAAACCACAAAAAATAGGAAAAAATAGCATTAAACTCATGGAATTTCCCCGCAACGTCGATTCGTCCATTGAATAGTAGTAACACGCAATCCAATCGCCATATCGATTATCCACGTGTAAATCATCAACATAAATTAAAAAAATAATATTTTTATTAGTAAATATTAAAATTTATTTCGAAAAAAATACCAAAAATTACAATAAAAAAAGAAACATCAACAACAATTAACTAGAGATTGCTCTGATACCTTTACCTTGATGTCCCATACCATCAAGAGGTATAACTCTAATCCAATAGCATGTAGCTATAGTGTGAAATGATAGGTGAGTAGAAATAATCCTCTACACAAGAGAGCATAAAATCGCCTTGGGCTCATAAGCCTCCAAGCCCCCCTTGAGTGTGCCCCATGCCCCTATTATATAGGAGGGCCCTCAAGTGACTCCTCCGTCAGCATTTCTTGCATATCACACAAGAAATCCCTCGATGCATCAAGCTCGAAGTCCTTAAGACCGACGTCAATAGTGCCCTGGGTTGATACCCACACATAAGCATAAACGGACTAAAACCAATAGCCGTATGTTTAAAACTATTATAGGCAAATTTCATCATTGGAAGATATTTTTTTCAATTTGATGCTTTTCTAGAGACATATGCACAAAGCATATCCTCTATAATCTGATTCATATGCTCTGTTTGCCCATCAGAGTGCGGATAATCAGAGGAATTCATACTCAAAGTAGTTTCCTCGTTGTAAACCATTCGAAATAAAGTAGGAAAACATGGCATTATAACAGTAGGAACCATGGATTCATCGGCGCCCCGACGTACCCACATCAACACATGGAATAATCGACGTCTCGAGCTACCGATATCAACATGGAGAGTCATCAGCGTCTCCATGAGTCACATAGGTCCATCCGTAAACCATCACGTTGACTGTATAAATCACCTAAAGTACGAAACTAGAGAAAGAAATGCCAACAAAGGAAAAATCCAAATTTCCTTAATCCAAACACAACAAGATAAACTTGTTAAACTCTAAAGAAAGAGATTTCAACAAATGAAAATACCGAGACGAGATTACACTCATCAAAACATGCATGCTAGAGATAAAATAAATTTATCTAGAGAGAATGCCTACACTATAACTTCTAGTGAATTCAGAAAATGATATTGTCTTTGAATGTTGAGGTTAACATGCTAAGTGATGTAAGCAAAGCAACAATCTTGAGCTTAAATTATCCCATAAGATAATATATGTGAGAGATCGCTAGCGTCCCATACCACCATGATACCACCCATACATACCTTAACAATTTGAAACTCCCTAGTATGCCGTCTAGGAAAATATGAGTAAAATCCTGTATAAAAGGAATAAGATGGCCTTATCCCAGACTTTCACATACTAAAATCTGTCTCTATATACCTAAGACCACATCAAGGAATAACGCTTTTCGAGTACATTATTAGAAAAGTATTGAATTATTGGTGCCTTTTTAATGATAACTACCCAAAACACAATAAAGTTAGGGTAGAAAAATAACTCACCTAGATACATAAGCAACTAGGTATCCGAGTTGGAATATGTACAAGAGTACAAGGAACATAGTACAAAATTACATGCAAAAAACGAAGGCAAATGCTACCTTCAAAGCACATGAAATTATCCAAAAGATCAAAACCATGGATAAAAGCATAGAAGCTCCTCGAATCCATAAAAACCATAGTTGATCATAAAAATCAATGCATACCATCTAATGGACATTAATCATGCCAAAAGAAGCATTAAAATTGGTGGCCAACTCATCAATCCGGAGTATATGAACGTGTGCTCTAGGCAGAACCTGATGAGTCCAATAAAACTTGGAAAACATCCAATAAAATCCACCAAAACAAACAGATCAACTAACCCATGATAGAATTTGTCTTAGGCTTAAGAAATTAAGCATAGACCACACATAAATAAGTGTAAAATAAATTATCATGGACAAGTGTCAAAGGTGAAAAACAGTTTGACCGCAGATTATAGCCACCATTGAAGAAAGTATAGAACATGTCCAAAAAGAATGGCTAAAAAATGTAAAAAATCGTGAAAACATCGTTCAGAATTAATCCAAACAAAAATATCTACTAATATAAGATATAATCATATTAAAAAAATATGCGAATAACCCGCATCTATCTAATGTCAGCACGAGAAAACGTACTTCAACATTAAATAACCCTCGAAAATATTAAATTCTCGAGAAAAAAAAGTTATCATGATTTTGTTTCTAGTTTTCTTAATTTTATAGGGCCTCAAAATACGATAATTTTGAATTGCACCAAACCTATCTTATGGCATTCCAAGCCTATATTTTTCCAAAAAAAATTTAGCAATTAAATTTTCTAAAATACCATTGATATTTTAAAAATATCAATTTCGAGGATTTCTAGAATATTTCTTATTTTTCTCGAGAATCCCATTGTTCATGAAATTTCCAATTCTGCTCAACAATTCTCAAATCCAATGCCCCCTACTGAATTTCAGCAGAAAATTGGCAGAGATTTGATCACATACCCGCAGAAAAACCCGCTAAATGTATAAAAAATATATTTTTAATCATAAAAATGCTTTTAAAAAATTTAAAAAAATTTAGAAAAAAATCCATAAAAATTCTAGAAATTTAGGGAATCCATTCTACCAAAAATATCCACAATAAAATTTGTGGTATTTTCATAAAAATTTCCATTAATGATTATTTTAAACCACAAAAAATAGAAAAAAATAGCATTAAACTCATGGAATTCACCCGCAACGTCGATTCGTCCATTGAATAGTAGTAACACGCATTCCAATCGCCATATCGATGATCCACGTGTAAATCATCAACAAAAACCAACAAAATAATATTTTTATTAGTAAATATTAAAATTTACTTCGAAAAAATACCAAAAATTATAATAAAAAAAGAAAAATCAACAACACTTAACTAGAGATTGCTTTGATACCTTTACCTTGATGTTCCATACCATCAAGAGGTATAACTCTAATCCGATGGCATGTAGCTATAGTGTGAAATGATAGGTGAGTAGATATGATCCTCTACACAAGAAAGCATAAAATAGCCTTGGCCTCATAAGCCTCCAAGCCCCCCTTGAGTGTGCCCCATGCCCCTATTATATAGGAGGGCCCTCAAGTGACTCTTGACTCTCCATTTCCCATGTGTGACCCTTAAATGATTTACCCTAACCTTAAGGTTAGTCCTAACACATACTCCACTAGAGCTTACTCCCATGCTCCCATGCTCACAAGCCTAATGTGGGTTAGCCTCCTAGTATATGCACACATAATGTACAAAAGTAACATACTTCTTCTCTCTCAAAACATTGCACTCTTGCATTGAAAAGAAGAAGAACTGCATTGAACAATATCAACCGACTCCCGAGTCGAATCCTCTATTTCCCTATCTTTCCACCTAATTTTAACCTCAGGGATGAGTCAACTACAAAGTTATCTTTTTCTGAATTCAAGTACCTTATCAGGTTCATGTAGAACATAGGATAATTCTTCAACTTTAATGAGTTCTTGAGGAGTAACTGTGTTATCCTCACCTCCTAGTTCTCCTTTCAATCTATTGATATAAAAAACTAGATGAACTCTAACATGTGGAGGTAGTTTAAGTTCATACGCAACCGTGCCAATCCGATGTATAAATCGAAATGGACCACAATATCTAGGAGATAAATTCGAGCATTTTTCCCATTGACAAAGTCTGAGAATTTTTAAGAACTTTTAAATAAACCAACGCTCCTGGTTCAAAAGACCGAGATGAGTGTCCCCTATCAGCATAAAACCGTGCCCTATCCTGAGCACTCCTGATAGAATCCCGAGCTTCGGTCAACATTTCCTACATATCACGCAAGAAATCTCTCGATGCATGAAGCTCGATGTCCTTAAGACCAACATCAATAGTGCCCTGGGTTGATACCCACACATAAGCATAAATGGACTAAAACCAATAGCCGTATGTTTAAAACTATTATAGGCAAATTTCATCATTGGAAGATATTTTTTTTTAATTTGATGCTTTTCTAGAGACATATGCACGAAGCATATCCTCTACAATCTGATTCATATGCTCTGTTTGCCCATCAGAGTGCGGATAATCAGAGGAATTCATACTCAAAGTAGTTTCCTCGTTGTAAACCATTCGAATTAAAGTAGAAAAACATGGCATTATAACAACAGTAGGAACCATGGATTCATCGGCGCCCTGACGTACCCACATCTGCACATGGAATAATCAACGTCCCGAGCTACCCATATCAACATAGTGAGTCATCAGCGTCTCGATGAGTCACATAGGTCCATCCATAAACCATCACGTTGACTGTATAAATCACCTAAAGTACGGAACTAGAGAAAGAAATGCCAACAAAGGAAAAATCCAAATTTTCTTAATCTGAACACAACAAGATAAACTTGTTGAACTCTAAAGAAAGAGATTTCAACAAACGAAAATACCGAAAGGAGATTACACTTATCAAAACATGCAGGCTATAGATAAAATAAATTTATCTAGAGAGAATGCCTACACTATAACTTCTAGTGAATTCAAAAAATGAGATTGTCTTTGAATGTTGAGGTTAACATGCTAAAGTGATGTAAGTAAAGCAACAATCTTGAGCCCAAATTATCCCATACGATAATATATGTGAGAGATCCCATACCACTATGATACCACCCATACATACCTTAACAATTTGAAACTCCCTAGTATGCCGTCTAGGAAAATATGAATAAAATCCTGTATAAAAGGAATAAGATGGCCTTATCCCAGACTTTCACATACTAAAATCTGTCTTCTTATACCTAAGACTACATCAAGGAATAACTCTTTCCGAGTACATCATTAGAAAAGAATTTTAAATAATTGGCACCTTTTTAATGATAAGTACTCAAAACACAATAAAGTTAGGGTAGAAAAATAACTCACCTAGATACATAAACAACTAGGTATCCAAGTTGGAATATGTACAAGAGTACAAGGAACATAGTCCAAAATTACATGCAGAAAACGAAGGCAAATGCTACCTTCAAAGCACATGAAATTATCCAAAAGATCAAAAGAGAAAAAAACCATGGATAAAAGCATAGAAGCTCCTCGAATCTATAAAAACCATAGTTGATCATAAAAATCAATGCATACCATCTAATGGAGATTAATCATGCCAAAAGAAGCATTAAAATTATTAGCCAACTCATCAATCCGGAGTATATGAATGTGGTGTCGTTCAAGCAAAACTCCAAAGTAAGCAAGTAAAACACATGTGTGTAGCACTCAATAAAAACTCAATAAAAAACCCCTAGACACAAGTGATCTAGGCAGAACCTGATGAGTCTAATAAAACTTGGAAAATATCCAATAAAATCCACCAAAACAAACAGATCAACTAACCCATGATAGAATTTGTCTTAGGCTTAAGAAATTAAGCATAGACCACACATAAATAAGTGCAAAATACATTATCATGGAAAAGTGTCAAAGGTGAAACACACTTTGAACGCAGATTATAGCCACCATTGAAGAAAGTATGGAACATGTCCAAAAAGAATGGCTAAACAATGGTAAAAAGTCGTGAAAACAGTTCAGAATTAATCCAAACAAAAATATCTACTAATACGAGGTATAATCATATTAATAATATGCGAATAACCCGTATCTATCTAATGCTAGCACGAGAAAATGTACTTCAACATTAAATAACCCTCGAAAATATTAAATTCTCGAGAAAAGAAATTACCATGATTTTGTTTCTAATTTTTTCTAATTTTAAGGAATTTGAATGGTCACGGGCGCCCGAATGGACACACCACATGCTAAACACCAACCCCACATTTTTCAAAAATTTAAAATAACCTTTGTTTAATTTTTACTAACTTTTTAGAATTTTTTAGAATTTTTAATTTACCTTGAACGCATTTAGAATACAAACAGTCAAAAAATTTGAGAATCCCAACGGTTTACGGAAAGCCAACAGTTTCGGGAAGAAGAAAAGACAAAAAAAAATCGGAATGTGAAAGGTGAAAAGTTTCCGGAATCCGATAGGTCAAAAGATTTTCCGGAATTCAAAAAGCCAGAAGGTTTCTCGGGAATGCGGAAAACCAAAAGGTTTCCCAGAAGATGAAAAGCCAAAAGGTTTTAAGAGAAAAAAACTTAGAAACTTCAAGAGATTCTTTTTTCAAATCCCATATTTTATCATAATTTTTAGGCTTTTTTGGAAAAATTCCAAAGCTTTTTTTTGGGTAAATAAAAAACTCAACTTTAATAATAAATAAATAAAAAACCAACTTTAATAAGCTTAATTAAAATCTTATGAATTTTTTTTTAAAGGGGGGGCGGGTGCTGCGTTGCCCCCTCCCCCTCCCCCCGCCTGTGCGCAAAAATGACAGAGAGAGGATTCTCTCTCTCTCTCTCTCTTCTCTCCTCCTCTCCATCAACTCTCATAATCTTTTTCTCCACCCCATCTTCTCTTCTCTCTGTTAAGAGAAGATTAAGCCATAATGAAGATTACCTTATTCATAATTAAGGTTTAATTATGATTAAATTTAATCAATTTTTACCTAATAAGAGGAAAATAGAAAAGAAAATTTTGATTTGAGAGACGAAGAGGATCCCACTCACACGGCAGAGCATTCCATACATCAACATGCTGCCCCCTCTACTGAATTTCAGTAGAAAATTGGCAGAGATTTGATCACATACTCGCGGAAAAACTCGCAAAAATGTTTAAAAAAATACATTTTCAACCATAAAAATGCTCAAAAAAACTAAAAAATTAGAAAAAAATCCATAAAAATTCTAAAAATTTAGGGAATCCATTCTACCAAAAATATCCATAATAAAATATGTGGTATTTTCATAAAAATTTCCATTAATGCTTATTTTAAACCACAAAAAATAAGAAAAAATAGCATTAAACTCATGAAATTTTCCTGCAACATCGATTGGTCCATTGAATAGTAGTAACACGCATTTCAATCACCATATCGATGATCCACGTGCAAATCATCAACACCAATCAACAAAATAATATTTCTATTAGTAAATATTAAAATTTACTTCAAAAAAATACTAAAAATTACAATAAAAAAAGAAAAATCAACAACAATTAACTAGAGATTGCTCTGATATCATTGTTAAAACCCTAAGATGTCTCTAGATAATTGTTATGCATAAATCAGGCATAAACTCATCCACCCGACCACCCCCCCGAGCCCAAGGAATGCACACATGAGATATAATGAAATACATCATACCTTTACCTTGATGTCCCATACCATCAAGAGGTATAACTCCAATCCAATAGCATGTAGCTATAGTGTGAAATGGTAGGTGAGTAGATATGATCCTCTACACAAGAGAGCATAACATAGCCTTGGCCTCATAAGCCTCCAATTCCCCCTTGAGTGTGCCCCATGCCCCTCTTATATAGGAGGGCCCTCAAGTAACTCTTGACTCTCCATTTCCCATGTGTGACCCTTGGATGCTTGACCCTAACCTTAACCCTTAAGGTTAGTCCTAACCCATACTCCACTAGAGCTTGTTCCCATGCTCCCATGCTCACAAGCCTAATGTGGGTTAGCCTCCTAGTATATGCACACATAATGTGCATATAACATACTTCTTCTCTCTCAAAACATTGCACTCTTGCACTCTTGCAATGAAAAGAAGAAGAACTGCACTGAACAATATCAACCGACTCCCAAGTCAAATCCTCTATTTCCCTATCTTTCCACCTAATTTAAACCTAAGGGATGAGTCAACTACAAAGTTTTCTTTTTCTGAATTCAAGTATCTTATCAGGTTCATGTAGAACATAGGATAATTCTTCAACTTTAACGAGTTCTTGAGGAGTAATTGTGTTATCCTCACCTCCCAATTCTCCTTTTAATCTATTGATATAAAAAACTGGATGAACTCTAACATGTGGAGGTAGTTTAAGTTCATACGCAGCCGTGCCAATCCGATGTATAAATCAAAATGGACCACAATATCAAGGAGATAAATTCGAGCATTTTTCCCATTGACAAAGTCTGAGAATCTTTAGGAACTTTTAAATAAACCAACGCTCTTAGTTCAAAAGACCGAGATGAGCATCCCCTATTAGCATAAAACCGTGCCCTATCCTGAGCACTCTTGATAGAATCCCGAGCTTTCGTTAGCATTTCCTGTATATCACGCAAGAAATCGCTCGATGCATCAAGCTCGATGTCCTTAAGACCGACATCAATAGTGCCTTGGGTTGATACCCACACATAAGCATAAATGGACTAAAACCAATAGCCGAATATTTAAAACTATTATAGATAAATTCCATCATTGGAAGATATTTTTTTCAATTTGATTCTTTTCCAGAGACATATGCACGAGGCATATCCTCTATAACCTGATTCATATGCTCTGCTTGCCATCAGAGTGTGGATAAACAGAGGAATTCATAGTCAAAGTAGTTTTCGCGTTGTAAACCATTCGAAATAAAGTAGCAAAACATGGCATTATAACAGTAGGAAGAACCAAGGATTCATCGGCGCCCCGACGTACCCACATCTGCACATGGAATAATTGATGTCCCGAGCTACCTATATCAACATAGAGAGTCATCAGCGTCTCGATGAGTCACATAGGTCCATCCATAAACCATCACGTTGACTGTATAAATCACCTAAAGTACGGAACTAGAGAAAGAAATGCCAACAAAGGAAAAATCCAAATTTCCTTAATCCGAACACAACAAGATAAACTTGTTGATTTCTAAAGAAAGAGATTTCAACAAATGAAAATACCGACGAGATTACACTCATCAAAACATGTAGCCTATAGATAAAATAAAATTATCTAGAGAGAATGCCTACACTATAACTTTAATTGAATTCAGAAAATGAGATTGTCTTTGAATGTTGAGATCAACATGCTAAGTGATGTAAGCAAAGCAACAATCTTGAGCCCAAATTATCCCATAAGATAATATATGTGAGAGATCGCTAGCGTCCCATACCACCATGATACCACCCATACATATCTTAACAATTTGAAACTCCCTAGTATGCCGTCTAGGAAAATATGAATAAAATCCTGTATAAAAAGAATAAGATGGCCTTATCCCAGACTTTCACATACTAAAATTTGTCTCTATATACCTGAGAGACCACATCAAGGAATAACTCTTTTCGAGTACATCATTAGAAAAGAATTTTAAATTATTGGCTCCTTTTTAATGATAACTACCCAAAACACAATAAAGTTAGGGTAGAAAAATAACTCACCTCGATACATAAGCAACTAGGTATCCGAGTTGGAATATGTACAAGAGTACAAGGAACATAGTCCAAAAATACATGCAAAAAATGAAGGAAAATGCTACCTTCAAAGCACATGAAATTATCCAAAAAACGAAGGCAAATGCTACCTTCAAAGCACATGAAATTATCCAAAAGATCAAAAGATCCTTAAAAAACCATGGATAAAAGCATAGAAGCTCCTCGAATCCATAAAAACCATAGTTTATCATAAAAATCAATGCATACCATCTAATGGACATTAATCATGCCAAAAGCAGCATTAAAATTGGTGGCCAACTCATCAATCCAGAGTATCTGAACGTGGTGTCGTTCAAGCAAGACTCCAAAGTAAGCAAGTGAAACAGATGTGTGTAGCACTCAATAAAGAACCCCTAGACACAAGTGATCTAGGTAGAACCTGAGGAGTCTAATAAAACTTAGAAAACATCCAATAAAATCCACCAAAACAAACAGATCAACTAACCCATGATAGAATTTGTCTTAGGCTTAAGAAATTAAGCATAGACCACACATAAATAAGTGCAAAATAAATTATCATGGAAAAGTGTCAAAGGTGAAACACACTTTGAACGCAGATTATAGCCATCATTGAAGAAAGTATGGAACATGTCCAAAAAGAATGGCTAAACAATGGTAAAAAATCATGAAAACATCGTTCAGAATTAATCCAAACAAAAATATCTACTAATACGAGGTATAATCATATTAATAATATGCGAATAACCCGCATCTATCTAATGTTAGTATGAGAAAACGTACTTCAACATTAAATAACCCTCCAAAATATTAAATTCTTGAGAAAAAAATTTATCATGATTTTGTTTCTAATTTTTTCTAATTTTATAGGGCCTCAAAATACGATAATTTTGAATTCCATCAAACCTATCTTATGGCATTTCAAGCCTATATTTTTCCAAAAAAAAATTAGCAATTAAATTTACCAAAATACCATTGATATTTTAAAAATATCAATTTCTAAGATTTCTAAAAATAATTTCTAGAATATTCCTTATTTTTCTCGAGAATCCTATCGTTCATGAAATTTGCAATTTCGCTCGACAATTCTCAGATCCAATGAAAATTTACAATTTTAATGGATTTTCTAATTTTTTGGGTTAAAAATAATATTTTTAAAGAATTTGAATGGTCACGGGCGCCCAAATGGACACACCACATGCCAAACACCAACCCCACATTTTCCAGATATTTGAAATAACCTTTGTCTAATTTTCCACTAATTTTCAGGAATTTTTTAAAATTTTTATTTTACCTTGAATGCATTTAGAATACAAACGGTCAAAAAATTTCAGAATCCCAATGGTTTTTCTGAAATACGGAAAGCCGACAGTTTCGAGAAGAAGAAAAGACAAAAATAATTGGAATGTGAAAGGTGAAAAGTTTCTAGAATCCGAAAGGTCAAAAGATTTTCCGGAATTCGAAAAGCCAGAAGGTTTCTCGGGAATGCGGAAAGCCAAAAGGTTTCCCGAAAAAAGAAAAGCCAAATGGTTTTAAGAGAAAAAAACTCAGAAATTTCCAGAGATCTTTTTTTCAAATCCCATATTTTATCATAATTTTCAGGCTTTTTTAAAAAAATTTAAAATCTCTTTTTTTTGTAAATAAAAAACTCATTTAATAAAAAAATAAAAAACCTACTTTAATAAGCTTAATTAAAAGCTTATGAAATTTTTTAAAGGGGGGGGACATTTTTTTTTTGCCGGCAAGTGTTGCGTTGCCCCCTCCCCCTTCCCTCGGCCTGTGCGCAGAAATGAGAGAGACAGGATTCTCTCTATCTCTTCTTCTCTTCTCCTCTCCATCTCCAACTCCCATAATCTTTTTCTCCACCCCATCTTCTCTTCTCTCTGTTAAGAGAAGATCAAGCCATAATGAAGATTACCTTATTCATAATAAAGGTTTAATATTGATTAAATTTAATCAATTTTTGCCTAATAAGAGGAAGATAGAAAAGAAAATTTTGATTTGAGAGACGAAGAGGATCCCACGCACACGGGAGAGCATTCCATGCATCAACATGCTGCCCCCTACATAATTTCAGCATACCATCAAGAGGTATAACTCCAAACCAATAGCATGTAGCTATAGTGTGAAATGGTAGGTGAGTAGATATGATCCTCTACACAAGAGAGCATAACATAGCCTTGCCTCATAAGCCTCCAAGCCCCCCTTGAGTGTGCCCCATACCCCTATTATATAGGAGGGTCCTCAAGTGACTCTTGACTCTCCATTTTCCATGTGTCACCCTTGGATGCTTGACCCTAACCTTAACCCTTAAGGTTAGTCCTAACCCATGCTCCACTAGAGCTTGTTCCCATGCTCCCATGCTCACAAGCCTAATGTGGGTTAGCCTCATAGTATATGCACACATAATGTGCATATAACATACTTCTTCTCTCTCAAAACATTGCACTCTTGCAATGAAAAGAAGAAGAACTGCACTGAACAATATCAACCGACTCCCAAGTCGAATCCTCTATTTCCCTATCTTTCTACCTAATTTTAACCTCAGGGATGAGTCACCTACAAAGTTTTCTTTTTCTGAATTCAAGTACCTTATCAAGTTCATGTAGTAGAACATAGGATAATTCTTCAACTTTAACGAGTTCTTGAGGAGTAACTGTGTTATCCTCACCTCCCAGTTCTCCTTTCAATCTATTGATATAAAAAACTGGATGAACTCTAACATGTGGAGGTAGTTTAAGTTCATTTGCAGCCGTGCCAATCCGATGTATAAATCGAAACGGACCACAATATCTAGGAGATAAATTCGAGCATTTTTCCTATTGACAAAGTCTGAGAATCTTTAGGAACTTTTAAATAAACCAACGCTCCTGGTTCAAAAGACCGAGATGAGTGTCCCCTATTAGCATAAAACCGTGCCCTATCCTGAGCACTCTTGATAGAATCCCGAGCTTCGGTCAGCATTTCTTGCATATCACGCAAGAAATCCCTCGATGCATCAAGCTCAATGTCCTTAAGACCCACACCAATAGTGCCTTGAGTTGATACCCACACATAAACATAAACGGACTAAAACCAATAGTCGAATGTGTGGGTTGATACCCACACATAAACATAAACAGACTAAAACCAATAGTCGTATGTTTAAAACTATTATAAGCAAATTCCATCATTGGAAGATATTTTTTTCAATTTGATGCCTTTCTAGAGACATATACACGAAGCATATCCTCTACAATATGATTCATATGCTCTATTTGCCCATCAGAGTGCGGATAATAAGAGGAATTCATACTCAAAGTAGTTTCCTCGTTGTAAACCATTCGAAATAAAGTAAAAAAACATGGCATTATAACAGTAGGAACCAGGGATTCATCTGCACATGGAATAATCGACGTCCCGAGCTACCTATATCAACATAGAGAGTCATCAGCGTCTCGATGAGTCACATAGGTCCATCCGTAAACCATCACGTTGACTGTATAAATCACCTAAAGTACGGAACTAGAGAAAGAAATGCCAACAAAGGAAAAATCCAAATTTCCTTAATCCGAACACAACAAGATAAACTTGTTGAACTCTAAAGAAAGAGATTTCAACAAATGAAAATACCGAGACGAGATTACACTCATCGCTATAGATAAAATAAATTTATCTAGAGAGAATGCCTACACTATAACTTCTAGTGAATTCAGAAAATGAGATTGTCTTTGAATATTGAGGTCAACATGCTAAGTGATATAAGAAAAGCAACAATCTTGAGCCCAAATTATCCCATAAGATAATATATGTGAGAGATCGCTAGCGTCCCATACCACCATGATACCACCCATACATACCTTAACAATTTGAAACTCCCTAGTATGCCATCTAGGAAAATATGAATAAAATCCTATATAAAAGGAATAAGATGGCCTTATCCCAGACTTTCACATACTAAAATCTGTCTCTATATACCTAAGACCACATCAAGGAATAACTCTTTCCGAGTACATCATTAGAAAAGAATTTTGAATTATTGGCGCCTTTTTGATGATAACTACCCAAAACACAATAAAGTTAGGGCAGAAAAATAACTCACCTAGATACATAAGCAACTAGGTATCCGAGTTGGAATATGTACAAGAGTACAAGGAACATAGTCCAAAATTACATGCAAAAAACGAAGGCAAATGCTACCTTCAAAGCACATGAAATTATCCAAAAGATCAAAAGATCCTTAAAAAACCATGGATAAAAGCATAGAAGCTCCTCGAATCCATAAAAACCATAGTTGATCATAAAAATCAATGCATACCATCTAATGGACATTAATCATGCCAAAAAAAGCATTAAAATTTATGGCCAACTCATTAATCCGGAGTATATGAACGTGGTGTCGTTCAAGCAAAACTCCAAAGTAAGCAAGTGAAACACATCTGTGTAGCACTCAATAAAAAACCCCTAGACACAAGTGATCTAGGCAGAACCTGATGAGTCTAATAAAACTTGGAAAACATCCAATAAAATCCATCAAAATAAATAGATCAACTAATCCATGATAGAATTTATCTTAGGCTTAAGAAATTAAGCATAGACCACACATAAATAAGTGCAAAATAAATTATCATGGAAAAGTGTCAAAGGTGAAACACACTTTGAACGCAGATTATAGCCACCATTGAAGAAAGTATGAAACATGTCCAAAAAGAATGGTTAAAGAATTGTTAAAGAATGGTTAAAGAATGGTAAAAAATCGTGAAAACATTGTTCAGAATTAATCCAAACAAAAATATCTACTAATACGAGGTATAATCATATTAATAATATGCAAATAACCCGCATATATCTAATGTCAGTACGAGAAAACATACTTCAACATTAAATAACCCTGGAAAATATTAAATGCTCGAGAAAAAAAAATTATCATGATTTTGTTTCTAATTTTTCCTAATTTTATAGGGCCTCAAAATACGATAATTTTGAATTCCACCAAACCTATCTTATGGCATTCCAAGCCTATATTTTTCCAGAAAATTGTAAGCAAATAAATTTGCCAAAATACCATTGATAGTTTAAAAATATCAATTTTTTAAGATTTCTAAAAATAATTCCTAGAATATTCCTTATTTTTCTTGAGAATCCCATCATTCATGAAATTTCCAATTCCGCTCGACAATTCTAAAATCCAATGAAAATTTATAATTTTAATTGATTTTCTAATTTTCTAGGTTAAAAAATATATTTTTAAGGAATTTGACTGGTCACAGGCACCCGAATGGACACACCACATGCCAAACACCAACCCCATATTTTTGAGAAATTTAAATTAACCTTTGTCTAATTTTTAACTAATTTTCAAGAAATTTTAAAAAATTTTAATTTATCCCGAACGCATTTAGAATACAAATAGTCAAAAAATTTCGGAATCCCAACGGTTTTCCCGAAATATGGAAAGCCAACAGTTTCGGGAAGAAGAAAAGACAAAAAAAATCGGAATGTGAAAGGTGAAAAGTTTCCGGAATCTGAAAGGTCAAAAGATTTTCCGGAATTCGAAAAGCCAGAAGGTTTCTCAGGAATGCGGAAAGCCAAAAGGTTTCTCGGCAGATGAAAAGCCAAAAGGATTTAAGAGAAAAAAACTCAAAAATTTCCAGAGATTTTTTTTTTCAAATCCCATATTTTATCATAATTTTCAGGCTTTTTTGAAAAATTCCAAAAGCTCTTTTTTTGGGTAAATAAAAAACTCATTTAATAAAAAATAAAAAAACCAACTTTAATAAGCTTAATTAAAAGCTTTTGAAATTTTTGTAAGGGGGGGGACGTTTTTTCGCCGGCGGGTGCTACGTTGCCCCCTCCCCCTCCCCCCCGCCTGTGCGCAGAAATGAGAGAGAGAGGATTCTCTCTCTCTCTCTCTCTCTCTCTCTCTCTCTCTCTCTCTCTCTCTCTCTCTCTCTCTCTCTCTCTCTCTCTCTCTCTCTCTCTTCCTCTCCATATCCAACTCTCATAATCTTTTTCTCCACCCCATCTTCTCTTCTCTCTGTTAAGAGAAGATTAAGCCATAATTAAGATTACCTTATTCATAATTAAGGTTTAATATTATGATTAAATTTAATCAATTTTTGCCTAATAAGAGGAAAATAGAAGAGAAAATTCTGATTTGAGAGACGAAGAGGATCCCACGCACACGGGAGAGCATTCCATGCATCAACATGCTGCCCCTACTAAATTTTAGCAGAAAATTGGCAGAGATTTGATCACATACCTGCGGAAACACCCGCAAAACAAAATACATTTTTAACCATAAAAATGCTCAAAAAAAGAGAGAAAAAAATCCATTAAAATTCTAGAAATTAAGGGAATCCATTCTACCAAAAATATCCACAATACAATTTGTGGTATTTTCATAGAAATTTCCATTAATGATTATTTTAAACCATAAAGAATAGAAAAAAATAGCATTACACTCATGGAATTCCCCCGCAACGTTGATTCGTCGATTGAATAGTAGTAACATGCATTCCAATCGCCATATTGATGATCCACGTAAAAATCATCAACACAAATCAACAAAATAACATTTTTATTAGTAAATATTAAAATTTACTTCGAAAAAATACCAAAAATTACAATAAAAAAAGAAAAATCAACAACAATTAACTAGAGATTGCTCTGATATCACTATTAAAACCCTAAGATCTCTCTAGATAATTGTTATGCATAAATCAAGAATAAACTCATCCACCCAACCCCCCATCCCCCCGCAAGCCCAAGGGATGCACAAATGAGATATAATGAAATACATCATACCTTTACCTTGATGTCCCATACCATCAAGAGGTATAACTCCAATCCAATAGCATGTAGCTATAGTGTGAAATGGTAGGTGAGTAGATATGATCCTCTACACAAGAGAGCATAACATAGCCTTGTGCCCCATGCCCCTATTATATAGGAGGGCCCTCAAGTAACTCCAGACTCTCCATTTCCCATGTGTGACCCTTGGATGCTTGACCCTAACCTTAACGCTTAAGGTTAGTCCTAACCCATACTCCACTAGAGCTTGTTCCCATGCTCCCATGCTCACAAGCCTAATGTGGGTTAGCCTCCTAGTATATGCACACATAATGTGCATATAACATACTTCTTCTCTCTCAAAACATTGCACTCTTGCAATGAAAAGAAGAAGAACTGCACTGAACAATATCAACCGACTCCCGAGTCGAATCCTCTATTTCCCTATCTTTCCACCTAATTTTAACCTCAGGGATGAGTCAACTACAAAGTTTTCTTTTTCTGAATTCAAGTACCTTATCAGGTTCATGTAGAACATAGGATAATTCTTCAACTTTAACGAGTTCTTGAGGAGTAACTGTGTTATCCTCACCTCCCAGTTCTCCTTTCAATCTATTGATATAAAAATCTGGATGAACTCTAGCATGTGGAGGTAGTTTAAGTTCATACGCAGCCGTGCCAATCCGTTGTATAAATCGAAATGGACCACAATATCAAGGAGATAAATTCGAGCATTTTTCCCATTGAGAAAGTCTAAGAATCTTTAGGAACTTTTAAATAAACCAATGCTCCTTGTTTTAAAAGACCGAGATGAGCATCCCCTATCAACATAAAACCGTGCCCTATCCTGAGCACTCCTAATAGAATCTAGAGCTTCAGTAAGCATTTCTTGCATATCACGCAAGAAATCCCTCGATGCATCAAGCTCGATGTCCTTAAGACCCACATCAATAGTGCCCTGGGATGATACCCACACATAAGCATAAACGGACTAAAACCAATAGCCGTCTGTTTAAAACTATTATAGGCAAATTCCATCATTGGAAGATATTTTTTTCAATTTGATGCTTTTCTAGAGACATATGCACGAAGCATATCCTCTACAATCTGATTCATATGCTCTGTTTGCCCATCAGAGTGCGGATAATCAGAGGAATTCATAGTCAAAGTACTTTCCTCGTTGTAAACCATTCGAAATAAAGTAGGAAAACATGGCATTATAACAGTAGGAACCAGGGATTCATCGGCGCCCCAACGTACCCACATCTGCACATGGAATAATCGACATCCCGAGCTACCCATATCAACATAGAGAGTCATCAGCGTCTCGATGAGTCACATAGGTCCATCCGTAAACCATCACGTTGAGTGTATAAATCACCTAAAGTACGGAACTAGAGAAAGAAATGCCAACAAAGGAAAAATCCAAATTTTCTTAATCCGAACACAACAAGATAAACTTGTTGAACTCTAAAGAAAGAGATTTCAACAAATGAAAATACCGAAAGGAGATTACACTCATCAAAACATGCAGGCTATAGATAAAATAAATTTATCTAGAGAGAATGCCTACACTATAACTTCTAGTGAATTCAGAAAATGAGATTGTCTTTGAATGTTGAGGTCAACCTGCTAAGTGATGTAAGTAAAGCAACAATCTTGAGCCTAAATTATCCCATAAGATAATATATGTGAGAGATCCCATACCACCATGATACCACCCATACATATCTTAACAATTTGAAACTCCCTAGTATGCCGTCTAGGAAAATATGAATAAAATCCTGTATAAAATAACTCTTTTCGAGTACATCATTAGAAAAGAATTTTGAATTATTGGCGCCTTTTTAATGATAACTACCCAAAACACAATAAAGTTAGGGTAGAAAAATAACTCACCTAGATACATAAGCAACTAGGTATCCGAGTTGGGATATGTACAAGAGCACAAGGAACATAGTCCAAAATAACATGCAAAAAATGAAGGCAAATGCTACCTTCAAAGCACATGCAATTATCCAAAAGATCAAAAGATCCTTAAAAAACCATGGATAAAAGCATAGAAGCTCCTCGAATCCATAAAAACCATAGTTGATCATAAAAATCAATGCATATCATCTAATGGACATTAATCATGCGAAAAGAAGCATTAAAATTGGTGGCCAACTCATCAACCTCCGGAGTATATGAACATGTTATCGTTCAAGCAAAACTCCAAAGTAAGCAAGTGAAACACATCTGTGTAGCACTCAATAACAAACCCCTAGACACAAGTGATCTAGGCAGAACCTGACGAGTCTAATAAAACTTGGAAAACATCCAATAAAATCCACCAAAACAAACAGATCAACTAACCCATGATAGAATTTGTCTTAGGCTTAAGAAATTAAGCATAGACCACACATAAATAAGTGCAAAATAAATTATCATGGAAAAGTGTCAAAGGTGAAACACACTTTGAACGCAGATTATAGCCACCATTGAAGAAAGTATAGAACATGTCCAAAAAGAATGGCTAAAGAATGGTAAAAAATCGTGAAAACATCGTTCAGAATTAATCCAAACAAAAATATCTACTAATACGAGGTATAATCATATTAATAATATGCGAATAACCCACATCTATCTAATGTCAGCACGAGAAAATGTACTTCAACATTAAATAACCCTCGAAAATATTAAATTCTCGAGAAAAAAAATTTACCATGATTTTGTTTTTAATTTTTTCTAATTTTATAGGGCCTCAAAATACAATAATTTTGAATTCCACCAAATCTATCTTATGACATTCCAAGCCTATATTTTTCTAGAAAATTTTTAGCAATTAAATGTACCAAAATACCATTGATATTTTAAAAATATCAATTTCTAAGATTTCTAAAAATAATTTTATAGGGCCTCAAAATACGATAATTTTGAATTCCACCAAACCTATCTTATGACATTCCAAGCCTATATTTTTCTAGAAAATTTTTAGCAATTAAATGTACCAAAATACCATTGATATTTTAAAAATATCAATTTCTAAGATTTCTAAAAATAATTTCTTGAATATTCCTTATTTTTTTTAGAATCCTATCGTTCATGAAATTTTCAATTCCGCTCGACAATTCTCAAATCCAATGAAAATTTACAATTTAATAGATTTTCTAATTTTCTGGGTTAAAAAATATATTTTTAAGAAATTTGAATGGTCACGGGCGCCCAAATGGACACACCACATGCCAAACACCAACCCCACATTTTCCAAAAATTTGAAATAACCTTTGTCTAATTTTCCACTAATTTTTAGAAATTTTTTAGGATTTTCAATTAACCTTGAATGCATTTAGAATGCAAACAGTCAAAAAATTTCAGAATCCCAACGGTTTTTCTGGAATATGGAAAGCCAACAGTTTCGAGAAGAAGAGAAGACAAAAAAAATCGGAATGTGAAAGGTGAAAAGTTTTCGGAATCCGAAAGATCAAAAGAATTTCCGGAATCGGAATGCGGAAAGCCAAAAGGTTTCCCGGAAGATGAAAAGCCAAAAGGTTTTAAGAGAAAAAAACTCAGAAATTTTCAGAGTTTTTTTTTTCAAATCCCATATTTTATCATAATTTTTTTTTCAAATCCCATATTTTATCATAATTTTTAAGCTTTTTTGAAAAAAATTCATAAGCTCTTTTTTTTGTAAATAAAAAACTCATTTAATAAAAACTAAAAACAAAACCAACTTTAATAAGCTTAATTAAAAGCTTATGAAATTTTTTTAAGGGGGGGACATTTTTTTTGCCGACGGGTGCTGCGTTGCCCCCTCCCCCTCCCCCCCGCCTGTGCGCAGAAATAAGAGAGAGAGGATTCTCTCTCTCTCTCTCTCTCTCTTCTCTCCTCCTCTCCATCTCCAACTCTCATAATCTTTTTCTCCACCCCATCTTCTCTTCTCTCTTAAATAATTAAGATTACCTTATTCATAATTAAGGTTTAATTATGATTAAATTTAATCAATTTTTGCCCAATAAGAGAAAAATAGAAGAGAAAATTCTGATTTGAGAGACGAAGAGGATCCCACGCACATGAGAGAGCATTCCACGCATCAACATGCTGCCCCCTACTGAATTTCAGCAGAAAATTGGCAGAGATTTGATCACATACCCGCAGAAAAACCTACAAAAATGTATAAAAAATATATATTTTAACCATAAAAATGCTCAAAAAATTTAAAAAAATAGAAAAAAATCCATAAAAATTCTAGAAATTTAGGGAATCCATTCTACAAAAAATATCCACACTAAAATATGTGGTATTTTCATAAAAATTTCCATTAATGCTTATTTTACACCACAAAATAGGAAAAAACAGCATTAAACTCACGGAATTCCCTCGCAACATCGATTCGTCCATTGAAAAGTAGTAATACGCATTCCAATCGTCATATCAATGATCCACGTACAAATCATCAACACAAATCAACAAAATAATATTTTTATTAGTAAATATTAAAATTTACTTCGAAAAAATGCTAAAAATTATAATAAAAAAAGAAAAATCAACAACAATTAACTAGAGATTGCTTTGATATCACTATTAAAAACCTAAGATCTCTCGAGATAATTTTTATGCATAAATGAGGCATAAATTCATCCACCCGACCACCAGAGACCCCCCCGCGAGCCGCCAAGGGATGCATACATGAGATATAATGAAATACATCATACCTTTACCTTGATGTCCCATACCATCAAGAGGTATAACTCCAATCCAATAGCATGTAGCTATAGTGTGAAATGGTAGGTGAGTAGATATGATCCTCTACACAAGAGAGCATAACATAGCCTTGGCCTCATAAGCCTCTAAGCCCCCCTTGAGTGTGCCCCATGCCCCTATTATATAGGAGGGCCCTCAAGTGACTCTTGACTCTCCATTTCCCATGTGTGACCCTTGGATGCTTGACCCTAACCTTAACCCTTAAGGTTAGTCCTAACCCATAGTTCACTAGAGCTTGTTCCCATGCTCCCATGCTCACAAGCTTAATGTGGGTTAGCCTCCTAGTATATGCACACATAATGTGCATATAACATACTTCTTCTCTCTCAAAACATTGCACTCTTACAATGGAAAGAAGAAGAACGGCACTGAACAATATCAACCGACTCCCAAGTCGAATCCTCTATTTCCCTATCTTTCCACCTAATTTTAACGTGAGGGATGAGTCAACTACAAAGTTTTCTTTTTCTGAATTCAAGTACCTTATCAAGTTCATGTAGAACATAGGATAATTCTTCAACTTTAACGAGTTCTTGAGGAGTAACTGTGTTATCCTCACCTCCCAGGTTCTCCTTTCAATCTATTGATATAAAAAACTGGATGAACTCTAACATGTGGAGGTAGTTTAAGTTCATTTGCAGCTATGCCAATCCAATATATAAATCGAAATGGACCACAATATCTAGGAGATAAATTCGAGCATTTTTCCCATTTTGACAAAGTCTAATAATCTTTAGGAACTTTTAAATAAACCAACGCTCTTCGTTCAAAAGACTGAGATAAGCATCCCCTATGCATAAAACCGTGCCCTATCCTGAGCACTCCTTATAGAATCCCGAGCTTCGGTTAGCATTTCTTGCATATCATGCAAGAAATCCCTCGATGCATCAAGCTCGATGTCCTTAAGACCAACATCAATAGTGCCCTGGGTTGATACCCACACATAAGCATAAACGGACTAAAACCAACAGCCGTATGTTTAAAACTATTATAGGCAAATTCCATCATTGGAAGATATTTTTTTCAATTTGATTCTTTTCCAGAGACATATGCACGAAGCATATCCTCTACAATCTGATTCATATGCTCTTTTTGCCCATCAGAGTGCGGATAATCAGAGGAATTCATACTCAAAGTAGTTTCCTCGTTGTTAACCATTCTAAATAAAGTAGGAAAACATGGCATTATAACAGTAGAAACCAGGGATTCATCAGCGCCCCGATGTACCCACATCTGCACATGGAATAATCGACATGGCGAGCTATCCATATCAACATAGAGAGTCATCAGCATCTCGATGAGTCACATAGGTCCATCCGTAAACCATCACGTTGAGTGTATAAATAACCTAAAGTACGAAACTAGAGAAAGAAATTGCAACCGGAATCTTACTCTAGGATAGATTGTGGAAGAGTAGAGAATCAAGAATTGATTCAACCATAAAAACCAATGCTTTGCAAGCTTCAACTAAATCAAATTAATTGAAATTCAAACACTTAACAAAATTAAAATACTTAGCTCAATAGACCATGTTGGGTGCAATCTTCCCCTCTCCTTGTGCGTGGCCTTCCCCCACACAAGGGTATTTAATTAGCTTTTTCCAAAAATAGGCCATAGCCCCCAAAATATACAAAATGTGCTTTTAGAGAGCACGGCACTCTTCTTTTACAAAAACAGAGTGTCTAATATTGGGACTAGGGTAAAGCCATAAGCTTTAATAAATTCCACATTATAAATGTATCTTTCCTAAAGTTCAAAATGGAAAAATCATTTGCTAAGGTTGCAAGCTACTATGCTTGCCAAAAATTAAATGTGATAAACCAAGTCATTTCTTCCAAAGTAAACTCTTCATTTTCCTAGTCTTCATCACCTGAAAATATAAGCTCAATTAATAATTAAATTAATCCCACAAATATTAAACATACACAAATCATCACCAACTCATGACTACCAGGCGTAAGTACCCCAGGAATCACCCTGCCATACGAACCTAACTGAAATAATCATAGATGGCCCCAAACATACGTCACTATACCGCACGTATTAATATTTATAGTGGTGTCACCCACGATATTAACCTAGCCGGCATGACGTAAGAGTAACCCAGGCGTCCCCAATTACTCAAGAGGGGATAAATAATATTTTTCTAGAGGACTTAAAATATATTCTCATGACATCCCTCTTGCTTGAGTTTGCAATTGTCCTTAATTGCGGATTTGCTGGGTTTGAAAAGAATGAAGAATTTCAGGGTAAACTCAGAAAAATCTCTGAGGCATCCATTTAGCATCTTCTTGAGGATGATTCTTGAAAGTCAAAAGATACTTGAAGTATTGATTACCTGTTCTTGTTGTTGTTATCTCTTTATCAATGATAGCATCAGAAACTAGTACTTCTTCCTCTCCTTCAATAAGAGGTGGTTCCTCATATGTTGGGTGAGTAGGAAGTGTTCCTCGAAAGGGTTTCAAGAGATGGATATAAAAAGAATTGTGGATATTCCAATTAGATGGAAGCTCTAGTCTATAGGCCATATCATTAATCTTTTGAAGGATTTTAAATGGCCCATAATATCTAGGCGCTAGTTTAACTGTGCAGGGAATTTTTCCACACTCTTTAATCGTCGTTTTTCAATTCTCAAAAGTACATAATCACCTTCTTGAAATGAAAAATCTTTACGCTTCCTATTTGCTTGAGATGTATACTTCTCTTGAGCTCTTGCAATACAATCATGCACTTTAGATAAAATGCGATCAAAGTCTCTAACATATTGGTCAGCAGCTTCAATCTTATGGGAGAGTCTAGTAGCCGGAATAGGCAAAGCCCACTAGCATCAGTCACTACTATAAAGAATGGTCTTTGAAAATCAGGTAGTGTTAGAACTGGTGCTTGTGTTAAAGCATTCTTGAGTGTTGCAAAAGATTTATCTTGCTTTTCAGTCCAATTGAAATTTGTAGCTTTCTTAAGGAGTTCAGTCAAAGGATGAGCAATATAAGCAAAATTCTTGAGACGAACTTCCTATAATAACTACATAGGCCAAGAAAAGATCTAAGGTCATGTATGTTCCTAGGCTTAGGCCAAGAAGCTATACACTCAATTTTCTTAGGATCTACACGAATCCCTTCAGCCGACACTATATGATCTAAGTATTCAATCTCTTTTTGAAAGAAAGAACTCTTTTCAGGATTGACATACAATTCATTTTCTCTCAAAAGGTTGAACACTTGTTCCGAGTGTTGTTCATGCTCTTGTCGATCCTTGCTGAAAACAAGAATGTCATCAAAGAACACTATAACAAAACTTTGAAACTTAAGGAATATGCGATTCATCATACGGCTGAAAGTAGCTAGAGCATTGGTCAAACCAAATGGCGTAACCAAAAACTCATAATGACCAGTTTGTGTTCTAAAAGCTGTCTTGAAAATGTCAGATTCAGTCATGCAAACTTGATGATACCCAGACTTTAGGTCAATCTTGCTAAAGACCTTTGATCCTCTAAGCTTGTCAAGAAGATCATCTACCCTAGGAATAGGATATCTATTCTTGACAGTAATCTTATTCAATGCACGGTAGTCTACACACATTCGGAAAGTTCCGTTCTTCTTCTTAACAAGAAGGACTGGAGCTCCAAAAGGTGAACTATTAGGTCGAATAAGGCCTCTCTCTAGCAAGTATTCGATTTGGTTTTGGATTTCTTTTTGCTCTAAATTGTTGACTCTATAGGGAGCTTTACAAGGCGGAGAATTTCCAGGCAATAAGTCAATACTATGATCCTCAGGCCTAGACTTAGGTAATCATGGAGGTAGATCTTCCATAAAATAGTCACTAAATTTGGAGATAAAAAGATCAAACTTTGGACTTTTGGATGTGTCAGACTCAGCATCAAGCTGGTTAACCCATACCATATAAGTCTTCTCTCTTTTTCTTAGAGCTCTCTTTGCTTGAGTAGTGTGACTCAACAAAGGACTCATTTCTCCTTTGACTAGACACTGGAGGAAAATATTTTCATTATCCTTCCTTAGACAAATGCTATGAGTGTCATAGTCTATAATAGGGTTGTACATGTGTCTCCAAGGCATACCCAAAATTATATCTACCCCTTGTAAAGGTGCAACTAAGAAATCCCTCTTTTCTGTTAAGGGCTTGATGCATAAATCCAAACCTTTCACCTCTTGCATGCAATTATACTTTGTTCCAGTAAATGCTGCTTTGACTTTATAGTGCGTAGGTGAAGAATGAAGATTTAATGCTCTAAGTGCCTTTTCAGAAATGAAATCATGTGTACTACCATCATCATGCAAAATAACAACTTTATGTCCATTTATTATTCCTTTTATTTTAAGCAAAGAATGAACATGAGGCTTACCTTCTTGTTCTGAGTATTCTGGATCGAAATTACCCTCTTGCTTGAATGATTCTTCTTCATTGTCGTTTTCTTCAATCATATTGACTCAAGCGGCTGCTACTGCTGGTGTCAAACTCTTGGTACGCTCCGGACGACCTTCTTTGTGGCATTTGAAACATTTGATAGGAGGTGCCTTCGGTTTTCCACCATTGACTTTCTTATTGGTACTCATGTTGCCTTTAACGTCCTCCTTGCCGTTGTCATAACCTGGTTTATACATCTTCTTTGGAGCATAAAAAGATTTAGTAAATGGTTTAGAAGAAGTACCCTCATGTGCTTTAATCTCTTTAGGAAAACCATTTTTGCATTCGGAATTAGTTGCCAAAGATATTGCAGTAGATAGTGAATGAGGTCGAAACATATTCACATCGGCCCTAATGGTAGATCTAAGGTCCGAAATGAATTTCCTCTTTTGGTCCTTCTCGCTGACTCTCTCCACAACCTGCACCTGTAATAAAGTATTCCATAACTTTTCTACATACTGTGACATAGTTTCCTTTTCAAGTTGATGCAAAGTGTCCCATTGGTGCCTAACTTTAGACTTGAATTGTGAGGGTAAAAAGTGCTTTTTAACCAGCCGTTGAAATCTTTTCCAGGAATCTGGCTTGTCACGACCTTGCTTTATTACACTCCACCATAAAGCTGCGCTGTCTACCAAATGATTGACTGCACATTTAATCTTATCACTCTCTGAAAATTTTTCTCCTGAAAAATAGTCATCTAGTTGACTAAGCCAAGCTAGAATGACCCTAGCAAAATTTTATTTTATTTGATGTAAATATATAAAGCAAATGTAAGTACTTATCTTGTTTTTCTCCCGCAATTTGATCTTTGTTGAAGCTGAACAAAGATGTTGTTCAATGGTTGAATTGAATCCTCGTCGCTTCAAACAAATCCCGAGCGATTCCGCGTGATTTACGAGACTTAGGCTAGTCGAATTGTTGATGAAATAATTTTTTGCACTTTGAAACCTGCCGAAATAGTCCTGTAAACCTTGCCCAATATCTGTAATATTTTTCTGAAATTTTTCAAAATTTTTCAGAAATGATTTTGGAATTTGCTGGCCTTTTCTAGGCAATTTTTAAGCCTTTTTAAAACCTGTAAATCACTTTTCTGCACCCAAAAATTTTAAAATAGGAAACCTTTTTGAATTTCTCTTCAAATTCGAAAATAGGAGGAGTAAAAGCTCAAAAAGGTGATGTGACTTGCATGGGGCTTGGGAAAAGTAGGTTTTGATTAGCTTTTAGTTTAGGGTCTTGATTAGGCTTATGGAAGATTAAGCCTTTTTTTAAAAAAAAAATCAAAAAAATGACGAATTGCACCGGCAGGCTGCCCGCGTTGCGCTTATATCCTCATGGATTTTGTGCTTTTTTTTTATGGCTTTTCCACAGATAAACATGCTCCGTCCATTATAGATTTGCTAGTGCTTGAAGCTTTCTGATTTCTGAGAAAATCGTGTGAGGTTTGTGGCTATGGGGATTTCATCCATGCGGTCAGATTTTGATTTCTCTGAGTATTTAGAAAAACCACTTTTTGATAGAGAAGTATGGTTTTGCAGGGTGGTGAGTGGGTTTGTGAGTAGATCTAGTTTTGAATTTTTCGACCTTTGGGTAAAGACCTACAAAGCACCCTTCTGTCCAATGGATAAATTCCTGCACCTTCTTGATTTTTGAGAAGATGAAGCCCTTTCCTACCTTCTCCACAAATCTCCTAGCCCAAGCTCTGATACCACTGCAACCGGAATCTTACTCTAGGATAGATTGTGGAAGAGTAGAGAATTCACAAGAATTGATTCAACCATAAAAACCAATGCTTTGCAAGCTTCAACTAAATCAAATTAATTGAAATTCAAACACTTAACAAAATTAAAATACTTAGCTCAATAGACCATGCTGGGTGCAATCTCCCCCCCCCCTTGTGCGTGGCCTTCCCCCACACAAGGGTATTTAATTATCTTTTTCCAAAAATAGGCCATAGCCCCCAAAATATACAAAATATGCTTTTAGAGAGCACGACACTCTTCTTTTACAAAAACAAAGTGTCTAATATTGGGACTAGGGTAAAGCCACAGGCTTTAATAAATTCCACATTATAAATGTATCTTTCCTAAAGTTCAAAATGGAAAAATCATTTGCTAAGGTTGCAAGCTACTATGCTTGCCAAAAATTAAATGTGATGAACCAAGTCATTTCTTCCAAAGTAAACTCTTCATTTTCCATAGTCTTCATCACTTGAAAATATAAGCCCAATTAATAATTAAATTAATCTCATAAATATTAAACAGGCACAAATCATCACCAACTCATGAGACTACCAGGCGTAAGTACCCCAGGAATCACCTTGCCATACGAACCTAACTGAAATAATCATAGATAGCCCCAAACATACGTCACTATACCGCACGTATTAATATTTATAGTGGTGTCACCTACGATATTAACCTAGCCAGCATGACGCAAGAGTAACCCAGGCGTCCCCAAATTACTCAAGAGGGGATAAATAATATTTTTCTAGAGGACTTAAAATATATTCTCATGATGATAGAAATGCCAACAAAGGAAAAATCCAAATTTCCTTAATCCGAACACAACAAGATAAACTTGTTGAACTCTAAAGAAAGAGATTTCAACAAATAAAAATACCGACGAGATTACACTCATCAAAACATGTAGGCTATAGATAAAATAAATTTATCTAGAGAGAATGCCTACACTATAACTTCTAGTGAATTCAGAAAATGAGATTATCTTTGAATGTTGAGGTCAACATGCTAAGTGATGTAAGCAAAGCAACAATCTTGAGCCCAAATTATCCTATAAGATAATATATGTGAGAGAACGCTAGTGTCCCATACCACCATGATACCACCCATACATACCACCCATAACTTCTAGTGAATTCAGAAAATGAGATTGTCTTTGAATGTTGAGATCAACATGCTAAGTGATGTAAGCAAAGCAACAATCTTGAGCCCAAATTATCCCATAAGATAATATATGTGAGAGAACGCTAGTGTCCCATACCACCATGATACCACCCATACATACCACCCATACATACCTTAACAATTTGAAACTCCCTAGTATGCCGTCTAGGAAAATATGAATAAAATCCTGTATAAAAAGAATAAGATGACCTTATCCCAGACTTTCATATACTAAAATCTGTCTCTATATACCTGAGACCACATCAAGGAATAACTCTTTTCGAGTACATCGATAGAAAAGAAATTTGAATTATTGGTGCCTTTTTAATGATAACTACCCAAAACACAATAAAGTTAGGGTAGAAAAACAACTCACCTAGATACATAAGCAACTAGTTATCCGAGTTGGAATATGTACAAGAGTACAAGGAACATAGTCCAAAATTACATGCAAAAAACGAAGGCAAATGCTACCTTCAAAGCACATGAAATTATCCAAAAGATCCTTAAAAAACCATGGATAAAAGCATAGAAGCTCCTTGAATCCATAAAAACCATAGTTGATCATAAAAATAAATGCATACCATCTAATGGACATTAATCATGCCAAAAGAAGCAATAAAATTGGTGGCCAACTCATAATTCCGGAGTATATGAACGTGGTGTCGTTCAAGCAAAACTCCGAATTAAGCAAGTGAAACACATGTGTATAGCACACTCAATAAAAAACCCCTAGACACAAGTGATCTAGGCAGAACCTGATGAGTCTAATAAAACTTGGAAAACATCCAATAGAATCCACCAAAACAAACACATCAACTAACCCATGATAGAATTTATCTTAGGCTTAAGAAATTAAGCATAGACCACACATAAATAAGTGCAAAATAAATTATCATGGAAAAGTGTCAAAGGTGAAACACACTTTGAACGCAGATTATAGCCACCATTGAAGAAAGTATGGAACATGTCCAAAAAGAATGGCTAAACAATGGTAAAAAATCCCGAAAACATCGTTCAAAATTAATCCAAACAAAAATATCTACTGATACGAGGTATAATCATATTAATAATATGCAAATAACCCGCATCTATCTAATGTCAGCAGCACGAGAAAACGTACTTCAATATTAAATAACCCTCAAAAATATTAAATTCTCGAGGAAAAAAAATTATCATAATTTTGTTTCTAATTTTTTCTAATTTTATAGGGCCTCAAAATACGATAATTTTTAATTCCACCAAACCTATCTTATGGCATTCCAAGCTTATATTTTTTCAAAAAAAATTTGGCAATTAAATTTACCAAAATACCATTGATATTTTAAAAATATCAATTTCTAAGATTTCTAAAAATAATTTCTAGAATATTCCTTATTTTTCTCAAGAATCCCATCGTTCATGAAATTTTTAATTCCACTCGACAATTCTCAAATCCAATGAAAATTTACAATTTTAATGAATTTTCTAATTTTTTGGGTTTAAAAATTATATTTTTTAGGAATTTGAATGGTCACGAGCGCGTGAATGGACACACCACATGCCAAACACCAACCCCACATTTTCCAGAAATTTAAAATAACCTTTGTCTAATTTTCCACTATTTTTCAGAAGTTTTTTAGAATTTTTAAATTACCCCGAATGCATTTAGAATACGAAAGAATACGAACGGTCAAAAAAATTCAGAATCCCAACGGTTCCCAGAATACGGAAAGCCAACAGTTTCGAGAAGAAGAAAAGACAAAAAAAAAATCGGAATGTGAAAGGTGAAAAGTTTTCGGAATCCGAAAGGTTAAAAGATTTTCCGGAATTCGAAAAGCCAGAAGGTTTCTCAGGAATGCGGAAAGCCAAAAGGTTTCCCGGAAGATGAAAAGCCAAAAGGTTTTAACAGAAAAAAATTTAGAAATTTTCAGAGATTTTTTTTTTCAAATCCCATATTTTATCATAATTTTCAAGTTTTTTTGAAAAAATTCCAAAAGCTCTTTTTTTTGTAAATAAAAAACTCATTTAATAAAAAAAACCAACTTTAATAAGCTTAATTAAAAGCTCATGAAATTTTTTTAAGGGGGGGGCGGTGCGTTGCCCCCTCCCCCTCCCCCCCGCCTGTGCGTAGAAATGAGAGAGAGGATTCTCTCTCTCTCTCTCTCTTCTCTCCTCGTCTCCATCTCCAACTCTCATAATCTTTTTCTACACCCCATCTTCTCTTCTCTCTGTTAACAGAACATTAAGCCATAATTAAGATTACCTTATTCATAATTAAGATTTAATTATGATTAAATTTAATCAATTTTTGCCTAATAAGAGAAAAATAGAAGAGAAAATTCTGATTTGAGAGACGAAGAGGATACCACGCACACGGGAGAGCATTCCATGCATCAACATGTTGCCCCCTACTGAATTTAAGCAGAAAATTGGCAGAGATTTGATCACATATGCGCGAAAAAACTCGCAAAAATGTATAAAAATATATATTTTAACCATTAAAAAAATTAAAAAATTAGAAAAAAATCCATAAAATTTCTCGAAACTTAGGGAATCCATTCTACCAAAAATATCCACAATAAAATATGTGGTATTTTTATAAAAGTTTCCATTAATGCTTATTTTAAACCATAAAAAATAGAAAGAAATAGCATTAAACTCACGAAATTCCCCCGCATAGTAGTAACACGCATTCCAATCGCCATATCGATGATCCACCTACAAATCATCAACACAAATCAACAAAATAACATTTCTATTAGAGTAAATATTAAAATTTACTTCAAAAAAATATGAAAAATTACCATAAAAAAGAAAAAATCAACAACAATTAACTAGAGATTGCTCTGATATCACTGTTAAAACCCTAAGATCTCTCTAGATAATTTTTATGCATAAAACAGGCATAAAGTCATCCACCCGACCACCCCCCCGAGCCCAAGGGATGCACATATGAGATATAATGAAATACATCATACCTTTACCTTGATGTCCCATACCATCAAGAGGTATATGTTGAAGTCTAAAGAAAGAGATTTCAACAAATGAAAATACCGACGAGATTACACTCATCAAAACATGCAGGCTATAGATAAAATAAATTTATCTAGAGAGAATGCCTACACTATAACTTCTAGTGAATTCAAAAAATGAGATTGTCTTTGAATGTTGAGGTCAACATGCTAAGTGATGTAAGCAAAGCAACAATCTTGAGCCCAAATTATCCCATAAGATAATATATGTGTGATACCACCCATACATACCTTAACGATTTGAAACTCCCTAGTATGTCGTCTAGGAAAATATGAATAAAATCCTGTATAAAAGGAATAAGATGGCCTTATCCCAGACTTTCACATACTAAAATCTGTCTATATATACCAGAGACCACATCAAGGAATAACTTTCGAGTACATCATTAGAAAAGAATTTTGAATTATTGGCGCCTTTTTAATGATAACTACCCAAAACACAATAAAGTTAGGGTAGAAAAATAACTCACTTAGATACATAAGCAACTAGGTATCCGAGTTGGAATATGTACAAGAGTACAAGGAACATAGTCCAAAATTACATGCAAAAAACGAAGGCAAATGCTACCTTCAAAGCACATGAAATTATACAAAAGATCAAAAGATCCTTTAAAAACCATGGATAAAAGCATAGAAGCTCCTCGAATCCATAAAAACCATAGTTGATCATAAAAATTAATTCATACCATCTAATGGACATTAATCATGCCAAAAGAAGCATTAAAATTGGTGGCCAACTAATCAATCCGGAGTATATGAACGTGGTGTCGTTCAAGCAAAACTCCAAAGTAAGCAAGTGAAACACATGTGTGTAGCACTCAAAAAGAAACCCCTAGACACAAGTGATCTAGGCAGAACTTGATGAGTCTAATAAAACTTGAAAAACATCCAATAAAATCCACCAAAACAAACAGATCTACTAACCCATGATAGAATTTGTCTTAGGCTTAAGAAATTAAGCATAGACCACACATAAATAAGTGTAAAATAAATTATCATGGAAAATTATCAAAGGTGAAACACACTTTGAACGCAGATTATAGTCACCATTGAAGAAAGTATGGAACATGTCCAAAAAGAATGGCTAAATAATGGTAAAAAATCATGAAAACATCATTCAGAATTAATCCAAACAAAAATATCTACTAATACGAGGTATAATCATATTAATAATATATGAATAACTTGCATCTATCTAATGTCAGTACGAGAAAACGTACTTCAACATTAAATAACCCTCGAAAATATTAAATTCTTGAGGAAAAAAATTCTCAAAAATATTAAATTCTCGAGGAAAAAAAATTATCATGATTTTGTTTCTAATTTTTCCTAATTTTATAGGGCCTCAAAATACGATACTTTTGAATTCCACCAAACCTATCTTATGGCATTCCAAGCCTATATTTTTTCAGAAAATTTTTAGCAATTAAATTTGCCAAAATACCATTGATATTTTAAAAATATCAATTTCTAGGATTTTTAAAAATAATTTTTAAAATATTCCTTATTTTTCTCGAGAATCCCATCGTTCATGAAATTTTCAATTCTGCTCGACAATTCTCAAATCCAATGAAAATTTATAATTTTAATGGATTTTCTAATTTTTTGGATTAAAAAATATATTTTTAAGGAATTTGAATGGTCAACGGGCGCCCGAATGGACACACCACATGCCAAACACCAACCCCACATTTTCCAGAAATTAAAAATAACCTGTCTAATTTTTCACTAATTTTCAAGAATTTTTAATTCACCGCGAACGCATTTAGAATACGAACGGTCAAAAAATTTCGGAATCCCAATGGTTTCCTTGGAATACTGAAAGCCAACAGTTTCGGGAAGAAGAAAAGACAAAAAAAAAAATCAGAATGTGAAAGGTGAAAAGTTTCCGGAATCCGAAAGGTCAAAAGATTTAATGCGAACATCCAAAAGGTTTCCTAGAAGATGAAAAGCCAAAAGGTTTTAAGAGAAAAAAACTCAGAAATTTCCAGAGATTTTTTTTTTCAAATCCCATATTTTATCATAATTTTTAGGCTTTTTCGAAAAAATTCCAAAAGCTCTTTTTTTTGTGTAAATAAAAAACTCATTTAATAAAAAAGAAAAAAAACCAAATTTAATAAGCTTAATTAAAATCTTATGAAATATTTGAAATAGTTTTAAGGGGGGAGACGTTTTTTTCGCCGGGGCGAGTGCTGCGTTGTCCCCTCCCCCTCCCCCCCGCCTATGCGCAGAAATGAGAGAGAGAGAGGATTCTCTCTCTCTCTCTCTCTCTTCTCTCCTCCTCTCCATCTCCAACTCTCATAATCTTTTTCTCCACCCCATCTTCTCTTCTCTCTGTTAAGAGAAGATTAAGCCATAATTAAGATTACCTTATTCATAATTAAGGTTTAATTACAATTAAATTTAATCTATTTTTGCCTAATAAGAGGAAAATAGAAGAGAAAATTTTGATTTGAGAGACGAAGAGGATCCCACGCACACAGGAGAGCATTCCATGCATCAACATGCTGCCCCCTACTACTGAATTTCAGCAAAAAATTGGTAGAGATTTGATCACATACCCGCGGGGAGAAACCCGTAAAAATGTATAAAAAATATATTTTTCACCATAAAAATGCTCAAAAAATTTAAAAATTTAGGAAAAAATCCATAAAAATTCTAGAAATTTAGGAAATCTATTCTACCAAAAATATCCACAATAAAATATGTGGTATTTTTATAAAAATTTCCATTAATGCTTATTTTAAACCATAAAAATAGGAAAAAATAGCATTAAACTCACGAAATTTTCCCGCAACGTCAATTCGTCCATTGAGTAGTAGTAACACGCATTCCAATCACCATATCGATGATCCATGTGCAAATCATCAACATAAATCAACAAAATAATATTTTTATTAATAAATATTAAAATTTACTTCGAAAAAAAATACCAAAAATTATTTAAAAAAAAGATAAATGAACAACAATTAACTAAAGATTGCTTTGATATCACTCTTAAAACCCTAAGATCTCTCTAGATAATTTTTATGCATAAATCAGGCATAAACTAATCCACCCGACCACCCCCAAGCCCAAGGGATGCACACATGAGATATAATGAAATACATCATACCTTTACCTTGATGTCCCATACCATCAAGAGGTATAACTCCAATCCAATAGCATGTAGCTATAGTGTGAAATGGTAGGTGAGTAGATATGATCCTCTACACAAGAGAGCATAACATAGCCTTGGCCTCATAAGCCTCCAAGCCTCCCTTGAGTGTGCCCCATGTCCCTATTATATAGGAGGGCCCTCAAGTGACTCGACTCTCCATTTCCCATGTGTGACCCTTGGATGCTTGACCCTAATCTTAACCCTTAAGGTTAGTCCTAACCTATGCTCCACTAAAGCTTGTTCCCATGCTCCCATGCTCACAAGCCTAATGTGGGTTAGCCTCCTAGTATATGCACACATAATGTGCATATAACATACTTCTTCTCTCTCAAAACATTGCACTCTTGCAATGCAAAGAAGAAGAACTGCACTGAACAATATCAACCGACTCCCAAGTCGAATCCTCTATTTCCCTATCTTTCCATCTAATTTTAACCTCAGGGATGAGTCAACTACAAAGTTTTCTTTTTCTGAATTCAAGTACCTTATCAAGTTCATGTAGAACATAGGATAATTCTTCAACTTTAACGAGTTCTTGAGGAGTAACTGTGTTATCCTCACCTCCCAGTTCTCCTTTCATATCTATTGATATAAAAAACTAGATGAACTCTAACATGTGGAGGTAGTTTAAGTTCATTTGCAGCCGTGCCAATCCGATGTATAAATCGAAATGGACCACAATATCTAGGAGATAAATTTGAGCATTTTTCCCATTGACAAAGTCTGAGAATCTTTAGGAACTTTTAAATAAACCAACGCTCCTGGTTCAAAAGACCGAGATGAGCATCCCCTACTATCAGCATAAAACCGTGCGCTATCATGAGCACTCTTGATAGAATCCCGAGCTTCGGTCAGCATTTCCTGCATATCACGCAAGAAATCCCTCGATGCATCAAGCTCGATGTCCTTAAGACCCACACCAATAGTGCCCTGGGTTGATACCCACACATAAGCATAAACGGACTAAAACCAATAGCCGTATGTTTAAAACTATTATAGGCAAATTCCATCATTGAAAGATATATTTTTCAATTTGATGCTTTTCCACAGACATGCACGAAGCATATCCTCTACAATCTGATTCATATGCTCTGTTTGCCCATCAGAGTGCGGATAATCAGAGGAATTCATACTCAAAGTAGTTTCCTCGTTTGTAAACCATTCGAAATAAAGTAGAAAAACATGGCATTATAACAGTAGGAACTAGGGATTCATCGGTGCCCCGACGTACCCACATCTGCACATGGAATAATGGACGTCGCGAGCTACCCATATCAACATAGAGAGTCATCAGCGTCTGGATGAGTCACATAGGTCCATCCATAAACCATCACGTTGATTGTATAAATCACCTAAAGTACGGAACTAGAGAAAGAAATACCAACAAAGGTAAAAATCCAAATTTCCTTAATCTGAACACGACAAGATAAACTTGTTGAACTCTAAAGAAAGAGATTTCAACAAATGAAAATACCGACGAGATTACACTCATCAAAACATGCAGGCTATAGATAAAATAAATTTATCTAGAGAGAATGCCTACACTATAACTTCTAGTGAATTCAGAAAATGAGATTGTCTTTGAATGTTGAGGTCAACATGCTAAGTGATGTAAGCAAAGCAACAATCTTGAGCCCAAATTATCCCATAAGATAATATATGTGAGAGATCGCCATACCACCATGATACCACCCATACATACCTTAACAATTTGAAACTCCCTAGTATGGCGTCTAGGAAAATATGAATAAAATCCTGTATAAAAGGAATAAGATGGCCTTATCCCAGACTTTCACATACTACCCAAAACACAATAAAGTTAGGGTAGAAAAATAACTCACCTAGATACATAAGCAGCTAGGTATCCGAGTTGGAATATGTACAAGAGTACAAGGAACATAGTCCAAAATTACATGCAAAAAACGAAGGCAAATGCTACCTTCAAAGCACATGAAATTATACAAAAGATCAAAAGATCCTTTAAAAGCCATGGATAAAAGCATAGAAGCTCCTCGAATCCATAAAAACCATAGTTGATCATAAAAATCAATGCATACCATCTAATGGACATTAATCATGCCAAAAGAAGCATTAAAATTGGTGACCAACTCATCAATCTGGCATTAGGGAAAAAGGGAGCTCATTTTGGGGCCCTGTAAGAAATTCACTATTTTTCGATTTATTTCTCTTCTAAAAGACCTCCAAAATAATAAAATATGGAAACGTGGCTCAGAACTGTCAGTAAGGACTACCGAACTGTTAGCTCAGAAAGGAATAAGATAATCTTTTGTCTAACTAACACGATTTTGCATTAAATATCTCCTTAGTTTTTTTTGTTTCCCGAAGATTCCGCATCTCTTTTGACGACGTGTGCAGGCCTCTCATAAAGAATCCATCACTGAACTTAATGATTGCATGGATACCGCCACACTTCCACGATTCATGTTACAAAAAGACTATGAGATTGACAAGCAAACTTTGCAACCTCAGAAGCACAAAAAATGGCGATACTAGTGAGTCACAATCTCAGAAGAAGCGATTACACCATCTTCACATCGACTTAGAAGAACAATATGCTCCAGCACAAAAAAGACGAAAGGATACAGTGCTGAATGCTCAACAACGGGAAAATATGAGAAGAGAAGGGCTTCAACATATTGACTTATGGTGCGATGGAAGCATATATCCAAAATGTCTAGTAAAAAACTCTACACCTCCATTTGTCAATCCAACCACACTACTGAGGTTTGCGGGTGATGGACAAAATGGACTTCTTGGTTATATTTCAGCACAGTCTACATTTGCAAAAACATATAAAACGATGTACCTACAAGAAAAGGGGGCCAGGATGCAAGAGATAGCCATTCATGCAAAATTGGAGCAGCAGTTGTTGCAGAATGAAATTGAGGAGCATTCAAAGAGTAAAAAAGAGTTGACAAGAGCAAGAAGGAAGAGAACCGTGCTTGGAGACAGACAACGAAGCAGGAAGATTAAAAACATTGCAAATTTGAAGGCTGGGACTGGTGGATGTGCAAGCGAAGAATTCAGGAAGCAAGGCTAGTTTGTAATTTTTCATTTTTTATACTAAAAAAGGCTCTCAAATGACTATATCTATTTTGTCCATTAATGCAAAACAAGATTGGAAGTGTTGAATAATATAGGCATATTGTGTTGTTACTATAGGAAACTATTGGAGCCTGCAAAAGAAAATATGGATCCCAACCTTCTTCCAGTTAAACAAATGAAGCTTTCTTGTGGTGTAGCAAAAGGTTTGATTGAAGAAAAAAAATACAAAACAATCAAACGCAATGTTGTAGAGGACTTTATATCCAATAATCAAGTTGATGGTACTACAATCCAAGAGGCTCTTGATGTTAGTGGAGTTAGCAGGAAAGGATATAGTTCGATTTTCCATGCGATATCCTCAACTTTGAGAGATTAAAGGATTAAACGAGTTTTACTGCCAAATCCAGCAACCGTGTGGAGGATAAGAGGTCATTTGAATGAAAGTATAGATGAGTTTATTGGACAATATATCCATATTGAAGAAATATTTCATGGTGGTAAAGGAACCACTGTGTATGACCCTTGGAACAATATATTTGTAGATCTACAACAACTTCAAAGAAGAATGGTCGAGCTTTATGGAATAACATTTGAGGAGTGCAAAGGCATTTTGAAATTTGTTATCAAACTGGATGAGTGTGAGGTTGTAAAGAAAAAGAAAATGGAAAGGATTACTATTACATTGATGAATGGAGCACTTGATACATCATTGATGACTGAAGCGAGTTCGAAGTATTTTAGTGTGCAGTCGGAGAAACACATATGGTGGTTAGGCTCGTTCCAGGTATGATCATTTTTTGTTTCGTACTTGATTTTAGTCAATGTTTTCAAATCTTTTATAGTAAGACTTTTGTTTTCTATAATCACAGGTGAAGACAAAAGACCATGAAACACTAGATTGGGTGTTTCACCACACGAAAATACCAAGAATAATTAAAAGACAAGTGCAAGGAGAGAATCTCCATGTTGCAGGAAAAGGTGATTTTCAAGTAGAGTGGCACATGGCGGGGGATCTTAAAACACTTAAGTGCATGTATAACGTTAGTAAAGGAGGTAACTCAAAGTCTCCTTGTCTTTACTGCAAAGAATCAGCTCAAGTAATGGATTCCAAATGGTGGAAGAGAGCACCTAATAGAGATAAAGTTGACCCTGACTTCAAGGCCATTCTTGACATTCCACTATGTAATGTTCACATATGCACATTGCATGCTCTATGTCAAATTATTGAGAAATTGGTATTTTTGTATATTGGATTTGCTTGGAAACTCCGCCCCGAAAAAAATAGAAAGGATACTCTTCAAGCATTGGAAAAAGTGTTATCCGATACAGGTCTGCATAGAGGTGATGTTCATATCACAAAGGATTTTAAAAAGTCTACCAATGGCAAGGAGGTACCAATCAAGCCCTCTATTGGTGGTGTTAAGGCAAGAAGATTCTTGTCTCAACCCAAACACAGTAGTAAGCAAGTAAGGCAAGGTAGAACAGTTTCAAGGATTAATTATGGATTGTGGAAGCAAGTCCATAATGCCGTGAAAGGTCATGAGGCAGATGGGGAAGCACGAAATGTGAAGGCAGAGGTGTGGAGGTCTCTTGATCAACTCTTCATGTTCTGTGACAATGTAACATGGACAAAGAGTGATTACAAGAACTTTGAAGAGGCAATTAAACATTTTGGGAAGTCAATGAAAAGACGTGTGGACAGCCTGCAATATAACTCACTACATGGTAAAGTGATGTCTTCTTCTTTTACTTAAGTGTGATCCTCTTTTTTTTTTATAACTTACTATGCATTCTTATGTCTCTGTGAAAACAGCATATCATCTACAACCACCTTCCCTATTTTGTCAAAAAGTATGGATGCCCAGCAATTTGGTCTACCCAAGGCATGGAGAAGTCTCACTACATGGCACGTAATGCATTTTTCAGACACACACAACACTATGGAGGGAGTCAAAAGGCAAATAGTCTGAAGGAAGTCTTCCAATGGTTTTACCGAGGCATTCTACAGAGGCTGCATGCTAAAAGAAAAGTTGCTAGTTCCAAAGTCAAGCTTGCTTTTATTCTAGCCCAAAAGCAAAGATGAAGACAAACTTTGGACAATTCAATGGCAGCAAAGAGACATAGACAATGGAGGGATTCGAAGATATTTAGAAACCATAAATGGACAAGTAAACATGAATAGCAGTTTGTAACTTATTGGTGTTATGTCCACATGTTTTCAAACTCAATCAATAGATTTTTATTCTGTGAAACAAGTGACTCTTGGTGTTATGCCTATATGTTTTGAGACTCCATCAAAAGTATTTCTTTTGTGAAACATGTGATCTATATTAACAAGCATCAATACATCCATGAGCTACACACAAAAAATTCAATCAATACTACTTAATCATGCTAGACACACTATTGATCCTTACTAATCAGGTACTGAGTGTCAAACGCTTTTAGAAGCTACTGAGTGTGGGAAGAGTACTGAAGTGTCGTACGGTGATGGGACAAATGCAAAAGGGTACTGATCGTTCGTACGGATAAGGAACTGATGAGGATCAAAGACTTTGTACAAATCAGTTCAACTTCAACATAATGTTTGTGCTATATTTGATGACTAAATCCTATTACTCCCAGGGCCTGCCAGTCGAAACTCTCTTTTTGAACTTGATTGGACTCTTTTTCTTCCTTGTTGTTGGCTTGATGTCGACTATCTGTTTATCAATGCTTGCCTCTGTTGCTTGTCTGGGAGGGGTATCCTTGTCTTCAGCTATCTCCACATGTTCTTCTTCTTGGATTGTGTGGCCTGATGCAATCATGGGTGGCTCTTGAAACCTTATGAGCTTGTGTTTTCCATAGCCCTCCAGACATTTGGGCTCCTTAACACCACATGCTAATGCATAAGAAGTGTAAGACAAAAAGTAAGAGGCCCTAGAGGCCTGCTTATTCACATAATCCCCAAATATATCTATGGCCTGCTTATTCACATAATCCCCAAATATAAGAGGCCTGCTTATTCACATAATCCCCAAATATATCTATGGCAGACAACCTCTCTATTAAAATGATCTTTTCCTTTTGCCATGGAAGATCATGTCCACCTAAAACCCTAGACAAACATTTAAAGAAGTAAACAATGGTTTCTCCATTGTTGCTCAACTGCCTATGGTAAATCAAGATCTTAGCACTGCCTAGATCGTGAATATAATGAGCTAGGCTTGACATTTTGCCAAACCCAGCCGGCCTGCTTCCACTTGTTCTCTGGAGGAATGTGTCATCCTCAATTTGTAGCTGCCACATATCAAAAGATTGGAGTGAGACAATAATACACAACTACAAAACATTTAAACACAAGATAAAGTATTTGATTTGAAGTAACAAGATCATACCTTCTCATTTTCATCAGCAACAAGAAGTTCATCTTTCCAAAGATTTATTCCTCTCCCCTCCAGTCCAGCCTCTTCTTTAAGATTTCCCTTGTGAAGTGCTGAGAGATTCATAGCTTCCTGTGTGAGCTGGAAGGCAGCTTCATTTGGCTCTTGGAACTTTTCAGCCTCTTTGAAACAAATAGTAAGGGCCTCTGCAGGATCAAAAGTTGTTTCCAAAGCTAGTAGTGAATGGTCATCCTCTATGCCAACCTCCTTGTCAAGCCTTGAAGCCTGGGCAATAAGGGAAATGGCATAGTCCTCCCTCAAATTGAACATACACTCTATATCATGGAGGAAAACATAATCTTTACCACCAATCAAGACACCTGGAAGCATGGGCACTGCATAGTTGCTGCTCTAAACATCAAAATCTTCAACTTGCTGTGCTGCCCTAAGAGTTTCAGTCCTCAGTTGAACAAGTTCAAGAGCAGCCACTTGCAGCCCCTCATCCTGGAGGTTGATATCTTCTTCCTGCTCTGCCATATCTGTTGCCACAGGAACATCCTCTTTTTCCTCTGCTACAGATGTATCTTCTTCTTTAGCCTCCTGCCCTTGCTCTTCTAGTAGAGAGTGCTGATGGAAGACAATGTACATAAGGAATGCCATGGTTTCCTCAAGCACTCTACACTTTCTGGTGTGCAAGTTACAGCTGAATTTATATTCCTCAGGCAGGCTGTCAAATCTTCTATTCACATGGTACCTCAGCCTATCAATGGAGACAATATGATTTATATGCACAAAAACCTTTTCACCTTCCACAATTCTTCCGGCCTCTGTCAGTTGTGTTTGAAGGTATCCCAATGGTCTGAAAGAAAATCTCTGTGATGCTCCAGTACAGAGCTCATAGTGAACTCCCTGTTTTGAAAATACTGTGGTATATGTGGAAGTTCCTCTGAGCCTTGCACTTGTGAAGAAAGTCAAATAGGAGCAAATCTGGAGATTTGTCCTCTTCTGGTTCCCTTTGTTTTGAAAGGGAAGACTCACCTTTCTGCTCCAGTCTCTTACTTTTGCCTGAACAAAAATTTATATATCATGAATTCTATATGCTGACATATGCAATCAGGGAATGTATAGGATATCACCAAACAACTCTCTTCATGAGCACACATGAATCACCTGGTGATTGCTGTGGTCTAAGTATAGCAGCAGAAAATTCCAGCTTCCTCTTGAAAGGAGGGGCCTGAGAATCAACTGTTCCAAAGCAAAAACTTTTCTCATCATCAAGGAAGAAATCCCCAGGGCCATAAAAAGCAAAACAATGAGGAAGAAGTGAAAACCAAAAGGGACACAGGAATTTGCAAGAAAACGCGATGCAGGGCCATTTGGAAAATGTCAAGTACTCTCCTCGCATTTTGTTGCAAATTCTCCATTTCTATTGACATCCATCTCCAATCAAATTCTAAGAACATCTTACAGTGTCCTGGACAGTAAATGATACTAGGAGGAATTCCCCAGGGCCAAAGAGAGCAAAACAAAGAGGAAGAAATGAAAACCAAAACTAATATAAGAATTTGTAGGAAAACGCGATTTAGGCCATTTGGAAAATGTAAAGCACTCTCCTCGCATTTTGTTGCAAACTTCTAGGTCCTATTCATATCCATCTCCAATCAAATCCTAGGGTGATGTACCAGATTCCTGGGCAGTAAGATTCAAGAATTCTATGGATGGAAGAAATATATATCAGAAAACATTGAAAAGAATATAGATCTCTGACCTTTCTTTTCCTCTTCCATACTGTTGGAGTTTCCCTGGTGATTCTTCTGCTCTCTTCCAAACTTGAGCTGCAGCCTAGGTAACCTGGAGATCTGGCAGTGGTAGTAGTCTTCAAGCAGGTTGCAGAGTGGATGGAGTGTGTTGGGTAGGAAGTGATCAGAGGGGGAAGGAAAAGGATGATGGGAGGGTGCTGGCAGGGATGAAAGACGGGGAGGGAAGAGTGTTAATGGATCTGATTATGAAATCATGATTGGCACAATTTTCAAGGCAAAAAGTGCCATTCACACGTGCCAAATTTTAAACTCCAAAAGTTCTGGGACCCATCCACACGTGTGAAAAAAACGACTACATTCCACACGTGTGGTATTTATTAGCTACTTTATTTGTATTTTGCACTAATCTATTCACTCCTGTTTAATCTCTCCTATCTCAGCTCTCTTGCCTCTCTACCTCCTACTCTGCACCATCAGCATCCTGACCAGCAGCACAGGTTCATCCCCAACACAGGGTACTCATCACCAGCACAGCACACCTACAGATAGCTTCTAGGTCAGTAAGACACTCTATATCCTTTTCTTCTTGTTTAATAGTATATTAGGATAAGGTACTGAGTGATGTGATGTAGCTTAGATATTATGATAAATATTATATGCATTCCTTAGCTTTTCCCACTGCAAAAACAAGCAGGAAGACTTTTGAATTGGGCTTGTTGAGTGAGAGATTGATCACTTCTTGCCTTCTATAGACTCAATCCATCTTGCACCAAGTTGCAAACACAGTGAAATGACTGAAGGCATGCTCCAGTATGCTGCCTCAAGAATTTGCAGGAAAACGCGAGGAGAAGGCTTTAGGAATCTCAAACAGCCCAAATCGCATTTTGTTGCAAATATGAAACTGTTGCTTCATCCACCCCTATCATTGTGATTTTGTGTCTTTCTGGGCTATTCAAGGCTGTACACTCCTTGCATAAACTCAATCCATATTGTTTGTAGTTGTAAAGACAGAGAATTCACTGTAGGAATGTAATAGCATGTTGTTTCAAGTATTTGCAGGAAAACACGAGGGTGAGCTATTAGAAATTTCATATTGTCAAAATCGTGTTTTGTTACAAATTTATAAATGTTGCTTTATCCACCTTGTCATTGCCTTCTTGTATCATTCCATGTTCTCCATGGCTGTAATCTCTTTCCATTGCTTTGTATGCAGCTTTTCAGAGTGATGGCAAGAACCAAGTCAACTGCAAGGAGGGCTGGCAAGGGGCCAGGGCTTGCAGCAGCAGTAGCTGGGGCAGGTATCAAGGAATCTAGTGTGCCTCCAAAGGGAAGAGTTGCACATGGCAGGAAGGGGAAGCCAATGAGCCTACTCCAGCAAAAGTCCAAGAGATTGAAACATGGCAGGAAGGGGAAGCCAATGAGCCTACTCCAGCAAAAGTCCAAGAGATTGAAACATTCTGCAGGTGTGCTAAAGGAGATCAGGAAGCAACAGAAAGCTATAGGCTTTGCAATCCCCAAGGCACCTTTTCAGAGACTAGTGAGAGAAATATGTGATAGTTGGCACCTTGGTTTCAGGTGGAACAGGACTGCCATTCTTTCCTTACAGGAAATGGCAGAGGATTACTTGGAGAAATACTTTGAAGATGCAATGCTGGTAGCATCCCCCATGCTCACAGGGTAACTCTGATGGCCAAAGACTTCAACACCTTGTCCAAAGTGAGATGGAGGTATGACAAGCTAGTCCATCCTGTGGAATGGCAGGACATAAAAAATGAGAGACATATTATTAATTCCACCTACAAGAAAATTGAAGGTAGATAAGGTGAAGGTTGTTGAAGTAACCCACCCAAAGAGCACAGAGGGAAAGCTGCTTATGAGGAGTCACTGAAGCAGCAAATAAAAGAATCCAAATCTGCTATAGATGTGGAGACTGTACAGATGGAGCTACAGATACAGAGAAGGTTGCAGGAGCTAGGCCCTAACATAGTTGTCCATATTGAGGATGAAACTTCAGAGAATAATTTTGACTTGACAAAACCATGCTTGGCAGCATTGGCTCATAAGAATGAGTATTACTCAGATACTATCATTCTTGCAATGCTCTAGTAAGTGTCTTTTATTTTACATTTGTTTGCAAAACAATCCTTATTGTACCTCCTCCTTTACACCCTACCCTAATTATTGTTTGGTCCAATGTAGCATGATGAGAAGCTGGCTTAACCATGCTGTACAGCATACAGTTCATATTATTGATCCTGCCATTTCCTTCAAGTTAAGAGATCCAAAGGAAACTCCCCTGGATATTTCCAATTGGTTCAGACACTGCGATTTTGATGTTGTCGATATTTTGCCACTTCCATACCATAACAAGTATGTGGGTGACTGCTTCTTTTGGGATTTTTCTTCAAGATTGAGAACTCTTGTAGCCTTTGATTTCTTAATGCTTTTTTCCTTATGCAGTGACCACTGGAGCTTTGCTTCTATTGACATCCAGCAGAAGCAATGCTTTTTATTCAACTCTCTTAGAAACACACACAGAGAGCTGAAATTGTAAGTGGTTTGTGTGCTATTTTAAACTTTAAACTTCATTATTTTGATTTAATGCACACTAACTGAATTATATGTATTGCAGTTGTATTAGAAGGCTTCTAGATGCATTGGATCACTGTCCTCCTAATGTCAATCTTTTGGATTCAATAGAGCCAATAGATTTAGAGGTAGAAAGTCGTTCCCTCTACTTATGTCTATTTCATGCTATGCCTTTGAACTTATTGAATAATTTTGTTTTGTTCAGATATTAATAGTTTCTAACATATCTTTCCAACTATCCAGACACCACAACAAGATGATTCAAGTAGCTGCGGGGCTGGAGAGTGCTGATTAGTGCCAAATATATACTTTCAAGCTATTTTGAGATAGGACAGCCAGAGCTTGTAAGAAAAAATAATTTTCATTTAGCTTCAAAAAATTTGATATTGGTACAAAGTGTTCTAAATCATCATATCTCATTGCAGATGAGAGAAGATAGCTTCAGCTCGAACTATGTATATAGTTTCAGAGCTGATACAATTTGGAAGTTTTTGAAGTATGCCTCCCCCAAACCTATTGTACCAGCTACTGTCGAGTTGGGTGAGAGCTCTAAAGTCCGAGAAGGTGTCAAATTTCTAGAATTTTTACGGATTTTTTTCTAATTTTTTTTTTAAAAATTGAGCATTTTTATGGTAAAAATGTTTTTTAATACATTTTTGCGGGTTTTTCTGCGCGGCGAGTCTGTGATCAAATCTCTGCCAATTTTCTACTGAAATTCAGTAGGGGCAGCATGTTTATGCATGGAATGCTCTCCCGTGTGCGTGGGATCCTCTTCGTCTCTCAAATCAGAATTTTCTCTTCTAGTTTCCTCTTATTAGGCAAAATTTGATTAAATTTAATCATAATTAAACCTTAATTATGAATAAGATAATCTTAATTATGGCTTAATCTTCTCTTAACAGAGAGAAGAGAAGATGGGGTGGAGAAAAAGATCATGAGAGTTGCAAGAAGCCTAGTGGCACTACTAGTGTAGGCCTTGCCACAATACTTGCAAGTCCACTTCCATGCCCTCCACTTCCCCTCATTCTTCTCATGGGTAATGGCATGCAAAGTAAAGGCTTCATGCTTTTCTCTCATGGTGAAAGAGGAGAGAGGGAGAAGGAAAGGGAGAATCCTCTCTCTCATTTCTGCACACAGGCGGGGGGGAGGGGGACGGGGCAACGCAGCACCCGCCGCCGGTGAAAAAAACGTCCCCCCCCTTTTTAAAATTTCATAAGCTTTTAATTAAGCTTATTAAAAGTGGTTTTTTTTAAATTTTTTATTAAATTAGTTTTTTATTTACAAAAAAAAAGAGCTTTTGGAATTTTTTCAACAAAACCTAAAAATTATAATAAAATATGGGATTTGAAAAAAAAATCTCTGGAAATTTCTGAGTTTTTTTCTCTTAAAACCTTTTGGCTTTTCATCTTCCGGGAAACCTTTTGGCTTTTCACATTCCCGAGAAACCTTCTGGCTTTTCGAATTGCAGAAAATCTTTTGACCTTTCGGATTCCGGAAACTTTTCGCCTTTCCCATTCCAATTTTTTTTGTCTTTTCTTCTTCCCGAAACTGTTGGCTTACCATATTCCGGGAAAACCATTGGGATTCCAAAATTTTTTGACCGTTTGTATTCTAAATGCGTTCGGGGTAAATTAAAAATTTTAAAAAATTTCTAAAAATTAGTGAAAAATTAGACAAAGTTATTTTAAATTTCTAGAAATTTGGGGTTGGTGTTTGGCATGTGGTGTGTCCATTCGGGCGCCCGTGACCATTCAAATTCCTTAAAAATATATTTTTTAACCCAAAAAAATTAGAAAATCTATTAAAATTGTAAATTTTCATTGGATTTGAGAATTGTCGAGCAGAATTGGAAATTTTATGAACAATAGGATTCTCAAAAAAAAAAGGAATATTCTAGAAATTATTTTTAAAAATCTTAAAAATTGATATTTTTAAAATATCAATGGTATTTTAGCAAATTTAATTGCTAATTTTTTTTTGGAAAAATATAGGCTTGGAATGCCATAAGATAGGTTTGGTGGAATTCAAAATTATCGTATTTTGAGGCCCTATAAAATTAAGAAAATCTAGAAACAAAATCATGATTTTTTTTCGAGAATTTAATATTTTCGAGGGTTATTTAATGTTGAAGTACGTTTTCTCGTGCTGCTAACATTAGATAGATGCGGGTGATTCGCATATTATTAATATGATTATACCTCGTATTAGTATATATTTTTGTTTGGATTAATTCTGAACGATGTTTTCATCATTTTTTACATTTTTTAGCCATTCTTTTTTGACATGTTCTATACTTTCTTCAATGGTGGCTATAATCTACGTTCAAAGTGTGTTTCACCTTTGACACTTTTCCATGATAATTTATTTTGCACTTATTTATGTGTGGTCTATGCTTAATTTCTTAAGCCTAAGACAAATTCTATCATGGGTTAGTTGATCTGTTTGTTTTGGTGGATTTTATTGGATGTTTTCCAAGTTTTATTAGACTCATCAGGTTCTGCCTAGATCACTTGTGTCTAGGGGTTTTTTATTGAGTGCTACACATATATATTTCACTTGCTTACTTCGGAGTTTTGCTTGAACGACACCACGTTCATATACTCCGGATTGATGAGTTGGCCACCAATTTTAATGCTTCTTTTGGCATGATTAATGTCCATTAAATGGTATGCATTGATTTTTATGATCAACTATGGTTTTTATGGATTCGAGGAGCTTCTATGCTTTTATCCATGGTTTTTTAAGGATCTTTTGATCTTTTGGATAATTTCATGTGCTTTGAAGGTAGCATTTGCCTTCATTTTTTGCATGTAATTTTGTACTATGTTCCTTGTACTCTTGTACATATTCCAACTCGGATACCTAGTTGCTTATTTATCTAGGTGAGTTATTTTTCTACCCTAACTTTATTGTGTTTTGGGTAGTTATCATTAAAAAGGCGCCAATAATTCAAAATTCTTTTCTAATGATGTACTCGAAAAGAGTTATTCCTTGATGTGGTCTCAGGTATATAGAGACAGATTTTAGTATATGAAAGTCTGGGATAAGGCCATCTTATTCCTTTTATACAGGATTTTATTCATATTTTCCTAGATGGCATACTAGAGAGTTTCAAATTGTTAAGGTATGTATGGGTGGTATCATGGTGGTATGGGATCTCTCACATATATTATCTTATGGAATAATTTGGGCTCAAGATTGTTGCTTTGCTTACATCACTTAGCATGTTGACCTCAACTTAGCATGTTGACCTTAAGACAATCTCATTTCTGAATTCACTAGAAGTTATAGTGTAGGCATTCTCTCTAGATAAATTTATTTTATCTATAGCCTGCATGTTTTGATGAGTGTAATCTCGTCTCGGTATTTTCATTTGTTGAAATCTCTTTCTTTAGAGTTCAACAAGTTTATTTTGTTATGTTCGGATTAAGGAAATTTGGATTTTTCCTTTGTTGGCATTTCTTTCTCCAGTTCCATACTTTAGGTGATTTATACAGTCAACATGATGGTTTACGAATGGACTTGTGTGACTCATCGAGATGCTCATGACTCTCTATGTTGATATGGGTAGCTCGGGACGTCGATTATTCCATGTGCAGATGTGGGTACATCGATGCGCCGATGAATCCCTGGTTCCTACTGTTATAATGCCATGCTTTCCTACTTTATTTCGACTGGTTTACAACGAGTAAACTACTTTGAGTATGAATTCCTCTGATTATCCGCACTCTGATGGGCAAACTGAGCATATGAATCAGATTATAGAGGATATGCTTCGTGCATATGTCTCTCGAAAAGCATCAAATTGAAAAAAATATCTTCCAATGATGAAATTTACCTATAATAGTTTTAAACATACGGCTATTGGTTTTAGTCTGTTTATGCTTATGTGTGGGTATCAACCCAGGGCACTATTGATGTCAGTCTTAAGGACATCGAGCTTGATGCATCGAGGAATTTCTTGTGTGATATGCAGGAAATGCTGACCGTAGCTCGGGATTCTATCAGGAGTGCTCAAGATAAAGCACAGTTTTATGCTGATAGGGGACGCTCATCTCGGTCTTTTGAACCAGGAGCGTTGGTTTATTTAAAAGTTCCTAAAGATTCTCAGACTTTGTCAATGGAAAAAATGCTTGAATTTATCTCCTAGATATTGTGGTGCATTTCGATTTATACATCGGATTAGCACGGCTGCGTATAAACTTAAACTACCTCCACATATTAGAGTTCATCTAGTTTTTTATATCAGTAGATTGAAAGGAGAAATTGAAAGGAGAACTGGGAGGTGAGGATAACACAGTTCTCCTTTCAATAGATTGAAAGGGGAACTGGGAGGTGAGGATAACACAGTTACTCCTCAAGAACTCGTTAAAGTTGAAGAATTATCCTATGTTCTACATGAACGTGATAAGGTACTTGAATTCAAAAAAAGAAAACTTTGTAGTTGACTCATTCCCTAAGGTTAAAATTAGGTGGAAAGATAGGGAAATAGAGGATTCGACTTGGGAGTCGGTTGATATTGTTCAGTGCAGTTCTTCTTCTTTTCATTGCAAGAGTGCAATGTTTTGAGAGAGAAGAAGTATGTTATATGCACATTATGTGTGCATATACTAGGAGGCTAACCCACATTAGGCTTGTGAGCATGTGAGCATGGGAACAAGCCCTAGTGGAGTATGGGTTAGGACTAACCTTAAGGGTTAACGTTAGGGTCAAGCATCCAAGGGTCACACATGGGAAATGGAGAGTTAAGAGTCACTTGAGGGCCCTCCTATATAATAGGGACATGGGGCACACTCAAGGGGGGCTTGGAGGCTTATGAGGCCAAGGCTATGTTATGCTCTCTTGTGTAGAGGATTATATCTACTCACCTACCATTTCATACTATAGCTACATGCTATTGGATTATAGTTATACCTCTTGATGGTATGGGACATCAAGGTAAAGGTATGATGTATTTCATTATATCTCATGTGTGCATCCCTTGGGCTCGGGGGTAGTCGGGTGGATGAGTTTATGCTTGATTTATGCATAACAATTATCTAGAGAGATCTTAGGGTTATTACAGTGATATCAGAGCAATCTCTAGTTAATTGTTGTTGATTTTTTTTATTGTAATTTTTGGCATTTCTTTCGAAGAAAAATTTAATATTTACTAATGAAAATGTTATTTTGTTGATTTGTGTTGATGATTTGCACGTGGATCATCGATATGGGGATTGGAATGTGTGTTACTACTATTCAATGGACAAATCGATGTTGCGGGGGAATTCCATGATCCTATTTTTGTGGTTTAAAATAAGCATTAATGGAAATTTTTATGAAAATACCACAAATTTTATTGTGGATATTTTTGGTAGAATGGATTCCCTAAATTTCTAGAATTTTTATGGATTTTTTTCTAATTTTTAATTTTTTTTTCAGCATTTTTATGGGTAAAAATATTTTTTATACATTTTTGCAGGTATGTGATCAAATCTCTGCCGATTTTCTACTGAAATTCAGTAGGGGACAGCATGTTGATGCATGAAATGCTCTCCCGTGTGCGTGGGATCCTCTTCGTCTCTCAAATCAGAATTTTCTCTTCTATTTTTCTTTTAATCATAATTAAACCTTAACTATATATAAGGTAATCTTAATTATGGCTTAATCTTCTCTTAATAGAGAGAAGAGAAGATGGGGTGGAGAAAAAGATTATGAGAGTTGGAGATGGAGATGGAGAGGAGGAGAGAAGAGAGAGAGAGAGAGAATCCTCTCTCTCTCTCTCTCTCTCTCTCTCTCTCTCTCTCTCTCTCTCTCTCTCTCTCTCTCTCTCTCTCTCTCTCTCTCTCTCTCTCTCTCTCTCTCTCATTTCTGCGCACAGGCGGGGGGGAGGGAGAGGGGGCAACGCAGCACCCGTTCGCGGCGAGAAAAACGTCCCCCCCTTTAAAAAAATTTCATAAGCTTTTAATTAAGCTTATTAAAGTTGGTTTTTTTTATTTTTTATTAAATGAGTTTTTTATTTACAAAAAAAAAGAGCTTTTGGAATTTTTTCACAAAAGCCTGAAAATTATGATAAAATATGGGATTTGAAAAAAAAAATCTATGAAAATTTCTGAGTTTTTTTCTCTTAAAAATTTAATTGCTAATTTTTTTTTGAAAAAATATAGGCTTGGAAAGACATAAGATAAGTTTGGTGGAATTCAAAATTATCGTATTTTGAGACCCTATAAAATTAGGAAAAATTAGAAACAAAATCATGATAAATTTTTTTTCTCAAGAATTTAATATTTTCGAGGGTTATTTAATGTTGAAGTACGTTTTCTCGTGCTGACATTAGATAGATACGGGTTATTCGCATATTATTAATATGATTATACCTCGTATTAGTAAATATTTTTGTTTGGAATAAATTCTCAACGATGTTTTCATGATTTTTTACCATTGTTTAGCCATTCTTTTTGGACATGTTCCATACTTTCTTCAATGGTGGCTATAATCTGCGTTCAAAGTGTGTTTCACCTTTGACACTTTTCCATGATAATTTATTTTGTACTTATTTATGTGTGGTCTATGCTTAATTTCTTAAGCCTAAGACAAATTCTATCATGGGTTAGTTGATCTGTTTGTTTTGCTGGATTTTATTGGATGTTTTCCAAGTTTTATTAGACTCATCAGGTTCTGCCTAGATCACTTGTGTCTAGGGGTTTTTTATTGAGTGCTACACACATCTGTTTCACTTGCTTACTTTGGAGTTTTGCTTGAATGACACCACGTTCATATACTCCGAATTCATGAGTTGGTCACTAATTTTAATGCTTCTTTTGGCATGATTAATGTCCATTAGATGGTATGCATTGATTTTTATGATCCACTATGGTTTTTATGGATTCGAGGAGCTTCTATGCCTTTATCCATGGTTTTTTTGATCTTTTGGATAATTTTATGTGCTTTGAAGGTAGCATTTGCCTTCGGTTTTTGCATGTAATTTTGGACTATGTTCCTTGTACTCTTGTACATATTCCAACTCGGATACCTAGTTGCTTATGTATCTACGTGAGTTATTTCTCTACCCTAACTTTATTGTGTTTTGGGTGGTTATCATTAAAAAGGTGCCAATAATTCAAAATTCTTTTCTAATGATGTACTCGAAAAGAGTTATTCCTTGATGTGGTCTCACGTATATAGAGACAGATTTTAGTATATGAAAGACTGGGATAAGGCCATCTTATTCTTTTTATATAGGATTTTATTCATATTTTCCTAAACGGCATACTAGGGAGTTTCAAATTGTTAAGGTATGTATGGGTGGTATCATGGTGGTATGGGACGCTAGCGATCTCTCACATATATTATCTTATGGGATAATTTGGGCTCAAGATTGTTGCTTTGCTTACATAACTTAGCATGTTGACCTCAACTTTCAAAGACAATCTCATTTTCTGAATTCACTAGAAGTTATAGTGTAGGGCATTCTCTTTAGATAAATTTATTTTATTTATAGCCTGCATGTTTTGATGAGTGTAATCTCGTCTCGGTATTTTCATTTGTTGAAATCTCTTTCTTTAGAGTTCAACAAGTTTATCTTGTTGTGTTCGGATTAAGGAAATTTGGATTTTTCCTTTGTTGGCATTTCTTTCTCTAGTTTCGTACTTTAGGTGATTTATACAGTCAATGCGATGGTTTACGGATGGACCTATGTGACTCATTGAGATGCTCATGACTCTCTATGTTAATATGGGTAGCTCGGGACGTCGATTATTCCATGTGCAGATGTGGGTAATTCGGGGCACCGATGAATCCCTGGTTCCTGCTATTATAATGCCATGTTTTCCTACTTTATTTTGAATGGTTTACAACGAGGAAACTACTTTGAGTATGAATTCCTCTGATTATCCGCACTCTGGGCAAACTGAGCATATGAATCAGATTGTAGAGGATATGCTTCGTGCATATGTCTCTGGAAAAGCATCAAATTGAAAAAAATATCTTCCAATGATGGAGTTTACCTATAATAGTTTTAAATATACGGCTATTGGTTTTAGTCCGTTTATGCTTATGTGTGGGTATCAACCCAGGGCACTATTGATGTCGGTCTTAAGGACATCGAGCTTGATGCATCGAGGGATTTCTTGCATGATATGCAGGAAATGCTGACCGAAGCTCGGGATTCTATAAGGAGTGCTCAGGATAGGGCATGGTTTTATGCTAATAGCGGACGCTCATCTCGGTCTTTTGAACCACAAGCGTTGGTTTATTTAAAAGTTCCTAAAGATTCTCAGAATGCTCAAATTTATCTCCTAGATTTTATGGTCCATTTTGATTTATACATCGGATTGGCTCGGCTGCGTATGAATTAAACTACCTCCACATGTTAGGGTTCATCCAGTTTTTTATATCAATAGATTGAAAGGAGAACTGGGAGGTGAGGATAACACAGTTACTCCAAGAACTCGTTAAAGTTGAAGAATTATCCTATGTTCTACATGAACCTGATAAGGTACTTGAATTCAAAAAAAGAAAACTTTGTAGTTGACTTATCCCTGAAAATAAAATTAGGTGGAAAGATAGGGAAATAGAGGATGCGACTTGGGAGTCGGTTGATATTGTTCAGTGCAGTTCTTCTTCTTTTCATTTGCAAGAGTGCAATGTTTTGAGATAGAAGAAGTATGTTATATGCGTGAGCATGGGAGCATGGGAACAAGCTCTAGTGGAGTATGGGTTAGGACTAACCTTAAGGATTAAGGTTAGGGTCAAGCATCCAAGGGTCACACATGGGAAATGGAGAGTTAAGAGTCACTTGAGGGCCCTCCTATATAATAGGGGCATGGGACACACTCAAGGGGGCTTGGAGGCTTATGAGACCAAGGCTATGTTATGCTCTCTTGTGTAGAGGATCATATCTACTCACCTACCATTTCACACTATAGCTACATGCTATTGGATTGGAGTTATACCTCTTGATGGTATGGGACATCAAGGTAAAGGTATGATGTATTTCATTATATCTCATGTGTGCATCCCTTGGGCTCGGGGGTGGTCAGGTGGATGAGTTTATGACTGATTTATGCATAACAATTATGTAGAGAGATCTTAGGGTTTTAAGAGTGATATCAGAGCAATCTCTAGTTAATTGTTGTTGATTTTTCTTTTTTATTATAATTTTGGTATTTTTTTCGAAGTAAATTTTAATATTTACTAATAAAAATGTTATTTTGTTGATTTGTGTTGATGATTTGCACGTGGATCATCGATATGGCGATTGGAATGCATGTTACTACTATTCAATGGACGTTGCAGGGGAATTTCGTGAGTTTAATGCTATTTTTTTCTATTTTTTATGGTTTAAAATAAGCATTAATGGAAATTTTTATAAAAATACCACATATTTTATTGTGGATATTTTTGGTAAAATGGATTCCCTAAATTTCTAGAATTTTTTTTGGGATTTTTTCCTAATTTTTAAAATTTTTTGAGCATTTTTATGGTTAAAAATATTTTTAATACATTTTTTGCGGGTTTTTCCACAGGTATGTGATCAAATCTCTGCCAATTTTCTGCTGAAATTCACTAGGGGGCAGCATGTTGATGCATGGAATGCTCTCACGTGTGCGTGGGATCCTCTTCGTCTCTCAAATCAGAATTTTCTCTTCTATTTTCCTCTTATTAGGCAAAATTTGATTAAATTTAATCATAATTGAACCTTAATTATGAGTGAATAAGGTAATCTTAATTATGGCTTAATCTTCTCTTAACAGAGAGAAGAGAAGATGGTGAAAAAAACGTCCCCCCCCCCCAAAAAAATTTCATAAGCTTTTAATTAAGCTTATTTAAAGTTGGTTTTTTTATTTTTTATTAAATGAGTTTTTTATTTACAAAAAAAAAGCTTTTGGAATTTTCTCAAAAAAGCCTGAAATTTATGATAAAATATGGGATTTGAAAAAAAAATCTCTGGAAATTTCTGAGTTTTTTTCTCTTAAAACCTTTTGGCTTTTCATCTTCCGGGAAACCTTTTGGCTTTCCGCATTCCCAAGAATTCTTCTGGCTTTTCGAATTCCGGAAAATCTTTTGACCTTTCGGATTCTGGAAACTTTTCGCCTTTCACATTCCGATTTTTTTTGTCTTTTCTTCTTCCCGAAACTGTTGGCTTTCCATATTCTGGGAAAACCGTTGGGATTCCAAAAATTTTTCACCGTTCGGGGTAAATTAAAAATTCTAAAAAATTTCTAAAAATTAGTAAAAAATTAGACAAAGGTTATTTTAAATTTTTGGAAAATGTGGGTTTGGTGTTTGGCATGTGGTGTGTCCATTCGGGTACCCGTGACATTCAAATTCCTTAAAAATATATTTTTTAATCTAAAAATTTAGAAAATCCATTAAAATTGTAAATTTTCATTGGATTTGAGAATTGTCGAGCGGAATTGGAAATTTCATGAACGATGGAATTCTTGGAAAAAATAAGAAATATTCTAGATTTTTTTTTAGAAATCTTGAAAATTGATATTTTTAAAATATCAATGGTATTTTGGTAAATTTAATTGCTAAAAATTTTCTGAAAAAATATAGGCTTGGAATGCCATAAGATAGGTTTGATGGAATTCAAAATTATCGTATTTTGAGGCCCTATAAAAGTAAGAAAAATTAGAAACAAAATTATGATATTTTTTTTCTCGAGAATTTAATATTTTCGATGGTTATTTAATGTTGAAGTACGTTTTCTCGTGCTGACATTAGATAGATCAAATTATTAAGATATGTATGGGTGGTATCATGGTGGTATGGGACGCTAGCGATCTCTCACGTATATTATCTTATGGGATAATTTGGGCTCAAGATTGTTGCTTTGCTTACATCACTTAGCATGTTGACCTCAACATTCAAAGACAATCTCATTTTTTGAATTCACTAGAAGTTTTAGTGTAGGCATTCTCTCTAAATAAATTTATTTTATCTATAGCCTGCATGTTTTGATGAGTGTAATCTCGTCGGTATTTTTAGTTGTTGAAATCTCATTCTTTAGAGTTCAACGAGTTTATCTTGTTGTGTTCGGATTAAGGAAATTTGGATTTTTCCTTTGTTGGCGTTTTTTTCTCTAGTTTCGTACTTTAGGTGATTTATACAATCAACCTGATGGTTTACGGCGGATGGACATATGTGACTCATCAAGACGCCGATGACTCTCTATGTTGATATGGGTAACGTGGGATGTCGATTATTCCATGTGCAGATGTGGGTACGTCGGGGCACCGATGAATCCCTGGTTCCTGCTGTTATAATGCCATGTTTTCCTACTTTATTCCGAATGGTTTACAATGAGGAAACTACTTTGAGTTTGAATTCCTCTGATTATCCGCACTCTGATGGGCAAACAGAGCGTATGAATCAGATTGTAGAGGATATGCTTCGTGCATATGTCTCTGGAAAAGCATCAAATTTTAAAAAAAATATCTTCTAATGATGAAATTTGCCTATAATAGTTTTAAACATATGGCTATTGGTTTTAGTCCGTTGATGCTTATGTATGGGTATCAACCCAGGGCATCCATTGATGTCGGTCTTAAGGACATCGAGCTTGATGCATCGAGAGATTTCTTGCGTGATATGCAAGAAATGTTGACCAAAGCTCGGGCTTCTATCAGGAGTGCTCAGGATAGGGCACGATTTTATGCTGATAGGGGACGCTCATCCCGGTCTTTTGAACCAGGAGCGTTGGTTTATTTAAAAGTTCCTAAAGATTCTCAGACTTTGTCAATGGGAAAATGCTCAAATTTATCTTCTACATATTATGGCCCATTTCAATTTATACATCGGATTGACATGGCTGCGTATGAACTTAAACTACCTCCACATGTTAGAGTCCATTCAGTCTTTTATATCAATAGATTGAAAGGGAAACTGGGAGGTGATGATAACACAATTACTCCTGAAGAACTCGTTAAAGTTGAAGAATTATCCAATGTTCCACATGAACCTGATAAGGTACTTGAATCCAAGGAAAGGAAACTTTGTAGTTGACTAATCCCTGAGGTTAAAATTAGGTGGAAAGATAGGGAAATAGAGGATTTGACTTGGGAGTCGATTGATATTGTTCAGTGCAGTTCTTCTTCTTTTCATTACAAGAGTGCAATGTTTTGAGAGAGGGGAAGTATGTTATATGCACATTATGTGTGCATATACTAAGAGGCTAACACACATTAGGCTTGTGAGCATGGGAACAAGCTCTAGTGGAGCATGGGTTAGGACTAACCTTAAGGGTTAAGGTTAGGGTCAGGCATCCAAGGGTCACACATGGGAAATGGAGAGTCAAGAGTCACTTGAGGGCCCTTCTATATAATAGGGGCATGGGGCACACTCAAGGGGGGCTTGGAGGCTTGTGAGGCCAAGGCTATGTTATGCTCTCTTGTGTAGAGAATCATATCTACTCACCTACCATTTCCCACTATAGCTACATGCTATTGGATTGGAGTTATACCTCTTGATGGTATGGGACATCAAGGTAAAGGTATGATGTATTTCATTATAGCTACATGCTATTGGATTGGAGTTATACCTCTTGATGGTATGGGACATCAAGGTAAAGGTATGATGTATTTCATTATATCTCATGTGTGCATCCCTTGGGCTCGGGGGTGGTCGGGTTGATGAGTTTATGACTGATTTATGCATAACAATTATCTAGAGAGATCTTAGGGTTTTATCAGTGATATCAGAGCAATCTCTAGTTAATTGTTGTTGATTTTTATTACATTTTTTGGTAAATTTTTTTGAAGTAAATGTTAATGTTTACTAATAAAAATGTTATTTTGTTGATTTGTATTGATGATTTGCAGAATCGTCGATATGGCGATTGGAACGCGTGTTACTACTATTCAATGGACGAATCGACATTACACGGGGGAATTCCGTGAGTTTAATACTATTTTTTTCTATTTTTTGTGGTTTAAAATAAGCATTAATGAAAATTTGTACAAAAATACCACATAGTTTATCGTGGATATTTTGGTAGAATGGATTTCCTAAATTTCTAGAATTTTTATGGATGTTTACTAATTTTTTTAAATTTTTTGAGCATTTTTATGGTTAAAAATGTTTTTTTTTACATTTTTGCGGGTTTTTCCGCGGGTATGCGATCAAATTTCTGCCGATTTTCTATTGAAATTTAGTACGGGCAGCATGTTGATGCATGGGATGCTCTCCCGTGTGCGTGGGATCCTCTTCGTCTCTCAAATCAGAATTTTCTCTTCTATTTTTCTCTTCTATTTTTCTCTTATTAGGTAAAAATTGATTAAATTTAATCATAATTAAACCTTAATTATGATTAATGTAATCTTAATTATGGCTTAATATTCTCTTAACAGAGAGAAGAGACGATGGGGTGGAGAAAAAGATTATGAGAGTTGGAGATGGAGAGGAGTAGAGAAGAGAGAGAGAAAGAGAATCCTCTCTCTCTCATTTCTGCGCACAGGCAGGGGGGGCAACGCAGTAGCCGCCCGGCGAAAAAACGTCCCCCCCTAAAAACAATTTCATAAGCTTTTAATTAAGCTTATTAAAGTTGGTTTTTTTTAATGAGTTTTTTATTTACAAAAAAAAGAGCTTTTGGATTTTTTTCAAAAAAGCCTGAAAATTATAATAAAATATGGGATTTGAAAAAAAAACTCCGAAAATTTTTAAAACTTTTTCTCTTAAAACCTTTTGGCTTTTCATCTTTCGGGAAACCTTTTGGCTTTCCGCATTCCCGAGAAACCTTTTGGCTTTTCGAATTCCGGAAAATCTTTTGATCTTTCGGATTCTGGAAACTTTTGACCTTTCACATTCCGATTTTTTTTTTGTCTTTTCATTTTCCCGAAACTATTGGCTTTGCGTATTCCGGGAAAACCGTTGGGATTCCGAAATTTTTTTGCCGTTGGTATTCTAAATGCGTTCGGGGTAAATTAAAAATTTCTAAAAATTAGTAAAAAATTAGACAAAGGTTATTTTAAATTTTTGGAAAATGTGGGGTTGGTGTTTGGCATGTGGTGTGTCCATTCGGGCGCCTGTGGCCATTCAAATTCCTTTAAAAATATTTTTTTTGACCTAGAAAATAAGAAAACCCATTAAAATTATAAATTTTCATAAGACTTGAGAATCGTCAGGGCGGAATTGAAAATTTCGTGTGAACGATGGGATTCTCAAGAAAAATAAGGAATATTCTAGAAATCATTTTTAGAAATCCTGAAAAATTGATATTTTTAAAATATCAATGGTATTTTGGTAAATTTAATTGCTAAAAAAATATAGGTTTGGAATGCCATAAGATAGGTTTGGTGAAATTCAAAATTATCGTATTTTGAGGCCCTACAAAATTAGGGAAAATTAGAAAAAAAAATCATTATAAATTTTTTTCTCGAGAATTTAATATTTTCGAGGATTATTTAATGTTGAAGTACGTTTTCTCGTATTGACATTAGATAGATGCGGGTTATTCACATATTATTAATACTATTATACCTCGTATTAGTAGATATTTTTGTTTGGATTAATTCTAAACGATGTTTTCATGATTTTTTACCATTATTTAGCCATTCTTTTTGGACATCTTCCATGCTTTCTTCAATGGCTATAATCTGCGTTCAAAGTGTGTTTCACCTTTGATACTTTTCCATGATAATTTATTTTGCACTTATTTATGTGTGGTCTATGCTTAATTTCTTAAGCCTAAGATAAATTCTATCATGGGTTAGTTGATCTGTTTGTTTTGGTGGATTTTATTGGATGTTTTTCAAGTTTTATTAGACTAATCAGGTTCTGCCTAGATCACTTGTGTCTAGGGGTTTTTTATTGAGTGCTACACACATGTGTTTCACTTGCTTACTTTGGAGTTTTGCTTGAACGACACCACGTTCATATACTCCGGATTGATGAGCTCGTCCCACCAATTTTAATGCTTCTTTTGGCATGATTAATGTCTATTAGATGGTATACATTGATTTTTATGATCAACTATGGTTTTTATGGATTCAAGGAGCTTCTATGCTTTTATCCATGGTTTTTTAAGGATCTTTTGATCTTTTGGATAACTTCATGTGCTTTGAAGGTAGCATTTGCCTTCGTTTTTTACACGTAATTTTGGACTATGTTCCTTGTACTCTTGTACATATTCCAACTCGGATACCTAGTTGCTTATGTATCTAGGTGAGTTATTTTTCTACCCTAACTTTATTGTGTTTTGGGTAGTTATCATTAGAAAGGCGCCAATAATTCAAATTTTTTTTCTAATGATGTACTCGGAGAGAGTTATTCCTTGATGTGGTCTCAAGTATATAGAGACAGATTTTAGTATGTGAAAGTCTGGGATAAGGCCATCTTATTCCTTTTATACAGGATTTCATTCATATTTTTCTAGACGGAATACTAGAGAGTTTCAAATTGTTAAGGTATGTATGGGTGGTATCATGGTGGTATGGGACGCTAGCGACCTCTCACATATATTATCTTATGGGATAATTTGGGCTCAATATTGTTGCTTTGCTTACATCACTTAGCATGTTGACCTCAACATTCAAAGACAACCTCATTTTCTGAATTCACTAGAAGTTATAGTGTAGGCATTCTCTCTAGATAAATTTATTATATCTATAGCCTACATGTTTTGATGAGTGTAATCTTGTCGGTATTTTCATTTGTTGAAATATCTTTCTTTAGAGTTCAACAAGTTTATCTTGTTGTGTTCGGATTAAGGAAATTTGGATTTTTCCTTTGTTGGCATTTCTTTCTCTAGTTTCGTACTTTAGGTGATTTATATAGTCAACCTGATGGTTTACGGATGGACATATGTGACTCATCGAGACGCTGATGACTCTCTATGTTGATATGGGTAGCTCAGGATGTCGATTTATATAGTCAACCTGATGGTTTACGGATGGACATATGTGACTCATCGAGACGCTGATGACTCTCTATGTTGATATGGGTAGCTCGGGATGTCGATTATTCCATGTGCAGATGTGGGTACGTCGGGGCGCCGATGAATCGCTGGTTCCTGCTGTTATAATGCCATGTTTTCCTACTTTATTCCGAATGGTTTACAACGAGGAAACTACTTTGAGTATGAATTCCTCTGATTATCCTCACTCTGATGGGCAAACAGAGCGTATGAATTAGATTGTAGAGGATATGCTTCGTGCATATGTCTCTAGAAAAGCATCAAATTGAAAAAAATATCTTCCATTGATGGAATTTGCCTATAATAGTTTTAAACATACGGCTATTGGTTTTAGTCTGTTTATGCTTATGTATGGGTATCAACCTAGGGCACCTATTGATGTCGGTCTTAAGGACATTGAGCTTGATGAATCGAGGGATTTCTTGCGTGATATGTAGGAAATGCTGACCGAAGAAGCTTGGGATTCTATCAAGAGTGCTGTCAGGATAGGGCACGGTTTTATGCTGATATGGGACGCTCATCTCGGTCTTTTGCACTAGGAGCGTTGGTTTATTTAAAAGTTCCTAAAGATTCTTAGACTTTGTGAATGGAAAAATGCTCGAATTTATCTCCTAGATATTGTGGCCCATTTCGATTTATACATCGGATTGGTGCGACTGCGTATGAACTTAAACTACCTCCACATGTTAGAGTTCATCCAGTCTTTTATATCAGTAGATTGAAAGGGAAACTGGGAGGTGAGGATAACACAGTTACTTCTCAAGAACTCGTTAAAGTTGAAGAATTATCCTATGTTCCACACGAACCTGATAAGGTACTTGAATTTAGGGAAGGAAACTTTGTAGTTGACTAATCCCTGAGGTTAAAATTAGGTGGAGAGATAGTGAAATAGAGGATTCGACTTGGGAGTCGGTTGATATTGTTCAGTGCAGTTCGCAAGAGTGCAATGTTTTGAGAGAGGGGAAGTATGTTATATGCACATTATGTGTGCATATACTAGGAGGCTAACCCACATTAGGCTTGTGTGCATATACTAGGAGGCTAACCCACATTAGGCTTGTGAGCATGGGAGCATGGGAACAAGCTCTAGTGGAGCATGGGTTAGGACTAACCTTAAGGGTTAAGGTTGGGGTCAGGCATCCAAGGGTCACACATGGGAAATGGAGAGTCAAGAGTCACTTGAGAGCCCTCCTATATAATAGGGGCATGGGGCACACTCAAGGGAGGCTTGGAGGCTTGTGAGGCCAAGGCTATGTTATGCTCTCTTGTGTGAAGAATCATATCTACTTACCTACCATTTCCCACTATAGCTACATGCTATTGGATTGGAGTTATACCTCTTGATGGTATGGGACATCAAGGTAAAGGTATGTTGTATTTCATTATATCTCATGTGTGCATCCCTTGGGCTCGGGGGTAGTCGGGTGGATGAGTTTATGCCTGATTTATGCATGTTTATGCATAACAATTATCTAGAGAGATCTTAGGGTTTTAACTATATATATATATGTATATATATATATATATGTATATATATATATATATGTATATATATATACGCTAAAATACATATATCTTAATAGATTTTTAGCTTAATATGCGTGCGTGTGTGTGTGTAGCCTAAAATATATATATCTTGAAGATATATATAACCTAAAGATATATATATATGTTTAGGCCATACATACATACATACATACATACATACATATATATATATATATATATAAAAGAGGCTTTAGGCTAAATATATATATGTGTGTGTGTGTGAAACCTAATAAATACCTAGACTAAAATATCTATATATACATCTCTCTATATATATGTACATATATACATAGCCTAAACTATATTCTCTCTCTCTCTCTCTCTCGCCTCAACGTTTAAAAAAGTTTTAAAAGAGCATGAGTCTTCTCTTTGTACATCACAACTATTAAAAGAGCATGAGTTTTCTCTTTGTACATCACAACTATATTATAGCCTAAAGCCTAAAGCTACATATATATATATACATACACACACACATTTATTAAAATACATATAGCTTAATGTGTGCAGCCTAATAAATACATGGACTAAAATATCTATATATACATCTCTCTATATATATGTACATATATAAATAGCCTAAACTATATTCTCTCTCTCTCTCTCTTTGAGCCTAACCGTTTAATTTAGCGAGGTAATTGTGGATGATATAGTGGAAAGGACATCCATACATGCATCCAAGAATATGCCAAAATGGCTCATATTACACGATAGTACATGTACTCCATATCGATATACTAATTTATATATAATTGTGGCATCCAACTACCAAGTGGGATGGTAGGGATGCTTTATATGCACATGCATTGGTGACACTTTCCGTAAAAAGATACATCATTCCTCATATTTTCTTATGTAAAATTGCCAAGAAGGCTTGGGATGTGCTTGCTACTCTTTACTAGGTGTGTAATGAGGCACGTATGGCCTACTTGCACAAATAGTTTGAATCCAAACATATGAATGATAGAGACTCGATGGATGATTTTCTCACTAAAATCAAAGATCTTAGAGAGCAGCTTGCATGTATTGATGAGGGAGACTTGATGGATGAGTTCTTACTAGGATTAAAGATCTTAGAGTGCAACTTACATGTATTGATGAGGCCTACTATCCCGTTTTTGCATCCAGACTTTAAATTATGATAAAGGGTACCCAATACCCTTACATTTAATGAGTAGGTCATAGTGATCTTCTTGTCATCAGAGCAATCCCTACAAAATCAAACTAGCATGAATGTGGGAGATCAGGCATTCATTGCTAGTAAAAAAGGTAAAGGCAAAGCATTCTCTTAGGGTAGCTATAAGAGAGAGGAATCAACCCAATCTTCTAGCAAGGATGCTGTGAGAAGGGGGGTGATAGGCCTAAGAAGAAAGGAAAATGCAACCATTGTGGAAGCCAGGCCATTATATATGAATGTAGAAAAAGGTTGGAGAAGGAGAAGAAAAAAGGGTAAAAATATTATCTCAAATTTTAGTCCACGAATCAGTGTATTGATGAGGCAATCGTGGATGATGTAGTGGATGAGGAAAGAGCAAACACACATGTGTCCAAGCATATGCCAAAATGGCTAGTGCAGACATTGTAGGATAGAAAATTAGCTACTTCCTTTCCTAGCAAGACACGTGCAGGTTCTCATCATGCATCTTATTCTTTTGTGGATCATGCTCTAATTGCTAGTATATGTAATGAAGTGGAAAGCAAAGGACAATGATCATTGGATTCATGCCATGCAAGATGAGTGCAATTCAATCCTAAAAAATGACACTTGGTATTAGCAATATATTGCCTTATGGTAAAAAGGCCATTGGTATAAAGTGGGTTTATAAGCTTAATTGTAAAGATGATGGTAGCATTGACCCCACTACAAAGCCAAGGCTTGTTGTAAAGGGTATTGCAAAGCGGAGATGGACATAGATTATGATGAGACCTTTGCTCCCACATCTTATATGACTACAAATCAATGTATTATTGCATTAGTAGTGCATCGTGGATGAAACATACATCATTTGGATATCAAGACTGCCTTCTTGAATGGTGATTTGCATGAGGAGGTTTATGTATCTCAACCTCATATTTTGTTTAGAAGGGACATAAGTCTAAAGTATGCAAAGTAAGAAAAGATTTATATGGCCTTAAGCAGGCTTCGAGAGCATGGTACGAGAATATAAATGCATACTTGGTTGCAAATGGTTTTTACAACAGTCCAACTGAGAGTACTCTCTATGTAAAGAGGAGTAAGAATTATTTTATGGTCATCGTTTTATATGTTGATAACATGTTGCTCACATGCACTAATGAGGAGAGTACTCTCTATGTAAAGAGGACTATTAATTATTTTTGTTGGTCATCGTTTTATATGTTGATGATATGTTACAAGCGCTAACAAGGATAAGATTTCAGCCTTTAGGATTGAATTACATGTGTCATTTGAGATAATAGATTTGGGCATACAATTTATGTAGCGTGATGATGATATTGTGATGTTGCAATCAAAGGTACATGTAGAGACTGCTTATATGGTTTGTCCTTGAAGATTGTAAGCCTGTTGCTACACTGGTAGAGATAAGTGCTAAGCTCAATCTCTGGGATGCAGGTGAACCATTTGATGCATTATTTTATCAATAGGCTATTGGGTGCCTCACCTATCTATGCAAGACGAGTCATAATATTTAGCAGGCTGCCAAGCGAGTATTTTGATACTTACAGGGTACTCAGTCCCTTGGGCTAAATACTATGCTAAGGGGGGTGATATTCAACTGCATGCTTTTAGTGACTCCGATTAGATTAGATGTTATGACACACGAGTGTCTATTAGGGGCTTTTGCTTTCATCTTGGTGATTCATGTGTATATCACTGCTCATCTCAAGAAGTAGCCAACAGTGGCCACTTTGGGCTGCAACTATATGGTAGCTTTTATAATGACTTTGAAGTGTGTATGGCTCAAATACATTTTGGATTTTGGTAAGATCTTGGTGTTGGCCACCTCCATCTTTATTGATAGAGCCAGGGTGGCCATTTGCAAAGGAACCCATTGTTTCACGCTTGCACAAAGCACATTGATGTGTATTATCATTTTATGTCAAGAAGAGGCTCATTGTAGGAAAGATTAGCCTGGCTTATGTCTTTACATACACGACAATGTGGCATATATGATCATGAAGGCTCTCTCATCATGAGAGAAGTTAGAAGCTTTTCGTGAAGCTTTGGGCTTATTGCCATTTGGGGATTGATCAACCACATGATCCTTGTGGCATATATGTTTATGAAGGCTCTCTCATTTAGGAGAGAAGTTAGAAGCTTTTTTACGAAGCTTTGGGCTTATTGCCATTTGGGGATTAATCAGTATATGATCCTTGTACATGTTTGCATCATCACTACAGAGGAGACTACATGGGGGATTTGTAGCCATTTATATAGTAGTGATGTGTGAATGTAGGTTAATAATGGACCGGGGAACTTTTTCTCTCATTAGGATCCTTATTAGGAGGTTTTCCCCTAGCCGTGTGTACACACTGTTATGAGTGAATGTATCACATCACTTCATTTGTACTTTACTTATTCTCATCTGTCTACTTTGAGTGTTGTATACTTACTTGCTGCATAACATCTCAAAATTCTACTAGATGATGTTGCCTAGGATGGAGAAGCTAAACATAGTTTCAACACCTTGTAAGGCCATGCATTTCACACCCCCTAGAATGTCGAGAAAGATGTTGGAGGCAGGTGGCTAGAAGAAGACGTTCCCTTGTAGAGAGAAGTTAAAGGTGGGCAACTAAAAGCGGGTGTTCCCTTGTAGGGAGACAATGAGGCTAGGAACTTGAAAGTACGAGGCTGGTAATGTGAATGACGTTGAAGCAAAGGTTGAAGCTTTCACCTGTGTGACTGGGAAGGGGACTGTTTATGGTGTTGAAATTTACAAACAAAAAATAGTTCATAAACTTCCACGCCAAAAGCCCAAAGGTATCTTTTGAGTTTCATTTGCAACCTCTTTTTCTAATTGTCCTTGTGAAGCTTTGAAGGGCAATGATGCCCAATGAAGGTTACAATTTTCATCACTACAAGGCCTTTATAGACCATGGTTGGAATTGAGATTTTCGTAAAAAAGTGGAAGGGATCCAGAAAAAAGTGGATAGGGAGTCTTTTCCATCCATCTCTTGGCCTAGATTCTAGGCGAAAAGGTCGAGTTTTGCAAAAAGTGATGTGTAAAGCCCCTAAGTGGAAGTGATCCTAAGCCCCTAAAGGTTGCAAATTTCAACAGTGGACCATGGTTACACAAGAGAGTGGAAGGATCCCAAACATTCTGGGAAAAAAAGAGTGTTTCAAAAAGTGATGTGTAAAGGTCCTCCTAAGTGCGAGTGATGTCTCCCCCTTTGAAATCATGAGTAGGTACGTTACGTACGTACACACAAGCTGGCGCACACATATACATACATTCACACGTGTACATGTGTTCCCGCGCTTATTAGCACTTGCATGAAGTAGAGGTCTTGTGGAGCTCAGAAAATCTGAAGCCGTCTTGTGGTTGTGGGAATGGCGGAAGGCCCGTCTTCGAGCTCAGAGAAAGCGGGGACGATTCAGCGCATCCGCGTGGAGAACTTCATGTGCCATGGCAGCCTCTCCATCGACTTCATCGACCATGTCAATTTTATCACGGGCCAAAACGGAAGTACGTGCTCTGATTCCTCCAAACACTGTATAAGCGCTTCTTGAAGTTCATGTGGAAAACTGTGTAAACCCTAGAAATGGACTTTTTTCAATTCTGTTCAGTAAATTGTGTTAACCCTAGAAATGGAGCACTCTAGTCTGTGTAAACCCTAGCATTGGAGAATTATAACCCGTGTAAAACTATAGCTCTAACTTGTGTACAACTCTTCTAGTATGCAGAAAACTGAGGAATGGAGAGTTTTAGTCTCTATAAACCCTATATCTGCAGAGCTCTAATTTGTGTTATCTTAAAAACGCAGAGATCTAGTCTGTGTAAGGCCTAGGAATGGAAATTTCTAGCCTATGAAAAAAAAAATGTCAGCTGAAATCCCCGTCTTTTGTCACATGGAGAGAGGGTTTCCTTTCCATTTTGAAAATGTCAGTTTGTCTGTGTTTTTAAAATCCAGACATGTTATTCTTGGCAGGTGGTAAAAGTGCAATTCTAACAGCCCTTTGTGTAGCCTTTGGTATAAAGGCTCGGGGTACGCAGAGAGCTACAGCTTTGAAGGACTTCATAAAAACCGGATGCAGGTATGTTCTTTTGTGAAGGTTGTAAAATTTAGCTGTTTTAACTACCCAAGCCTGGCTGTTCTTTCCTTTGTCACGAGTGTTTCTTAGTGAGACTGCAAGCATTGGTTTCCAAGTGTTAACCAATCCAAGTGGCTGCTGTTCACACGTGTTTAGGAGGAAGGCAGCCTCTGGTCAGAGTGTTAGAGAGCAGAGGCTTGGGAGTGCACATCCCTTATCCCAAGGTTACCCACATGTCTAGCGCTAATGCTAGAGCTCCATTCACGCTACGTTACTTTGGTCACCATGAGGCCAGAGGAAGGCTTTAAGTTTAACTTCAATTTGGTTGAGCATCTTTTTGGGGACAGCCATGCGATATGTAGATAAGCATGGCTCATAGCAAACAGTTTCATACCAGTCATGGATTGACACTATCTCAGCCAAAGGGAGATCTTGCATATCCTTGCCAACAGATCATTGTTGTCTTTGGCCAACGGCTTTCTTGTGGTTGGTGGGGATGCTAGATTCTTGTACAAGTGAGGATGCTTTGACTGGTGATCACGGTGTTAAAGACTTAACGGACTTTACTGGAGGTAGGTCTGGATTGTGTTGAGAGTGTTGGTCCTTGAGTTCTTAGGGTCCTCAAAGCAGTGTCATCAAAAAACAAAGTGTGGGTAATCCTAAGAGGGGTTTGTGCTATCTTCCTCAAAAGGCTGGCATTAGGGATGAGGCCAGGGTTTTACTGAATAATTATGGGGTTGTACGAAGGGACCTCAGGATTAAGGACATGCTAGTGGGTGGACTACTCATAACGGGGGTATCCACTGTGCAGATACCTTGGAAACTAGGAATTGGATTAGGTGTTGGGTACAAGATTCAGCTTGGTGTCGATAATATTGGACAAGATGAAAAATACCCTCTTGTAGGCTCATGGGTTATTGGGGATGGGGATTATGTTTGCAAGGAGTGCAGTTGGTTTTAGGGCAACCCATCAGGTCACCTTGATTGTTGTTACTCTTGAGTTTTATATTTCCTTGTGAGTGAGTAAGAAACCTTTTTTTGGGATTTTTAAAATGTTTTTGTTACATTTTCTGTTTGTTGCAAACAGCCATGCTCTTGTGGTGGTGGAGATGTCCAATCAGGGTGTTGATGCTTTCAAGTCTGATGATTATGGAGAGAAGATAACTATTGAGCGAAGAATTACGGAGTCTGGAAACACAACAGTATTAAAGGATTCACATGGCAAGTGTTTGTTTGCTTGATCATTTATTATAGAATCTAGTTCAAACTCTTTAAAGCGTTAGGAACAAAGCAACTCGTTACGCTTTACATTTTATAATATTTGTCCTATTACACTTCCTCCTAATAGGTTCCTTTTCAATATTTTTAATACATAGCCTTATTGGCTTCCTTCAAGGGGCTCTTCTGCCTAGTTTTATTTGGCAATCTGCCCAGGACTTCTGCTTTTCTATGAAAATTTTTGTGTGTCACAGGACTTCTTGCAGGTCAATGCCTTGTTGGGAAGTTGGTGTGAGCTTGACAATGGCGTGGATACAAAATATATACCCATGGAGGAGGGGGGGTTGTGTTTTTTTCACCATGGATTTAACACTACACTAAGTAGCATAACACTCCCACACTTTTATGATCCATACAATGATTTCTGTCTCTAAATGCACCTCTTCCCCTTCACAATGATCCATACAGTGATTCTTCTCTTTAAAGGCACTTCTTCCTTTTCACAATGTATGCTACCTTTCTTATGTTAACCTTGAACCCACATCTCAAAGATTAAACTTGAGTATGGAACAGCAGTGGTGGACCCATTTGAGAACTACATGGAGCAATGGAGGTGCTAGCTTGAAGATTATTACTTAGAGAATGAGTGCATTTGCAAGCAATATGAATGCTCTTCATAGATCATAAATATTCATCCTCTTTTATCCATGCCGTGGTCTATTGCAATTTTTGTCTCTCAGAGTACATGAGTGATCAAACTTGTGGATATCGGCCTCTATTGACGAAGGAATGCTGCAACTACATGGAGAAGTTATAGATGCCATGAGAAGGATAGGGGCTATTGTGCCCCACCTGCCCCCCCTCCTCACCAATTTGAGACCACTGATACCAAGGTGGATAGAAACATTAGGTGTGGTATGTTTTGAACGTGTTCGATATGAGTATGGAAAGTACGCATCGACCAAAGAAAATTGTAGATCAACCTCTATAATTGACCAATGCATGCATGAGAGAAGCACCAACAAGAGGCAATAAACCAAGCCAAGGAAAGCAATACCTGATTAGCCACCAACGCTCTGGAGGCTAAATCCAATCTCCTAGAGCTCCAATGAAGAAGCTTCTTCCGAATACTCATAAGTACCGGAGCAAACTGCTCTACAGGAGAAATACCAACCCCAATCTGGCATCCCAAATATCTAGCAGAGTATCCTCTGCTGGTCCAAGTAAAACCAAGCTCTGCACCCCAAGCAACTCTCGGCGAGTCACTAATCCAAAAACCAACAGATTTGTGCCAGTTAATGAGGGCTCCTGTTGCCAAACAAAACTCTTTCAATGCCACTCGGAAGGAACATAAACATATGTGTGAGGCCTCCAAGAACATGGCTGTGTCATCAGCTAACTTAGAGTCAACCGGCTCCTCTTGACTACGAAGAGGCAACCTCAATCTAGAAATACCAGTAGGGTGCTCATGGCCTCTGCGATATGATATATAATAATGGGGCTAAAGGGCATCCTTGCCACACTGAGTGAGAGATCTATCACCGCTCTCCTCTATCACCGCAAGCAAGCACACTACTGTGGGCATCATGATACATGCATGAAACTCCCCTGATCCATCTCTGAGAGAAACGCATATGGCTAAGAGTACCCTCAAGGAAGTCCCAATCCACTCTATCATAAGCCTTCTCAAAATCCAAAAGCAGAATGGCTAAAGGCACTCGCTTTGGCCCATTCCACGGCCTCCCAAAACGAGAAACTGTTATCAAAGATGCTCCTCCCGTATAAGAAACCATTCTGAGTATCATGAATGACATCCTGCAAAATTGGTTGCAATCTAATGCTCATTGTCCTCGCAAGTATCTTATATGCAGTCCCAAGTAAGGTGATAGGTCTCTATTGTCCAATCAAGGTCTTATCCCCACTCTTAGTGATAAGGAAAATAAACTTCTCAGTGAGAAGAAGGCATAGGACTTGTGTCCCACATCGCTTGGAGAGCCTATGTGATCTCAGCCCCAATCTCATCCCAAAAAGTAATGAAAAGAACAAGGGAGGGCCATCCTCCCGTGGACACTTACCATGAGGTAAGGCATGAAGAGCATGACTAAACTCTTGCATAGAAAAAGGGGCATCCAGAAGGGCCCACGCCTCCTTAGTAATCAAATGTGGCAATGCATTCCAAACCTTCCTCTGTGCCCTGTAGACTGTCTCAAATTAGAATGAGGCTCAGTGCTAAGAAGCTGGCAATAGAAATCAATGGCAATCTGTCTAACCATAAGAGGATTTGAATGAGAATGCCATGTGAATCTTGCAGCTGCTTGACACTATGTTTGGCATGAGATGGGCCGTGAGTAGCAAAGAAGTGTTTGTTGCATCTGCCACCCATCTGGGTCCAAAAAGATTCTTGGGCATGGCAGTAGTACTCTGCACGTTGCCCAAGAGAGTGATGAGGCTCAGCCCTAACAGTACATAAAGAGTCTGCAACCCAGAGAGCATGAGTATGTTTCTTGTGCTCTCTCTATAAGGCAACCAGTTTACATCTAATAGCTCTTTCTAAGTCCAAGGCCTCGCTAATATCACAAAGAGTAGAGGCTAGGCTTTGTGAGGCCCGCGAGAAATCATGAGATCTCCAAATATCAAGCATCTTACGTGATAGCTCTGCATCTTAGAACAAATGATCAGGAATGCGCACATGAGGTGCTGAACCGTGGCGACTCGAATCTCTAATGCATGAAACCACTGGACAATGATCTGATTTTGAAGTGTCTGCAACAATAAAAGTATGACCTCATCTATCAAGCACCCAATCATCTACATAAAATCGGTCTAACCGTGCATAAATACATCCTGCATCCCTTCTCCTGCTAGACCATGAATAGAGAAGACTGGATGGTCTCCTCGGAATGTCATCCTCATGCCAACAATCTCTGCCATGAATGGAGAGTATAAACCTCTCCCAAGATGCTCTCTCAAGAGGATGCACCAAGCCCTCATGTCCTCCTATTTTATTCATTGACATCTCAACCATGTTAAAATCCCCACCATTAATCCAATGGTTAGCATGAGGCATTAATGTAGTGAGAGATTTCGAAAAGACAATCCTCTCACCTCTATGGTTAGGAGCATAGAGGTTTAAGAATACCAATATGTGTAACACCCTGCATAAGAAGGATCCACTGTGCTCTCACAGGTAAAATGACACCATGTCCAATGATGCAAGGCAAAATCACAGCTGATTTTATCGACCAAAAACCATTAAAACAGGTTTAATATCAGTTTTCTTGCCAGAAAGAGCTTTTCCATGATGTTCTTCATCAACAAGGTTGTAGGAGTTGTGGAGATTACTCGTGGGAACTTGGACTCCTTGAACTTGGACTTGGATATGAACTTGGGCATGGAACTTGGACATGAACATGGAGAACTTGGACATAGAGCTTGGGCATGGAACTTGGACATGAACATGGAATTTGGACTAGGATCTAGACTTGGATCTGGACTGAGAGATACTTGCGGGTCATCTCCATGGTGTGCTCGGCATTAGAGATCTTGTGCCTCAGCATCGACATCGACTTGGATATCCTACATCGTGACGGGGCTCAGTTGACTTTGTCTGAAGCAGCAGGCGAATCTGACTCAACCTGGTAGTAGCCACACCCAAGAGGATGAATGTCTGTGATCTTTCCAGGCACGCCGAGAAGGCTTGCTTGTTACAGATCCCTGAACTGTGTGCATGCATGCCACACGGCTACCCAGAATCTTGCATACCAAGGTGGAGGCCTCCAAAGAGGCAACTGTCGAAGTGAGGAGCTGGAGATCTTCTTCGGAAAAGGAGAGGCAAGGGACGGCAGCCTTGGTCGGCGATGACGGAGTGGCTGCCATGGAGTCCTTGTGGGGGTACAAGACCAGAGAATTCTTAAACTTGCCACAGATAAACTAGCCCCAAAAGCTGAAAGCACCAGACCAAGGAGAGGTGCCCCCGCCCGGCGGGGGGGGGGGGGGGGGTGCAAACGGTAACGCGAAAGGCATGGAGTGATGATGCACAGCCCGGCAGGCTGCGCGAGGGGCTGAGGCGGAAAAGGAACTGGCGGGAGGTGAAGAAGGAAGGCTGTGGCAGGCTGAGGGGGCGCAAAGGAGGGGGCAGGAAGCGGTGGTGCACAAGCTGGAGGGCTGCGCAGGTGGGCGAAAGGGTGAAAACAGAGAAAGAGGAGGCAGGCAGGAGGCTGGTGAAGGCAAGGCGGGCACAAAGGGGTGGGGGCTCATAGGGCGGAAGAAGGGAGGGCTGGCACAGGAGCAGGGCGCCGGCGATGGTGAAGGCAAATGGACACTAGGCAGAAGAGGGGATGGCGAGAGGAAAGGGCGAAGGCAAGGCGGCAGCGCGAGGCTGGGGTGGAGGAAAGCTGGCTGGCGATGGCAAAGGCAGGCGCACAGTCGGGGGAGGTCCAGTTGCTCGTTGCTTCTGCAAATACTCAAAAGAGGCAGTTTTTATTGATATTTTTCTATATTTTGTTCTTAAATTCAACGATGGAAGGAGGAAATATCTTTGCTGATTTCTCACCTGGAGCTGCGCTTGAATTATTTCTTCAGGAAAGAAGGTCTCTACAAAGAAAGAGGAACTGCAAGAGCTAGTGGACCACTTCAATGTAAGCTGATTTTATTTTATTGTTTTGGGTCAATGCTATAGGTTGCAAACACAACATGATCAGATGCATGCATACCGATATTTTTGGGTCTGGAATGTTGCTTGTGGTTATGTCTTGCATAGTTAGTGAGACTTTTGCATGAGAGGAAATGTGACAACACATCCTGTAAGAGAACGCATGATAGCACCACTCTTGAGCAAGAACTTGACATATAACACAACCATTTACACTTTAGAGGGGAGATGGCGGTAAAGAATGCAGTGGCTTGAGTATAGAACATCTCTAATCATTTCTTACCTTAAAAACACGGGGATTCGATTATATCGAATACATTATTTTAGTGATCACACCACTGTTAGGATGGTGGCATGGATAAGGAAAAGGCCAGCTACAGTGACCTTTGGGAACTTTTCAGGGTTTGTCAACGCCTCATTTTTGCTGGTCGCTTACATAGAGAAAGTCTAGCACATACACGGTACTGATCACATATGTGTTCATTTAAGGACATGGATATACAACGGGAAACCCTACCTTGGAGGATGAGCCTATACCGAGATAAATTCCTTAAGCTTACAGACGATGGTGCTAGGATAGTGTAACTCAAATATCTCATGCACTTCTCCATTGGTAAAATTAGACATCACATAGACTCCACATCGAAGCTGGGGGAGAGGAGGCACTCACACGAGCAAACCAAGATCTGTAAGTATGTTAGATTTGTGGTATCCACGAGTTTAAAATAGCATCTCGGATGGGTCTTAGAATATAAGGATCAAGGGTGTGGCATTATTCCTGCATGAGATTCAGAGGCAACTTTCAATGCCTTTTTAGAGAAGGGTTTTGGCCTCTTTGACGGATCCTTCTGGAACCCCTCCTGGAAGTAGTAGTGAAATCTCCTCCGTATCTCATAATATGTTGGGCATGTGAACATATAATGGGCCTCGTCCTCTTACCTCCCCTATGGTGTATACTCTGCATATATGATCCTTGGTCGATGTTCTTGGCTCTCCTAGTCTCTACTGGGAGGGTGGGACGAAACTCTGAGCTGACTAAGTGCAATCTGCATAGCATGTGACATGTGGAGCTGCATGTACCTCGGGATCTCAATGAATCCATCCCCGACGAGTCTAAAAAAATGCTCCCTGTAGAACTCACATTTCGTTCCAATCTCTGATGACACCCAAGCATGTGACATGTTGGATCCGCATGTACCTTGGGATCTCAAAGAATCCATCCCCGATGAGTCTCAAAACATGCTCTGTGTAGAACTCACTGTTTTGTCCCAATCTTCGATGATGACATTCAAGTCTGGCATGTGTAGGCCAAGTGGATCCAACCAGATGATCTGGTTGATCTCCTGCCGTAAGAGGTCGAGGTGTAGAGAGTCTAGGCTATACTGGAATGGTGGGAGAAGATCCATCTGCAATCCATGTGCATGAAACCATTCAACTACCTCCGAGTACCATACCTGCTGTGGTGAGGGTGGTGGCTATCTTCTTTGCAAGATGGAGGGTAGTCTGGCCTGTCTCTCCCGCTCCCTCTTCCTCTCATGATACAATTAGCATAGAAGACTCTAGTGCTAGCCGAGGGAGACGGCCTCTATTCAGGGAGTATACATGCTGAATGTAAGTAATGGTGTGGAAGAGAGCATTTGTGACAATGGGGCTATCCCAAACTCTGCACTTATTATGTCATGGGGCACTGATGGCTTACTCTTGATCATGCGCGATAGCATCAACACGTGAAGCCTCTCAATACTACACACATCCTCCCCCAATCCTGGTCCAAGGGAGACTTTAGTGCTAGCCGAGGGAGACGGTGTCTATTTAGGGAGTATACATGCTGAATGTAAGTAGTGGTGTGGAAGAGAGCATTTGTGACTATGAAGCTCCCATAAGATCACGTGATACACAAGCAAAACACACAAGGTTAGGGCACATAGAAGGGTGTAGGCAAACTCGCCTCCCAATTATAGATTCCATCAGAAATCTCCCCCAAGCCAGGGGCTAAGGTTCTACTCCCCACAGGCGAAGCCAGTCGACCTTGGCATCCCATACCACTAGAGCTTGTTTTAAGGGACCCTCACAAGTCCTCTTGTGAACTACCATGTCCATGGTAGGATTAAGACTACTCTGATCCACGCACAAATCAATTGTCAAGTGAGACAGTCTAAGAACACAATAACCCATAAGTCCCTTGTATAGTGACTTGTTGCTATAAATAATCATAAATAGCCTGTAACCATGGATTATTAATAATAATGAATCCTAGCGACTTGCAACCTTCCCCCTAATCTCAAGACTACCGACTCCCCAACCTTGCCCAGATTAGGACCTAATGTGGAGGATAAGTGTTAGGTACATAACAAACTTTCCCTCCTAAGACCTTTTCTCTCTAGGAGAAAGAAAGAAAGCTGTATTAACGTCTACTAGAGGCCGAACTCGACCTATGAGACAAATCAATGTACAACTCTCAATGTCTTCTGGATGTCCAGAAAAAAAAGGACAAAATGAACATGAAATAAACTATGAAAGTACTGAGCTAGTGGGGGGGTGTGATGGATGGAGCACTATTGCTAGAGGCTCAGTATGTAACCTATATGCGCAGGGTATACAAGAATGCAATGCAGATCTGTCTAGCTCCAACCAGTACCATAATGGGGGTGTAATATGTGATACATAGGCGATGGTGAGGCAAAAATACCTCGGAGCATGATCTCCGGGTGTGAGTGTAAGTGAGCTAGCCGCTCCTGGATATGGTGTTGATGTCGAGCCCGTATCTCTGTGATCTCCCTCTGATGTAGTCTGGGAGTCTGCTAGCTTGGTGCTCTCGGTCTCCGTCTGGCTCGGAGGTCCGCAGTGCGCTGAAGTGTAACCCCCTCCTGTGTCAGAATAGGCACTGGGATAGATCTCTGGAAGAAATCAGTGAGCTGGAGCTGTCGCCCACCTCTCCCTTTGGTATGAGTCTGTAGCAGTGTCTCTGTGGTGCTGTGTCTCTAGCAAGAACTGGCCAAATCTGTGCTGGTCTGCGGACTTCGTGATCTGGCGGAGTGAGGGATGTCCACTGAAGATAATGGTGTATCTCTCTCTAATGTCACTATATGCTCTGCATCTCCATACATAATGTTCCTCACTCTCAACCTCCTCCTGGCATAGTCTGCATATCCTCTCTGCTCTGGGGATCCGTGCTGCCCTACCTGCCTCAATCTCAAGCTGGTGTGATGACACTCTAAGCCGGCCAATCACCACTCGAGCACTGTGAGGCATGTATACATCCATGTATCCAGGTCTCTGTATGAATCCATCCGTTGAGATACGCATAAATTGATCTCTGTAGTATAGCATCTTCGGCGGTAGAGGCTGACTAGGTGTAATCGAAGTCTCTTGAGTGTCTCGCTGCCATAAATCCTGCCGAAGGACTCTGTTCCTCTCACTGTGAGAGAGCTGGATGTGTGGTGCATGTATATCATACTGGAAAGGTGGTAGGTGATCTATGTCAAGACCATGCTGAGTGAGCCACTGTATCATCTGTGAAAACCATGATCTCCTATCTCCACTCTCTGCGAGCTGCCTAGACGCCTCAAAAGCTCTATGTGAAAGTCAATGTGATGGCATATCTCTGATCCTTTGTATGAAGCAGATCGTCTGGAAGAGGGCCTCTACTAGCATAGGAGGCGCAGCAAACTCCGTCCGGACAATGTCATGTGGGATGGAGGGTTTGCTGCGGATCATCCGTGAGAGCATGAGAATCTGAGGCCTCTCTATGTGAGACCATGTGGAGGTGGCGAGCCGAGGTGCCCATACTGCTGTAGCATATTGTATACATCAAAGCAGGGGTGACTAGTGTGTCAAACAACCACCCCTTCGTGCGGGGCTCTAGGAAGTGTGCCTGGTGACATTGTCTCTCTAGCATGGCCAGAGCTGCATGCCCTCGTGTGAGTCTATCCCTGGTTGCTTGTGCCATAGTAAATCTTCCTTGCGGAGTCGTAAATGTAATCCCCAGGTACACATAGGAGTCTACCACCTCTACTTGTCCTCCTGCTAGTGTGAAGATGGCTTGTCGTCGAACTGGTCCTAAGGTGTTGAAAATCATGGCCTTGGTTTTCCCAAGGTTCATTGTAAGCCCCCTCTATGTGCAGAAGTCATCGAGTGCATCGAGATGGTGCTGTATTCCCATCTGCGACTCAGAGACCAGAATAATATCATCTGCATATAGCATAATGTGGATTGTGGTACGTGAGATGGCTACCCCGTCCCCACCACTGTGACCAATGATGTCAGCCACCTCATCAATGTATAGCCCAAATAGTGTAGGAGAGAGTGGGCATCCTTGCTTCACACCTATGGTGACGTGTGATCCGCACCAATAGGACATGGGTGGATGGTGAAAGATGTCCCTGCCTGTGTGGTCTCCATGGACCCCATGATGTAGTCCACTGTGCTACCCCCCCTGATCGTGGAAAGCATGTCAGTGCTCTTGAATCCTGCCACTGTCTCATCCCGTTATAAATAACGAGATGGTGTCGCGCTCCCAGCTCAAGTAAGTGATGACCATATCTGGTGTTATCCGGCCCCATGTCCTCTGACACCGTGCAGTCTTTCGTGTCTTGCACCTCTAGTGTGTGCATCACCTCGGGGTGCTCGAAATCATAAATGTCACACTGTCGGCTCTCTGTCCGTGCATTGAAGTCCCCCATAAGGAGGACTTCCCCCTAGGTTGGAGTAGTGTATGATCTCATCTGAAAGGGCTGCATTTGGTGACTCTCCCAATGGCCTCGTGTCCTCCTCCTCGCCTCTACTCTCATCCTCTGCTGTCATGGCATATCTCGATCCTCTAGGAGAGAAGTAGCATAGAGCAATGTATAACACCCTGTCTGCTGAGAGCTGCAGTCTAATCCACATGTATCTAGCCTCTTGGTCACGTGCTACCACCTGTAGGCGCTCCTGTAGCTCTCGCTTGAAGAGTACCACTATACCTCCAGATCCTCTTGATGTGCTCTGCCGTGTGGTCCCTCTGTATGTAAACTCCCACTGATAGCCCTCTACTTTGGGTAGCCCCCTCTCTGGGCTCTGGTGCGTCTCTGTAAGTAGTATGATGTCCCTTCCCTCCATGACCTCCTCCATCCTCCCAGGATGTGTCCAAAGTGTTCCATTGCAGTTCCAAACTGCTATGTGTATCTGTGAATTTGGATCCTCCATAGCCGATGTCCCATAGGCTGCTTGGCGCTAATCGGTGGCCTTGCCATCAATGATGACACGGCCATCGCGATAGAATGCCCTCTTGCCCTCTTTCCGGGCCTGTAGGACTCTCTGCATGCATGTTTTCTTGTGTTCTATCTGGATCCTTGTAAGGTCGTCATCCAAATAGATGGGATCTCCCTGTAATCCTCGTAGAATCACCCTCTTTCTCATGAAGGTGACCCTCTCCGTCTCTCCTGCAAACTGTAGGATGAGGGCTCGCTTGGGTGTTGAGTCTTTCCCGGCTCTCCATGCTTTGGTGAAGGGGAGAGGGTCCTCTTCCCTATAGCTGAGCTTCATGCATAGAAGCTGCCCAAGTCGCGTGTCTTGGCTATACCTGTGACTCGAATGTTGAGGCGGCGGGCATGCCTCATCTTCTCCTCCTCAATGGTGGTGTGAATGATTTGGTGTTCTTCGCACGTCAAGAGAGGCTGAATTCTGTGCATGGAGATGAGAGGGATTTGGGCTGAATCTGCACAAGGAGATGAGAGAGAGTTGGGTTTGATTCGACGCAAGGTGATTGACCTCTTTTTGGTGATGACTTTGGGGCTTCCCCTTGTTGCAGCAATAACACATGATTATCGTATTCTTGAGAGTCGTGCTGAATCTTGTGCATGGAGATGCCATGGAGTTGGGCTGAATCTGCACAAGGAGATGAGAGAGAGTCGGGCTGCAAGGTGACGGAATACTTTCCCATGGCTGGTTGAGAATAGGTAATGGCTGAAGTAAACTTGGAGCCTTGTGCCTATCAAATTTTATGTTTTGACAAGGGATACATGCATGTACATAAGCATCAATGTCTCCTCTCATGTTCGGCCAATAAAAATTAGCTCTCAACCATTTGAGTTGTAGGTAGTATATCTCTATGACCAGCATAGAGAGGAGCATGGCATTCATCCAAGACCACCTCCCTCATGTTCTTAACCACACGTAGGCAATCATCTTTCATGAGGTATCCGTCCATGATCACATCTGAAGCACATGCTGTACTCGCCTGTAAATCAGCCCGTATGCATGTAAAATCTTCATCCAAGTGATTCTCTTCACTCATCCTAGAGGTGAGAGGCAATAGAAATTGCAGCCACATAAGGCTTTCGTGACAAGGCATCAACAACCATATTCTTCTTTCTGGAAGTATGCAAAATCTGAAAATAAAACATAGAGAGGAAGTTGGCCATCCTCATGTTCTTTTCTCCGAAAGCTTCGTTTGGTTGAGAAAGTACCTTGAGCTTTGGTGATCCATCTTGATTGTAAATTCAGCCACTAACACATAGTGTTTCCATACGGTGAGGGTGTGAAATTACAGCTCATAAATCCCAAGTGTTAGCTAAGCATCATGCGATCTCCTTCTCTCATAAGCCATGATATGACCCTCTTGATTGAAATAGCTTCGATACAACTGTCACATGCATCACATTTGACACTAAATGACCAGCAGCTCTAGTGAATTAAAAAAAAAGAGATGCTTGTTTTAAGAAAAGCATCATTGTTTTTTAAAGTGGAAAAGCATGTGTTTTTTTCACTAATAATATTTGATGGGATTTTTTAAGAAATAGGGGAAAGATTCAACTCAAATAAAAGCACACGAGTAAAAAAAAAAAAACAAAACTAAAAGCACAATAGTTTTTTAGAAAAAACAAAAGCATGAGAGCCATTACTCTTTTAAGTAAAAAAAGGAGGGGCCTTGCTCATGGTGTGAATCTCCTTGGTCAAGAGGGCTGCAAGAACTTGGCCAGCTTCCAAGAGTGAGATTTGTACTTGAGTTTGTGGGAGAGCGGAATTTTGCAGCACTTTGTCTCTACCCTCGACACGTGAGACTTTCCTTAGGCAGCAACAAGTCAGCTTAGTTTATCATGGCTGCTGAAGCACAAAACGATAGTGCGATGGACGAGAATGTTCAACTTGACAACGACCATCGAGATGATGACGTGACGGTTGATGACATGGTCACCAAAGTAGACTGTCACAAGGATGACCTTTCTTGAGGAGCAAATTTTGGCTTACCAACACCATTGTTGTTATGCAAGCAACATTGGCGGTTTTGTTGACAGTAGGGGGAGCTGGGACATCATTGGTTGCACCCTCTTTTACTCCAGAGTCGTATGTGGGGAGAAAAAGATGAGTTAGTTGACTCCTTGCTCCACAAGTGGGTTACACACTTTGAGTTGCTTCCTTTTCCTAAGGATAAGAAGATATAGATGGTACAGGGGTTCCCGAGAAGAAAAGACCCTTACTTGGTGGAAAGAGTTCGGGTGTCTTAGTTGTCTATAACTATATAGAGCTACTCTGAGCCATTAGATTTCATGATTATGAATTTGGATAGAGACTAGAGTAGATGTTATTATAGGTAAAGAATGGTTTCATAACCATAATGTACATATAGATTGGATGGGTCATAAGTTATCTTTCCTCATGGACGGTGTCTAGTTTTGTCTATAGGATGATTTTGATGCTCCACCCACTACTCTTGTAAACTCAGTTGAACTTGGGTTTATAGTAAAAGATTCTAATTATGAAGTGTTTCAATGTGTTCTAGTGCCATGTCATTTGATGGTAATTTTGAGTTTAATTACAAATTTTAGTTGAGAGGAAGGAAGGCACAGTGGACTGAGTTGTTGCAAGACTTTGATATGGAAATAAGGTATTGGGAGGGTAGCTTGAACTGAGTGGAAGATACCTTGAGTAGAATTGGGGAGATGAACTCTTTGAGCTTTACTAGATTAGGGTTGACCTTTATGACTCTCCGAGAGGGCTATGTGAGACCAATAGTCATTGGGGAGGTGAACTCTTTGAGCTTTACTAGATTAGGGTTGACCTTTATGACTCCGAGAGGGCTATGTGAGACCGGTAAAATGAACGATTTATTGGCCTAAGAAGAAGGCGTATGTTCAAGACTATGTGAGACCGGTAGTCATTGGGGAGGTGAACTCTTTGAGCTTTACTAGATTAGGGTTGACCTTTATGACTCTCCTTGAGTAGAATTGGGGAGGTGAACTCTTTGAGCTTTACTAGATTAGGGTTGACCTTTATGACTCTCCGAGAGGGCTATGTGAGACCGGTAAAATGAACGATTTATTGGCCTAAGATGAAGGCGTATGTTCAAGACTATGTGGTAAAGTGTCGTCAATGTCAAGTGAATAAGGCTGAATGTCTTAGGGCTAGAGGTATGTTACATCCTCTAGAGATCCCAGGAGGTATAGGGGAGAGTATTTTCATGGACTTCATTGTAGGTTGCCATGGACCAACAAAGGGCATGATGCTATTTGGGTGGTGGTAGACAGATTGATGAAGATGGCATGATTTTAACTACAAAAGTGATAGAGAAGGAAACTGAATTGGGGCAACGGTTTGTTGTGCAACTTTTTAGATTGTATGAATCAGCGTCACCACCATGAAACGTTTCAGCCCCGAAATGTTTCACTTCGAAACGGGGAGTTTCTACTTGAAATGTTTCACACCAAGACAAGTACGGGCCGAAACGCCATACCAAAACACCTATGTATATAAAATCAAAAGATATAGGTGCTAGGTCTACTATTTGTAAGAATTAAGTTATAAGTATACAAATGTCAAAATGACTCACATTACTTTGTTACAATGATTAACATCATAATTCATAAACAAAGACTAGGGTCCAAAAAACGAGTACAAAAGACATCTCTAAACTTCAAATCTCAAAGTTCCAACTTGCAATTTTGGCATGAAGAGTCAAGAGTCAAGAGTTGATGACAAGAAAATAAAAAACGACATTCAAGTTCCATAAATTATAATCTAGAATCTAGATTCTTGATTCCATCAAAATTTAGCATATGCTATAATATGTCATGACTCATGAGAAGTTTTGAAAGTTCGAAGGAAACATGACAAACTGTTTACATAAATTGTATATACGGAATATCAGACTGCAATGTACTATCATGATATCATCTACGTTGAAAAGTCAAGAGTAAAGATTAGTGACTAGTCACTAGTCGTCAAAATGACAAAATCCAACATAATAAGTCATGTACTGAACTGCTATAGTTGCAGGCTGCAGCAATGGCGACGAGCCTACATATCAGTGAAATCACCAAAATCAGTACGCTCTGAATCACTCGGACACTCTGAAGGAGTGGGAGTAAGTCTAGAAGGCTCCACAACTCTCTATCTAGAGTGGCCTCTTGGGGAAATCTGAAATTTGCCCAAAATCGGGCACGTGTGGCCTAATTTTCCTTAAATTTCAGATTTGGGGGAGCTCCGACATAAGCCCATATCTAAGATTTGGGGGAATCAGAAATTCAGAGTTCACCCGATGGCCGAAATTGGGCCCAAAATTTCAGATTTGGGCTGATGTCAAAGTTTCCCCAAATCTGAAATTTGGGGAAAATTGGAAACATTGGGCAATGCCCCACAAATTTGACAGGGTTTAGGGGGGGGGGTGTGTGTGTGTGTGTGTGAGAGAGAGAGAGAGAGAGAGAGAGAGAGAGAGAGAGAGATATAGAGAGAGAGATAGATATTAACGTCTGCAAAAGGCCAAAGTGGCCTATGAGACCAAAACATAGTACACAGCTGACGGTGTCTCATCAAAAGTAAGACAAAAAGGACTAAAAAAAAGTCCTAAAACAGTCCTAAACAGCTATGAAAGGAAAATACTCCTATTGAGGTACAACAAAAGTGTACAATATCTACAACTAGCATAAGACTGGTGTAATGTGCTTATCTTAGTATCTCTGTCATGGGGTGCTGTAAGATAGAGTAACTAAAGTGGCGGGGTAGTCGTCTCCTGTGGCAGGTGATGATGGCTCTAATCCACCGGTGATGAAGCGGCCGTGGACGAGGTCCTAGTAAGTGTGGGCGTCTCGCTCGACAAAGTGCTATGGCTCTGTCAAGGGTGACTCCTCCTGAAGAACGTCTATGGGACGTCTGGCTCACCGAGGGGGTAGTGGAGGAGAAATGAAAATGAGAGAGAGAGAGAGAGAGAGAGAGAGAGAGAGAGAGAGATGATGAAATGAAATGATATGATATATTAACGTCTTCAAAAGGCCAAAATGACCTATGAGACCAAAAAGGTTACAACAATTGGTGGATTTGATACAATGTCTGTGTAAGAAAAGCTAAAAACAACTAACTGAAACTGAAATAACTGAGGAAAAGTACGGTACTAGGAGCTCCTAATGGATAACATGTGGGAGGAAAACTCCAGCAACAAAGGTAAGCATCATACACATCACTATCCAAAGAAGTCTCTCATCGGTCGATGGCGGATATCCTCAATGTCCTCCATGGTGAGTACTCTGACTGGACGTCTCCCATGCCGTGCTAGTATGGTCCTGATCCTCTGTTGTAGTCTCCGCCGGTGTCGAGATGGGCCTCTCATCTTGGGGCGCCTGGACCGCCCCAGCTCTATAGCCCGATCAATCAGTGTACCTCTAGTGCGGCTATACTCTGGAGCTAGGTGCAATGCCTGCTGGCCTGACTGCTCAATCTCTGGTCGAAAGAAGTCTGTAATCTACCTCTGTAGGTGTCTCTCCCTCTTTGATGCCCTCCCTCTCAAGAGACCCTCTCTATGTCTACGAAGCTCCAACAAGTAGAATCCGAGGCATCTCTGATCCTGGTATCTCATGACTCTAGAAAGTGGTCCAAAACCCTCTCTAAACAGGCAGTGAAAACGGCCTCGTATCTCATAATATACTGGACAGTGACATATGTAATGTAACTCTGTCTTTGGCTCCATCTGGCATAGCTGACAAATCCTGGCCTCAGCTGGTACTCCTCTGAATCTGCCAGTCTCAATCTCTAGCTGGTGTGAGGATGTGCGCATCTGACCAATAGCACACCGTACCCCATGAGAAAGATGAGTATCCATGTAGCTGGGTCTAATCACAAACCCATCCTGCGTGAGCTGGAGAAGATGATCTCTATAGAAAGCCATCTTCGTACCAAGCTCCTGTGTCGGCTGTATCCATGTCCTCCTAGTGTCCAGCTGAATCAAGTCCTGCCTGACAAGTCTGGTAATCTCTGCCCGTGTGAGAGAGAGAGAGAGAGAGAGAGAGAGAGAGAGAGAGAGAGAGAGAGTAGCGGCCAGCCTCCAACAGTTTGCAACTGTGCAGCACCGGCATGCATGACGATGCACTCAGCAGTGGGCTCGCTGGCGGTTGCACGTCGCCCAAGTCCTGACTCCCACCGTCCACGCGCAGGCCCAAACGGGATGTTTGAAGCATTCTTTACAAAAAATCCCAATTTCTTTTTAGTTGTTTTAGTTTCAAGGTTTCAGATGGGGTTTCATGAAACCGCGAAACATTTCAGACGTTTCAGGCATTTCAGGGCTTTTGAAGCGCGTTCCATGGTGACGCTGGTATGGATTGCCTTTTGATAAAGTCAGTGACAGGGACTTGAAGTTTTCTGGACATTTCTAGCAGCTAGCTTTCCAGAGATTGGAGACGATGTCGAATATGAATTTCTTTTATTATCCTTAGTCTGAAGGGCAAACAGAGAGGGTGAATCAGGTTTTGCAGGATATGCTTCGTGCCTACGTCTCCAAGAGACCATCAAATTGGGAGAAGTATATCCGGATGGTCGAGTTTGCCTATAGTAGTGCTAAACATGCGACTTTTGGATACAATCCCTTTAGGTTGATGTAGAGATATCAACCTCGATCTTCAGTAATAGTTGGACTCAAGGGTATTCAGATTGATGTGGCTAGAGATTTGCTAGTAGGTATCATAGTCACATGAAAACGCGTTTCTGGAGTGAGAAACCCTGAAACCCCGAAATGCAAGAAATGTTTCAGAAACTCTTAATTTTTTTGGTTTCTCAAAAAAAAAAAAAGGTTTTCTCAAAATGTTAAAAGTTCCTATTGTTTGGAACTTTAGCAATTCAAAATTATATAGAAAAAAAACCGAAACCTTGGCGTTTCTTAGCCGAAGGCCGAAACGTTTTGCCCCGAAACCCCAAAAACCTTGAAACGTCAAAAACCCCGAAACGTTTCTGGTGACTATCCTGATTGGTTGAGATCTCCACCTTGCTTGGTGTGAAATCTCCATTTTGTACCTTGCTTGGTGTGAAATCTCCATTTTGTAAAATTTTTTCTACTTAATAGAAGTCTCCTTTCTGGAAAAAAAAAAGGAATTGTTGGGCAACTGGGAGCTACTAAAACGTGTCAAGGCTCAAATGCTTGTGTAAAGATATATTTTGGTTTCCAATGTTTGGAACTTTGTTGAGAATTTTAAGATTTCCCCAAAAAACTGGGGGAAGAAACTATCTATGCTATGGCAAGGAGAGGGAGCCTCTTTATCATCAAGGAGAGCTTTTTGACGTATTACAATAATGGATAGTGGCATGGCAGCTTTGCAAGAGGAATTGCTGTAAGAATCATAGGCAAAGGATTACTTTAGGCAAGAGTAATCCAGACAAGCTGGAGAGGTGCAAGAGGTGGTAAAGGTTGCCAAATTCAAGTGGAGTATGTTATGAAAGAGAATTGAGGATGAATGGAACAAAGTAGTCAGCGCGCAATGTGCAGCACCCACTAATTCGTCTATCACAAGTACTCTAAGGAGGAGAAAGAAGGAATCCCTGAACACAAGGGTTAGAGGAATACAAGCAGCAGGATCTCCAACACAAGATATAAAGGTTTTTGAATTTTAGACGAGAAGCACTATTGATGATTTGAAGAATGTTTGGAAAGTGCTTAAAGCCTTACAGAGGGAAAACATGTTGAAGCCCAGTTGGAGAGAGAGAAACTATAAGATTTATATCAATGAAGAGGGAGGTGGCTATGGGAATGGTTATAAGTGGGCAGGTTTGCGTTAGCGAGAGGAAGAAAAAGTTACCAGCACCCAACATTGCATGATGTTGTTACCTTGTCAACAATGAGATCTGGGGTAGATATTATTGCTTATTTTTGGAAAGTTTTGGGCCTTTATCGCAGTTTATTAAGCACCTCAATGAGAAATGCACGGGGTTCTTCCTCCTTTAAGCATACGTAATGATGCTTTTACCTGTGTCCTCTAAGCACCTTTTTTTTTCACATGTAGGAGGTAGAGATGGAGGAACATGTTGATGATTTGCCCAGCCTATGTACACACATGTTTTCGCTTGGCAACCAAGGAAATTTGGCAGCCATGGGCACATACTTTTTCACAAGTGCTTGTTTGCTGAGACAGTCCTCTTCCACCATCCCAAACAGTCATGATATTGGGCTATCAGTTGTAGCACGTGTGTGCGCACGCACGCACACACATGGCTTGTGCACTCTACACGGAATATGTTATATTCTTTTACTTATTTGTACATATATCTGTCCATCTTCCCCCTCCCCCCTTCTTCTCTCTCCACACAAAAAAGAAGCATGTTTGGGTGGTGGAAGCAAGATCAGGTTGTGGTTTTGTTCTTCGTAACATAGATTAGTATTTCTGTGGTCTCATGTAGTGTCTCAAGGGCTTGTTTCAAAAAGTGAACTGCAAAGGACTACCATGAACCTGTTAGAAATATAATTTTTTACAAAGCAAGTCTAGTCTTGGAAATGATTTGAAAGAAGCAGTAGTCTTTTTTCACTTACTTTAATGATTGGTTGCCTGTGGCAGATAGACGTTGAGAACCCATGTGTCATCATGACTCAGGATAAAAGCAGGGAGTTTCTTCATTCAGGCAGTGGAAAGGATAAATTCAAGGTGATTCATGTGAACAGTAAGTTGTATTTGTCATTCTAGCATATTTGGAAGACAATGGACCCATGTGAGAGTGCCATGATGATATGTCATCGAATGAGAGGCTTTGCTTTGATTCATCATTGCTTGTAAGACTTCTAGAGAGCTCCCTGCATTTTGGTTGGGCATCTCACTGTATCTTAAAGATGGCCATCGTCATCATGCTAGCATGTTGTTACAGCTTGTAGATCCAACCTGCAAACTAAGGCACATGCATACATAATGCACATATGTCATAGACAAACCATGTGCACGGATAGCTTGGAGTTGACAACTCACCAACCTAACAATAGCATGACAGCTTTAGACCGTAGGAGAGAGTCAAAGTCAGATGATACAGAGAGAATAGAGAGAACATACAGAGAGAATGCATGGGGCATCTGCATGTCGGCAATTGGGCTTTTTTGGGACTGCACATACAAGGCTGAAACTGAGGTAGAATGATCAGCTCCCACCTGACGCAGTTTGTGTTGGGATCATGGATTTTTGAAACAAAGGCTGGAGATCCCATGACATAGTCAATTGTGCTGGAGCCTGTACTGGGAGGGAAATATGTAAGGCCTCCTAGCATAGTTCATCTAGGTATCATGTTGTAGATACTAAGCACACGAGCTTATCCGAGATCTAGTAGGTGCTGGCCATGTGCAAAGCCTTCGTCTTTTAAGACTCGTGCTGTGCTAGTTTCCACATGGCGTAGTCTTGGTAGTTTAACAGCGTCCTCATGATAATACATACTGACTGGCTACTAATGTATGATGACCCGTTGGGAGGTAAGTAGCATGCAGTGATAAAGCCTCTTCACTCACATGTACTTGCTTTAATGTCCTTCACATAAGAGATAATCTCTTAGAGGTGCGACTGGAAAACATAGCTACCCCACCTAGTCCTGAACTTCACCTCAAATGGTAAGACTCCAACCATAGCTCTTAGGGCCAAGTTCTTTGGCCCATGTAAGGTCACTCTGCTTCCTTTGGTTGACAGCTCATGCGGGCCTTGTGGTAGGAGCATGGCTAGCGACCCACTACTTGTTGATTCTCTAGAGCACAGAGGTAGTCCCATGGATATTGCTTGCGGGACTGCCCAGGATTGTGCGCTTGATCACTCAGGGCTGTTCCTGCACCAGTTTTGTCACCTAGGGCTTGGTTGCGTGGGCCATTAGGACAGAATGTGCTGGCACTGCGTCATGACTTATGATTACTGCTTCAGACACCAGCAAGGGCCAATTGACACCTTGTCACAAATAGTGGAGACCCAGAATAGAAAGAAAAAACTCTTCTAGCCTTCAGACACAGAACACACAGCAAGAAAACCACAAGAACTATGAATAAACACCGCACTGAGCCGGAACGGCCAGCCCCCCGTAGGTACTTCAAGGCGCGGTGAAAAAAACACAACAATTTCAACAAAACCAATTCAGCTTCAAAGAGCTGTCATACAATCCCCAAAGCAGTCCCTAAGCAGGCCTCAAACCAGCCCTGGGTCTTCACACATGTGAACCTGTACAGCCACTGTACTGCTGCTGCACCACTGTACGCCTGCTGTGCCAACTTTATAGCCAGCGTAGAGAGACTGTACGGTTGTACGGCCGGTTTTTTGACGGCAGCTGCTGTACCCTGTACGGTCAGCGCAAGAGAGAGAGGAGCTGTACAGCCTTCTGTACCCTGTACGGCCAGTGCAAGAGAGAGAAGGAGAGCTGTACAGCCTGCTGTACCCTTTACGACCAGTGCAAGAGAGAGAAGGAGAAGGGCTGTACGGCTGCTGCACACTGTACGGCCTGCACAAGAGAGAGAAAGGGTGCTGTATGGCCTGCGCAAGAGAGAGAAGGAGACTGCCGAAGGTTGAAGATGTATGCGCATGCCCAAAAGAGAGAGACCCAGCTCCTCTTTAATGCACTCGACCAGCTATATATTCAGTGCTTTTTTCCCCTCTTTACCAGAATAGCTGAACTTTGCCCAAAAATATCAACTTTTTGCTTTTTCCAGGCTTGTAGGCCTCCTTTTGCCCACCTGTCCATGCCCAAAATAATAATATGAGCAGCTCGTCTTTAATGATGTGTGAACACACTAACTTATAAACCTTGTAAGTCCATTTGATGAATAAAATCCCATGCTGCTTATGCTCAGTGGCCATCTTTCAGGCCAAACTTTGCTGGTAAATGCTCCAGCTTTCTTTTGTGGAAAAATCCCCGTTCACACCTTGGTTCCGCTCAGTGTGAGAAACACTAGGCAAGATTGGTGAAGGGCCCAAATGGTGACATCCCCTCCGTCTTATAAAGCAGTTGTCCGCCGCAATTGTAAAAGCCTGATACCACTAAAATATTCCTCAAGTATAGCAGATGCAATGTCAATCAACGGTATTTCATAATTCCGGCATTAAAGCCGTAAGTCCAGATCCACGATGCAAAGCTAGATATGGGCACAAGAGCCAACTGTATCAAGAAATTAACTTTAGCCATATCCTGAGTCCATAACTCTAATAATAACTAGACACAGGCACAAGAGCCAACTGTGTCCCAAATATCCATAAATCCATAAGTAGCTTTAGGTACCTGCAAAAATAAAAGAAGCAGAATACATAGCCACAAAAATGTCTTGCCATGCCATTGGACTGCATAAGAGCACCACTCTTATGATCCATAGGCATGCCCAAGCTAAACATGCTTCACATGTCCATATGGTTCACCAGGGCAACGACCCTTCCATGATACTATACATGCTCGCCTAGATTTCCTCTTCCACTAGACTTCACTCACCAGGGTCACCAACCCTTCCATGAGTTCACGAAACACTCACCAAGGTTACCAACCCTTCCATGAGTCCATGAAACACTTACGAGGGTTACCACCCTTCCATGAGTTCACAGAATTACTCACCAGGGCTACTACCCTTCCATGAATGAATCCATCCACAGTTGGCGTAGACACAGCCCTTTGCCAACGAGATGTTAGATCATATTTTTGGAGCGTGTTCTCATTGTGGCAAAAAACATCTGGCTTTTTGTCCAATTGAGACAAGAAATACATCATTGTTGTCGCATATGTTAAGGTGTTTCAAGATTTCATATCCTTTTTCAAAAACAAAATCAAGAGCTTCATGGTGCATAACTTCATTTATAGGTGGCAAGCTCAACAGTTCAAAGATTTTATGATAAGGTTTCCTAATGACGTAGTGGTCTGAGTGATTGACTTTGAGGAGAGGTGGGCTCAAGTTCACTCTACCACGTGCACTCTGTAGTGGTATTTTGATCAGAGAATTGGAAAGGAGAGGTGGGCTCAAGTGTAGAATATAAGAATGAGTCACGGGCATAAATATCTTGGTTCTCCATAAACTTTTCTGGTGCATATAGTTTTACAAGCATTTTGGTTGCCAATAGTTTTACAGGCATTTCGGTTGCCAATAGAAATCCATAGAAAAATCCTTGATCCATGAGATATCCATGAGTTCCATAAGTCCACTACATCTCAAATAAAGGGGAGCCAAAAACATCTCCATCCAAGCAAAAGAAGCCAAAGAGCTGTATATAAAGCCCAAGAATCACTGAGCCAATGATAACCATATAGATGCGCCAAACCATCATATATGTATAAATCCTCAAGCAAAGATATGCCAAAAACTAGCTCACAGTCTTGGTCATGTCCGTATGTAAACCAGGCTTTCCAACTATTATGTTTAACTGAACCAGTTCAAGGAAAACAACACACAATTCTCCTTGTACGGGTATACAAGGGTTTAAGTGTTTTCTTTGCTAGATTCGTCATAAAGCTAAAAGGAATATCTCGTCAGCATATGCATAAGATATCTTGAGAGATAGCTCCACCTAGCTTGCTTGTGAGCTTCATTTATAATCCACAATAATCCTTAAACAAAAGGGCGCCAAGAACAAAGTCCATCCCAATAAGCAGGGAACAAGAAACTTGATTGACATGAATAGAATTGTCAGATCTACGCATAATAACAAAAAGCGTCCTTAAAATCCAGTAAATTCTCATTGCTGATAGATAAATGATTCCGTATCACATGGAATACCAAAATCATAAACTAGTTTAGTGGCTTTGCGGCTAGAGAGATAGATATCTGAATTGCTCAAAGTATCTATTCTGCAACACATAGCAACAGATAGAGGATTCTTCTTACACAAACATGCAAGAGTGAAAGTATATATATGTTCAACCAAAACTAAACATTTAGTTATTTCTTGCATGTACAAAGCCAAAAATACTTAGTTAATAAAAAGGATATTGACAAAAATACACCGCTGAAGTGTAAGCAAAATTAGCATCCTTGTATAAAATTTTACGTCTTGATGTGAGGCTGAGATCTGCGAATCTAAAATTCAGATGAAGCTTCAACATCGTCATAATGCGTGATCTTTGGATGGGGGCAGAAGATTGTCATGTGACCTTTGGCTCCGCAATCAGTACATGTAGGCTGCCACGCATGCAACTTCACAATGGCTTGGGGCTTTGTTCGACGTGCCACTCCTTCCTTAGATTCAAGAGGTGCTAGGTGAGGATTTCAGGCTTCTGCGTCTCCTCAGGAGACGTCACAGAAGGCAAGCGAGATCTCTTCTTCTCATAGCATGACTGCTCATCCAAATCCTCCAGTGTGCGTTTTTGATATTGCTCAGGAGGTTTTAGAATGAGAATAGAGGATGATACGCAGCAAACCATCCATCCCGCACGACATTGTTCGAGCTGAGTTTGCTGCACCACCTATGGCAGTGGAGGCATTGTTCCAAACGATCTCCTTTATATACAGGATGAGGGAGATGCCCACGGAGAGATTATCCCGCCGAGCTTTTGAGGCATCCAGAAAGATGGCCGAGGCTGGACACACTGGATCTTGGTATGCACAGATGCTACAGTGGTTCTCACATAATGGGATAGACATTGAGCGGTTGCCACCTTTTCAGTATGATCAGTTTGCTCCACGGGGTTACCTCTCTCTCAATGAGAGGAACAGTAGAAGGGACAGGACATATGGCAGCACTACATACAGGAGACATGGAGAGCACCAGAGAGCCCACTACCACCGAAGATGCTATATTACAGAGACCACTTTATGAGCATCTCAAGGGATGGGTTTATACATCGACCGCGGTACATGGATGTATACATGCCACACAGCTCTCGCGTTGCTATTGGCCAGCTACGAGTCTCATCACATCAGCTAGAGATAGAGGCTGGGAGAGCGGCACGGGTTCCCAGAGCTGAGCGGATATGCAGATTGTGCCGCGAGGAGGTGGAGACTGAGGATCACTTTGTATGTAGATGTAGAGCCCACCAAGGGGTCAAAGATAGATATGTAGGATTGTTTGAGGAGCACTCCTCACTACATCAGTTGATGGAGGCCTCGGACCAGCGACAGCTTGGCAGACTACTACTAGAGCTTCATAGTTCTCGAGAGAGACTCCTCCAGACACCCGCTCCCACTAGGCGTGGGAGACAGTCCCAGCTCACAGATTTCTTCTAGAGAGCTATGCTAGTGCCAGCTCATGTACCACGTGGGGTGACCGCACAAAGAGCAGAGGAATTGAGGCTCTGTCCAGCTTGTCGGGAAACCCTCACAAATGGCACGATTAAACACATGTACGATGAGCGGAGCCAAAGTGTCTCGTGCATATGAGAAGTGCTCTCCAACTAGCCCATCATGATCCTGTGCCTTTCCATTCTGTAACCTGTCTATCGCATCTAGCACCATCCGCATAGTAAAAAAGGTGCTGCTAGGCGGTCTAGCTCCCAGTGGAGGGGGGGTGGGGGGCTGTCCTGGTGCATCATATAGCTCTCTAGCATAAGTATGCCATGCCTCAGGTGCAGTAATCGGAGTACCAGAGAGAAATGAAATGAAATGTTATATTAATGTCTTCAAAAGGCCATAATGACCTATGAGACCAAAAAGTTACATCATGGTGGATCTGATACAATGTCTGGATAAAAAACCAGAAAATGAAAAAATAAAGATGATACTACTGGCACCTAGAAAATGAAACTGGAACTGGAAGGTAAACAGAAACCCTTATAGGGTGTGAATATAGTGAGGGGGGGGTACGCTATGGAGGTGAGTGGAGTACAGTGAGGGGATACAATATCATATGGGACGGGGGGGTACACTATGGAGGTGCCTCCATCTCATAATATGTGCCGCATCGGACGCCGGCGGATCTTCTCAATATCCTCTGTGGTCAGCACCCTGACTGGGTGTCCCGCATATCTCGCAAGAATAATCCGAATCCGCCGTTGCAACCTCCGTCTATGCTGGGATGCCCTCCTCCGTAGTCGTGGGCGTCTGGACCACCCAAGCTTAATCGCACGATCAATCGTGTACCGCTGGTGTGGGCGGTATCCAGATGGCTGGACTAAAGAAGTCTGTAATGTGCCTCTGAGTCTGGCTCTCTGTGCGCCTAAGCATGCTATCTCTATATCTCCGCAGCTCAAGCAAGAACAATCCCAAACACCTCTGGTCCTGGTACCCCATGACTCTGGAAAGTGGTCCAAAACCCTCTCTGAATAAACAGTGGAAACGACCACGTATCTCATAGTATGCAGTACAATGGCATATATAATGTAGCTCTGTCTCTAGCTCCCCATGGCATACTCGGCATATCCTGGCCTCAGTTGGTATACCTCTATATCGGCCAATCTCAATCTCAAGCTGGTGTGAGGATGTGCGAATCTGACCAATAGCACATCGTACTGCATGAGACAAGTGTACATCCATGTAACTGGGTCTGATCACAAAACCATTTGCTGTGAGCTGAAGAAAATGCTCTCTGTAGAAAGCCATCTTCGTGCCCAGCTCCTCAGTCGGCTGTATCCATGTCCTCCTAATGTCCAGCTGAACTAAATCCTCACGGATGAGTCTGGTAATCTCTGTCCGTGTGAGAGTGAGAGAGGGTGCATCCAGAGAATACTGGAAGGGAGGCAATCTGTCCATGCTAAAACCATGTGCCTGAGAGAGAGAGAGAGAGAGAGAGAGAGAGAGAGAGAGAAGAGAAGAGAACTTTTTTAATGTCGTAGGAAACTATCCCAAGAGACCAAATTGATCTATCCGACAAGATTTGAACTCAAGACCTTTGATTCAAGAGGGAAATGAGCTAACCAATCTACCACACTTGGGTGATAGAAAGGTTAGAGAGAAAGATATATTAACGTCTACGAGAGGCCACTATGAGACAAAAAATAATACAACTGTGTTCATCCAGTCATCAGAAGAAAAGAAAGAAAAGAAAAAGTGTGCATGTGTCTGGATACAACTGTGAATCATCATGGATCGGTGGCTGCTGTACCTGTATGGTCAGTGCAAGAGAGAAGGAGAGCTGTACAGCCTGCTGTATCCTGTACGGCTAGCGTAAGAGAGAGAAGGAGAAGGGCTGTATGGCTGGTGCACACTGTACGGCCTGTGCAAGAGAGAGAAAGGGTGCTGTATGGCTGTAGCACTATTGTATGGCTTGCGCAAGAGAGAGGAGGAGACTGCCCGAGGTTGAAGATGTATGTGCATGCCCAAAAGAGAGAGACCCGACCCCTCTTTAATGCACTCGATCAGCTATATTTGCATTGCTTTTTTTTTCCCTTTTTACCAGAATAGCTGAACTTTGCCCAAAAATATCAATTTTTTGCTTTTTCTAGGCTTGTAGCCCAAGTTTCAAGTAGGCGCCTCCTTTTGCCCACTTGTCCATGCCCAAAATAATAATATGAGCAGCTCGTCTTTAACGATGTGTGAACACACTGACTTATAAACCTTGTAAGTCCCTTTGATGAATAAAATCCGAAGCTGTTTATGCTCAGTGGCCATCTTTCAGGCCAAACTTTGCCGGTAAATGCTCCAGCTTTCTTATGTGGAAAAATCCCCGTTCACACCTTGGTTCCGCTCAGTGTGAGAAACACTGGGCAAGACTGGTGAAGGGAGCAAATGGTGACACACCTTGGGATTCCTCTACTCTTTTGGGACTCCATGTTCAAGATAATCGGTAGCCTCATCTTTACAATCTTTACACATTTGACTTCCCCATTTCAGGGAGGACATAGAGGCGATTGATGCCCCTAGCTGATTTAGTTACTGCCATATTGAGGAATCTCATTCACATGTGGCTGCTGGTTTTGCCATGCTCAAGAGGGCATAACAGCTTTTCTTCACACTTGGAGCTGCACCCCTTGTTTCGACTTGGCTATGACAAGCGTCCCCCCTCCCCCCCCCCCCCCCACCACACACACACTGGCACACATTTAAAAAAATCCAGAAAGAAAGCTTGTTATATGTATTTCCCTCTCAATGTGGCTGTCATGTGCACCGGCTGCACTAGAGTGCCGCACATCGATACTTGTACAGAGTGCAGGATATAGAAATGTTTTGGAGCTTTTTTTTTTGGGATTCTCTTAATCTACACTCACTCACCCATGTACGGGTCCCATCTAACACCAGACTTTGACACTGAACCACTGCACTATGTAGCCGGCGAGAACGTTTTGGAGGTTTCAAGATAAGCACTGAGCATTTTGTGAGCCGTAGTTCAGAGACAGTTGCCTGTTGCCATCAGGTTTAGGTGATAGGACAGTCATTGTGTTGTCTTGCATACATATGTAATCCACTTGGATTGTGACCCAAGTGGCTTATTAGGCCAAGAGCTGGCTGGACAGGGTGTGTGTGTATCTGAACCGGCAGGACACTTTACAGCCCATATGCAAATATTCGGCAGTGTGGGCACTCTAGGTTGAGCCAGGCTGACTTAGGCAGCCAGGCAGGACGGACAGCAGCCAGGACAGCCTGGTCAGACAACAGGTTGGGCTGGTTGAGTAGCCCAGTTCAGGTCGGAATGCAGGTCAGGCTGTAAAATGCAGGCCTTGGGCTGGTCAAGCAGGACAACCCATGACAGAAGGCCTCAATTGTGTGTATAAATAGGCATGGTGCCCTCCCTCATTCCTTCTCTCTCAGATATTCAAGCACAAGCAGATCCAGGCCACTGAAGCAGCAGAGATCACCAGCCAAGCACACCAACCCATGACAGAAGCCTCATTTGTGTGTATAAATAGGCATAGCGCTCTCCTCATTCCTCATCTCAGATATTCAAGTACAAGAAGACCCAGCCCTCTGAAGCAGCAGAAATCACCAGCCAAAGTCCTTGATCTGAAAGGAGCAAAGCGTCTAAGATCTTCCAGATCCCAGCAGGCAGCCTTCTCTTGCCAAGAACCAGCTGGGTGAGCACAATCATGCCTGCAGTTCAGCCTGGAACTCAGCCCACAGTCCATAGAGGTTAGTGCATACTTCACAAAGATCTTGACCCATCATTGTAGTTCATTCACATATCCTGTAAAACATCAAATAAACTGCAAGGTGGGGGCCCTTGAGTGGGTCATTTCGGACTCGGTTCGAGTGTTCCTGTTACATCCTTTCCTCTCTCATCTCTTCAGTTAAATTTGATTGCACCAAATTATAAAGTTAAGCAATGAAAAGACTTCCTCTACACATGTAATAATGGCCGCCCATGGAAGGTCGAGTCTTCCTGTCGAGTCTTCCTTCTTCATTCTTTTGGTTTCTCCCCTCTTGAAGGCTAATGCATCATCAGCCTTCTTCTGATATGAAATCGGTTCATGATCACATGAAGAAACATGCTTCTTTTTTGATTCCCATTTTGGAGGTCAGATTGAGTCAGGATTGCATGAATTAAATGTTCCGATTGGCCAACGTTTACAATCCATTTCAATGTTTTGACACCTCCATGATGTCTGTTCCCAGTTTTTTTACAGGGCAACACTTTTGCAGCAAGTGTTAGACTTATTGAAAGGTATTCAACAGAACATCGAGGCAGCAGGAGGCTACATTGGTGAGATGGAGCAAGAGATGCAGCCGTCCTTGCAACAGCTGAAATTGCTACACGAAAAGCTGAGAAGTGTTCAAAATATGGAGCACATGAATCAGGAACTTGTCATTTTGAGGAAACTGGCTGCTTGGTCTGAGGCAAATGAGGAAGAACGGAAGTATAAGGAGGGATTAACAAAACTTGAGAAGTATAATGGCAGGAAACCTGCTTGTGAAGAGAAGATCAGCAAAATACAGGTAATTGTATTCTGTTTTTTTTTCAGATTCTAATGACATGGTTAAAAAGAGCCTCAATTTAGAGCTTAATTTTATGCAAGTTTTATTGGCAGGAGAGTGTTGGGAAGCTTAGAGAAGAGCGGACGTTGAAGAAAGAAGCTATATCTGCTCTGTTCCAAAAGACAAGGGAATATAGGCAAATGCAGGATGAAAAGCAAAAAAGACTTGCTCAGGTTAGGGTCTGCAGTGTGCACTTATGTAGCATAAACCGGTATGATCGTGTAACACGCAGCAAGGCCTTTTTTATACCTTCATTTTAATCTTTGAACAAGGAGGTAGAACTATAGAGAGAGAAGATGGAGAGTCGACACCAGATTGGGTCCCAACTACCCACTTAAGGGCCCACTCCTGCAAGTAGGAGTATTTTCTTTTATTACTTTGGAGAGCTTCTTTACAATGCAGACTTTACCAAGAACTCACTTGACGATGGTTGACTCTGGAATGCCAAACACAAGGACGAGATAGAAACAACGTAGGCTGAACCATCAAGCGGTATGTAGACAACTTAGAAGCCAATTCGGAAGCCAATATGCACACCCAGATCTGCTGAGGGATGCAGGACCGATGGCTGAATGCTGAAGATGACTTATGGTTACCTTGGACTGTAGCACACTAAGGTGCTATGCTGAAGATATGTATGCACAAGTCAGAAGGCTCAAGCGGACATTGAAGCTGCTTTGTGTCACTATGATGTAAGAATGAGATAGGGACTGAGGGGCTGCTTATATATGCACATCTGTAACAAGTCTGCTGGTTGATATACTGTTGGCCTGTTTATATTGCCCACACGACAAGCTGAAAAATGGCATTTATGCAGGTGCCCTTAATGCCTATGGTACCTACATGCTTGCTTTCATGCATCTAACCTAAGATGACCTAAATGCTCTATTCTCCAAGTGGGTTAAGTGACACATACCGACACCTAAGGCTTTAGATGTGACCTACAGAGTCAAGTAGCTTATTCTTCTCCTCCTATCTCCCTTCCTTGCACCATCCTTGGTGGTGTGGTGTTTCCCATTTCAACCCCCTCAAATGTGCAGTTTCTGTTTGTTTCCATCCTGGTCCGAGTCCCTGGCCCAATCCCTGTTTCCCATAACTATGATTACTTGCTGCATGGGCCACTGACTCCTATGATTAAGCCGTGGGACTGTTTGAATGTGATAGATATCTGATGAGGCTATTTTTTAGAGCTAAATTAGTTAGCTTGTACATGTGACTGTAGTTTTACCTTGAGTCTTGAGTTCCTGCATGTTGCATGTACCATGTTGGTGCTTAAGCTGCAATTCAAAACTTACAGGCCACAAAGGAAGATGCACAGATTGAAGAGGAGCAGAATAGTAGGAAAAGAAGCATTCAACAAATGATGGAACGGGTGCATTGGTTAGAGCAGCAAATCATGGATATTCGTGAACGCCATGTGCAAGCTTCACAGGTAGTTGTTGGTGCACCTCTTAGAACCTGATGTACGAATTCTTGCAAACTTTTTAAGGGACAGAAATGAGATTGACCGGGATGACAGTCGGTTGAGTGATGGAATGTTTTGTAGGCAGAAGAGCTTGAAAGACAGGAAAGCTTCTGCAGGCTGCAAAGTGTGATTGATGAATCCACTAGTCAATTAAGGAGGTAATTGTTATGCTAATCATGCACTTAATTGCCTTTTGTAAACTTCTAAAATTAACTGTCTGTGTTGTCAGGCTGGAAGAAGAGATGTCCAATTCAGAGCTGAAAGCTACCTCTGCAACAGAGGAAGTTAGACAGATTCGGGATGAGGTAAACTCTTAAGTTTGAATGCTGTTAAGCCTTACATGTTAATCCAATATTGCGAAGCTTTTATGCCTGGAGTATTCAGTCACTCTGATTTTGCATATCGCCATGGGGTGAGCATCAAAATATGGAACCACATAATTTATCTCAATGTCTTGTATATAATTTATTCAAAGACATTTTTGTACCCTGCAAAACAATGATATGGTTGAGAACACTAATGCAGCTCAGTGATTGCACAACTGGCATAACTGCCAGTTACCCTTGACTCCACTTCATTGAAATCCGCCTACTTGCAGAATCCTGACTTCTTGGAAGTCTCATGTGGATCTGTGGATGCCAATAATTAAGATGGATAGGTCGTCCAAATCTACTAGAAGCAAGGGATCCTCCTTTGCCCATCGAGCCTTTTGGTCGCAAAATATTACCATGTGAAGGAACTTGTTCCTAGAGAACCAATCATTCTCCCTCTCCACCTTTAAGCCTATGCCTAAAAAGCCCCGACTCCTTGAGCATTCCGACTTCTCGAGTCATCTTGTATTCCCGTAGCCATCCACTGGAAAGGCAATAAGCTCTGCCATATGCTCTTTGAATGCTAGTAGCGTGTGATGAATCAATTACTATGACAAGTTCGGTTCTGGCTACTGTTTCATCCCACCAAATTGGGCGAAATTTGAACGTCAATTTTTCAAAAAGCTACAAATGTCAACCATCCAAGGAGATCCAATAGGATAATTTTCAGTGTGTCTAGAACAAGAGGTTCTATCAACAATTCTCACACTAGTCCCTCAAACTCAACTGATTATGGATCACAACGTTTATGAGGACGAAATATTTTGACTGCCTAACAAAAACTAATAAAAGCTTTGACTTTTAGTCTACCTTTGGACAAGTATTGTACTTCCCATCCATTTTTCCATGTGTCTCTAGTTCTCGTATATCCTGAAGACTAACACATACGACCTCAATTAGAGGTTAACTCCTAAAAATTAGGAAGTATAAACACTTAATCTCCTCAATTACAGGTTTACTTCTAAAAAACTAGAAGTATATTCACTCAACCTCCTCAAGAAGTAGGGGTTTACTTCCAAAATCTATATTCCTCACATAGCATTTCCATGGTCTGTAGTGTTGGGTTTTATGCTGTGTATGCACCCAGAGGAGTGCTAGTGATCATCAGTAGTTACTGGGGCACTTTTTACTTCAGTTAGTGGAGGTTTTTTCCCCCAGTTTAGTTCAGTTTCACTTATATGCAGTTTATAAGTGTTTTGGTCCACCCGGCACATTTATGGCCGGACATGTGAACACTTATCCTTTAGGGGTCACTATCATGTGGCTTGTACTTGATTTTTTCTATCATTGAGATATACAGCAGTCGTGTTCACTCCCTCTCTTTGGTTTCCACGCCTGATTGCTTTCTGTAAACCCTAACCCTAACCCTGTTTGTCTTCAATTGGTATCAGAGCTGTTGAAGCTCTGCTTAGCACTGCCCGTACACTGCCAAGTCTATGCTGCATCTGCCCGTACAGCATACGTACATTCAATCTGTGCTGCCTGCATCGCCTTCAGAAGCTGTACCAGCCCGTACAGTCAAGCGAAGTCACCTTTACCTGTGCGCCGTCAGATAACCACTGCGCCTGCTGCCCGTATCTGGTCGCCTTCAGCCTTGTACTACAGTACGCCGCCTACAGTCACGACACGTAGCCTTCACGTCGCCTTCAGCCCGAGTACTTGTGCGCCACCTGCAGCCCCAGTCAGCGCTAATCAACCCGTGTACCTGTGCGCCACCTATAAGACGTCGCCTACAACTTCAGCGTATGTGTACCAGCCACCGACAGCGCCGAAAGTCACCTGCGCAGTCATACGCCTTCAGCGCTGACTGTACCTGCACAGTAAAGTGGTCGCCTTCAGACGGGTACTGCATCAGTCAAGCGCCGCCTGCGACTTGCTTCTGTACATTCAGCGCTATTTGTCACCTGCACAGAGAAACGTGCACTGTGTACTTTCAGTGCAGCATTCAGTGCTGTGTATTTGGGGACTGTACCTGCAGAAATAACACAACCTACACAGTCATTCGGTGGTAAGCATTAAAATTCAATTTTTGGGCATTTTTAATTTTCTCTGTGAAAATATACAGGCACAACAGGCAGATTTTCTAGCAAGAAAATATACAGATTTTTGCACAGTTTGGGTGCAGCAAATTTGGGCATTTTTGGGGCATTTTGGCATTGTGTACGCCATTTGCTGCTCTATTCAGTCATTGGTGCATTGAGCTGCACAGTCAGAGGATTGAGAGTGCAGGCAGATTTGGGTGAACTGTATTCAGTGGAGTACAGTTGTTATCAGGGTTTTTGCTATTGGGTTTTTTGGTAAACAGGTACAACATTGTGCGTAAAGCATAATGGCAAATCAACAGCAAAGTGATGTATTCACATATTTGTCTAAGGAAGACAAATTGGATGGCACGAACTACTCCTTGTGGAGTTTTATGCTGAAAAATGTGCTTGTGGCAAAAGGTCTTTGGGATTTTGTTAGTGGTGATGAACCACGTCCAGGTCCATTGGCTCCAGAGACTCCTCCCCAAGGGGGTGCTCGTGGACGAGGACAACAGGTACAGGCTCCAGGACAGCCATTGCCTGTTCAGAGAACAAATGCTCAAAAGACATGGGATGCCAGGGATGCACAAGCTTTGTCACTCATTGCATTGTCAGTTCAGAGGTCCATTATACCTCATATTCGTTCAGCTGGCTCTTCACAGAATGCATGGGTGACTTTGGAGCAGATGTATGCTGCTCGTAATGAGGCTAGGATCTCATTTTTGAAAAGAGAGCTGGAAAATCAGAAAATGAATGAAGGAGATGATATGTCTAGCCACTTAAACAAGCTGCAGGATTTGAGAGAGCAACTCATCAATGTGGATGAGATTATTCCTGAGACACAGCTTGTGTCCACCATCTTGCACTCTTTGCCAAGATCTTACTTGGCTTTCCATACCTCTTTAAACCTCAGCATGAGGAATGCTGTTGAACCCCTCAAGTATCAGGAACTTGTTGCTCTCTTACTACAAGAGGAGCAAATGAGGAAGAATATGAATATGAACACAAATGCTGAACAAGCATTTACTACAGGTCAAAAGGGGAAAGGGAAATCTCAGCCAAAGAGTGCAAATCAAAACTCAGGTGATGGTGGTTCTTCATAGGATACCAAGAAAGGTGATGGACAGCCCAAGAAGAAGGGCAAATGTCATTACTGTAAGAAGCCAGGTCACTACATCACGGAATGTAGAAAGAGGATTGCCAAAGAGAAGGCAAAGGAAGCTGGGATGTCTGTTAATGATGCTCCTAAAGCTCCTCTAGAGACTGCTTCTTTTGTTGAGGACAGGGATTATTGTTTTTTTACATGCAGCTATGATGCCTCTTGGTCTTCACAAGCACTCAGCTTGACAGAGCATGCATGTACTTGGTATTTTGATAGTGGTGCCTCAAAACATATCACATCTCGCAGGGATTTGTTTAGTCATGTTGGCCCTGCCCCTGTTGGCAAAACTATTCAGTGTGCCAACAATGCTTCATATCCAGTGTGTGGCATTGGGGAGATTCAGCTTACAGCCATTGATGGCTCTATTCTCCGCCTTACAGATGCCTTATATGTACCAGGGATAAAGAAGAATTTGTTGTCCATTTCTTCTTTAGCACATTGTGGAATGCAAGTCCACTTTGATGATGATAAATGCATGGTCAGAGACAAAGCAAATGCCTTGACCTTGATGCTTACTGGTACATTATGTCATGGACTTTATGAGTTGGATGCATTTCAGCCAGTGGATCAGTCTGCTTATCATGCATTCACTCTTACTCCAGCTATGGTTGATGCGGAGTTATGGCATGCTCGCATGGGGCATGTAAATTTTGGTAGTCTTATGCTTATGCAGCGACATAATATGTTTACAGATCTACCTCTCATGGAGAAGCCTCCAGATCACATTTGTGAAGGATGTATTTTGGGAAAAATGCACAGGTTTTCCTTCCCACGTGATCAGGCTCTAAGAGCAACTGCAAAGTTGCAACTTATACACAGTGATCTTTGTGGTCCCATGCAGACGAAGTCATTAGGTGGTTGCTTTTATTTTGCAACATTTATTGATGACTTCTCTCGTATATGCTGGGTCTATCCTTTGACACAGAAATCACAGGTATATGATGCATTTTTGGCCTTTGTAGCACTTGCTGAGACAGAGTCAGGATGCAAGGTGAAGACTCTCCGTTCTGACCGAGGGGGGGAATATATGTCACATGTGCTGAATTCCTTTCTTGGGAGTAGAGGTATAAAACATCAGTATACTACTCCTTACACTCCACAGCAGAATGGGGTTGCAGAAAGGAAAAATCGGTCACTCATGGAGATGGCCAGATGTATGCTAAAGGCAAAAAGACTACCACATATCTTTTGGGTGGAAGCAGTAATGTGTGCTTGTCATATTTTGAATCGATGTCCCACAAAGGCATTGGTTTCTATTACTCCTTTTGAGGCTTGGCATGGCCGCAAGCCTTCTGTATCGCATTTTCGTATCTTTGGGTGTCTTGCATATGCACACATACCCAAAGAGTTGAGGAGGAAGCTTGATGATAAAGCCACAAAATGCATTTTTGTTGGGTATAGCCGTGAGAGCAAGGGCTACAGGTTATATGACCCACTATCCAGGAAGATATTCATCAGTCGGGATGTGATTTTTGATGAAAAATCAGAAATATCCATGGCTGGTTATGAGGCAAATCAGGCTGAAAATGATGTGTTTGAAGGTCTACTACCCATGGAGTTTCATTCCACAGTTGGTGACCCAACTCATGAGGGTACTGGACAGCCAGCAAATGATGTAGGTGGTGCAGAAATTCAGCAGCCAAATGAACCAGAAGCTGAACCAAATATGGGACAGCAGGCACCACAGGTCAGACATATACCTAGATGGTATTTGAGGACATTACAGGACAGCCATTTAGAGGGTCCTCTTGCTGGTCGTACTCGTAGGGAGACAAGGACCAATGAGCATGCACACATCATGGATTTGAATCTGGTTATGGCAGCCAGTTTACAGGATGATGATGAGCCTGATTCATTTGTGGATGCACGAGATAATGTGCATTGGAACAAAGCCATGCAGGATGAGATTGATTCTATTAAAAAGAATCAAACATGGGATTTGGTTGATCTGCCCAAAGGCAAGAAAGCCATTGGTACTAAATGGGTCTATAAGTTGAAAAGACATGCAGATGGATCCATTGACAGGTACAAAGCCCGTCTAGTTGCAAAGGGCTATGCACAGAAAAAGGGCATTGATTATGAGGAGACATTTGCTCCTACATCCCGTATGTCGACACTTAGGTGTGTCATTGCATTGGCTGCACATCGTGGTTGGGTTGTTCACCAGTTGGACATAAAGACTGCATTCCTACATGGGGACCTCGAGGAGGAAGTTTATGTATTTCAGCCCATGGGATTTGCAGAACATGGTCATGAGGGGAAAGTATGCAGGCTGAAAAAGGCCTTGTATGGTTTGAAACAAGCTCCACGAGCTTGGTATGCAAAAATAGATGCTTTTCTACTCACTCAGGGATTTGTGAACAGTCCGTCAGAGGCCACTTTGTATGTGAAGAAAGAAGAGACAGATCTGCTGGTCATCAGTCTTTATGTGGATGATCTCTTGCTCATGGGATCAAATGATGACAAAATTGCAGCTTTTAAAGAGATACTGCAACAGACATTTGACATGTCTGACTTGGGCCTTGTACATTACTATTTGGGCATACAGTTTGTGCAGGATAACAGAGGCATTGGGTTGTTGCAATCACGTTATGTTGCTAAACTTCTGGAGAAGTTTAAATTTCAGGATTGCAAGCCTATTAGTACTCCTATGGAGCCTGGGATGAAACTGTCACTACAAGATGACAGTGTTTCCTTTGATGCCACTACATATGCTCAGGCTGTTGGGTGCCTCATATACTTGTGTAATACAAGGCCAGATATTCAGTATGCAGTCTCTCAGTTGAGCAGATTCATGCACAGCCCACGGTTGTCACATTGGCAAGCTGTGAAGCGTGTATTCCGTTATTTGCAGGGTACCTCGTCTCTTGGTTTGCTTTATCCTGAGGGGGGTGACATGCAGTTACACGCTTACAGTGATTCAGATTGGGCTGGTGATTTTGATACCAGACATTCCACTAGTGGGAATTGTTTCTTCCTTGGCGCTTCATGCATTTCTTGGCTAAGCAAGAAACAGACCACAGTGGCCACTTCATCTTGTGAGGCAGAGTACAGAGCAGCCTACACTACTACTGTTGAGTGTGTTTGGCTGCGTCGTCTTATGACTGATATGGATATTTCAGTGGAGGAGCCTACACCTATCTATACTGATAGTCAGAGTGCCATTGCTGTGGCCAGGAATCCTGTGTTTCATGCTCGCACGAAACACATTGAGATTCACTATCATTTTGTTCGGGAGAGACTCCAGGCAGGAGATATCAGTCTGATCTACTGTCCTACAGATCAGAATGTGGCAGACATCTTCACCAAGGCATTACCACGTCCGAAATTTGAAGCATTCCGCAATGCTTTGAATTTGTTTCCTTTTGGTGGATGATGTACAGTGATCACATATCACTCCAGGGGGGTTTGTTGGGTTTTATGCTGGGTATGCACCCAGAGGAGTGCTAGTGATCATCAGTAGTTACTGGGGCACTTTTTACTTCAGTTAGTGGAGGTTTTTTCCCCCAGTTTAGTTCAGTTTCACTTATATGCAGTTTATAAGTGTTTTGGTCCACCCGGCACATTTATGGCCGGACATGTGAACACTTATCCTTTAGGGGTCACTATCATGTGGCTTGTACTTGATTTTTTCTATCATTGAGATATACAGCAGTCGTGTTCACTCCCTCTCTTTGGTTTCCACGCCTGATTGCTTTCTGTAAACCCTAACCCTAACCTTGTTTGTCTTCATGTAGCCCGTAGGGTTCCGTCCACTGTGGAGTAACACTTATCTTGTTCCTAAAACCTTGGACCTGCCAACTGGTCTTAGGCACCAAGTTCTAGACCGAGAAGTTTCAAACTCATCTCTCTCATGTACACTCGAGATTGCCTTTTGTATCGAAATACAATAACATCACTTTGGCCATTGCAAGATGTGTGTGATGAATCATGATTGTCATCCTTCTTGTGACTTCCATGCTCACACAACCAAGAAGGTTCCTTATCTTGTCCTTGACAAACTAGCACTACTCCTCACAGTTACTGAAGGTTAGCTATGCTTTTGAAGGTTAGCTATGCAAAAGCATAGGGTATTCCAGAGGAGAAATCCAGAAGCTTCAGGAGTTCCTACATGGGAATACATCCTGGCATCCCATACCACCAAGACATATCCCACATAAAACGCCCATTAAGCATACGATCATGGGTGAAATGGCCAACTTTCCCTCCCTTAACGTGGCCTTGAAGCCATTGAATTCCCCTTTGAACACCAAGGTCAAATCTTAGGTCAACTAGAGGGTTAGTCCAATTCGTGCAAAACTAAGGATAAAAGTTAGTACCACATTTACATCCCAGTTCTTGCTCTGGTCAAAACAAGCCACATAATAACTCTTGAGTCTCCTCATAAGAGAGTGGCTCATCTGTGTCATAAAGACTACTCATGCAAGCCATATCTGCATGTTCTCTAGCATTTTTGGAACTAGCCCTTTGTTGAAAATGGCGAGCCATGGGAGAGAGAGAGATAGAGAGTGAGAACAAAGGTCTTAGAGAGAGTATTTGCCGGACTCAATGATAGGGATTTGATTGATATGTTGAAGCTCATCAAATACAATGCTTTTATAGACATCGCCCCATCCACCCTGCTTAGGCGCTAGACTCACCATCTACACCTCCTATGCCATGGTAGTCTCTCATATCAGGGTAAGACTGAGGTAGTGAGGCCAGCATTAGGTCACCCCCTTGGCTTCTAACTAGGAAAATGGAAACGCGAAGCCTTTTATAAAAGAAGGCACGCGAAACGAACATTAATTACATATCTTTCTTGGGGGACGATCCAGGCAGATGGAAGTTTTAACGACTTCCGAACTCGGAATGTCACTGGAGACGTCGTTTGCTTGTCTAGTCAATTTAGCCCGGGGGGGCCAGGGCAGAGAACTCCATAGGACTTCAATGTGATGGTTGAAGCTTCAATTACTCGATTTTACCCAAAAATTGGAAAAGCCCCAATTTTAGCTGACTAGGAAGCTTCAATTTGTTGCTAATTGTTCAGTTTTGCAAAAGCCCCAATTGTATTGAATTTTGGAGCTTCAATTTGGGTCAATTTCTCTGATGTTTTAGAAATCCTCTCCAAAACTTTGTCACATCTTTCTCTCTTTTCTCTTCTCCACCATGGAGTTTCAACCTCCGAAACATTGACCTGTGTAACCCTAGGATACGCTTGCTGAACCATCATAAGGTATCAAAGCTACAATTACCTGTGTGTAACGGTCGCTGCTAGCTGCCCATATCAGCCACAGCTACGCCATTGATCTTCGCTATCCACACCAGCACCAATGTCAATCTGCTGCTGATCGTGGTCGTCACATCACAGCTCACAGCCCGCTTCTGCTCCCGTTTTTCGCATGAAGGCCGCCGTCACCAGCGCTCTCGTGCCCCCGCCGGCATATTCCCACCTTGACGTTAGTTCCAGCGTGTTCTCACTGTCAGCTGCTCTCTTTGTTAGAGCTCACGTCTGGGCTTCTTCCCCGCCTAGCTGCTCCCACTGCATGCACCTGGGCTTCTTCCACGTTGGCCACCGCTTCGTCCGTTTTTTGTCGGGGTGTCCACACTGTATCTACACCTCGTGATAGTGCCCATGCCTTACCTCGCACATTCTGCTAACATCAACTTCTGGCATCGACATCAACAAATTTGGGGTATTTCAGAAATCTACTAAAAATCCTATATTGGAGTTGTTGCATTCAGAAAAAAATAGGGGCTTTTTCAAAAAATTAGTGAAAAACAGTCTAATTGAAGCCCTCCCTATGAGGGGGGTGCAGGAGGTGAAGGGCAAGAGAGAGGGCGAAGGGGGGGCGCAGGTGGCATAGCTAGGGTAGGGGAGTCGCCGGTAGCGACGCACAGGAGAGGGGGGAGCGCAGCTCGCTATGAAGTGGATTCTCTTGTGCATAAGAAGAGTATTTTGTTGGATTTGTCTATTTGTCTGTTTTGGTTTCGTGACATTGCCACACTGCCTTTCACTGAGAAAGAGCTGACACATGCGTTATATGGCATGGGACGTTGGAAGTCACCTGGTTGGGAAGATCAGACGGTTGAATTCTTTGTTGCCTTCTGGGATGAGCTTAAACTTCCGATCTTGACCATGATTAATGTTGCATGGGAGATAGGATGTACGCCTACTTCCTAGAAAGGCGGCCTTGTGACTTTGGTACCTAATAAGGCATTAGGAGAATCCTTTAATGATTCGCGACCAATCACGTTGATGCCAGTTATCTACAAATTGGCAACTGAAATGCTTGCAAATCATATTGGCGGATTGTTTTTTCATGGTTTGCACCACAATAATATGGTTTTGTTCCCAAAAGACAAAGTATAGATAATATTGCTAATGTATATCCAGCGATGGAATATGCAAATATACTTATCACGACGTCCTTGTTATGCAAGTGGATGTACCAAAAGCTTTCGATACAGTTCTATGGGACTACATAGCTCAGGTCATGGCTACAATAAGCTTTGGTCGTAAAATGCAACAAGCTATTTTTTGGTTATATCAGGATAGTACTGCCTAGTGTGTTTTGGGTCGTGATCTCTCATCGAAGTGGACATTGCAAAAATCTGTGCGTCAAGGATGCTCTCTTAGTGCATTACTATATGCGATTGCCACACATCCACTTTTGATGTATATGGATGTCTGGACTCCACAAGGACAATTACATGGTCTGTATTTACCCAATGGTTCACATTTTGTGGCCCAGGCCTATGGAGATGATTCTTTGTTCTTGCTCAAAAATGATCCAAATGATGTCAAGTGCATCATGAGAACTTTGGAATTAATTGGTAAAGTATCTGGACTTTATATTAACTTTTCTAAGTCTAAACTCCTTTCGTTGACTTCCTGTGATTGTTATGCATTGTTATGGCCAAGACAAATTATTTCACCAGACCACTTGGTTAGACATTTGGGATATCCACTGGCATGTTATATGTCTACGCAGGATGCCATTCATTGGGTATTGAACAAGTTGAAGGCCAAGCCAACATATTGGATGGCCTTTACATGTGCGTCTCAGAATCGTTCAATTGATCATTATGGCCTATGTGCAATTTCCCTTGCCGTTGTTGATTTGGCGTAAAACTGATATTGATATTTTTATGTCTACTAATGCCTTGGAATTGTTGTGGAAAACCAAGCATCATACGAGAGCACTGCGTCTTTTGAGACGATCTTTCGTCTGCACACCTAAAGTGCATGGTGGACTAAATATACTTGATCTACATTATCATCTCTTGGAAAGAAAGGCCACCATGATGCCCACTTTTTTTCAACTTTGGCGGCCGTGGGCCATAATGCTTGTAGACACATGTGCTTCTATCAAGACTAGAGCTTATGGCAATTTGCACATTTCTCATTGGTAAGCTGTACTTAGTAAATTTGAAGGAAAGATTCCGGGATGCCCTTATGCATCTTCCCTTCTTCGTTATTGGAAATTAGCTTTGTCTTCTATTCAATGACATGGTAGAGATGCATTGACTGGGAATTCTCTTTGATTGGAAAGCATTCATTCATCTTCAGTGTTTTCTCAACCACTTGTAGTACAGGAACCACGAAAAGCCTACTTTTTGGCCTCCATTGGAGTTAACACTGTGGCGGAAGTTGTACCAGATGAGGGATTTGTGTTGACTTTCCCACAAGCCTGTCTTAAACATAACTTTGTTCTGCAACACAGGCGAGTGTGGAAAACTATTACTACATTGTTGTGACCTTTTCAACCCATCCCACCCTTGGATGATCAGGACAAACTTCATGATTGGCAACTTGTTGCTCCGTTCCGCATCTCCCTTGGCATTGCACAAAGTCCAAGGCTTTCTTGCAAGCATTGACTCGCAATCTCCAAGGACATTTTCCATCCTTCAAAGGAGGAAAACTCTTCTGGATTTTTGGTGTTTTGCCATCTTGCATGGGTCGATTTGACATTTTCATGATTTGGATGAGATACTGGGCAGTTTGGACTATTTGGAAGGCTAGGAACCATATTATGTTTCGACAGCCTTCTCTAGATGCTTACGATTTCTTTCGCACCAATCTTCGCTTGTCCCTACATGACTGTCGATAGCTGGAGGCTATTGATGCCTGATAGTTTGAGGTCTTTTTCCTTTGTTTCTAGCTTTCTTCCTTGGATGACTTCTCTATGAAGTACATCCTCCCCATGTATATTGCTCCTTGGTAATGGAAATGTGGTTTTACTTTAAAAAAAAAGTATGTGTGTGAACACTTGCTCAGGTGTGAACACCCAATTATATCTGGATAAGATAAACTGCCATAATTCACATGCCCAAATTTGGCATGCTATAACTTTGCCTCTTGCATGGCAGAAGTAGAATGGCGGCCAAACAAGAATCGTATGCTCTCTTCTCAAATGAGTTCAAGTGATACAGGCTTTGGTACAAAGTCCCAAAAGTGACGATCACATACTCTCTCTCTCTCTCTCTCTCTCTCTATATATATATATATATATATATATATATATATGCATCTGTCATCCTCAAAGTTAACCACATAACCTCTTTTGGCAAAAGAGGGAGACATATTTTTCTTTATCCTTGGCACATAAAACACATCCGAAATGCATAGGTCTGAACCATTTGCGGCTCTGAGTATGATCTCACCAATGCCTTTGACCGGATAAGAAGAGTTACTTGCACATGTGACTTTCTTTTCTTCTGGGGCAGCCCTCAGTGAATCAAACAAATCCCCCTTGGAGGTGATATGCCTAGAGGCTCCACTGTCAAAATACCATATAACCTATTTCTTAATAACATTGAGAGACAAGTGCTCTTGTCATGCATGATAACTGCAAACCAAAAAAGCCCAATTATCTTGCACGAAGTTGATTGAATCATCAGCTTTGCTTGCATGAGCAGTAGAAGAGTTCAATGCCAAACCAAATTCTTTTTGTCTCTTTTTGCACTTACTAATGTATTGCCTCGGCTTTTACATAATGACACTTGCCCTTCTTCTTGGGTTGATCTTCATCACTCTCTGCTTTGCTTGATGGCTATCCAAAATCAGCCTTAGACTATAGTATCCACCCTTTGCCTTCCCTTGGTTGCCTTTGCCGTTGGCAGCAAAGGCTTGGTCACTGCCCCCACGGATGATGGAAGATTTATTCTTCCTAGTCTACTCTTGTAATAACAAACCCACCAACTCCTCAAACTGTAGAGGCTCTGGGCTACTCCTCAAAGACCAAGTAAGAGAAGTGTGGAAATTCAAGGACGACTCTGGCAGTGACTGCAATGTTGTGGATACAAGTTCATTTTCGGGAATGACCTCATCAATCTTTAGCAATTGCTCCCGAAGGGCCTAGATCTTTGTAAGATGATCGGCCATATTGTCACCTTCATGTATCTCCAGGTTCTCGAATCTCAAGTTCTTTCTTGAGGTATGCAACTATGGGCCTCATTCTTTGCCTGATACATAGTCCCATGCTTGTTGTGAAGTCTTGCATGATCGGATGTGTGGAATAATTGAGAGAGAGACAGAGAGAGAAAGAAAGAAAAAAGAAAGAAAGCCGTATTAACGTCTACTAGAGGCTGAACTCGACCTATGAGACAAATCAATGTACAACTGTCAATGTCTTCTGGATGTCCAGAAAAAAAAGAGGACAGAATGAACATGAAATAAACTATAAAAGTACTGAGCTAGTGGGGAGGGGTGTGACGGATGGAGCACTACTGCTAGAGGCTCAGTATGCAACCTATATGCGCAGGGTATACAAGAATGCAATGCAGATCTGTCTAGCTCCAACCAGTACTATAATGGGGGTGTAATATGTGATACGTAGGCGATGGCGAGGCAAAAATATTTCGGAGCATGATCTCCGGGTGTGAGTGTAAGTGAGCTAGCCGCTCTTGGATATGGTGCTGATGTCGAGCCCGTATCTCTGTGATCTCCCTCTAATGTAGTCTGGGAGTCTGGTAGCCTGGTGCTCTCGGTCTCCGTTTGGCTCGGAGGTCCGCAGCGCGTTGAAGTGTAACCCCCTCCTATGTCAGGGTAGGCACTGAGATAGATCTTTGGAAGAAATCAGTGAGCTGGAGCTGTCGCCCACCTCTCCCTGTGGTATGAGTCCGTAGCAGTGTCTTTGTGGCGCTATGTCTCTAGCAAGAACTGGCCAAATCTGCGCTGGTCTGCGGACTCCATGATCTGGCGGAGTGAGGGATGTCCACTGAAGATGGTGGTGTATCTCTCTCTAATGACACTATATGCTCTGCATCTCCATACATAATGTTCCTCACTCTCAACCTCCTCCGGGCATAGTCTGCATATCCTCTCTGCTCTGGGGATCCGTGCTGCCCTACCTGCCTCAATCTCAAGCTGGTGTGATGACACTCTGAGCTGGCCAATCACCACTCGGGCACTGTGAGGCATATACACATCCATGTATCCAGGTCTCTGTATGAATCCATCCGCTGAGATACGCATAAACTGATCTCTGTAGTATAGTAGCTTCGGCGGTAGAGGCTGATTGGGTGTAATCCAAGTCTCTTGAGTGTATCGCTGCCATAAATCCTGCCGAAGGACTCTGTTCCTCTCACTGTGAGAGAGCTGGATGTGTGGTGTATGTATATCATACTGGAAAGGTGGCAGGTGATCTATGTCAAGACCATGCTGAGTGAGCCACTGTATCATCTGTGAATACCATGATCTCCTATCTCCACTCTCTGCGAGTTGCCTGGACGCCTCAAAAGCTCTATGTGAGAGTCGATCTGATGGCATATCTTTGATCCTCTGTATGAAGGAGATCGTCTGGAAGAGGGCCTCTACTAGCATAGGAGGTGCAACAAACTCCGTCTGGACAATGTCATGTGGGACGGAGGGTTTGCTGCGAATCATCCGTGAGAGCATGAGAATATGAGGCCTCTCTATCTGAGACCATGTGGAGGTGGCGAACCCAGGTGCCCATACTGCTGCAGCATACATCAAAGCAGGGGTGACTAGTGTGTCAAACAACCACCCCTTCGTGCGGGGCTCCTGGAAGTGTGCCTGGTGACATTGTCTCTCTAGCATGGCCAGAGCTGCATACCCTCGTGTGAGTCTATCCGTGGCTGCCTGTGCCATAGTAAATCTTCCTGTCGGAGTTGTAAATGTAATCCCCAGGTACACATAGGAGTCTACCACCTCTACTTGTCCTCCTGCTAGTGTGAAGATGGCTTGTTGTTGAACCGGCCCTTAGGTGTGGAAAATCATGGCCTTGGTTTTCTCAAGGTTCACTGTAAGCCCCCTCTATGTGCAGAAGTCATCGAGTGCATCGAGATGGTGCTATAGTCCCATCTGCGACTCAGAGACCATAATAATATCATCTGCATATAGCATAATGTGGACTATGGTACGTGAGATGCCTACCCCGTCCCCACCACTGTGACCAATGAAGCCACTGTGACCAATGAAGTCAGCCACCTCATCGATGTATAGCCCAAATAGTATAGGAGAGAGTGGGCATCCTTGCTTCACACCTATGGTGCTAGAAATAACATCAGATAGCCCCCCGGGGCATCGTATGCGCCCGAAGACCTGCCCATATAAAGCATAGATGCCCCAAACCGTCTCTGATGGGATCCCCAATGACTGTAGGCGCTGGAAGAGTCTCTCTCGTGGCACCGTGTCAAATGCTTTGTGGAAATCCACAAAGCAGCAGTATAATCTCTTCTCCCGTGCCCTAGCCTGGTCAATCAGACATCTCAGAGTGAATAGTGGAGAAAGCTCATCGGAATCCAGCTTGCCTTGGTGCTCGTAGTCCCTCCTTCTTTGCATATGAGCTCAACTCTGCCTCGAGCATTGCGCCATAAAGTTTGGCCAATGTATGAACAATCATGATAGTCCTGTAGTTGCTGGGGTCTAGCATGTCTCTTGCTTTGTGGAGAGGCATGATGGTGTGCATAGTCCACTCAGCTGGTAGGCCCTCTACTAGTGCCCTATTAAAGAGGTGAGCAACAAAGGGTCCCGGTGTGTTAAGTGCATAAATAAGATGCTCACTCTGTATACCTGTGTGGTCAGCCGATCTCCCATGCTGTAACCGGCGGATAGCTCGCTCTACCATCGAGGCGGTAAAGAAAGTAGAGGTGGTAGGGCGGGATTCCTGTGGCTATGGTATGGGTGGTTGCTGAGGGATATGGTAGAGGCTCTTTGCATGTGTGTGCCATGTGTGTGGATCCTCAATCGGGGTACGAGGGCGAGGCTCTCTCATCTTGCGCCATGCAATGGCTGCATCTCTGCTCATGAGTAGGTGTGGTATATATCCCAGTACTGTGCCTCCTCATCTGCACGCCTGTTACGGCGTGTGAGGATCCTCATCTGTCGGCTCACCTGTCTCTGTGTCATGGTCCCAGTGCTCTCTGGGCACGGAGGTGTCTATATAGCTCTTTGCACTCATCATCATACCACCGATTCTGGGGCATGCTCCCAGATCTATCTGTGTGTGCAATGTGTGTATAATGGGGGAAGCTGCGGGTGGCGGCCGTATGTAGTAGAGATGACAGCTGGGTGGTGAGTGTGTCTAGAGGTGACAGCGGATCCATCTGGAATAGCCCGTTGTGAGGTGAAAAAAGAAGAAAAGACCACTGCCTCTATAGCCCTTCACCCCGCAAACTTGGAATAACACACACGAACGGGGGCACCACCAGCCACCGGCTGGAACACTCTCTCACGCTTCACCACCCAACCCACGCCAGACAAACAGCATAAAACAGGGGCACTATAGACCAAGATAAACACCCAGCAATATATTTCCAATCACAACACTTCATACAAGCTTCTCCCGACACAGAAGCCTTACTCACACAACTTACAAACACTCAGACCTGTCACTGCCGAGGATACACCACATCCCCAATCACCACAATCCATTCGCCTGCCTGCTGTACCAATCACACCAGAATGAACCCGGCCACTTACTTCAGAAGGCGCCCACACCAGCTAACCCTCAACTCTCTGCAGCCGATCACTTCTGCATGTGTCGTCAGCAGCAGCTCGACCATCATCTCTCTCTCTCTCTCTCTCTCTCTCTCTCTCTCTCTCTCTCTGTGCTGATCCTCTGCCAGCCAGTCCAAACCCACTTCCTCTGCCACTTCTCTGCAGTGCTACCGGCCCCACCAGCCAAGCAGCCACACCCGTCTTCCTCTTCTCTTCACTCGGCACCCACTCTGCTATCCACTGTCCTGTCTCCTAGGCGGCCCACACCAGCCAACCTTTCTACCATATCCACAGCCACACGCTGTCCACCTGTCTTCAGCGTCCAGTCTGACTGACCGAACCAAGGCCACACCACCTTAGTCCGTCCACGCTCCAGCCTTCACGGCTCTTTACTTCACGGCGATCCTCCACCAGTCGCTCGCGAGCCCTCCTGGGCATCCAGCCTCTCCTTCACGTTTGTCCTCTACCCGTTGGTCGGAGCTGCTTCACTGGATCACCTGGCTTTCCACACGGCGGCTACCCTTCTTTGCTCTCTCTCCTCACAAGAGAGGTCTACCTTTACAAGGCCGCCTCTTCCTACGACCTCAACTCCTCTCCTTCTGCCGTCGTTTTTTTCCAGCCAGCGATCCCTCTCTCTGGCTCCCTGTTCCCTAGCAAGGCGGTCCACACCTTCCACTCTCTCCGTAGCAAGCCTTCACACCTGGGCCTGGGCTCTCCTTTCCAGACGACTGTCTCGAAACACCAGTCCACGCTCAGCTTCTCTGTCGCCAGCGCAAACAGTAGCCAGCCACTCCAGCAGCTTCCACTTACACGTGCCCTCCACGCTCACAGCCCGTTCTTTGTCCTTACCAAGGCGGCTCTGCTTGCCTGTGCCAGCCTGTCCCTTGCTTCAGCTTACCAGCCCCAATGTCTTGACGCCAGCCTCTTGCTGCAACAGTAACCGCAAAGCTCTTCACAAGGCGGCTACCAACGTCTCCACGCCTTCGCCAGCTGTTTGCTGCAGACTCTCTTGCAAGGCGATCCACACACCACGTCGGCTATCTTCACTCCAGCCCGGCCTGTTCACAAGGCGGCTATCTTTACCTGCAGCTCACGCATCAGCCGCCACCTCCACGTTTTCCTTTCCCAGCCCACACGGCCAGCCCTCGTTGACCTGTCGGCTTTTCACCAGCAGCCCTGCGCCTGCACGTCCCGTTACCACCACAAGGCGGCCCTCCACAGCTAACTTCTCAGCCTATGACCAGGGCGCCTCCACGCTGTCGTTATCACCTCAAGGGCCTTCTCCTCTCGCATCTGCAACAGCTGCGCATCTCTTCACACGGTGCTTCAGCTCCTCTGCAGAATCACCTGAGAGGCCCCGTAACAAGGCGGCTTCTCTTCCAACGTCGGCTCTGCAGATCACTCGCCAGGCGGTCTTCTCCTAACGCCTGCAGCAGCTGTGCATCTCTGCTCTTCGCCCGAGAAGCCCCCCAAAAACAAAACAAAGCGACCCTCTTTATCTGTTTCCAGCTGCGCATCACCTTTGCGTCTCCAACCTTCGCCAGCTTCGAGATATTCTACGCTGGCAGCCACAAAAATCCCCACGTGGCTCTTTCCAAGTTGGCCACACAACCATATTTTTATTTCTTTTAAGGCCTACAAGATGGCCGTCCGGTTAGCTTTCACACCAATGTCCAAGGCAATATTGTCCCTTCAACCTTTTATTGCCCATGCCTTCCATACACACTTCTTCAAATGCAACTTAGTGCCTGCTCATTTATAGGATGCGTACACATTTCAAGCTATCAGACGGCTGATATCATCCTAGCAGCTACGTTCCGGACAGGCCTGCAAACCACAGGCTCAAAACAAATCCGTCCACCCTGTACACCAGGCAACGCACTCAAAACCAAACTCTTCACACACGCCATGCACACATATATACACAGGCCCTTTATACCACTCAGAAAAACGCCTGACATACTTTGCCAACCCCCCCATTTGCTAGAGCATTCATGCTCAGCAGCAAAAGCAAAATTCCGATAGCTATCCACCAGGATCAAAAGGAAACATCTGTTCACCATTCCATTCCCCAACATCTTTGAAACACCATGGCTGCATCACTGCATACCAAACATCAACCATATACACCACAACATCACTTCCATCCACTTCACCCATAACAAACCTCCTCGTCTTCAAAACCTGTGGCATTGCAACATGCATCCAATCCATCAACACCAGTGAAGGCCAGGCTCCAGCATCTTGACCTTTATCCACACAAAAATCCAGATCCTTTCCATCAGCAGTGTCCACAAGCACTTCCAGCTCTTGTTCCTTAGACATCTCTTCACAACCATACAGCTCAACTGGTTCAGAACCCTTGTCCTCCATGGATTTTGCCTTTAGCATTTCAGCAACACGCATAGAAGCCTTTGTCACATTCTCAACCATATCTGCATCCATGTCCACCTCTGGCTCCTGTTCATCAAGGCTAGCAACTTCCCACATATCATCCTCAAGCACAATACTCACCTCACAACGCTCTTCATCAGCCAAATCAACATGCATACCTTCTTGAGTGTTGCCAACCCCCCTGGTATCATCGTCCAAAGACTCCCCAGCACACAATGCATCCAATGGAACAACACCCACATCATCCATCGCAGGTACCATATCACCATCAAGCTGTCCAAGAAAATCCATAATAATGGAGTCCTCCTCCACGCTCTCCACATCTGCAGCATCACAAACCTTCTTCACTTCACCACAAGTCTCTACCCCATCCTCCTCCCTTTCTGTATCTAGCAAAGAATCATCCTCAAAGCATCCTGTATCCAGCTCCTCTTCCTTCTTATCATCAGCCAATCCCAAGGCATCATCCTCTTTGCTTCAATGTGCATGCATATCATCCAGATCCAAACGCAATTGATCTCCGTCTTCAAAACCTTCCAACTCACTGTCATGTACAGCTACGACGTCCACATCCAAAGAAGAATCCACTGGCAACTTCTCATCTTCACTTTGCTCCTTCACCTGCTTTTCATCCACCTGCACATGCTTTAAAGACTTTGGAAAAAAATCAGAAGGCATATAGAACATACCCCTTTGCACCTGTATCGGCCTTTGAGGCTCCTGTCTAATCAAATTTTGCATAGGACTCTTACCCACCTCAACCAAATCTACATGCATATCCCTTGCAGACACAACACCTTCATATGGATAAATACCCATCTCCATCTGCTTCAAAATCTTGCCTTCCTTTTCCCTAGCAACCCTAACTGCATCATCAAATGACTTGGGATTCTTCAACTCAACCCTGATCCTTAAATGGGGTAGTAAACCATCAATAAACAAACTCTTCTTCAGAAACATAGGAGGAATTTCCTGCTTCAATGTCATACACCACTTACCCCACAAACATGTAAATACCTTCACAAAATCATCCAGTGATTGCCCATGTACCTGCTTCAAGATGCTCAACTCCTGCCAGAGCACACCAGAATCCTCCGCTTGCTGAAAACGCTCCAAAAGGCCTTCTTTCAACCTGTCTAAGGTCAAAACACCAGCATCCTGTGCTTCAAAATCTTTAAGCCAGCTTCGGGCATCACCCTTCAAGAAAATCTTTATCAGCCTCAGAACCTGCTCTTCATCTGTCACATGATTGCTAATGCATGCCAATTCCATCTGCTCCAAAAAGTCACACACATCCTCATCCTTCCTGCCATGAAACTCAGGATAAGACCACATCCTGAAAACCTGTAACAATCCCTGAGCTCTCCTCACTGAAACACACGCCCTTCTAGGCAAAGAACAACGCCAGAGCTATCCTCAGTGGGGACACCAGAAGGATGTGAGGTGAAAAAAGAAGAAAAGACCACTGCCTCTATAGCCCTTCACCCCGCAAATTTGGAATAACACACACGAACGGGGGCACCACCAGCCACCGGCTGGAACACTCTCTCACGCTTCACCACCCAACCCACGCCAGACAAACAGCATAAAACAGGGGCACCATAGACCAAGATAAACACCCAGCAATATATTTCCAATCACAACACTTCATACAAGCTTCTCCCGACACAGAAGCCTTACTCACACAACTTACAAACATTCAGACCTGTCACTGCCGAGGATACACCACATCCCCAATCACCACAATCCATTCGCCTGCCTGCTGTACCAATCACACCAGAATGAACCCGGCCACTTACTTCAGAAGGCGCCCACACCAGCTAACCCTCAACTCTCTGCAGCCCATCACTTCTGCATGTGTCGTCAGCAGCAGCTCGACCATCATCTCTCTCTCTCTCTCTCTCTCTGTGCCGATCCTCTGCCAGCCAGTCCAAACCCACTTCCTCTGCCACTTCTTTGCAGTGCTACCGGCCCCGCCAGCCAAGCAGCCACACCCGTCTTCCTCTTCTCTTCACTCGGCACCCACTCTGCTATCCACTGTCCTGTCTCCTAGGCGGCCCACACCAGCCAACCTTTCTACCATATCCACAGCCACACGCTGTCCACCTGTCTTCAGTGTCCACTCTGACTGACCGAACCAAGGCCACACCACCTTAGTCCGTCCACGCTCCAGCCTTCACGGCTCTTTACTTCACGGCGATCCTCCACTAGTCGCTCGCGAGCCCTCCTGGGCATCCAGCCTCTCCTTCACGTTTGTCCTCTACCCGCTGGTCGGAGCTGCTTCACTGGATCACCTGGCTTTCCACACGGCGGCTACCCTTCTTTGCTCTCTCTCCTCACAAGAGAGGTCTTCCTTTACAAGGCCGCCTCTTCCTACGACCTCAACTCCTCTCCTTCTGCCGTCGTTTTTTTCCAGCCAGCGATCCCTCTCTCTGGCTCCCTGTTCCCTAGCAAGGCGGTCCACACCTTCCACTCTCTCCGTAGCAAGCCTTCTCACCTGGGCCCGGGCTCTCCTTTCCAGACGACTGTCTCGAAACACCAGTCCACGCTCAGCTTCTCTGTCGCCAGCGCAAACAGTAGCCAGCCACTCCAGCAGCTTCCACTTACACGTGCCCTCCACGCTCACAGCCCGTTCTTTGTCCTTACCAAGGCGGCTCTGCTTGCCTGTGCCAGCCTGTCCCTTGCTTCAGCTTACCAGCCCCAATGTCTTGACGCCAGCCTCTTGCTGCAACAGTAACCGCAAAGCTCTTCACAAGGCGGCTACCAACGTCTCCACGCCTTCGCCAGCTGTTTGCTGCAGACTCTCTTGCAAGGCGATCCACACACCACGTCGGCTATCTTCACTCCAGCCCGGCCTGTTCACAAGGCGGCTATCTTTACCTGCAGCTCACGCATCAGCCGCCACCTCCACGTTTTCCTTTCCCAGCCCACACGGCCAGCCCTCGTTGACCTGTCGGCTTTTCACCAGCAGCCCTGCGCCTGCACGTCCCGTTACCACCACAAGGCGGCCCTCCACAGCGAACTTCTCAGCCTATGACCAGGGCGCCTCCACGCTGTCGTTATCACCTCAAGGGCCTTCTCCTCTCGCATCTGCAACAGCTGCGCATCTCTTCACACGGTGCTTCAGCTCCTCTGCAGAATCACCTGAGAGGCCCCGTAACAAGGCGGCTTCTCTTCCAACGTCGGCTCTGCAGATCACTCGCCAGGCGGTCTTCTCCTAAGGCCTGCAGCAGCTGTGCATCTCTGCTCTTCGCCCGAGAAGCCCCCCAAAAACAAAACAAACTTTGCGTCTCCAACCTTCGCCAGCTTCGAGATATTCTACGCTGGGAGCCACAAAAATCCCCACGTGGCTCTTTCCAAGTTGGCCACACAACCATATTTTTATTTCTTTTAAGGCCTACAAGATGGCCGCCCCCTTAGCTTTCACACCAATGTCCAAGGCAATATTGTCCCTTCAACCTTTTATTGCCCATGCCTTCCATACACACTTCTTCAAATGCAACTTAGTGCCCGCTCATTTATAGGATGCGTACACATTTCAAGCTATCAGACGGTTGATATCATCCCAGCAGCTACGTTTCGGACAGGCCTGCAACAGGCTCAAAACAAATCCGTCCACCCTGTACACCTGGCAACGCACTCAAAACCAAACTCTTCACACACGCCATGCACACATATATACATAGGCCCTTTATACCACTCAGAAAAACGCCTGACACCCGTCATATACATGATGCTCATATATGTCGGCCAAGTCATGGGTGAATTAGAAAGTTTGTATGCGATGCTCTTGTGGGTGCTGGTATGGAGCTTGCCAGTGACAGTAAGAGGTATGTGTGATCCGCACCAATAGGATAGGGGGGGATGGTGAAAGATGTCATTGCATGTGTGGTCTCCATGGATCCCATGATGTAGTCCACTGTGCTACCCCCTCTTGATCGTGGAAAGCATGTCAGTGCTCTAATCCTGCCACTGTCTCATCCCGTTATAAATAACGAGATGGTGTCGCGCTCCCAGCTCAAGTAAGTGATGACTATATCTGGTGTTATCCGGCCCCATGTCCTCTGACACCCTGCAAGCTCCTGTGTCCTCCACCCTTAGTGTGTACATCACCTCGGGGTGCTCGAAATCATAACTGTCACACCGTCGGCTCTCTGTCCGTGCATTGAAGTCCCCATAAGGAGGACTTCCCCAGGTTGGAGTAGTGTATGATCTCATCTGAAAGGGCTGCATATGGTGACTCTCCCAATGGCCCTCTATCCTCCTCCTCGCCTCTACTCTCATCCTCTGCTGTCATGGCATATCTCGATCCTCTAGGAGAGAAGTAGCATAGAGCAATGTATAACACCCTGTCTGCTGAGAGCTGCAGTCTAATCCACATGTATCTAGCCTCTTGGTCACGTGCTACCACTTGTAGGCGCTCGTGTAGCTCTCGCTTGAAGAGTACCGCTATACCTCCAGATCCTCTTGATGTGCTCTGCCGTGTGGCCCCCTGTATGTAAACTCCCACTGATAGCCCTCTACTTTGGGTAGCCCCCTCTCTGGGATCTGGTGTGTCTCTGTAAGTAGTATGATGTCCCTTCCCTCCATGACCTCCTCCATCCTCCCAGGATGTGTCCAAAGTGTTCCATTGCAGTTCCAAACTGCTATGTGTATCTGTGAATTTGGATCCTCCATAGCCGATGTCCCATAGGCCGCTTGGCGCTAATCGGTGGCCTTGCCATCGATGATGACACGGCCATCGCGATAGAATGCCCTCTTGCCCTCTTTCCGGGCCTGTAGGACTCTCGGCATGCATGTTTTCGTGTGTTCTATTTGCATCCTTGTAAGGTCGTCATCCAAATAGATGGGATCTCCCTGTAATCCTCGTAGAATCACCCTCTTTCTCATGAAGGTGACTCTCTCCGTCTCTCTTGCAAAATGTAGGATGAGGGCTCGCTTGCGTGTTGAGTCTTTCCCGGCTTTCCATGCTTTGATGAAGGGTAGAGGGTCCTCTTCCCTGTAGCCGAGCTTCATGCATAGAAGCTGTCCATCTTTCTCGGGAGTGGAGTCGGGTGTCTCGGCTATACCTGTGACTCGAATGTTGAGGCGGCGGGCATGCCTCATCTTCTCCTCCTCAATGGTGTTGTGAATGATTTGGTGTTCTTCCCTTTGAGTCTCCTCCCTCTCTTCTTTACGGATGTTCTTCTTCACCACCTCAACCCATCCTGATTGCTTGGCTTCGAGTTTTCTTTCCATGTCCTTTGTGATCTCCTTGGAGATCTCTTCTTTGATGGCCGTGAGAGTGTTGTCATTGATCTCCCCTTCTTCCTTCTCGGTGTTCTTGATGGCTACCAGTTCCACTTTCAATGCACTCTCCTCCTCCTTGAGTGCCGTGTTCTCTTGTTCAAGGTCCGTGACCCGTGCTTCGAGGGCCATGATGTCCCAGTGTAGTTTGTTCTCCACCTCATTGAGGTTGGAATTGGATGTCTTCTTGTTCTCCTTGATTAGTGCCTTCATTGCCGTCTCGAGGGCCTCGAGCTTCTCTTGGAGACTCGGGGCCATTCCTCGAGATTACTCTGCAGCCCTTCCCACAGGCAGGGAGGAGAGAGAGAAAGAAAGAAAGAAAGAAAGAAAGATATATTAACGTCTACGAGAGGCCAAAGTCGGCCTATGAGACAAAAAATAATAATACAACTGTGTTCTTCCGGTCATCGGAAGAAAATAAACAAAAGAAAAAGTGTGCATGTGTCTGGATACAACTGTGAATCATCATGGATCGGTGGAGCCCATATACAAACAATATAAGGGGGGTGGGGATGTGGATGGAGTGCTAAGGCAAGATGCATCTCTATATGCTGAAGGGGTAGTACAAGCATGCTATGCAGATCTATGTCTAACTCCATCCAGTGCCATAAGAGAGAGAGAGAGTTATGTTGCTGCCTTGGGGGCTTGAGGAAGGTGCTGGAGCTTGCTAAGCACCTCCACTAGGAGTGGCAGGTGCAATGTTTGCAGGATGGGGCTTATCACCATTGACATACCCCCAGAGAGCTGTAGTTGATATGAATGCCCAAAACTAGAGAAATTGAACAAACGGAATGGATGGTATTGATTGCCTTTAAGAGTAGGGAAAAGTCTTTTTATACAAAAAGCCCGTAGGCACTACAATCCCCTCTTGTGGGATAACTCACACCCCTTGTGCTTTGACATGTGCCTCACACACCTCGTGCTTTCACACGTGCCTACCACGGGCAACCTACCCGTGTACAGGTGCCCCGGGTGTAAAGAGCTCACCGTCACAGTGAACAAGCATAAAAAACAAGTACATAGCTTCCATTCATGTGTATGACCACCAAACTACCACAAATCAATATAAAAGATAACCATCATCAACCACCAAGACATGAGAAGGTGGGGTTAGGCTTGCATCACCATAGACCAGACCCCCCACCCCCCCCCCCCCCCCCCACTGCACCAAGGGTGGGTCGAACCCTCTGCCCCCTTGGCTCCTACTCTAATGCACCATGCCACACGTGGCTCCTACAACCTCCATACATAGATTGACTTTGGGATAAACCCATCCACATAACCTCAAACCTCAAACACATGAATGAAAAGCTACATAAATGAATACATGAAATTGCACCCAAGAAGCCATTGAAAGCGTGATGTCCTTGTTCAAGAGAAGGCATCAATGCGATACTCCATTGTGGGGCAGCCAACTCTTCCTTGGTTCTAGCAACCTCCTCCCCAACCTGCCTTTGGCTTGCCTGCTTGCTTTACCAATTTTTCTCCTTTTTGGACTTTGTGCAGTAGAACTGGTTCTTCTTCACCTCAAAATCTGCTTAATGGAGCTCCAATAGTGACCATGACAAGGTGTAAGGACTAGGTTTGATAAAGATGTGGAAAAGGGGGAAGGGTAAGGAAGCTTAGAAGTAATATGCAAGGTGTGAGGGTGATAAGCAAGTGGAAAATGATAAGCAAACGAGAGAAGAGATCAACTATAAACAACGCGGAGAATGGGTAGTGTAGAGGTAACGGGTGTGTTGGGTGGGCAAGTCGCAATGGCGCGCACTGTGTGAAGGGGACGAGTAGGTGGCTGTGAGCGCAAGTGTGTTAAGGACACCGAGCCATGAGTGTGAAGAGCACCAAGCCACCATCCAGAAGGTCACCAAGTGTGACACGCCAATGACCAAAGAGTGAAGATGGCAACCAGAGTGTATGAAGCCGACGAACTAAAGTTGTGGGTGGGGGACAAGTGAAGCGCTAGGTAGGTGGGAGAAGTTGTGTGATAGGAAGGCGAAGAAGTAAACCACATGAGATGTATGAACAAACTGGAGAAGGCGTGGGCAAGAGGGAGCCGAACCGGTGGAGAAAGCCAGCATGGAAAGGAATGAGGAGCAACAAAGAGTTGCTTTAAGCATGGAGCAACACCATAGTCACAAGGGACGGGGGACGGTAACGGGGGATGGGGACGGGGACGGGACGAGGGGCGGCCATATGTAGGGAACGGGGATGGGGGTAGGAACGACACTTAAAAATTACTTTGTCAGTACCACCCACTCGCCTATACGGGCAAAGCTTGCATGTCCATGGCTGTGCACCACCTCCATGAGGGGATGGGGTGTGATTGACCTCATCCCACCATGTCCATCCCGTCGTCCTTCTACGGGTAGTTGGAACTTGAAGAGCCACTGCCACGAGGAGGATGCCATGGATGATGGATGCCTCCTTGTCACTTGATAGCTTGAGAGAGAGAGAGAGAGAGAGAGTGAGTGAGGCTTGAGCCTTGAAAGTTGAGGGAGAACTTGAGAGTGAGGATGGGTGGGGGTGTGTGTGTGTGTGAAGCTAAAGCTTGAAGTGTGAGAGGGAGTGTGTGTGTGTGTGTCTTCTTATAGGGAGGGAGGCAAGAGAGAGGCCAAGGCCCAAAGCCTCAAAGGCTCAAGGCCTATTGGCCAAGGCTAGAGGCCTATGAAAAGCCCCTCCCAAACGGCCAAAAAAAAGGTCAGAAATGTGACCATTGCCCAAACAGTAACCTGCAGGCGTTCCCATGCAGCCGTCCCCCACAACCGTCCCCTCCTGGATCCGTCCCCGGAACGCCGTCCCTTGTCAAGGACGCCCAGCTGGGGACGTCCGTCCGTCCTCGTCCCACAGTGTTCCCGGAACAGCGTCCCCCCGTTCCAAGGGTCCGTCCCCTGTGACTATGAGCAACACCAATTGGCGAAGAACGGCACTAAGGGTGTGGCAGATGAAAACAACCCAAACTATGCTTAACAGGGACCTAGGGAGGGGGAGTGATGGAAACTCGACCACTCCCCAGTAGGATTGCCAAATTTTTAGCGTACCTGTAGCACACCTCTTTACTTGGCATGCTTGGACTAGGGCGGTGTACACTACAGTGAACATAGGGTCCCCTCTAGGGCAGTATGCCCTCAGGAGTTGCCACACGCTAGGAGGAACGTGAGCTACGCATAGCTCACTAGCACAGAGAACACACACAAATGAGCAAGAATAGTAAGAATGGCGAGAACACGAGAACATGAGAACACGAAATAGATGAGACTAGTATTGCCAGAGTGAGCCCCGTCACACAATCCCATATCCCTTTGTACAATGCCGCTTGGCCTTTGGGCTGGTCCAAGGGTGACCATCAAGTGGCCCTGCCGTCATTGCTGAGGAGCGTGGTGTTCATTAAGTGAGCACAAGAGACAAGTGGTGCATTGTTGTAGTGTCAGTGCAAGTGGTGCGCCTGGCCTAGGTATCAATGCAATGGGCTGGACCGGTCCAAGGTAGCTGGCATTTTTCTCTGGTCCAAAAGTGAAGGCCCAAGGTGGTGGCAGGAGTGGGCAGCCAGGGTGGCTACAAGACCCTTGGCAACAAGAAGTTCCTGACCATAAAACTCCACAAGGAGTAATTGTTTCCATCAAGTTTGTCCTCCTAGGAAAAAACACCAAATACATGCCGTTTTGCAAAATGCACAACTAACAAGTAGTGACAAGAGGCATTCAGATCGTGTATGCAACCCAAATATGCAATTTCGTGCATTGCTTGGCACAATGAGCACAAATTGCCACCAAATGCAGTCACTTGTACTTGTCTTGCACAAACTTGTTGCAAGAAACTAAAGGAAAGAGTGGAAAAAAGCCTCGATTTTGCACTTACAGATGTAATTTGTCCACACCCGAATAGTGTTGTCCGTGGATAGCCAATGTGCCGGGAAGCTTAGGAACCCCACAATTACAAAAGCCCCAAATTTTGGTAACTTTTGCAGCTTCAATTTTGCGTGTGCAAGTACAAAATGCCATGTCAGACTGTACAGTCGCCTCCAACCTTGGTTCAGATTGCACAGAGGTTATGTACAGAGCCAAGCACACACGTGAAGACGAAACTCGATTAGGGTTTGGTCATAGAGCTGTACGAGCAGGTCGTGAAATTAGTGTTCGCTGATTTTGACTAGGCAGGTAGATTCGGGTTGTGCTGTTATGTACCATGTATGAAAGGTTTGGACAATGAGCAAAAACCCTAAAAATAGCAGGAACCCTTTGCTCTGATACCAAATGTTGGCACACAGGAACCTAGAGTTAGGGTTTGTGGGGCAATGGAAACTCACACACATACTGGAAGCAAATTGATTGAGAGAAAGAAAGAAAGAAAGAAAGTTATACTAACGTCTACGGAAGACCCCAAGGGCCTATGAGTGAGAGAGGGAGAAGTACTTGCATGTTTATTCACACAATAATGATACGGGACAAGTGCTCGAGAAGCAGACTGTATGTCGGAAATGTGATGAATGTAATCATCTCCAAGACCGAGCAAAATGATAGCATAGGCTTTGTCATTCTTGGCAGTGGGAGCATATGTGATAACTTGCTCAATGTCGGAATCTTCGGGAGCAGCAAGATGAACAACGTCCCAAAGACTTTCTTTCATAAGATGGCACTTGATTTTGATTTGCCAAGTATGAAAGTTGGACCCATTGAATTTGTCGATAGACATGAGAGAATGAGTAGAAGAGGCCATGTGGGAAGGTCTTACCTCTTGCTAAAATGCAAGGGCAGTGTCTATTCCCTTACAAGATTGCAGAAATGAATGAAAGAAGAGATCCAAACTGTTTTTAGAAGCCGGCTCTCTCACCACTTGTCAAGGCCATAGCATGTGACAGCCTATCGAGGTATGAGGAACCAGTAGTTTGCAGATATGAGCATGAACAAAAAGGAGACAATGCACAGTACCTTAGACTTTTCAAGAAGAAGCGATGGCAGAACTGAATAGTTAGGCGGCCTGAAAGGGGGAAATGCGAACTCAAGATCGTGAAGAGCTGTGTGATATACTCAGGATTGTTGTAGGGGGCGGTGGCGGCAGCTGTAATCAGGGCGTGAGCAGACTGTTGTAGAGATAGACAGCTGTAGCAGTCGGGCTGCAACGTCAAAAACAGGTCGGCCAGGAGCTGTGTATGAGCCTGAACACGTACAGGCTTCCATAGCAGCTGCTGGAAAACAGGTCGGCAGCAAGAAAGTGGCCGGACGGTAACTGAACAGACCCGGCCTGAACTGGATGTGAGTAGGCTGGTCCTAACAACTGAGTGCAGCTTAGGGAGATGGTGGCCTGAAGCTATGGCGGGAAACAGAGGACAAGAGCAGCCTGCTCTGATACCATGTAGAAAATATGAAAGCAAGAGCAAAACTAGAAATGAAAACAAGAACAAAATGAAAGACAAAAGTTACCTTGAGATGAGTGTAGACAAGACACAAGATTGATTTATTCATTGATGTGACACCTACAATTTATAGGTGAGAAGTACAAGATTGAGTAGACTCACTTATGGGATAAATGTAGAGGTGCCACATGGCACTAGACTCAAGACACAAAGACTAGACTAGAGAAATAGTACACCTAGTGTGCACTTATTTCCAACAGTCTTTTCACACCAAATGTCCAAGGATTAACCCGTAGGACAAAAGTGACCCTGGAGTTAGTGCCTGGTCTAAGTATATGCCCTCACTAGACCATGCTATGTCTCTTAACCTTAGACCTAGCACTATCCTGCCTTATGGGATCCTGGACCATGCTTTTCCGATCTTCCCTCAGCATCGTGGCTGGCAGAGGGTCGAATCCAAGCCAACTGGGTGGCTTTACTTGCTCAAAGTCGTCATTACTGGTGACAGACTCCATGTCGTTACTTGCTTCCAAGTCCATAGTTCTCTAGTTGCACACCCTACTTGCGTGCTTTTTTTGAAGAGGGGGGTTAGCGGGTAAGGTAAGGGGTGAAAAGAAGTGAACGGTTAAAGAGAAAATCTTATAGGGTAGATGAGAAAAATTTGGTGAGGCTAGATCTTGCAAGTAAGGGAGATTCGGTGAAGAAAGCTCGTATGTGCAAGGCTCTGGTATGCTCCATGCTCCAGAATCGTGAGAAGTCACTTGTGTGTTGTATGCACTAAGAGGCCAAGTCCCCTTTTTTAAATAGGCGCTGAGGAAAAAGCAGGCAACCTGATTTTTTCGTTTAGAAAAGCATGCACTTTTAAAAACATTGAAAATCTTCCCCCCGGCTTTTAAAACTGGTGTCCATTTAACATTGCCCATTTAACATGCTATTTTAAAAAGCAGGACTAAAAGAAATCTGTGCCCCATTGCGCTGCATTTCCCCACCTTGTTGCTCACGAACCTGCATGCTCAAAATCTGGCTGCTGTTCTGTACCTGCAGTTGCCCTCTCCGACCTTCATCCGAGCGCTGCCTGGCTGACTGCCTTCTGTGACTACTTTGGCTCTTGTTTGTGCCGCTGTCCACGGGTGGCACTAGTGCCCGCAGCTCCACTGCCCCCCAGCCCAGCTGGCTGAGCAGGGGGCAGGTCGCCGCGCCACACCGGCGCGGGGGGGGGGGGGGGGGGGGATGGGGAGCGAAATAGAGAGAGACATTGGGTTGAGTCACCGGAAGTGCCGCCCACTCTTGGGCCTTACCCAGTGACACCCACTTCTCGGTCCTTTGGGAGGTTTCTCTTGGCTCGTCGTCCATGCTCGTTGTATGCTACAGGGCTTATTGCGCCCTCTTTTTTTTCTTGGGAAAAAGATCCTTCTATTAGTTATTGAAAAAACCTCCACGAAGGGCTAGATACAAACTCGCCTCATGTATAGGGTGGGGATCAAGAAATTTAAAGAGTGGAAAGAGAATTCTCCTCCGGCCGTCTGCTCTATGAGGAGAAGGCTAACTCATATGGAGGGGGCGCGCGAAGGGGGGGGGGGTGGTGGGGACAACCACACAAGTGGTTTGTAGAGCCAAGTGGGGTCACCACCTCTACTAGTGAGAAAAGGACCAAGCCGCCAGAGCCTCAAGAAAGCTTCCCGCCGTTTTCGTATGCGATTAGAGCTAGCCTGCAACTTCCCCCACTGACCGCGGAGGATATGTATGATGTCGAGCCAAATGCTCATGATACTCTGCAGGCGGAGTGTGGGTACCCTCCTCGATGGCTTCCTTGCATCTAGCTTGCCATATGTGCCAGGTTGCAATGCTACTGCAAATCTTTCATCTTTGGCATGAGCTTGGTTGCCAGTGGTTTGTAGGTGGGGCTGTGATTGGTACTATTGAAATGCGGAGGTGAGAGACCTGAAGGGTTAGCCTTCCACCATTCTCCTCGTAAGCCGTGACCACCTCACCCTTTCTGGCCCAAGCGATAGTGCCCCATGTAATCATCCAGCTTGAGGCCCTATCCATCGTGAATATGCGGAGAATCCGTCGCCAAACCTGTTGAGCCTTCGGGCAATCCCAAAGACAGTGTCACTGAGATTCTTGAGGTGTGAAAGATGCTCACTGACTGAAATACAAACTCTTCCCTACGTCCTTGAGGGGCCGAAGGATGGAGACCAGAAAGTGTGATTCCTGCTTGGTAAAATCTTCCTGCAGTGGCGGGTGCGCCCCTCGGAAAGGTGGTGCTCCTGGAGGAAAAGAATGTCGATAGGTCCCCCCGACTAAAGCTCTGTGAAGCTCTCCTCCGAGGACGCCTTGTCTTTGAAAGCACTGAGGCTCCCCTAAACCGTGAATGTTCCATGAGACTATCCGCATATCAATCACTATGGGAGGCGGAACTATGGGAATTTCCCTCCACTTCAAGAGTCTTGGGCGTGGGTTTAGATGGGGAATAATCACAGTTCGTCTTGGTGCGAAGGCGCGCCAAGTGGGTGCAGATCATGTCCTCCATGTGACATCACTCTATCGGAGAGCAAGTACTCTGAGCTCCATCCATCACATTGTAAGTATTTGTAGGAAGGGGGGAGGGGTACTACGACTAAGATATGCAAGAACACGAAGAGCGGCACCTCTAGGCTCGAGGCCACCACCTCCCTGTCGTGGTCTCTATGACCTGAGCCTCCTAGCTCCACCTCTAGCCAAGGGCTAGAGGTGGGTGAGTAGGTCGGTGATGCGAAGATCGTGAAGATGGTGATAATGCTCAACTGCCTGTCCTTGATGGCGGCAGTCACCGACTCTAAGTCCCACCCCGAGGTTGCACTCAAAGCAATAGAGAAAATCATTGCCCCACTCTTAGGTGTAGAAGGTATGGAGTGGTGAAAAACCCCACAAATCCGAATTGGGGCTACTATCTCCTCGAAAATATCTGTCCCTCCTGCTGAAGATATCGGAAGAAACTGTAATCCACAGGCAGCCCCAGGATCTTGGGAGCCCCCCTTGGGGACTCTGGCGAGAGAGTCCTCACCGGGGAAGTGGCAGTGGTCATCTCAAGTGGCTCAAAGAAATGATGAATCAAGAGGCGAACGGAACTCGCCGGTTGTCTCCGCTCTGGGGCGGGGCTGTTGGAGGGCGACGGGAGTGCTCTAGAGAGGCGGAGGGTGGGGAGAGGGTGTGGTCAAAGGAAGAGGAAGGGGCAGAGGGGGCTGCAGCGGGAAGAGTCGGAGGTGAGGATGGCGGAGGAGGAGGCGGGTGGGGAGGTGGAGAGGAAGGAGAATGGAGCGGGTGGGAATGGGCCTTTGGAGCGGGAGGGTGCTGGGAGGTGCATGCCGAGGGATCAATGAGGTCAGAAGGCCTCATTGGAAACTGAGAACTGGAGGAGCAATCTCGACGGGGAAGCGGCCGCCAAACTGGTGGGGTCAGAGGGACCCTTGTAGTGGTAGGAGAGGGCCCATCACCGACTTGTGGGTGCTGCAATAAATGCTTGAAATGGTTCTTTGGCAGAACTGAATCCTCCTGTACTCTACTCTGCTAGCCAGGCGTGTGCGGCGGCGGCGCTCGGCTTTGGTGGTTGGCTGATGGCCTTGGCGCGGGCCAACGGTCCGCCACTCTCCGGCAGTAGAGTCATCCACGGCTGGGTTCGGATGCTCGGCTGAATGAGGACATGTCTCCCTCTCTACCCCCTGGTGTGGATTTGAACGGGGACCCGCGGGGGGGGGGGGGGGGGGGGATTGGGGGGTTGGGTTGGGGGTTGGGCACTGGAGCGGTCTCCTGGATTGATGTTGAGGGCAAGCTCTGGCAAGGTGTCCCACCTGCCTGTAGATGAAGCACTGGCCGGGAAGTCCTGAGTACTCCACACGCTGAATGATGGGGTCTCCCCCGAAGGCAAGGAATGGATATGACATGGGGCACTGCCTCCGGTGAGGCAATACAGATGCAGAGGGATGGAATCCCGGCCACCTGTGTGAGGGATGACGCGTCAGTGGGAGGGTATTCCTTCCTGCGTGAGAAGATGAAGGTATTCCTTCCTGAGGCCTGGGAAGTAGATTGTCACAGGAAAGCTTGAAACTCCAGCGAGAGGGTTGGATGCAGGGTCAAAGCCGTGCTGCTAATGCGCAAAGAAGGCCTGGGCTGTACGCACTGCAATGGGGCTCAGGTGCATGACAAGATCAGACGTCGTTGGGCGAGTCGACCGTCGAACTCAACCTGGTAGTAGCCACGCCCTAGAGGATGAATGTCTGTGATCTTTGCAGGTCTACCTAGGAGGCTAGCCTGAAGATCTCTGAGTTGTTCGTGTGTGTTGCGGGGCGAGGGAGGGGGCGTGAAGAAAGAGGGAAGGGAGGGGAGGAAAAAAAGGGCAGAAAGGAGGAATGGGGCAGGCGCAGAGAGGCAGCGAAGACAGGCAGGGCAGGGGGGCGGGCACAGGTGCAAGGAGGGGAGGGGGGGGGGAGGGGTGGCAAGGGTCCAGCTTGCTCAGATCTGCTGCATCTCGTGCTTTTTGCTGTGTCTGCATTGTTGTTCTGTTGCTCATGCTCCTACTGCTCTGCCGCTTGCTAAGTCTTGCTCTTACTTGCACGAGCAATCCTGTTCTGCTTGCGCTTAGCTATGCCTGGCTCTAGCATAGCAGTGCAACTAATCCTCGTGCAATCTTACCCTACAATAGCTCTGTAAAAGCATATCATAATCAGCTCAAGATCTTGTTCAAAACAACTCTTGCACAGTGCTGTTGAGGATAGCTCGGTCTACATAAGTAGTATAGACAGTCTTGTTTGCAGCAATCTTTGTTGTCTACAACAGTTTAACATCGTACTTTAATTAAATCATTCAAGTTTAGTCAAGATGTAGCTCTCAAAGCTCTCCCATGTGTTGAGTAGATTAGGGTTTTATTTATCTTGTTAATCATGTTCTGTTAATCTAGTTAATCCTCCTCTGTAGAACTCCCCTCCACCCCTGATCCAACAAACCCTCCGTCACCTTGGCTCCTAAACTGATGCACGACATACTGTGTGGCCCTACAACCTTCTCATCATCTATGCTTGATATTGGAATTAAAGCCCATCCTTTACAACCAGCAAAACCTTATACACACGAAATAAAAGCTACATAAATGTTCACATGGAAACACACCCAAGAGGTGAAGAGAAGGCGGTGTCATCAAAGAGAAGGTCATGAACTGCTCGACATAGGATATACAATGGCTAATGCAGGGGAAGGATCTATAGCCACCTTGTGCTGTTGCTGGGACGCAGATGAACAAGCCACCCCTGCAAGAGCCACCTCAAAGATACCCCTGCCAGTGTCATACATGGCAATCACACCCTGGTTCCCTTGTGGCCCATAAATTAAAGCTGCTGCAGGTGGCTCATCGATGATGCCATGGACCTTAAGACGTGCATTCCTTCTTGAACTTTTGCTACTGCTGCTTGTGCATTATTGAAGTATGCCAGCCATAGTTGTTACGAGGGGCGCCGCTAACAGCTTGAGGTGTACGAGGCATACGATTGCCTGATTGAGGCATCCACAAGTTATTATTATTATTTTTGCTGGTTTGAGTCTTTAGACGGGGGCTTTAAGGGCCCAAGGCAGCTCCTCTCACATACACTCTCTCTCCCTCTCTCATACATTCTCTCCCTCCCTCCCTTAAGCCTTTCTCAAGACCCAAAGTTCAAAGTTCAAAGTTCAAACACACTAGGATGATGATGTTTTTAATTCCCACTTTTGGAGCTATCTCTATACTCTACCGGTTCATTTCGGTTCATTTCATTTTACTTTGTACCCTTGAATCTTGATGATGTATCCAGATGATGAGGATGGACTATCTTGGTCTCATAGGTCATTTTGGCCTTTTGCAGACGTTTAATATAGCTTTCTTTCTTTCACACACACACACACACTCTCTCCCCCTCTCTCATAGCCCTCTGGACGAGATCACGAGAGGATTGGCAGGTGTACTACATGCATCCGCCTCATATGCGTTTCCCTGCACTATGATCCCTTCCACCCACCCCTGGAGCACTGCCCCACAGAACAGTTGGTATGATGATGAGTGTCGTGAGACACGAGCACAGCTACAGTGTGAGATTGCCATTGGGTCTCACACGCATAGACAGGCCAGGATGATCTTTCGGCGCCTTGTGCAGAGGAAGAAACAAGCCTATCTGGCTAAGCTAGAGGAGGAGATCTACCAACTCTTCCTCGGGAAGGACAGAAAGAGGGCATGGAAGATGTTTCAGGAGAGACAGCCTGGTACTCCGATTACTGCACCTGAGGCATGGCATACTTATGCTAGAGAGCTATATGATGCACCAGGACAGCCCCCCACCCCCCCTCCACTGGGAGCTAGACTGGCTAGCAGCACCTTTTTTACTATGCGGATGGTGCTAGATGCGATAGACAGGTTACAGAATGGAAAGGCACAAGATCATGTTGGGCTAGTTGGAGAGCACTTCTCATATGCACGAGACACCTTGGCTCCGCTCATCATACATGTGTTTAATCGTGCCATTTGTGAGGGTTTCCCGACAAGCTGGACAGAGCATATCATTGTACCTCTCTTTAAGAGTGGGGATCCCATGGTACCAGGCAACTACAGGACGATCATGATTGGTCATTATTTGGCCAAATTATATGGCTCTATATTGGAGTCGGAGCTGAGCCGATGGGCAGAGAGGCATGGTCATCGAGCACATGGACAGGCTGGCTTCAGGAGAGGATTTACTACCTTGGATCACATACTGACACTTCGGGCACTTATTGAAGAGGGAAGGGCACAGAAGAGAAGGATATACTGTTGCTTTGTGGACTTCCGCAAAGCCTTCGATACCGTACCACGTGCCAGACTTATGCACAGATTGCATGACATTGAGGTACCCGATGATATGCAGTGGGGGATATATGCTTTGTATGAGTCTGTGGCAGGGAGAGTCCGACCTCCAGGCGGACTATGTGATAGGGTCAACCGTCACTAGCACGATAGGGGTGAAGCAGGGATGCTCGCTATCACCCACCCTCTTTGGACTGTACATTGATGCGGTCTCTGATTATGTGGATAGATTGGGAGGCCCAGGGGCATGCCTGGCAGGGGTGTTGATCATCTTGTTATATGCTGATGATATTATTCTAATCTCAGATTGTCCGGAGGGATTACAGAGACACCTGGATGCATTACATGCTTTCTGTGCGGATAGAGATCTGACAGTGAACCTTGGGAAAACCAAGGTTATGGTGTGTAACACCACACAGGCATGGGTGACGAGATCAGAGCCTGAGTTCACTTTCCGTGGTGGGGAGCCGGTAGAGTACATCAGGTCATATGTCTACTTGGGAGTTACTTTCACAGGACCGCGTTTCTCCCTGAAGGAGGCAGCAGCAGCTAGATTAGCTCAAGGGCATGCAGTCTTGGGGGCACTTGAGAGGTAGTGTGCACACATACAGTTTCAGGAGCCACGCACCAAATTGTGGCTATTTGATACGCTTGTCACACCAACCCTCCTGTATGGAGCTCCAATTTGGGGGCCCAGTATACATTACAGATCTGAGAGAGGGACAGATGAGGGATGGAGGCAAATGGAGAGACCATTGATTATGATGATTGCTCGCATGATTCGGAGCAAATCATTAGTACCACATGAGATTGTTCAGGCTGAGTTGGGTGCCCCACCAGTAGTAACCGAGGCCCTATTCCAGGTAGTTACCTTTTTACAGCGGCTATGGGAGCTCCCTCAGCAGAGGTACTCCCGATTGGCATTGACCTCATCCATACAGTTGGCAGAGGATGGAGATATTCATTGCTGGTACGCTGAGATGAGATCATGGTTTGATCTACATGGTTTGCGGATAGAGGCACTACCACCCTTTCAGTACAGTCTGGATTGTCCATTTTTGGATCTCACCCGCTTAGAGCAAAACCGCGTGATCAGGATGGATATCATCAGAGTGGAGACAGAGAGGACATGGACTAGCCCCCTTGAGCCCTTAGGCACGAAAATGGCTCATTACAAGAGCCATTTTCTACACCTCTCACCAGATGATTTTATCACACGCCTGCTGTACATGGATGTACACCTATCACATGGGATATGTTGTGCCATTAGATAGATCCGGACCTCATCGCACCAGCTGTGGATTGAGACAGGGCGATATGTGCATCAGATCTTGGATGACCGCATTTGTCAGCTATGCTACCAGGAGGTAGAGACGAAGGAACACTACATTTGTCGATGTATAGTCTATTATGAGATCCGAGGGAGATATCACTGCCTCTTCCGAGAGGGTTTTGGGCCGTTACGTAGGGTCATGGAGTTTGAGGATCAGAGATGCCTGGGATTGTTTCTATTTGAGCTCAGGAGACACAAAGAGACCTCTTGGTAGACAGGAGGCTGAGCCATGATGTACCTAGACAGAGGACCTTGACAGATTTCTTCGGCACCGGCACTAGCACCGGCTTTAGCACCAGTACCCCAGCCCACACACCTCCTCCGTTGGGCCATCAGGGCACCGACCACGCTCCCAGGGAGTCACCATTGATAGAGCAGTTATCTTATGTCATGCTCGTCGGCCACGCCCACCAGGATCCCGACCACCGCATCCTCACCATCGCCAGATCAGAGCCATTATTGCTCGGCATCGGAGGCGCGTACCTCGCTTCTACGACCTCTCCATTCTAGACAGCCCCATGGCGGAGATACTTGAGCTAAGTAGAGGGCAACACTTCAACTGATCAGCATACATGGATCTACCTGATAGACATTTTTCAGTATTTTCCAGTATTTTCTACGCAGTATCATCTCGGAGTCTTACAGTTCTGTTTCTTATAACTGTAGGACAATCAGTTTATTGTACTTTTTAGTCTCATTTAGTTCTCTTTGATGAAACACCAATTTCAGATGTACTCTCAGTTTTGGTCTCATAGGCCATTATGGCCTATTAGAGACGTTAATATATCATTTCATTTCATTTCATTTCATACACACCCTCTCTCTCCCTCCCTCAAGGCTCATACATACACACTCGAGTCTCTCTCTCTCTTGACAGTTGTACATTGATTTGTCTCATAGGTCGAGTTCGGCCTCTAGTAGACTTTAATACAGCTTTCTTTCTTTCTCTCTCAACTTTCACTATATATCTATCTATCACTATATATATATATATATATATATATATATATATATATATATATATATATATATATATATATATATATATATATATATATATATATATAACAGACGCCTCTAACACGCCTCTAACGTCTCTAAAAAATACGAGTCTTTCGAGGCGTGTACCATACCCGCCTCGTACCAAACGCCTCTGACGCCTCTAACAACCATGATGCGAGCACATCAGCTTCAGGAATTTTTCTACCGACATAATCTTTTGTTGTAATCTGAATCTTTTGGAAAACAAGCACTCTACCCAGGCTCTCCTTTCTCAGCCTTCGCAATCTCGAATGGTACCGTCTTCATTTCCTTTTGTGTTTGCGCATCATCAAATTGGGGGCCAATGAGGTGTGACACCGAAGAGAGTGTCGAAAGCATGGTCACAGCTGGCCGTTTAGCAAGAATGCCTGTAGGCAAACGCACATGGATTTATGATGCTGACAGGATATTGATGATGAAGTAGTTCACAAAGAGGAAATAGAGCTCCCATGTTTTAAGCCAGTTGCCCAGTTCATCAAGGCGGTGTCCTTCTGTTGGGAGATGTCCAACCTCCTCTCTCCATGGATGTGGTAATGCTTGTTGTAATGTCAGAATAATACCACAGATTTGTCAAATGTCGCTCTAAACTGGTTCTTGCTGTACTGCCTTTGCAAGTGGTGTTTCGCCCCGAGCAAGAGCATGTGCACAACACTACTGCCGCCTGGAGTGTGTCGTGGGCAAGAACCCTTAAATTTGATCGAAGCAACAGGTTGGCGATACTATGTAAAGGTGATAACTGGTCCATCAAGTAGCATTAACAAAACAAGAGCTTTATAATGCTCTTTCACGAATGCCATGACTTAGACACAAACACATATGCGTCTCTTTAAGCCGGATCTACTTTTTTGGAGATTGTAAGCATGTAAGAGGTGCTCCTTGTTGTGTGTTTGATGTGTAGGACAAAAGGCAATAAGGGGAGAAGGAACGGCGGAGTCTGGATGGTGTGGACATTGGGAGGTGGCTAGGTGTGAGAAGGACGAATGCTGGGTGAATGAATAAATGGTGTGTATGCGGGTGCCTGCCCAAGTACAAGGTGGCAAGAAGGGATGGATGGGTGTGAGTTGTGTTGGGTGGGAGGTATGAAGGGGCAAGTGGAATGAGCGGCAGCTGGGTTGTGAATCAAGGCCGTGACCAGAGCAGGGAGGTGCCGAGCTGTAGGTGAAGGGTGACAGGGGGCAAGGAGCAGGTGGGGAAGGCGACTACATGGAGTGAGGCTGGGAGGGTTGAAGGTAGAAGAAGTGAATAGAAGGGGGGGCGAGGTTTGGGGGTTACAGGTAGGCAGAGGGGTGGTGATGGTAGGCAAGGTGACTAGAGTGTGATGAATAGAGAAGCATGGAGAAGGCGAGCAGAAAGATAGAGGCGAGGGTCAGCCTGGAAGCAGCCTCATGGCAGCACACCACGAGCAAACACTTTCCATTATCTCAAATGAGGGGCAGAAATCCCTTTTTGTACATTTTCATATCACCAAGGCGCTATCGGATAACTGATTACTTTCCCGCTGACACATTCCCGCTCACATGAGAATGGGCAGCCTACCTTGCTCTACACTAGCGTTGGATCCTGCCCCAAGAAGAGGAGAGGGTGTGGTCTATATGAAAGAGTATGTACATGAGTGCCCTCAATAACCTGTGCCCATTTAGCCCTCTTAAGTCTACCAATATATACTCTCAAGCGGAGTTTTATGCCAAGTGAAGGGAGACTTAGAAATCTCTCCCAAGGTTGTGGTATGGATGGCTTCATGAATAGCATAGGTTGCACACATTGTTTGATTGCCCTCTTAGAACATTGGGGGACCTGAATCAGATACTCACGCAACTACTCCCAAGGTTATGGTCCTCTCGTGATATGAGATCTGAGCAACATGATCTACTACCATAATCTTTAGGCCTCTATGCATTCCAAATGACATACCGAGTGGCTTGTGTCAGTGCTGTGCATCTTGAACATCTGGGGCAACCTGCTATTGATCTGCACTGGTTGACAGGTAGTCCATCATTGGCTCAGGCAAAGGAAGGGAGTAAGCTTCTATCACATCCTCACATGTGATTTTGGCTCAACAGTTGTACATTAGAATGCACATCTACTCTTCTTTTATGCATGTAATGCATTGATTTGCACCAGGGAACAATACTAATTTTGTTTCCAGGTTTTAGCATCACTTTACCAATGCTAAGTAAATGTAAGAATTGTATGGTAGCTTATAGTTACTTAATGAATCCATGGAAAATGCGAGAATTGATCACTGAATCTTGTAGATGCTTATGCCTTGGCAAGTAAAGGGTTTGCAATCCCATTCATGCTTTTTGGTAAGAGCTAAAATTTACAGAAAATGGAAAACAAATTAGTTCAGTTGTGGTCGGCTTTTTGTCATTTGTAATTGCTGGTACATTTCATACTCTATCTCACTTGTTCTCACAGATAAAGGAAAAGAAAAGAGAATATAGGGATTTGGAAGCCCTAGTACTTTTGGTCATTTGTAATTGCTGGTACATTTCTTACTCTTATCTCACTTGTTGTCACAGATAGAGGAAAAGAAAAGAGAATATAGGGATTTAGAAGCCCAAGTACGAAGGTTGCAAAGTCAGCAGCGTAACAAGGTGAGATTTTGGTTAACTGTTCTGTTTATTGGCTTAAGATGCCAGGCTCATAACATTCTGGTCGCAGTTTCCTGTGCTGTTAATTTTTCGCAGTTTCCTGTGCTGTTAATATTTCTGCATATTGCACCATGCCTCCACGTCGAAATGGAAGTTAGTTCCAGTTTTAGGCCAATTTAAATTTTTGAGTGAAAAATAGTTTCTGACATTGGTAACACACTACTTTTGAAGGTCACGGCATTTGGAGGCGAGAATGTTCTTCGGCTGCTTCGGGTCTTGGAAGAACGTTGTCAAGAATTCACAAAGCCTCCTATAGGGCCAATTGGTGCACATGTGGTAAGGTCTCCCATACTTTCGTGTAAATTTCTATTTTCAGACTAAGTATTCAAATTTTCTTTCTTGTCTTGCTTCTTGAGAGAAAAAAAAAGCCAATGAAGCTATCCGATAACTGGTTGTGCTTCATCAAATAGGATAGGTCACTGTAAATGTCAGCATCATAGTATCGAAATTGGATGTAAGCTAAGGTAGAAAGGCTAGCTTATTTGTTCCCCATCATGGTGTCATGTCATCCAGCACAGAAACAACCCCTGCCCCTGCCCCTGCCCCTGCTCCTGCACCCCCCCCCCCCCCGCCCCTTTTCTTCTTCCACCCTGATCAAGTATGCGATTACATTAATCTTGCTAAAGATGAGTACAAGGCTGGATGGGTAATACCCATGCCATTAATCTTGCAAGGGAGGCCTTCAATTTTTTTCCCCCTTGCTAGATATAGCATCTAGTGTAGCTTAGAAAATTCTCATTTTGAAATGCAGTTACATTAGTGAATCAAAAGTCATGGTCCAAAGGTGCTCGAAGGGTGAGCTCGCGCTGCTGATTCCTGCCCCCACCTCTGTCCCTTCTTTTTCCACCTGCCCCTTCTGCCTCTGCCCCAGCCGCCTGTCCTCTGCCCCGACTCTGTCCTTTCTGCTCCTGCCTACCCCTTCTGCCTCTGCCCCAGCTTCTCCCGCTTTACCTTTGCTACTCCTGCCTGCCCCTTTGCTGCCCTCGCCTGCCCCATTGCTGCCCCAGCTGCTCCCGCCTTGCCACCCCCCATCTGCGCCCACCTCTGCCCCCCTTCTTCTGCACCCGCCTCTGTTGCTCCCGCATTCTGCTTCCGCCTTGCTGCACCTGCCTTGTCCTCCCCCGTTGCCCTTTTTATTTCAGCAGCATTTTTATTTGGATTCAAGTCGGCCGCCCACACATTCTCGATTGGCTTTATGGCTTCTTTTGCCGCAACCAATCTTTTGTCACCCCCACTAGCCGAGAGAATCATCAATTTTTCTCAAGACGAGCTCACCTCTCTTCAGCATGACATAGACATTGAGGTCCAGACCACCCTTGTTGTGAGGGTTTATGGTTCCCACCCCTCTCGTTTGCAAGCCCATGAATGGCTTCTAGCAACTCTCCCTTCGGAGCTGATTGTGCATTTCCAGGATACTCGTTTGCTTGGTCGACGCTTCTTCCAGGTGGACTTTCATTCTTCAGAAGCTACTTCTGAGGTTTTGGCTAGTAGCCCCTTCCCTCTTGGCCCTAGGAAGATTTTATTCTTTCAGTACCAGGTGGGCTTTGATGCAGTGGCGGAGGATCAACGCCTTACCTTGGTCTCAGTGCAGTTCCCTGCTCTCCCTCGGTCCTATTGGAAGCTTTTAGCTTCCATAGGGGCATCCTTTGGCTAGGTTCTAGAGGTACCAATCCTTTCGAGCTCTCCCGCCTCAGTTTCCGTGGCTGTTACCGCCACTCTTGATGGTGTACCCCGGGTTCTTATGCTTGTTCCTGATCCATCCATTATTGACAACCATATTATGCTTCAGAGACTTGACGGATCTCAATTCCGCCAGAGGTTGGAGATTCCAGGCAGACCTAACTAGTGTCGGATTTGTCGTCGACGTGGCGACATTGCTAGAGATTGTTCGAGATCGAGGGACCATGCTAGGAGGCGGCGTGGTCCTATCCATCAGATGCCTTTCGCAGCCGCTGAGACTCCAATTGCTCCCTTGCCACAACAGACCACACAATGTTGGGTTGTGGTTAGGGATGGCAGGCATCCTCGGACCCCCGTACCTGCCCCTTCACCCACACCCCTTGTGGAGCACCCTAACCCTTATGTAGCTCTTGCCTCACAGGATGTTGATCCTTCTTTGGAGGATGAGGCTTTGCAGGCACATGATCTGGATCCTTTACAGGAGGATGCTACATTACAATTACAGGATGATTGTACCCTTAAGGATGATGTTGCGCATTCGCATTGTCATGGTATCTCTCCAGTTTTGAGGACTAGCGTTGGATTTCCCCTGGAATGGGAGAGAGAGGTAAGGTTTACATCGTCAGATTTTCCCTCCCTTACCTATTCGAGACGTACTTCCGTCTCTAATGGGGGTCCTTTGTCGACCATGAGATCTGGTCGTTCCTACTCTGCGTCCTTATAAGGATTGTCTCTTGGAGCATTCAGGGTCTTGGGGGTTTTTTCCGCATTGGCGGAAACAAATTGTAAAAACCCAGCTTCATTGTGTAGTTACAGGTGGACCTTTGGATGTATTGCTCTTGCAAGAGCATAAACTTGATGCTAGCTAGTGTGGGAGATTAGGCAATCTTCTCTCGGGACACACCTTTTGGTCACCAACTAATGGTAGCAAGGGTGGTGTCTGTATCTATGTTTCAGCTTTGATCTTCCCTTGCATCATTGGGCATGGTGTCATTTTGCCTGCGAGAGCGCAGTGGATCCTTCCTATGTACGGTACTACACGCATTGGTATTCTCAAAACCTCTATGCTCCTCACCATAGAGGTGAGAGGATTGTCTTCTGAAAATATCTCACTACGCTGATGCCTCTGGCCGACCATTGGATTATTGGTGGGGATTTTAACATGGTTGAGATGCGAACGGATAAAAGAGGTGGACATGAGGGCTTGGTGCATCTTCTTGAAAGAGCGTCCTGGGAGAGGTTTATACGCTCCATTCATGGCAGAGATTGTTGGCATGAGGATGGCATTTCGAGGAGACCATCCACTCTTCTTTATTCATGGTCTAATAGGAGAAGGGATGCAGGATGGATTTATGCACGGTTAGATAGATTTTATGTGGATTATTGGGTGCTTGACAGAGGGGGGCATACTTTTATTGCTACAGGCATCTCTAAATCAGATCATTGTCCAATGGTTTTATGTATTAGAGATCCGAATTGCCATGGATCAACACCCCATGTACGCATCCCTGATCATTTGTTTTTAGATGCAGAGCTATCATGTCGTATGCTTGATATTTGGAGATCTCATGATTTCTCAGAGGCCTCTCAAAGCCTGGTCTCTGCTCTCTATGATATTAGTGACTTTTATACTACAGAGGCCGAGTATATTGCAGCCACAGAGGCTTGCAAGGAGGCATTATGGCTATCTCAGTTAGTGGTTGATTTGGGTTATACAGGGGATATTCCATTGTTGCATTGTGACAGTCAGAGTGCCATCCAGTTGGCAAAGAACCCCGTCTTTCATGCAAAGACGAAGCATGTGGATGTGAAGTATCACTTCATCAGAGAGGTGATAGAGAACAAGCTGATTCAGCTTGTAAGATTCATACGGATGACAACCCGGCTGATCTGTTGACAAAGAGTTTGCCTCCAGAGCGGTTTGCTCATTGCAGACACTTGATGGGCATTGGATGAGGCCAGTTTCAGCCTTGATATGGCCTTGTATATTATCATGTACATGCTGATTTTTCTTTTCCTTCATTTAAGGGCACTTTGCCTTTAAGTGGGAGGTTGTTGGGGTAAAGGCATTATGCCCACCCTTATAGTGTGTATAAGCCCATAAGTTTTATAGTACATAGTACACTTAGTACTTTTAATGTACTAAGTGCACTATGTGCACTCGAGCAAATATACATGTGTGATAGGGGAGTCACACACTCATACTTTGTGAGTTGACTTATCCCCACGTCTCTCTCTCTCTCTCCCTTCTTCTCTGTGTTTGTCTCCCACATGAAACCCTAACTTTCAGCTGAGCTTCTTTAGCTCCCTTCAGTATTTGTGGATTGAGGTTACCTCTTCGTAATCAAGAGGAATTGTTTGACTCTGAGTTAGCTGATGACACAGCCATGTTATGGGAGGCTTCACATATATGCTTATGTTCATTTCGGGTAGCACCAGAAGAGTTTTGTGTGGCAGAAGGGACACTCATTAATTGGCACAAATCTGTTGGTTTTTGGGTTAGTGATTCACCGAGAGTTGCTTGGGGTGTAGAGCTTGGTTTTACTTGGATCAGTAGAGGATGCACCGCTAGATATTTGGGATGCCAGGTTGGGTTGATATTTCTCTTGCACAACAGTTTGCTCCGGTACTTATGAGTATCCGGAAGAAGCTATGTCATTGGAGCTCTAGGAGATTAGATTTAGCTTCCAGAGCTTTGGTGGCTAATCAGGTATTGCCTGCCTCAACTTGGTTTATTGCCTCTTGTTGGTGCTTCTCTCATGCGTGCATTGGTCAATTGCAGAGATTGATCTGCAATTTTCTCTGGTCGGGTTTGGATGGCACCTTAGACACTCGTGCCAGGGTAGCTTGGCTCACAGTTATTCAGCCCAAACGAGAGGGGGGCTTGAATATTATCGATCTGGATGTTTAGTGGAGGGCGTTGCTCTACGAACTTGTGGTCAGAGGTTTCCTACTAGGCACTGAGCCTTGGAAGGATTTTTTCTTGACTCAGATTTTCGGATGTACACCCTGGGTTGGGAGAGACTGGATGCCTAGGAGACAATTTTTGTTCATAGAGGCTGATATCAAGGCACCATCTTCCCCTCATATTGCAGCCATTGTCAGAGCATGGAGAAGCATGAGATCTTTTTTGCGACAAAGGCTTCCTAGGTCTTTGGATGAGGTTGATCGACAACCTATTATGTGGAACGAGCTCATTAGGGATGAGGCTGGTTGGCCACTTCGTGCATCTCGTTATATGCAATGGTCAGGATGGGAGAGATGTGCATACAGAGTTCTTGCTTGGAAGACCTTTAAGAGTCTTCCGGAGGATTGGAGAGCTGCATCCAGTCAGCATCTTAGGGGCTCTCGCAGATTGATGCAGCTATTCCGCATGAGTGGCTCTCTGAGATCTTTCATGGGGACTATCATCCGAGTTGGCTAGGAGTCTTTTCGAGGGTAGGCATACCTCTGCAGGTCATTGCTCTCCTGGGCTAGGAGGCTACAGGCTGCATCATTTACTCTATCATGCCTGGAGGGACATTGAGGAGATGTAGTATGGAGGAGATCATCCTAGATACTAGGCTTAGTCCAATGAGGATTGTTGGTCATTCGAGGAAGCATTGGTTCATTGACCCTTCTCCTCGGATAGTGACTCATAGCTCTTGGTGTTTGTGGTTATATGGTGGCAGTTCTATCAGATATATTCAGTGGAATCCAAGAGAGTGGGAGTGGATTGATGCCTTCGATCCTTTGAAAAGCCTTCCTTTTTTCAGTTTCACTGTCCAGAACCCCCAAGACCCTGAATGTTCCAAGAGACAATCCTCATAAGGACTCAGAGTAGGAACGACCAGATCTCGTGGTCGACGAAGGACCCCCTTTAGAGACGGAAGTACGTTTCGCATAGGTTAGGGAGGGAAAATTTGACGATGTAAACCTCACCTGTCTCTCCCATTCCGGGGAAAAGCCAGGGCTAGTCCTCAAAACTGGAGAGGTACCATGACACTGCGTATGCGCAACATCATCCTCAAGGGTACAATCATCCTGTAATTGTAATGCAGCATCCTCGTATGAAGGATCCAGATCATGTGCCTGCAAAGCCTCATTCTCCGAAGACGGATCAACATCCTGTGAGGCAAGAGCTGCAGAAGGGTTAGGGTGCTCCACAAGGGGTGTGGGTGAAGGGGCAGCTACGGGCGTCCGAGGGTGCCTGCCATCCCTAACCACAACCCAACACTATGTGGTGTGTTGTGGCAAGGGAGCAATTGGAGTCTTGGCAGCTGCAAAAGGCATCTGATGGGTAGGACCACGCCGCCTCTTAGCATGGCCCCTCAATCTGGGACAATCTCTAGCAATGGGGCCTTGTCGATGACAAATCCGACACTAGTTAGGTCTGCTTGGAATCTCCATCCTCTGGCGGAAATGAGATCCGTCAGGTCTCTGAAGCATAATATGGTTGTCAGTAATGGATGGATCAGGAACAGGTACAAGGACCCGGGGTACACCATTAAGAGTGGAGGTAACAGCCGCGGAAGTTGAGGCGGGAGAGCTCAGAAGGACTGGTACCTCTAGAACCTGGCCAAAGGATGCCCCTATGGAAGCTAAAAGCTTCCAATAGGACCGAGGAAGAGCAGGGAACCGCACTGAGACCAGGGTAAGGCGTTGATCCTCCGCCACTGGACCAAAGCCCACCTGGTACTAAAAGAAGAAAATCTTCCTAGGGCCAAGGGGGAAGGGGTTGCCAGCCAAAACCTGAGAAGTTGCTTCTAAAGAATGAAAATTCACGTGGAAGAAGCATGGGCCAAGCAATAGAGTATCCTGGAAGTGCACAATCAACTTGGAAGGGAGAGCTGCTAGAAGCCATGCCGAAGAGAGGTGAGCTCGTCTTGAGAAAAATTGATGTGGGGGTGACGAAAGATTGGTTGTGGCAAAGGAAGCCATAAAGCCAATCGAGAATGTGTGGGCGGCCGACTTGAATCCAAATAAAAATGCTGCTGAAATAAAAAGGGGAATGGGGGAGGACAAGTCGGGTGCAGCAAGGTGGATCTGGAGAGCTAGACACATGGAGGCTATTCAGGGTGTCCAGATTTTTGGGTCTCAGTGCATTAGTATTATATGGGGTGATATCATCCATACTCTTATGGCTACTTGGGCTTGTTTTCAGGGATCCTCTCGTTTTGCGCAGGCAAAGCGGATATGTGGGAGTGGGAGCATGGCATTTTCTTTTCCTCTAGTCCCACATGTCTTTCATGGCATCATGATGCTCCTCAGTGGTTGAAATCACCTTACATATTGCGGTGATTCTATTCTTTTCCGGCTTATGCTATGATTGTTGTATGTCTTTTTCATACTTAATAGAAGTCTCTTTCTGAAAAAAATAAATGCAGTTACATTAGTTCTGTCCTGGGAAACATCTAGACCTAAGTTCCCAAAAAGTTATCTTTTGTTTCATGAAAACTTTTAGATTACTTAAAGTAGCCTTCCATTTTGGTATAGCGTCTTACAACATAATTTCCTTTTTTGGGCGATTAGTCCTAAGAGGCGGTTCACACGGTTCACATATCTTCTTGCCTTCTTGAGTGTTTGCCCTGGTGCTTTTATCTTGGCTTGGTCTTCATTTGATTCAATCCGTCCTAGATGTGGGCTTCTTGAGTGTGGCTTCTTCAATGTTGTGATAGTATCCCAGCCAAAATTGCTGGAACACGGTTTTTCTGGAGTTGTGATTTCCATTTCTATTTCCATTTCCATTTCCATTTCCATTTCATAACTCCCTTTATGATTTGCTGTGGCAAATCGTCTGCACTAACTCTAATTTTCTCACATTTTTCATTTCTGTCTGCTGCATTTTGATCTACTCCAAGTTTCTCCTCTATTTCTCTTCACTTTTTCCCTCATTTCTATTTTTTTCAAACAGTATATCCGTTGCTGTTTCCTAGTTTGAGGCTGTTTCTTTTGGGGAGACATCGACCTGTGGTTGAACCCTCCGATTGAGCATATTTTTCATACTCATCTGTTAGAACAATAATAGTTTTGATAAACTTTACTCTCTTCAAGTATAAGATAGAAAACATGGTGCATATTCAATAGGCTAGATTAAAGTGGTTTCTCTGTTCTTCCTTGAAAAAAATAGAGTCCTACGAATCACAGAAAAATGCTGCTGCTGTACAGAACCAAGGCAAGACAGATTAGATGTATATCTCAACGGAACAGCCATTAATGGCTTAGGCAGCAACAGCAGAACAAAGTGATAAAACCCTATCGGTCTATCAATAAGAACCCTATAGAAAGGCAAGGGTTGTGTAAAAAATCAAGCTAGAGTCCAAAAGAGTTGTAAATTAAGTAAATTTACAATCCTAAATCCTTGTGTTCCAAGGCACAACTTATTTGTGAAAACCAACTGTGGCCTTGAATTAAATTGTCCCCCAATTTATGATTGGTCACGATGTCTGTTGACATTTGTAGTGTCATGATAGCAGATGGGTGTATTGTCTGAATAATGGCTGCCTTTTAGCACGCTCTCCCACATCAGCATTATGTTTTGTGTTGCTTATGTAATTTTGAGTCTCAATTCTTAATCTGAAAGGTTTGAGCTTGTGTATGAAAGAACAATAAACTTAAACAAATGAAGTATTTTATTCTTTTAGGAGACAAACCTATGCTTGTGGCACTGAATTTAAGGTTCCTCTCTCTACTTGCAGGCCTTAATTGGCGATGATAGCTGGGCACTAGCTCTTGAAGTTGCTATTGGAAAATTGTTGAATGCATTTATAGTCACAAATCACAAGGACATGCTTTTATTGCGTGACTCTGCAAAATTTTGTGGCTATCACAATCTGCAGATTATCATTTATGACTATGACAGACCACTGTAAGTGTTTATCAACGCCCATGCATAAGCTCTATTAGGTGGTTCTGTTCAATTTCCTTTATGAGAGGTTTTCTATGGCTGACTTCACTTAGATTTTTCAGAATATTTCCGTGAGTATAAATTCTGTATATACAATTCTTAATTTTGGAAATCTGTTTGATGAGAGAGTTTTGGAAATCCTTGTGAGCAGGCTCAACATCCCTCAGCATATGCAGCCAGATCAAGCTTTAGTGACAGTGAAGTCACTTCTTTCAATTGAAACTCCAACAATCATGAACGTGCTTGTTGATCAGGTACATGCTTGCACTAGGGGATTCCTGTATGTTCTACACATATGAAATCAAAATCAAGTGAGATAAATTGGGACTCGGGAGAATGATTCATGTAACAATAGAAAAGGATTCATCAGACTGGACAGCATAGCCAAAGGAGCTGTGATTTTTGGAAGGTTTTGAAAAACCTTCTAGATGGCCTTTATGGTGTTTGACACATGATTTTGCAGATTGAGATAGCCATTCCCCTTGACTGCTGTACAGTTCAGGAAACTGTGCTGGCCTTGCATAACTTGGAGGTTCCTATGCATAGTGGAAGAGGTCAGTTGGAAGAGGGCAGTTATAGGTGTTAACCATAGCACCTTAGATGCCTGGCATACTTGGATACTACTACACCTCAATTATAGGATGACAGTTATAGGTGGTAACCATAGCACCTCAGATGCCTGTCATACTCGGATACTACTCACCATTGCATTTGGAGCTGCAGATGTGAGGCCTCCACAGACCACGCCCAAGGATCATCTGTCCTAGAACCGAAACCACCCTAATGAGGTTACATAGATCCGTCATTGTATGCATTGCATGGCCGCGATAGATTGTGGCTAGCAACTCACAACCCAACCGTAGGCTCAGTACCTCAACCCTAGCACAGACCCACATCATAACTCAACTGTCATACCAAGTGGCATCCTGCATTAGTTGATGGCAAATACTCGTCCACTTGATGCACAAAACAGGTCTAGTGTCATGTACTTTCAGTACAATATTCCAACCACAAGATCTCCCCTGTCCAATCCTCATCTAAAATTGTGAGTTTTCACACATAACCAGTATTAGATACTCACGTCTACTTTAGGCGTCTACTTTAGGGCAAGCAAAAAACTCCCCATCAATTTCTGCGTATGTCCCATGACCTTGAACAACCTAAAGACAACATACGACTTCGAGCTACTTTTCAACCCACCACATTGGAATGAACTTAAGATTACCAAAAGTCCTTACAATCCAAGTAATAGCGATCCTGAAGGACAATGGCTGAAACATATTCCACCCCTAACATGTCCATGGGTTACACCCCATTGAATAGGTGGAACATCCATATGACTTCAAAGTTGTAGAATCAACATAACCCCATGGAATTCCGTCCACCTAGAGTATCAAACTGTCCAACGGTCAACCGGTCTAGACATTCATTCTAAGATTGAGAAGCTCTAAACTTTTCATCTCAATATGATTTGGTCATCACGTGATCATAAAACTTGTCACCCTTGGAGTGACATGCCAATGTTTAGACAACCAAGAAGTCCCTAATCTTGTTATCACTCAAAGACTAGTAGTGCTCCTCACATTTCCAGAGGTTAACCATGCCAAAGCATAGAGTATCCCAAACAAGAAACCCGCGAACCCTCGAGATCCTACAAGGGAATACATTGTGGCATCCCATACCACTCCACATAAAATCCTTGTGAAGCATGATCATAGGTGGAATGGCTAGCTTTTTGTCATGTAGCTTATACTAATCCTAGACATTAGAGCCTAATCTGGCCAAGGTTGGTGGGGAGCCTTGGGATTAAGGAAAGGCTACATGCACGTTACGGGTGGCTAGGGCTCATTATTATTAATAATCCATTGTTAGTGGCTATTTATAGTTGGATTGTTATTTATAGCGGCAGTGGTCATTATATAAGTGACTTATGGGTTATTGTGATTCATTGAGTCATTGAGTTGGCTGGTGGTTTGTGTTTGGACCAGACTCTTGCCATCGACATGGCGGTTCACAGCCGGTCTTGCCGAAGGTCCCTTAGGAGTCTAGGATAGGCTTTGGTGGTATGGGATGCTAGGGCTAATTGGCTTGGCTTGTGGGTAGTGGAACCCTAGCCCCTGGCTCAGGGGTGATTCCCAATTGAATCCAGAGTTGGGAGGTGAGTTTGTCTACACCCTTCTTTATGTACTAACCTTGTGTATTAAACTTGTGTATCGGGTGGTCCTATGGGGGCTTTATAGCTGGTACCAACTCTCCCAAGTCAAGTCCTCCACCGCACTGTCTTCCCAATGATCTTATACGGATGTATGGATCATTATTGGGGACATCCTTTTTGACCCTGGTAGTACTCATAACTTCGTTAATGCCAAACTTGTGCAGAGTTGAGAGTGGAGACGTAGCCAAGTAATCATGTTTACTGTGTGAACTTGGCAGGAGGGCATGGACAGATTTGGCACCGGTGAGTTTCTGAGTTGCTGATCTCCATCCAAGGTTATAGAGAAGTCCTAGATTTCTTGATTATGTATCTAGATAGGGTTGATGTTATTCTAGGGAAGGAATGGTTTTACAACCATGATGTTCATGTCCTTTCGAAGGGTCATACTCTGTCCTTTGTTATGGAGGGTGTCCCTATTTGTCTTCAGGGTGATTTTGCAATCCCACCCTCTACTTTTGTAAACTCAGCAGAACTTCATAATATTATTGGAAATTCAGATTATGAGGTGTATCAATGTGTTCTTGATCCCCTTTCATCTAGTGTTAGTTGTAGTTTGAATACGTTTAAGTTGGATGCTTGGGAGACACAGGCTTTAGAAACCATTAAGGCGGATTTTGCTGATGTCTTTCTTGGTGAATTGCCTTATGGTTTACCGCCCGGTAGGTCGATAGATCATAAGATTGATTTGGTTCAAGGGTCTCAGCTGGTGAGTATAGCGCCTTTTAGGACGAGCTTGGTGGAAGAGGACGAGATTTCCCGACAATTGTTGGAATGTCTCCAGATGGATACGTACGCAGGAGTACATCTCCCTGGGGAGCTCCGGTGCTTTTGAAGCAGAAGAAGGGCAGTATTTGGTAGATGTGTGAATTATAAAAAGTTGAATAAAGTTACTATCAAAAATAGGTATCATCTTCCCAGAGTGGATGATTTGATAGATAGGTTGCAGGATGCTGCCTATTTTACGAAGATTGACCATCATACTGGTTATATCACCAGATACGTATATCCAAGGAGGATGTTTTTAAGACAAGTTTCCGTATGCGATATGGCCATTACGAGTTTGTCGTATTACCTTTTGGGCACACGAATACACTTGCTATATTTCAGCAGATGATGAATGATCTCTTTTGAGATTATTTAGTAAAATTCGTTATAGTGTTCTTAGATGATATTTTAGTTATAGTCGCATCCTTGAGGAGCATGTTGGGCATCTCAAGGTAGTCTTGGGGATTTTGAGATGGGAACGATTGTATGCTTAACTCTCTAAATGTGCGTTCTTTTGTAAGGAACTCACATACCTAGGCCATCGGATTTCTCGGGATGGTATCTTGAGGAGATCCAAAAGGTGTTGGATGGATTGGTTAGTTCCTTGGACAGTGAGGCAACTTCGGGCATTCTTGGGATTTAGAGTCTATCTTAAAAAGTCAGTGAAGGGCTATTCGAGTTTGACTGTTCCTTTCACAAACCTTCTCCGAGGACGGGGTTATAAGTCTTATAGTGTTATTATCTGGAATCAGAGGCTTGACCAGGCTTTTCAAACTCTCGAGCTTAAGGTGAAGGAGGCACCTATTTTAGCTTCACCCGGTGGCTTTTGCAAGCAAGAAGCTTGATCATAGCCAGGCATAGTTGTTTCCTTATGTGGTACGAGGGCATATCGTACGGAATCATACAATCTTGTTTCTGACCGTTGGGGCCTATCCGTAGTTGTGAAAAGTGGTCATTTCTGACCGTTTTTAATTGTTTTTTTGAACGTTTTTCATATTTTGAAATTTGAATGGGCATGTGGCATGTGCTTTAGCCTTGGCCCTTTAGAATTTACTCTCTCTCTCTCTCTCTCTCTCTCTCTCTCTATATATATATATATATATATATATATATATATATATATATATATATATATATATATATATATATATATATATATATATATATATATATATATATATATATATATACCTAGATGAATCTAGGAACATGCCCAAATTCACCTTTTAGGAACGTGCATGTTATATACTCATGGTAGTCAACCAACAAGACTATATAACTATCAACTCCATTATGCATAGTATGGGCTAGATACTACAACATCGCCACTAACGCCATCAGTGCCCAATAGTGGGTGTAGAACTTTGTATCAAGATATGCTCTCACACACGCACTCGACACACACACGCACACACACATATATCTATCTATTTATCTATAATCTATGCCATATAGGCCTATGGATAATGGCATATGCTCTCTCTCTCTCTCTCTCTCTATGGATAATGTCACAGCGGCCCATGAGGGATGTATTAGGGTGATATGAGAGCTCTCTGCTCATGTACCTAGGTCAGTTCTAGATTTTTGTTATCTTTCTTTATTACTATTTTGTACCTAGGATGATGTACCACATGGATTAACCTTTTGGTCTCATAGGTCATTTTGGCCTTTTGAAGACGTTAATATAACTTTCCTTTTCTCTCTCTCTCTCTCTCTCTCTCTCTCTCTCTCTCTCTCCATCTATGGTATATCCTCTATCCGCTTGAGGCTTGCCCTTATGGCATATGCTAATAAGGCTCAAGCCTCTTTCTCACATCCTCCAAACCTTCAAGCCTTCAAGGAATCAAGCTCTAAGCTCAAGCTCTCAAGCCTTCAAGCTCTAAGCTCTCAAGCTTCAAACCTTCAGTAGTGCTCCATCCATCACACTCCCTACTAGCTCAGTACTTTCATACTTTATTTCATGTTCATTTTGTCCTTTTCTTTCTGGACATCTAGAAGACATTGACAGTTGTACATTGATTTGTCTCATAGGCCGAGTTCGGCCTCTAGTAGACATTAATACAGCTTTCTTTCTTTCTCTCTCTCTCTCTCTCTCTCTCTCTCTCTCTCCCTCTCTCTCAGAGTGGACATAGAGAGGACATGGACTAGCCCCCTTGAGCCCTTAGGCACGAAAATGGTAGTCGACCCCCAAGACTATATAACTATCAACTCCATTATGCATAGTATGGACTAGATACTACAACATCCCCACTAACGCCATCGGTGCCCAATAGTGGGTGTAGAACTTTGTATCAAGATATGCTCTCACACACGCACTTGACACACACACGCACACACATATATATCTATCTATTTATCTATAATCTATGCCATATAGGCCTATGGATAATGGCATATGCTCTCTCTCTCTCTCTCTCTCTCTCTCTCTGGATAATGTCACAGCGGCCCATGAGGGATGTATTAGGGTGATATGAGAGCTCTCTGCTCATGTACCTAGATCAGTTCTAGATTTTTGTTATCTTTCTTTATTACTATTTTGTACCCAGGATGATGTACCGCATGGATTAACCTTTTGGTCTCATAGGTCATTTTGGCCTTTTGAAGACGTTAATATAACTTTCCTTCTCTCTCTCTCTCTCTCTCTCTCAATCTCTCTCTCTCCATCTATGGCATATCCTCTATCCGCTTGAGGCTTGCCCTTATGGCATATGCTAATAAGGCTCAAGCCTCTTTCTTACATCCTTCAAACCTTCAAGCCTTCAAGGAATCAAGCTCTAAGCTCAAGCTCTCAAGCCTTCAAGCTCTAAGCTCAAGCTCTCAAGCCTTCAAGCTCTAAGCTCTCAAGCTCCAAACCTGCAGTAGTGCTCCATCCATCACACCCCCCCACTAGCTTAGTACTTTCATACTTTATTTCATGTTCATTTTGTCCTTTTCTTTCTGGACATCTAGAAGACATTGACAGTTGTACATTGATTTGTCTCATAGGCCGAGTTCGGTCTTTTGGAAGACGTTAATAAAATCTTTCTTTCTTTCTTTCTCTCTCTCTCTCTCTCTCTCTCTCTCTCTCAGAGTGGACACAGAGAGGACATTGACTAGCCCCCTTGAGCCCTTAGGCATGAAAATGGCTCATTACAAGAGCCATTTCCTACACCTCTCACCAGATGATTTTATCACCCGCCCGGCGTACATGGATGTACACCTATCACATGGGATACGTTTTGCCATTGGACAGATCCAGACCTCATCACACCAGCTGTGGATTGAGATAGGGCGATATGCGCATCAGATCTTGGATGACCGCATTTGTCAGCTATGCTACCAGGAGATAGAGACAGAGGAACACTACATTTGTCGATGTATAGTCTATTATGAGATCCGATGGAGATATCACTGCCTCTTCCGAGAGGGTTTTGGGCCTTTACGCAGGGTCATGGAGTTTGAGGATCAGAGATCCCTGGGATTGTTTCTACTTGAGCTCAGGAGACACAGAGAGACCCTCTTGGCAGAGAGGAGGCTGAGCCATGCTGTACCTAGACAGAGGACGCTGACAGCTTTCTTCGGCACCAGCACCAGCACCCCAGCCCACACACCTTCTGATACCTCCTCCATTGGGCCATCAGGGCACCGACCACGCTCCCAGGGAGTCACCATTGATAGAGATGTTATCTTATGTCGTGCTTGTCGGCCACGCCCACGAGGATCCCGACCACGACATCCTCACCATCGCGAGATCAGAGCCATTATTGCTCGGCATCGGAGGCGCCTACCTCGCTTCTACGACCTCTCCATTCTAGACAGCCCCATGGTGGAGATACTTGATCTAAGGAGAGGGCAACACCTCAACTGATCAGCATACATGGATCTACCTGATATACATTTTTCAGTATTTTCCAGTATTTTCTATTCAGTATCATCTCGGAGTCTTATAGTTATGTTCTTATAACTGTAGGACAATCAGTTTATTGTACTTTTTAGTCTCATTTAGTTGTTCTCTTTGATGAGACACCAACTTTAGATGTACTCTCAGTTTTGGTCTCATAGGCTATTATGGCCTCTTAGAGACGTTAACATATCATTTCATTTCTCTCTCTCTCTCTCTCTCTCTCTCTCTCTCTCTCTCTCTATCCTCTATTTCTCTCTCTTCAAGGCTCCATAATTCATTGCCCAAGCGTAAGTTCCACTCTCCTCCCCCTCTCTCTACTCCTCTGTCTCAAGCCGCTCCTCTCTTCATCAATCACAATGACGAGAAACATGAATGAAGCTTTCATATTACATGCTATCCATGTCTCACAAGCCACTGGAAAATCAAAATGCTATAGATGGACGTGCAAATATTGTGGCAAGCCTTATGTGAGTAGCCTTACTAGGCTTCGGGAGCACATTGCAAAGGGGTGTGTGTGTGTGTGGGTGGGGGGGGTGGGGGGGTGCAAGTGGCACTATGCAAGGAGGTGCCTGAACATTTGCTAATGAGATGTTTAGAGCCATTAGGGGTGTCAGCTGCCCAAGTAGGAACTAAAGTGCTCATGATGAGGTTGTTTCCCCACCACCACCAGATACTTTCTCGGGGAGGAAGACAAGCCATCTATCTCAGGCATCTGGATCCTGCAGCCAAGCCGCTCTATATATGCAAAGAGGGGGGCATCCAGAGTCTCCTCCCTATCCATGGGATCATGCCAAGTCCACTCTCGCGAGTCCTAGTGCAGCTGCGTGAGAGGTCAGCACTCCCAATTCCATAGCCGCCATAGTCTCTCCTTGGCCGCCTTGGCCGGTGCTGGATCTATGTGCCTTTCTCTCCCTACTGGACTTCACATGCAATTGCTGGCAAGCTGGGTCAGGAAAAGCTGAAAAAAGGGCTCCGAGTACCAGGGAGTTGATCATTTGATGAGTACTTTCTTGATTTTGCAGGCTTGTCCTACTGTTTGTCATATTTCATACAAGTTACCTTTTTGAAAAAAAGAAAACCACAATTGAAGCTGTCAAACTCTAGAGTTTATGTTTTTAAGTTTGATATAGTTCTCCAAGCATTTCGATCATGTTGTACTTGCGTTGAATTTATTTGAACAGGGAAGTGTGGAAAGGCAAGTGCTTGTGAAGGACTATAATGAAGGGAAGCATGTGGTTTTTGAAAGGAAAGCTGCACATGTTAAGGAGGCTTACACATTGGATGGAACAAAGATGTAAGTAATTCAGCTTCCTATGATGTGCATGAAAACATAGTGTTCCCAAAATTAAGGCTTCATCTTTGATGCTTGTGTGGAGCTAGTCCTGCTTGTTTGATATTATAGTGTCGGACCACATGAAAAGCTTGAGCAAAGAATTGTTGCTAAAGTACTCACAATTTCTTCTCCTTGGATATTGCAATATCATCAGGACCTACATGAAACATTTAAAAAATGTCTAGTATTTATTCACATCTGTGCAAAGAGAGATATGCCAAGGTCTAAGAAGCATAACGAATTTTTTTGTTAGGACCATAAGAGCAACTAACTTTTTTTTTTGGTGCTTGAAAGACTTTTGTCTCATGTATCACTCCACGTAGTTTCACTCAAATATTATCTTTTAAAAAATTAGTAATATCAATAATACGAAGATTTTATGCTATGGATGTAGCATAGTTAAGTGTGATGAGCAACAACACTGTTTACTTTAACTTTAGAATACATTGCTTTCATATAACTCACCTCCAAACCTATCCTCATTGCACTATGGGACACATATATACCCTATGTCGATTCTTTTTTTTCCCCGGGAAAGAGAGAATTCTTTTAATTATCAGCGAAACAACCATAATGGCTAAGTACAAACTCAGCTCCATAGAGGGGAGCAAGAATCAAGAAAACTGAAAAGGAGGGAGGATGCTCTTCTCCGGCTGGCCGTTTTGGGAGGAGAAAGCTGTCTCATACAAATTTGGGGTTGGTGGGGGTGGGGGGGGGGGGAGGTTGGTTGGGGTTGGTTATAGTGCCAAATGGGCTCACCACCACTGTCACTAAGAGACCGTGACGCCAAATCCCCAGGAAGGCCTTGTTGCGCTGCTGCATATGGTTAGAGCCACCCTGAAGCTCCCCCCCTGTCCACCACGGAGGGTATGAACGATATCGAGATAGATGCTCCAAATGGACTCCGTTGGCGGGGTGAGAGTGCCCTCGATGGCCTTGCTACAACAAGCTCTCTAAATGTGCCACACAACAACCGTGCTGCAAATCTCCTATCTCTGGCTGGAACCGAGAGTCTAGTGATCGCTGGAGGGAGTTGGAATTGGTACTGCAGAAATATGGAGATGGGAGACCTGCAAGGGAAGTCCCCCACCTTCCTCCTCATGCCATGGCGGCCTCGGCCTGAGTGGCCCAAGCAACTGTGCCCCAAGTAACTGTGCGGGAGGGGGCCTGGTCCATAGTGAAAATGCGGAGAACCCGCTACCAAACCTGCTGAGCCTTTGGGCAATCCCAAAGGCAATGATGTTGGGAATCCTGGAGATGGCCACACCTCGAATAGACTGCTGGCCTACCTCCTATGGCCAGCCAAATGCCAACCGCTAGGCTTCGATGTGCTAGCTGCACAGAAAGAGAGTGATCTTTTGCAGCCGAAAACTGTCCCATGGTCTCTTCCAGAAATTTGAGAGAAACAGAGGAGGCTGGCCCTGAGATGCTGCTGTAGTGCCCTTGATCTTCGGCATCTGAATCTTGCGGCGTAGATGTGGTGTAAGCAAAGAAAGGGGTGTTGGTGGGAGCCTTCTCATTGTGATAGGGATCATGGCATGTCCACTCCCCCGGGTCCCACAAGAGTCGCGTGGGAGGGCAACCCTCCCAAATCCATAACCGCCATAATCTTTCTCTGACCACCTTGTCCAAGGGATGGTCTATGTGCCACTCATGCTCATGGAAACCAATCACCCTCACCCTCTGCAAGGTGCATCCAACGAAATCCTCCAGAGGGGGCTATGCTGTCTCAAGTCTGCCATGTGGTTTGGTAGAGAAGGTGAGTAAGGCGGAGCTCTCGTTAGTGCAATGGACAGCCAAAGTTATGTCCTGACTGGTGAACACTCCCAACCATTGGGGGGCACGTGATGTGTGGGGGGGGGGGGGGGGGGGGTTTCACTGATCGGGGCGAGCCACTCCAAGAGGGTGGAAGGGTCGATGTCAAGGCTAAGTCTTTCGCTACCCCGTATCCTTCTGAGGCTCCTCTCCTGGCCCTCCAAGGGCAGCTCTTGTCTGAAAACGAGCCAATTTATGAGTGACCAAGCGGGGCTCATACTCAAAAGCTCACCACGATATGTGCAAGCGAGCCCCCAACATATGACCACCAGACAAATGGACCAGGGGGTTCCAAATCAAAGGTTGACGGATGCGCTTCTCAAATGCAATTGGAGTGGACTGGTGAAGGGTTGGCGTAAGGTGATCACCAGCGCGCAAGAGGCTTGCTGCAAATCTGTCCTCAAATGTAGGGCTAAAGCCACGAGCCTGCATCTCTGTGAAAATCCATCTTGTACTCTAGGGCCAAGGACCTCCCAAAACCGGGCTGCGTGCGGAGACCTTGGCAAGGAGGTAGTCCTTCCAGGGCTCGCCACATGGAAGAAGGCCACAAACTATCAACTTGTCCAAAAGTGCGCGGCTCTGAATAGAGGGGTCGATGATACCCAGGCCCCCTCGTGTCGCGTTTAAATGATCACTCTTTAGGCCACGTTGGCCCGGGTAAGCCTCCCGTCCCTACAAGCCCAAAAAAGTTTGCGGATCAACTGTTGAACTTGACCAATGCAAGCCCAGGAGAAGGCCCAGCTATAGGTGATGTACCGTATGGTGGCTAGAAGAACTTGGTTCGCCACCACGACCTGGCTAGCTAAGGTTAGCATGGTTGAACTCCAATATAGCAGCTTCTTCTGAATGCTCAGAAGAAGAGGGCTAGCTGCTACTCCAGGGAAATATTGATACCAACCTGGCATCCAAGATAATGAATTGGAGTGCCACTCTAGATCCACTGAAGAGCCTCAACTGGACTCCAAATCGAGGCAGGAGATGAGCCAACCCAGAATGCAGAGGACTTGTGCACATCTGATCTGTGCTCCAGATGCATGACACAACATACCTATCTATCGCCTCGGTAAATCTCTAGAGATTCCCCTCATCTCTAGATAGGTATGTTGTCGTGTCAACAGCAAACTTTGAATCAAGTGACTCCTCTTGCGCACGGATGGGAAGATGCAATCTGAAGAGGCCTATTGCTTGAGCGGAGAGAAAACCGCTTATAGTTCCGCAACAAACAATAATAGATGATAAGGTGTTAGTAGACAGCCCTGCGGGACCGAGTGAGAAAGTGGAAATTTGTCATTGGTGGCTCTTGAATGAGAACTTGGCTATGCGAAGCCGAATAGAGGCTAGAAACACCTCGGACCCACTCCTCGGGAAATCCTATCCAGCACATCGTCCCCTCCAGTCCACCCTGTCATAGAATTACAAGATCCTATTGTTTTAACCTGGTTGAAGTGGTCGCCTCCCAAAAAGTGAAGATGTTGTTGTGAATGCTTTGATCCTTGATGAAACCCGTCTATGTGCCATGAATCCCATTGGGGAGGAAAGGCTGCAGTTGCCGGCTGATGGCTTTTGCTAAGATTTTGCAGGTGTGCCTTGGGAGAGTGATGGGCCTCCATTGCTGAATCTCCACCACCCTCCTTAGGAGTCAAATGAATCAATCCCTCTGATAGCCTCTCTGGCATGGAGCCCGTGGTCATAATCTCATTGAAGGCAGCTATGAAGCCGCCTTCCATGAGATCCGAATGCTAAAGAAATAAGGAAACCGGAAGCCCATCTTCTTCAGAGCATTTGTCCCTAGGGAGTGCCGTCAGAGCCTCTGTAAGCTCCTTTGAAGTAAAGGGTGTGAACAAGAAAGTCGAGAGAGAGGGGGGAATCACCTCTCTCATGTGCCAGATCTGCTCACGTGCGTCTAGAAGCTCACTTGAGAGGATAGGGGGCACCTGTGAGAAGAGAATGGAAGAAATGTGGCAATGGCTTGCACGTGGGGGATCCGCAAATATGGATCCATCATGGCTTCGCAACCTGTGGATACCATCCCTCCGCTTGTGTGGGCTTGAAATCTCAAAGAAATCTTTGGTGACCCTTGTGTTGTCGCTTGGGTCCAAAAGGAGGCTTTAGCATGGTATCTTTACACCACCCTCCGCTCCTCCATGGAGCTAAGCTCTATACGAGCTGCAACCAACTAGGCCTCAGTCTATAGATTGCTTGGGGTACTCTCTTGAAGCCACTGCAAGGAGGCAAGACTCTGACAGATGCTCCTCTCCTGCTCTCTAAAGCCATAGCTAGTTATCTATGTGCGGCCTCCTATAACAACCTGCGGATCTCTCCAAGGCTTGAGTCCAAAGCTCCTGTGGTTGAACCAAGGTGGAAATCTAGACTCTCCCTCCCAAGTCTCCTCAATCTTGGTGCAAATCTTAGAATCTTGAGCCAATGAGGTGATAGCTCAAGTGGTGAAGGTGTTTGCCTAGGACCAAGAGGTCCTGGGTTCAAAACCCCCCTTGGTGCTTCCTTGGCGGCATCGCCTACGGGTGGATAAATAAGCGCCTATGGGCGGTTGTCTACGGATGGCGAAATTTGGTAACGATGGGAGGATCTTGGGCCAAACGCTAGTTGAAAAAAAATAATCTAAGAATCTTGAAATAGGCAATTTGGGACCCGGGTGCTCAAATGTAAATCTTGCCTCCATGGGTCCTCCAGGGAGAGAATGACGGGTGCTTGATAAGAAAAACCAGTGCCTGGCAAAATACCAACCATGCCACCTCGTCCACAAGCTTAATCATCCACATAAAACCGGCTTAATCTCGAAAGGTTGGGGCTTGTACTCCTCTCGGATTGTGAGAAGCGGGGGCTCTTGGGGCTGTGCTCGAACTTCGGTAGATGCCAAGGGTCTTGTCTCCTCAAAGCGAGAATCAGCTCCTCGAAGGCCGAGTACTTCGTGCTTGAAAGCATGACCATGCCACTTTTGAGTCTGTCCTCTCCCCCAGTGACAATGGTGCCTGAATTGATCACTGCGGTCTCACTGACAGAAATGCATACCCACCCTAGGTCCCGGAGGGGCCAAAAGCATGAGACCAAAAGGTGTGACCCTTACCCTCAAGAATCTTCCCGCCTCGGCAAGTATGGCCTTGAGATAGATGATGCTCCTGGAGGAAGAGAATGTCAATGCTTTTGTCAACTACGGCTCTGTGAAGCTCCTCTCTGCGGATCTCGTGCCTCTGTAAACACTGCAGTCCTTCCAAACCCTAATTATTCTATGAGACGATCCGCATAACTAAGAACGGTGGGAGGCGGAGCTGATGGAATTGTCCTCCACTCGAAGAGTCTTGGGTCTCGGTTTCGATGGAGAGTAATCTCTATCGGTCTTGGGGTGAAGCCTTGCTAGGTGGGCATGAATCTTGCCCTCCATGTAGAGCCACTCTACCCAGGCTTTGGAATATGCATAGTTTGGGTTCCATCTGTCACAACGAAGGTATATATTGAAGGGCGGGAGAGGTAAAATCACCGAAACGTGGAGAAATACAAAGAGAAGTACCTCGAGATTGGAGGACACCGGCTCCCCTCCCAGGTCCTTGTGGCCAGAGCCACCCACCTCCATCTGTGCCAATGGCCAGAAGTGAGTGAAGTGAGCACATCATTGATACGTAGATCATGCAAACGGTGTGAAAGCTCTATTGCTTGCACATGGATGGTGGTTGAAATAAACTCGGTGCTCCATACTGTCCCTGGCTGCACTGCACTTAGGGAAGTAGAATATCATCGTGCCACTCTCGCGGGGAAAGAGGGGGGGGGGGGTGGTGGGGGCTGCGTTGTCAGGCCTGCCGGGGACTCTGATGGGTCCGAGGAAACCTAGAGGGGGATCACGGCGAGGTAACGGTCTCTCTCGAGGAGGGGGGGGGGGTGGGACACCAGATTCCCCGGTGTGACTTTTTTGGTGTTGGGGGGGGGTATGCATCACTGTTAGGGCGGGTATTGTGATAAGTGCTCATAACGGTTCTGTGATAGAACCGTATCCTACTACGGCCTACCAGATTGGCGTACCAAACGGTGCCGCTCTACTCTGGAAGTTTTACGGTGGTTCTGCCTAGAACCGGTGGCTTACCACCCCTGCGCTAGGATCCTCAAGGGTCGGGACCTGGTGTGCTGAATCCTAGGGAGCAAGAAAAATGCCGTATAGTCCATTGGTGGGGATCCCCCCCTCTCCCTGATGAGGAGCTGAGCTGGGAACGGGGAGGGGGAGAATGCTGGTGGCGCTCTCTTAGACTGATGGCGGGGACAAGCTACCAATGTGTCAACTCTCTGCAAAGGAGGAGCCCCATGGAGGCATGGAAGTGATATGACTTGTGGAACTATCTCCGGAGAGGCTATGCAAATACAAAAAGAGGGAATCCTTGCCGTTTGAGCTAGAACCGAGGTGGTGGTTTTTTGGGGGGGGGGGGATTCCATCACTCTCCCGATAACACCACCTGTCATCACTGGGAGGAGAGGAAGATATTCCTTCGTGAGGCCAAGAAAGTAGACTATGATGGGAAAGCTTAGGAAGCTGGATTGAAGCCATGTTGCCACCTGGCAAAGAAGGCTTGGGTTGTACGCAGTGGGACGGGGCTCACTCTATCCGATGGTGTTGGTGAATCAAACTCAACTTGGTAGTTTTCACGCCCCAAAGGATGAATATCAGTGATCTTGCCCGGCTCGCCTGCGAAAGATCTCTGAGTTGTCTACGTGGCGAGTGGCTACCCACAATCTTGCAAACCAGGGTGGACGCCTCCAAGGAGGGTAGTCCCCTCCCTGGTTGGCCGTTCTCGCAGAGGACTACTACAAACTGGCCGCGGGGGGCATGTGGAATGATCTTATTAGAGATGACCTTGGTCGTCCCCTAGGTGCTTCTGGTTACATGCATTGGCCGGGCTGGGAAAGATGTGCACGGACAGTTAGATCTTGTAAGACTCTTAAAAGTCTTCCTTGGGATCAATGGATCAAAATGAGGCCCTCACCATCGTATAGGGAGGCACATGAAGATTGAGTAGATTGATGCAGCTATCCCTGATGAGTGGCTCACTAGCACATTCGATGGGTATCATCCCAGATGGCTGGGTGCATTCTCCAAGAGAGGTGTACTGCTACAGGCACTGGCCATGCCAGACTATCAGGAGGAGGGAGATAGTGTATTCTACACTATCCTCACAAGATGGAGATTAATGAGATGTGTGACTCCGTAGTTTATTCAAGACACTCATCCGTCCTATGAGAGTAGTGGGTCGCTTAGGGAAGCATTGGTCCACTGAACTCCTCCCTGAGGATGTGACTAAAGGATCGTGTTGCCTTTGGCTGTATAGTGGATGCCCCATCAAATTTTTTCATTGGGATGCTGATGCAGCCAACCCTTTGAAGAGTTTTGCCTTTCTTCTGTTACACCGTACGGAATGTAGCCAACCCTTCGAAGAGTTTGCCTTTTTTCAGTTACACTTTACAGAATGTCATATTGTTGCTTCCAGGCAGTTTAGAGGATTCCTACTGTCAGGCAGCTTTGGGATTACTCCATTAAGAGATTTTGGCACTCTTATAGGACACTATTCTAGGAGAAATCATATATCCCATTTTTTCTGGCTGTTTTTTTTTTCCAAAAAGGAGACTTCTATTAAGTATGAAAATGGAGATTTCACACCAAGAAAGGTGGAGATCTCAACCAATCAGGAGCCCTGTGCTGCCAATAGGGTCCCGAATGAGAGGATGTGAAAAAGATACCAATGTCCCACTCTCATAAACTGGCCGTGCTTCCTCTATGCAACCCTCGAAGATCCTTGGATTCTGGCCCAGGTAGCCATGATGGTGTGAATAATATCACTCCAAATCCTACAAACCTCTCCCATGAAGCTCGCTCCAAAGGGTGTGTAAACCCCCTTCGTGTCCACCCTTCTTGTCAGAAGGTTGCTCAACCATATTAAAATCTCCTCCCACTATCCAATGATCAACCTGGGGAATGACATTTGTAATGGTGTCCCAAAAGGCCACCCTTTCACCTCTCACGTTAAGTGCATAGATATTCAAGATTCCCAATTTCTGACCCTCATGCATGATCAAGATCCACTGCGCTCTAGCAAGGATGATAACACCGTGCCCAATAACATGAGGTATAATAGATGCTGCCACTGAAATACAAACACCCCCTCTAGTCCCAACAGCCGAGGACCAGAAGGTGTGGCCAGAAAGCATCTTACCAGTTTTGCCACACTGAGATCTATCCAATTTGTGTTCCTGCAACAAAAGCACATCCATAGACCCTCCTGTAACAGCAGGGTGAAGTTGGTCCTTCAGAAGGCGCTTCCTACCACGGATGGGAAGCCCTCCAAGGCCCTGAACATTCCATGAGACGATTCTCATGGAAGAGAAGAGGGTTTGACCCCCGATCTAAGAAGACAATGGGCAGCCTGAGGACGCCTCTCATAATGCTGGAGGACGGGAAAATCCACAGGGCAAAGGCAGACCCGATGGCCTCTAACATAGGCCAATATGCGCGAGGAAGACCTGGGAATCTGAGAGTAATCGGGAAACGGTTCTGGTCTTCCTCAACAGGGTCAAAATAGCTGGAGTAGGGAAGAAAGAATATCTTCCTCGGGCCCAATGGCAAAGGGCTGCCCTTCAAAACCTCTGAGGCTGCGTCCTCAGAAGCAAAATCCACTTGGAAGAAACCTCTTCCAAGCAACCTGACATCTCGAAAGTGTAGAGCGAAGTTGGAGGGCAGAGCCGTTAGGACCCAATCCTGAGCCTGCAGCAGACGGGACGGGTGAGATCCAAAGATTCTGCCAATGAGGGCGTTTTGGAGTCTTTCTCTATTTCGGCGTAGAGGGCCGCAAGCTCGGCTTCGGAAAATACAATGGTTCGCCCGGCCGAGGGAGAATGATTAGCCATGATGCTAATCGAGGGAAAAGGCCGACTTGAACCTGGATGAGGAGCAATCCGAACCAAGGGGAAAAGGAAAGCGTTGAGGCGGAGGAAAGGAAAGGAGGGTGGAAAAGGGAAAAGCAAAAAGGAAAGGGAAGCAAGGAGAAAAGGCTGGACACAAAGGCGAAGAGGGGCGGGGGAAGGGCAGCACAACAGGGCTTTGCAGAGGGAAGAGAAGGGCAGGCAGGGGCAGGGGCGAACAGAGGGGAAGGAAAGGCGAATTAGGGCGGGCAAAGGCAAGGAGGGGAGGCGGAGGAGGATGGGAGGCGAAGCAGGAAGAGAAGCGGATGGGCGCAGCGAAGGAGGAAGGAAACGAAGGAGGAAGGAGGGGGCAGCGAAGGAGGAAGGAAGCGATGGCAGAGGAACAGAGGCGGAGGTGGAGGGGAGCGATTCAGGCAGCGAAGGAGGAAGGAGAGGCGCCGTGATGTAGGAAGGAAGCGAAGGCAGAGGAACATAGGCGGAGGAAGGATCAGAGGCGGAGGGGAGCGAATCAGGGTTCGGGGAGCTTGCGGTGATCTCGCTCAAGCCTCTCTTTTCTCTCACCATTTTCCTGGCTGTTTTTACATGGCAGACTTCCTGTTAACGAGTGGAGAGCTAGTGTCGGCGATGGGAAAACAAGATGGTATCTCAAGGCACAGTTGTCAGGTACGATACGATACCGTACAGGAAAATACGGTATGATATAATTTTTTTTCTTATCGTACGATAAAATACGGTGTTTTAAAAAATTACTATAATAAACTTAGGTATTTCCAATTTCGAGATATGGAGTATTTTAAAAAAGGAGGGAAGCATCATAGTACAGAGGAAGCTCAAACAACCATAGACAAGCAAAAACAAGACAATTACTCCCAAAAGTTTTTTAATTATTTTTTGTATAAAAAGTTTTTTTTTTTGGAAAAAAAATTTTACGGGAATTTTTTTTCTTGGAAAAATCTGTACGAGTCCGTACGGTATCGTGCCATACGATATTCTGTACGATATGTCGTCATACATCCTAAGGAGACAACTATGTCTCAAGGCTACCTCAGAATGGCTTGGCTTGCGTCGTGAGCTCTTCCTGCGCCTGTCATCGTCCCAGTACCGTTTCCCATCCCTTCTTCACCTCAACCTTCCGTGCCCTAGTTCCGCCTCTGCCCCCTCGCCCTTCTGCGCCTTTGGGTAGCATACCATTCTGTTTGCCGCCCCCATCCCCCTCCGTCTTCCTCTTCGCCGTCCATCCCCCTCTGCTATTCTGTGTTCCCATCCTTTGCGCCTCTTCACCCTCCTCTCCCTAGCGCCCTTTGCTTCCCTCTTCGATGTTGCTGCCCTCCTCCCCCCCCCCCCCCGCTCCCTTATCCTGTCTACTGTCTTCCCATTCAGGTGCTTATCGCTCACGGGGTTTTTTATCCGTGGCAAGTTTCGACATCTTCCGGTCTTGAACCCCTAGGACTCCATGGCAGTCGCTCCATCATCCCTGAGCGAGGCTGCCGTCCCTTGCCTCTCCTTTTCAGAAGAAGATCTCCAGCTCCTCGCTTCTTTGGAGGTCTCCACCCTATTATGAAAGAGTGTGAGTAGCCGCCCGGTGCCCGGACAGTTCAGTGATCTGTTACAGGCAAGCCTTCATTCATCCCTTCTTGGGCCATGGCTGCTATCAAGTTGAGTTCAATTTGCCCTGCAACGTTGCATATAGTCATGTAGCTAAGCCCCTTCGCACTGCATATGGCCTAGGCCTTCTTTACGAGGAGGCAGAATGGCTTCGACCTGGTGTCTGATCCTTTGGTTTGCCTCTTTGGCTTTCCTTGTGTGACAGTGTGCTTTCTAGATCTTAGGAAGGAATACTTTCCTCTCCTCCCGGCATAGTCACATGGAATGTGGAACAGTAGCGGGAACGAGGTGTGATTTTGGAACGGGGACGTTGGGACTTGGAATGGGAACGTGAACGAGAACGGGAACGGGACCGTCATCATGAGATAGTTTAGATAGGAATGAGACATTAATTATTTTGCGAACAAGATAGACAAATAGAGTAAAGAATGCAATAAATCTACAGCCTACAAACAATTAAAACATCAAAGAGAACAATTTTCAAAAGAAGTAGCAGCTAGCCATGTTCATAGATTTCTCCTGAAGAAAACAAGGGTATAACAAAGGGCTTGGATAACTAAGGAAATGAATACAAAAAGCCATTAAGGCCCTCTAAAAAGGAAATATCAAATAGAGCTTAGAATATCCAAAGTTTGCATCGTGAGCTGGTGAAGTTGGAAGCTCATCGGAATCTGAATCTAAATCTCCCTTCATGGATATGAAGCTCTCATTGTCAAGGTTACCACTTGCAACTTGAGCCAAAAGGTGCAAGTTGGCTGCCACATACACCAAATCAATTGTTCTAGTTGTTAACAGGCGGTTCCTCTTCTTTGAGGCAACATGGCTAAAGACACCCCATAGTTGTCAATAGGAGAGAAACTTACATTCTGACTAAGAATAGGGATGGCAAGATGCCGAAGATCTGGAGTTGCTGCTCCATAATCCTCCCACCAAAGGGGCCCTCCCTCGTCTACGCATGCACATCAGTAGAACTGACCTTTCCAGCATCATACAAGGAGAGCTGGCTTCTAATTTCTCTACGTACCACAATATTTGGAACTAGTCTCGCAGGAATAAGATCCCAACCTTCAGAGACTTCATTATCCCTCTCTTGCCCATTACCGTGGAACGCCAGATCTAGCACAAATGCAACCACATGCATATTTGAATGGTATTGAACCCACCTGTCCTGACATAGTTTTTGGAGTTGCTCTTGCTTGTGTTAATCTGGTTCTAGCTTTTTGATTTGCTCCACCATCTTTTTGATGCCTTCATACACCTTGCCAAAGCTAGGCTTTCTGCTATCCACAATTCAGAGCAGGTGGATGAGTGTTAGAGAACCATTTCGAGCATTTAGCTCAGTAGCCCCTCGATAGTGATGGGCCTTCCTCATTACCTTTGAGGACCCCCCCTCCCCTCCCCCCTTCTCGGAGACCGTTATCTCCGCGCATCCCACTCTAGGCTTTCAGTTTCCCGAGAGGCTAGCGGAGCCTCCAGAGTGAGTGGCGGGCCCAGGCTCTCCGTCGGCCTGCCTGCCCCCCCCCCCCCCCCCCCTCTCTCTCCTCCCGTGCTGGGATGGCTAGTTCTTTACAATTTCTTCTAGTGTCTCCCCCTCGAAGGCACTGGCATGTTCTGGCTCCCATCCGTGTACGTGTGGTGTTATATCACTCCAAACCGTCCATCCTAGAGAGTGGTGCGATGATCTTCTCCTTCCTACATAGTGCAACACAAGGAACGGATTGGAGCATGGAGTCAGCGTCCACTGCTATTCAAGGCTAGGCCATAGAGCTCTCGCATCATTTGCATGACCTGTGTATCATTGATGTGCTTACCCACCACGGAGTTGTGTGGCTCGGGCCTTTAGGACCAGGCAGGGTAGATGGTGTCCTTCTGCTTTGAGGTGGTTCAGTGGTAGTACCACTTCCCCTCACCTACAGATAGTTGCACTCTAATAACAGGTGGAGTCCAGAGTATGCCTATTGTAGGGCTAAAATAGAGTGGCTACACGTGGAGGCCAGTATTTGTGTCCATGTGGCGTGCCTTTGCCCCAAGACTGATAGTGATTACTCTCCATCAAAACCCATGCCCAAGCCTCTTCGAGGGGAAGGCAATTCAAACAGTTCTGCATCCCACTGCTCTTAGCTATGCGGATTGTGTCATGGAACATCCAAGGTTTGGGGGGCCCACAATGCTTCCAGAGGCGTGGTGTCCTTGGAGAGGAGCTCCACAAAGCGGCAGTTGGTGGACCTATGGATATTCTCTTCATTTAAGAGCACCATCTTTCAAAGGGATACACTCTGCTGGTGCGGGAAGATCTTGCAGGGTAGGAATCACCTCTTTTGGTCTCACTCCTTTGGCTCCTCTGGGACACGGTGGAGTATGCATTTCCATTAGTGAGCTGTTGTCGGTAGTGGTCGACTCAGGCACCTTAGTCACCAGAGGAGCTCAGTGGGTGACCATTAGGATCGGAGAGGACTGTGTGAGTTTCGTAAATGTACACACGTCGAACGCTGCAGCACTAGGCAGAGCCACCTTCTAGAGTACAGTTCGTCAGTCCTTATTGTCGCAGGCAGAATTTTGGCAGAGGACAGACTCGGTGGTGGCATGGCTACTATATCAGATACAGAGTACTCGGCTTAGGAGACGTTGATTTTGGCTCTCAGGGGACAGTACCCTTGGTATCTTCTAGAGTTTGGACGTAATCTTGAGAGAGTGTTTTTCGCGATCTGACAGGAGGAGTATAGGTCCTAACCTATCTATATTAGGTCGGTTCTATGTAGACGAGTGGGCTTGTGGTCGTGGTCGCATGATTGGTATTTTTGCTGGCACTACTTTCTCGGGTCATGCACCGGTTATTCTCTCCCAAGATGACCCCTGGAGGCAAGACAAACATTTCATCACCCGGATTTCAAATAGCCTCATCTAGGATCCTGAGAATTGCAGTAGGATAGAGGGGATTTGGGAGAGGCTAGATTTTCACTCAAGAGGCCACAAGCACCTTGGATGCAGGCATGGGAGAGATTAGCAGTGTATTATAGGAGGCAGCACATAGTAGATTGGCTGGCTTCTGAGAGCAAGAGAGGAGCATTTGTAGGGGTCTTGCTTCTCTACAGTGGCTTCAAAGAGAGTGCACCAAATAGCCCGTGGATTGAGAGTTAGCTGGTTGCCTGTGTAGAACTCAGATCCATCGAGGAGCGGTGGGTGGAGTACATATTCTTTTTGGACTAGGCGGGAGACAAGGTCATTGGAGAGTTCTTTGAGATTTGTAGGCCCACACAGGTGGAGAGAGGGTATCCGCAAATTACGAGGCCCGGATGGATCCATTGTTATAGACCCTCCTCATGTGAGAGCCATCACCACAAATTTCTTGAACACCCTTCTCATGGGTGCTCCCATTTCCTTCCGTGCATGAGCGTGTTTGGCGGCATACGAGAGAGGTGGTCCCAAATGCTCTCCGAACTTTCCTCCTAATCCCCTTCACATCTGAGGCTCTGACGGTATTACCTAGGGGCTAGGGGCAAATGCCCACCAGGAGAGGACGAGCTTCTAGTCTCCTGGAATTCATGGAAGTCATCCTCAGGGCTGCCTTCAACGAGATGATGGCATGCTGGAGAGGTTGTCTGAGGGTTTGATACCCTTGATTCCCAAGGAGGGTGGCGACGGACTGGAGATTCGGCAATGGAGACCCATCACCCTCCTAGGGACGGCCTACAAAGTTCTGGCGAAGGCCGTCAACTGGAGACTGCAACCCTTTCTCCCTGACTTGATTCATGGAACACAGACAGGCGTTGTTTAGGACCCATGTTGCCCTAGATGGACCCACGTTGCCCTAGATGTTCGATAGCCTCTAAGACTATACAACATTGTATTTGGAACTACAAAGCTGCTCAATGGATTCAGAGCTCTATAGCTACTCAATGGCATGTCCTGAAGATGACACCGCCGACCCACTCCTTGGGTAACTCGCATGACCATATCTCTATTGTTCCCCTCAAACCTGATTTGTAGGCCCATCTGTGTCAATCAAACAACACCACCAAAACAAATATAGGCATCTGTCCTCATCCTTCCAAAAAGGTGTGCTATTCGAGTCCAGACTTTGTGTGACTCCCTGCACTCCCATAAGCAATGGTAAACTGTCTCTGAAGCTCTTGCACATCTTGAATATGCTGGGCTAGCGTCAATGACCAATTTCCACTAGTTGCTGGCAGGTCCACCTTGTAGAGAATGCCAAATAAAAGAGGAAATCTTCGTTTCCTTGTATAAGTGTCACGACCTCCACCAAAAAGCTTCTTGAATGTCAAGGGTGATCCCATAAGCCTCCCAATGCGGTCTAGAAGAAAGGACTCTTTGGATTTTTCCCAGAACCAAGTGTCTTGTGTTCCGCATAGTGTAATTGAAGAAGGGCATGCTTTTCATGCGGTTTAAAGCATCCCTCCACTCCCACTCATCGGGTCCCAATGCAAGTGTTTGATAGGACACGCATCATATAACTAGAGACTCCAAGAGTCCGTAATCATCCCTTGAGTTGGATCAATATAGATATGCTTTCTTGCCCTGCCCACCACTGTTACTGGCCGGATCAGCAGACCCTCAATGATATCCTACTCAAGACTTCTCTCCAAGAGACATCTTTTCGGAATGCAGTAGAAGATCGGTACAGCATCCTTACCCATAGTGGGGAGGCACATGACCTGAATAGGTACCCCTGTTCCTAAGAATACCCCAAACCATAAGTGATGAGGCCCGTCCACAAAGTTCCCTGTGATCCAGTGGTTAGGTATGGCTGCATTCACTTGCGTAATCCTCTGACTAGTGCCTCTCAAGTGCTGGGTGCGAATCATTCTTTCATCCTTCATGAGACTCATGCGCCTTTTCCAATCCAACAGTGAGGGGAGAAGAGTCGCTGAGGCAGCCCATTGGATATGTGTGGCTGCTCCAAGAGGTCTACCAAATTCATCCAAGATCAAGTCATTCCACACAATGGGCTGCTTGTAAGCCTCCTCAACTGATTGTGGAGGAATATGAACCAAGAAGCTCCTCATGCAATCCCAGGCTTGCAGAAGAGATCTCACCAAGGGCGAAGAAGGTGATCGGTGCTCTGCATCCGAGAAGGTAAAACGTGGGCTGTAAATCCAATCACCTCCCCTAATCGGAATGCACCTCGTAATCTGCTGCATAAGAAAGTCATTCCAAGGCTCAGTGCTGGGAAGAAATCCTCTGACTACTAGCTTACAAAGTAAAGCCTTACACTGCACCTCCGGGTCAATGATGTTCAATCCTCGATCTTGCTTAGGCATAATAATGGTATCCCAAGCCACTCTCACCTTGGTGTGTATAGTGCCATCTAATCTTGACTAAAGGAAGTTCCGAATAAGCTGACGGAGTTGACCAATGCATTTATGAAACACCCAACACAATGTGACAAACCAAGCAGTCTCCAGCAGCACTTGGTTACCTACCAAGGCTCTAGAGGCCAAATCAAGCTTCTTGCTATTCCAATGTTGAAGTTTGCTTTTAATGCTCATGAGCACAGGGGCAAAGTGTTGTGTAGGCAAGATGTCAATGCCAACCTGATAGCCAAGATATTTGGTAGTGCATCCTCCCTCAATCCAGGTAAACCCCACATCCAAACCCCAATCTATTTGCAGAGAGTCACTAATCCGAAATCCTGCATCCAAACCCCAATCTATCCGTGGAGAGTCACTAATCCAAAATCCCGCTAGTTTGTGCCAATTAACAGAGACGCCTGTTGCCAAAACATAACGTCTCTAAAGCAGTGTGGAAAGCATGGAGGCAAGGCTATGAAGCTTCCAAAAAACATAGCAATATTATTTGCTAACTCAGAGTCGAGTAACCCCTCCACTGTGCGATGAGGCAGCCTAAGGTTCGAGACCCCTGGGGTAACTTTGAGAAATGTGTTCATAGCCTCTGCTACTAAAGTAGTGGAGCTAAGGGGCATCCCTCTCTCATGGAGCGGGAGATCTGAAAGCGCTCACCACGCCCCCCGTAGGCTGAAATTGTGGTGTGGGTCTTCCTATACATGCATGAGACCCCGTTGATCCACTCTTAGGAGAAACCCATCCGTGCCATCGCGCTTGCCAAGAAGTCCCAATCCACTCTATCATAAGCTTTTTCAAAGTCAAACAAAAGAATGGCAAGGGGTTGTTGACTAGATTTAGCCCACCACTCCACAGCTTCCCAAAAAGAAAAGATATTATAAAAAATACTCCTTCCTTGGAGGAAACCATTGTGTTTATCATGAATAACTCTCTGAAGAACAGGATAAAGTCTCATATTTATTGCCTTCGCTAAGATTTTGTAAGCAGAACCAAGCAGACTAATGGGCCTCCACTATCTAATATTGGTATTGTCCCCACTTTTCGGGACAAGGTGGATGAGACCCTCTGTGATAAAAGGGGGCATCATACCAATACACCACATCTCCTGTAGAGTAGCAGTAACATCATCACCAATGTAATCCCAAAACTGCACGAAGGATGGAGAGCGGCCATCATCCCCTAGGCATTTGCCTTTCGAAAGGGCGTGCAAAGCACGTCTTAGCTTATCATACGAAAAGGGGGCATCAAAAGAGGCACACATATCATCTGTAAGCCTAGGCATGCGCTCCCAACTATCTATTGTGCAATATCTCTGTCCAAAGAGTGGGCCTCTGCCGGGAGCATGGTCTGATAAAAATCTGAGGCACCTTATTTGGATCAGTATGAAACATAGTAACATGAAACGTTTTGACCGTTTCGTCGTTTCGAAGGTTTCGTTTCGTTTCGTTTCATATGTTTTGGACGAAATGCAAAGGTTTCGAAATGACACTTCTCATATACACATACCAAATTTATGACATAGCCAACAGAAAGATGAAGGTGCATTTTTTGGGACTCCTGAATATGAAATTCATGATTTTGGGAGTAGGTTTTTTGGTATTTTTCAAAATTTGGGCAAGAAAAGGAGAAGGAAAGAAACAAGTTGGAAGGGAAGAGGAGAATAGGGAAGGAGGTGAGAAGAAAAGGAGAGAAAGTTGGAAGGCAAGCAAAAGAGAGAAAGAGGAGGTGGAAAGAGGAGGAGGGAAAAGGAGGGGTGGACCGTGGAGGAGAAGAGAGAAACAAGGGAAGGGAAGAGGCGGCGTGGAGGAGAAGAATTGAAGGAGCGAAGAGGACGACTGAGGCGGAGCAATGGGCTGCAGCCGGGTAGAAGCGTGGGATGCGTGAAGTGGTAAATGGGTAGCAAACGGGGCGAAAACGATGGCATAAATCACATTTGCAAAAAAAAAAAACTTCCATCCATTTTTTAAAGCTCACTTTACATTTGGGCGAAACACCATTTCGATGGCCAGATTTTGTTCTATTTCGAAATCTTTCGTGCCAGAAACGTTTCATGCCGTTTCGAGAGGGCAAAACACGTTTTTATGTTACTATGGTATGAAATTCTTCTAAAGAATATTGCAAGCATCTCCAAATGTCCCTATTGTGCATAGGTCCATGTGCTAAGAAAAACGGTTGTCCAAAATGGTTGATTAGCATGAAATGCAAACTCAACCCGCCTATCCACGGCTACTTGTAACTCACCTTTAATATTGGACAAAAGATCTGGGATCCAAGAGGACGTAGGATGCTTCTAGTGTTCCCTATGAAGCGCAGCCAACTTGTGTCTGATAGTTCGCTCCTTGTCTAGAGCCTCTTCCTTCTTGGCTAAGGCAACATAACGATAAGTGGCTAGTCCTCTCCAGGGCCAAAAGAAGCCTCTCTTGGGGGTCAGGATGACCACAAAGCCTCCAAATCTCTTGGCAACGACGTGTTACCGACTTAAATATCGACGCTAGCTTTGGTCAGAACGTTGGTATATATGCATGATGCACAAGAGGGCCACCCTTTGTCCCCGTACATTAGGTGTATAGATATTCAAGATACCCAACTTCAATCTCTCTTGCATAACCATAATCCAATGCACCCTAGCAGGTATGATAACACCATCGCCAATAACACGAGGCAAAAGTGATGTTGACCTTGAAATGTATACCCCACCTTTGGTCCCTTGTCCACCGGACCAAAAAGTGTTTCCAGAGAGGATCTTACGAGTTTTACCACAGTGGAACATATCCAATTTGTGCTTGTGCAGAAGCAACACATCCACATGTAATGGCAGGGTGGAGTTGATCCTTAACAAGGCGCTTCCTATTGCGCGCGGGAAGCCTCCATAGACCCTGCACATTCCATGAGATAAACCTCATGGTAAAGAGAGTGTTTTGATTCCGGACTCAAGCAAACGCTTGGCCAGAGTTTGGGCTCGCCTCTCGTAATGTTGTAAAAGGGGTTAATCCTTGGAGCAGAGTCCAATGTTAGCATGTTCACTCTGACTTGGACTCTGCATAGTCTATGGATACATGCACAATGCATGGATGTTTTGTGTGACACCATGACATAAATCGTGTTGCACATCCTACAAGGCCTCATAAGATGGCAACATGTCCCATGTATCCATACCAAGTGCATCTTGCGTATTGTCCATCCCAAGCAAGGATGACTCAACATAGTCATTCTGCCTTGATGCAACAACCTTTTGTGAGGATGACTTTGCAAACTTATCACTCTGACCCAATACATCATCACTGTGTACATTCTCTTTGGGAAGGGCCTCATCTTGTGCCCCAGCGTTCCCACTTGCGTGAGAGATGACCCGCCACTCCTGGCGGAAGGTTGGCCAAGGTGGAGCAATAGGGTGTGTTGCTTGGGGAGCGTGTTTGTGCCGCTCATAGTCACAAGGAAACTCCGTTTCGGGGCCTATTGGATCGGAAAGTCCGTTTCCAATGTCACCCGTTTCTCGTTTCCTTTGTGCTGTTTCTTGATGAAACTCTTAAGGTTGCATACAAAATATAACTATGTTGTTTCAAAGAAGCCGTTTCTTATCTGTTTTCATTTCCAAGATTAAGTCATTTCCGTTTCCGATAGCCTTGTCGTTCTTGTTCTGTTTCCTGTTTCATATGACTATGGTGCCGCCTCCTACGACCCCTAGCCCTAGAGCAATCCCGTCATGCAAAGTGTCCCACCTGGTGACAGTTTCGGCACTGGTCAGGTCTGCCTGATGTCTCCATACGTTGCTTCAAGGGGCCATTAGGTCCCAGAAGCAGCACAAAATCCTCAAAGGGCTCATTGTCAGGAGCCAACACCATAACCTTGGGAACAGCATAAGGCGTAGTAATGACTGCCTTGGCAGCAGGACTGGGAGAACTTGGGGTGGTGGGCACTTGTAGGAGTAGCCCAAAGGCTGCCCCAATGGCCTCCAATAGTGGCCATGAAGCATGTGAAAGAATTGGGAATCTGAGCGTGATAGGGTAACGGTTCCGGTCTTCTTCAGTAGGGTCGAACTAGTTAGTGTACGGTAGGAAGAAAATCTTCCTTTGGCCCAAAGGGAAGGGATTGCCCTTGAGCACTTCTGAGGCTGCCTCCTTTGCATCAAAGTCTACTTGGAAGAATGCTCTCCCAAGTAGCCTCACATCTTTAAAGTGGAGTGTGGAGTCGGAAGGCAATGCTGCTAGTGCTCAGTCGTGGGCTTGGATATAGGTGGGGTGAGAGCCAAAGATTTTTCCAACGAGTGTTGTCTTGTGAAAAATGGATGGTTTGCCCGGCCGGAGGGGATTGATTAGCCAGGATGCTATTTGGGATGAAAGGACAACTTGAAACCTGTTAAAAGAATATTCCGTTCTTGAGCGCGGTGGAGGAAGGACAGTGAAGAGAGAAGGGAGGCGGAGGGGAGGGCAAAAAGAGCAGGAGATGGCAGAGACAGTAGCAATGGCGGGAAGTAGAGATGGCGGGAAGTAGGGCAGGAGCAATGGCGGTGAAGAAAGGCCTGATGGTGGGCAGGATGATGGCCAGGGTGAGGTGAATGGCAGGCAGGAGGAGGAATGCGCAGCAATGAAGGGGATGGCGGGCAGGAGGAGGAATGCGCAGCAATGAAGGGGATGGCGGGCAGGAGGAGAAGTGCATAGAGAGGAGGGGAGGAGGGTGAATGGCAGGCAAGGAGAAGTGAGCAGCAAGCTGGATGATGGGCAGTCAGAGAGGAGGGGGCGTAGTGAATGGCGGGAAGGAACGAGAAGGCGCACAGGCACGGAGAGGGGCTTGTGACAGTATGGGAGCCTCCATTCAAGCTATGCTTATAGGCAGATTGACGAGAGGCGCTATCTACATTAATTGAGGCTCTATTGCCTGGCTTGCTCAGTCTTGACCACAGATTTTCTTTGAGGATAGGGACCATAACATTACCATTATGATTGACAGAGGGTTGGCCCTGAAGTGCATGCTCCAGGATATTCGTCTGTCTCACTACACACTACTCTTGGGGAGGGTTGACACTGCTTGGGAGATTATCGCCAGCATTACAGCGTGTTGGCAGATTTGGAAAGCCAGATGCACAGAGGTGATTTGAGGGCATTCAGATTTATGACACCCAGTGCATCTGTACTATTTGGGGAGATATCATTCATACTCTTATGGCTACTTGGGTTCGTATTTGGGGGCCGTCCAGGTGAGGGCAAGCAAAGCACACTATCTTCATGAGAGTGGGATCATGGGATCTTCTCATGGACTCCCAGTGCACTTTCACTTACATGGCATCACCGTGCTCCTGTTTGGCTGCGGCTATCTTACACTCTATGATGAGGATCTCGGTCTTTCAGCAATGAGTTTTGTACTTGTTCTTTCTTACTTAATAGAAATTTTTTTTTTTGGCAGAAAGAAAAATTTATATCAGAAACTACATGGACAGATCTGCACACCCTCAGCCACCTTTCAGTGTGGTCATCTCTACTTTTTATCTTCCGAGTCTGTTAGATGGACTGACCTTTGAAGTTTTGATTTGGGTCTCATAGGCCTTGGAAGAAAATATCCTAACTAGATTAGAGCATGCATAGAGAGATCCCAGCGACATGGAGTTTCCATTGTGACCTCCAGACAGTCAACTGCGGCTAGATGCTTGTGGATGACATGCACAGTGCATCAGAGGCCTAGAGCTAAGCACTGAAGATCAACAGGTAGGTGATGGCACACCAAGGGACACATTTCTTCAGGCCATTTTTGATCTTATGTCAATCTATGAGTTCATATTCCCCACACCCATCATTGGATGAGGTCTTGACATGGCTGTGTAACCTTGTCATGCTTGACACTTTTCAAATTGTGGCAACTATCGATAGTGATTGCGACACCAAACAGTCATCTTGTTTGTGTTTTGGGAACCCTTAGAATTATTGAAGATTGCCGAGTTCGACATATGGTACCCTCACTATCTACTAGACAGACTTTTAGTTTCCAACATGCACGTTTGTGTATGTGTACTCACAGACTCGCACTCATGTATGTTTACATGCACGGGCACACCTGTCAGATTTAGGAACAGGTTGAAATCCTCAAAGCTAATGATAAATTGATTTTCTGCTTTTCTCGATTGCCCACCTCAGGAAGAAAGAAAATGGTGATTTAAACTTATTGGGAGTGTATGTGGTTGTCCCCCTGGTTGTAGAATGCCCAAGTGTATCTTTATTGTGGTTGTCTATCGTGGTTATAGAGTTGCCAAAGGGCTTCTCTGATGGCTGTGTCATATTTTTGTATGGTCAGATTAGCTCTAGTTGGGTAATGGGTTGGTGGCTTATCAAGGGAAGATGTTGTCTATGCATTAGCAAATTCGTCTTCGTCTTTAGTTTACTTGAAAGTTGTTTGCTTGATTCAGGTTCACAAGGGGAAATACCCAAACAACACTGCCACCAGATTCGAGGCTTAGATCAGGACGCCTTTGTGCTGCTGTAGAGGACGTGATCCGATATGTTGAAAAGGACATGTCCAGCATGAGAGAAGACATTGGGTCAAGAGAGAGGCAAAAGCGTGCCATTGAAGTGTCATTGCAGAACTTAAGGGAGGAGTCACAGAATCACAAGGTATATTTGAGCTCTCATTCTGTGTAGTAACTGATTTGGAAACTATGACATGGATATATAAGCTTGTTCTTGCCACAGAGAAGAAAAAGAGATTTGCAGATGCACATATCAAGGCAGGAGTTGAAGCTAAGGGACCTGAGAAATGCTGTGGATGCAGATGCCAACCTGGGTCAAGATCCGAATGTTGATGAGCTTGAGCAAGAGATTTTGGTATGCAAAGAGCGGCTTGGGACTATCCCTTTGTTTGAGATCTGACCATTGATTTGCATTATAACACGCTGTGGGCATGGAGAATGGAGAATCGCTCGTGATTATTATCTAATTGTGGTCTTGTGTAACAGAAGTTGAAGTCAGAAATACAGTCTAAGGAGGATACCTTGGAGAAGTTGAAGATCAGGCGGTCAAAAACACAAGAGAATATGTCTTCTACACGGTCTGAGATAGATTCATTACATGGTAAGTTTTATAAAACCAGTCAAATATGCAGTTTCATGTGCTCAGTCAAAGCCTTTCGGTTTTGTGAGAGTAAGCAGCTCTTTTGTCAAAACTGCACAACAGAGGCAGCAAAGGATGACATTGAGGCATTGCAGGCAAGAGAGAATGAACTTGTAGCAATTGAAGAAGAAATTGCAAAAGGCCTCAATGTAAGTCTCACAAATCTGCATGAAATGGCCACCCCTGTGTTTATTATATATCTCAAGCATGTCCGCATGTGTAATAAAAAAAGGAGTAGCGGTCTGTGCGAAAGAATTACCACAAGGTCGTAGGTTAGATTGACACATACCAGCATACATGTAAACAAGCATGTACAATATGTACATGTAGCTTACTTCAAAAACATGTAGAGGCAAATCATTTCACTAAAAGCATGATCACTTTGTTGATACATTGTACTCTTCAACATCCGCTCTCAAGAGTACACGCATCAGCCATAGTTGCTTTCGTACGACACTGTTGTAGGGTACAGTACGATATCTCACGATTCCATACGGACTGTTTTTTTTGGCCCCCCCCCCCCCCCCCCCCCCCCCCCCCCCCTCCCAAGCATAGATGTAAACGAGCATGTACAATGTGTACATGTAGCTTACTTCAAAAACATGTATTTTACTGAAAGGCAAATAATTTCACTGAAAGCATGATCACTTTGTTGATACATTGTACTCTTCAACATCTGCTCTCAAGAGTACACGCGTCAGCCATAGTTGCTTTCGTATGACATTGTCGTATGGTACGATTCCGTACGGACCTTTTTTTTTGGCCCCCCCCCCCTTTCCCCCCCCCTTTTTTTTGACTGTTGTGGGGCTTGCTTGCTTTTGGTGACCTTTTAGGCTCAGCAACCAAGGATCTATGGATGTTGAGTTTTGGTGTGGATGCCAAGGATATGTTCTCTATCCTTGTGATCACTGCTCTGTATTTGGAGGGTTGAGGTGAGGCACCTTCCTTAGTTAGGGCAACAAGAAGAAAAGGCTTCTCCTCAAGCCTCTCTCTCTTTGTGTCTTCGCAGACCGTCTTCCAATAGTTGGGCCTTGGCCCTTGGCCTTGGGTGGGGTGCCTTGGACTCTTTGGCCTCCCTTTAAAAAGCTCTCCTCCAACCTTCTCTCCGTCACAAGTTTCAAGCTCTCAAGCTCAAACGTTCATAGCTCTAGCCTCTCAAGCTCAAGCTCCCATTGCTCTCATATTGGGTGCGTAAATTGTGTGTCTAATTGATATTTTTGCATGAGTTCTGGCTAGGGGGCCTGGGAACTCTTTGCCCTGGTACTCGGGACAAACACAACCAAATTTGTATAAAGAGGGATCCCACCAATACAGTGGTTAGGCGGTTCGCTAACCCATGGGCCGGTTGGGGTTAGGCTGGATTGGTGGATTCCTACAATAAATTTCAGTTATGTTCAAGTTACGATAGTTAAAGTAAGTCACAGGGTGTGAGACCCCTCTGTCCCCTCCGTGCACCGGATTCCCAGTTGCTAGCAGCCGAAGTAGCTTCCTCTTGCGTGGGGCAGGGTTTCCCACTCGGGGCCTCGCCCTCGAATTTCCAGAGACGGGACCAAACTGATGGTCATTCCGAAACCGAAACCGGGAAAATTTTCCTTGTCTGAAAAACGGGGACGATTCCATCTTTTTGATTGTCTTAACGAGTTTTCTAATGGAGTCAAGAGACTAAACTATCCTTCACCTGATTAAACCAGATAGAAGGAAAACTATCACTGACTTAGCTTGAAGAAATCAACGCTTTTTTTTTAACCGAAATCAGGCACAGCCGTTGATCTAATCATTTGAGGAAATCAACGCTTTTTTCTTAACCGAAGTTAGGCATAGCCATTGATCTACTCATTTGAAAAATTCTTTAGGTTTTTTTATTTAACTACTCGAATTCTAAGCGTATTCCTATTATTTCAATTTAATTATTAAAACTCCAGTGATTCCAGCCTAACCACATCCGGCCCATGGGTTAGCCACCACCCAACCACTGGAATCGGTAGAACCAGACAATTACTCACCCACCCATAATTGAATGCCTTTCTTAACTTTTGCTTTTGAATACAGATACACATACACTCCTCTTTAAAACTTTAACTTATATAAAATAATCCATTGACAAACAGTTATTGGTTACAGATGCTCTCTATCTTTTCAAATTGGTAATCCATAAATTTGCGTGTTTTTTTTTTAAATTGTACTTCATCGTATCATATTCCAAAATTTCTTATGGTACGGTAAATCCCCATACGATATCATACCGTACCGTATCGTACGACCGTACGTGAACAACTATGGCATCAGCCCACCTGTGAAACTGTAATGCGGCGAATTAGAGAGCCCTAATCTTGTGGTTAAAGAACTATTAATGAGAATAACACCAGACAACTCTTAACCAATTCGCACAACCAATAAGCATAGTACACCATGCTAGGGCTGGAATGGGCTGACGACGCACCCCCCCCCCCTACGGAACACTTTATTCCAATATAGTGTTTGAGTACAAGATAATGGGTGCCTAGCACCACATTTCGAAGTGTTTTTTTATAGGAGTGTTTTTCAGCAGCAGTGTTTGTTGATTTCTTCTTGTACCTAATATGGCAGCACACATGCTATTATGTTGATAATCATGGATTTCTCAATCAAGCTAATGATCTCGAACTGTGTACGAGTGTTACTAGGCTGAAGCACACTACAAAGGTATTATGCAAGACAAAGTCATGCATGATATTCGAAATCAAGAAGCAGAAAATGAGAGACAGAAAAGGAAATTTGAGGTGCTTCTCCAGCTTTCCTATTTATTATTAGCTTACCATGTTGTAGACTCTCCTATCTTTTGTTTTTCTTGAATTTATACTTTGCATTTATTCTACATTGATGTAATTACAGCAACCTCTGTGTTACCTTAGGAAACTGTAGCAAAAGCATCTGAAATATGCCACAAGGAAGAGCTTGACAGCCTTGATGTTCCTCAAAAGAGCTCTGAACAACTAAGGATTGAGATGGAACACCTTAAAGTGAGGCTTCGTCGCGAAGAAGGAAGGTATGTGACCTCCTCTAAGATACTTATACGCCTTCTATGTATCCTTATTGATGTGAAGCGGCTCCCAGAGAGATTGATGACTCCCAGGGGGACCACTCTTCAGCCTGACCCTAGAATATAGAGTATACCAAGAAGAGGGATAGAGATGGCCTTTTCAGGATGCATCTTTTAGAGACTTTTCTCATGCTAGATCCAAGGCCACACATAATGGAGTTCGTGTAGATGATGTATTTCAGTGATAGTCACTTGCCCTTGGCCCAAAAGCAGACATTCCAGGTGAAGAGAGTTGGCCACAATGCAAAATTGAGATGCTACTGCTGCTCCGTGGGGTCTCCTTGATTCACAGAAACTTATTGCTGAGATTCATGACCGGATGATACATGCTTGTATCTTGTATGTACACCTTACTTATGCACTCGCCAGATCTGTAGGAAAGCACCCTTCAATGTACATGTAGTGGTTTGGCTTGGAGCACTTGTTGTTCTTGGAGTTGTGCCCATGGGTGAGGCAGACTATTGTATTCACCACAATTCACAAACTCAGGGAGCCAAGCCATGTCTTGTTAACATGCTAAGGCTAAATTGAACTCCAACCTTAGCAATGTTTGAGAAATTCTTATTTGACATCTTTCCGTCGTGGATTTGATGCACTTACAGCTTACCCCACAATCTGGAGCTACTCAGAATTTTCTTTCTTATTTTAAGCTTCATGCCATATGGTATGATTTTCTAATACATGCTGTTTCACCACCTTGCTCTTGACAGAAATGACTTACATAAAATTACAAAGTGGGTGTTAAAGTCCTATCTCTTTCTGTATGGTGCTGAAGTGGTGAGCTTTCTTGATGACAGGCATGAAGAGTCCGCAGATGAAATAAGGAACAGGGTCAACAGGCTACAACGGCGGGTAGAAAAGAAGCAAAGTCAGTACAACGCTTACAGAAGAAAGCTTAGCGTATGGCATTTATTTTATCTTTTCCTTTCATCTTTGGTTTGATGTTAGTTTTTTCGAAGTGCTCTAATTGGTGTAGCCTTATTTGTCCTTGTTTCCTCAGCACCTGCTGTTTTTCCTTTGCACCCTAGATTTCTGGTTCAGTTTAGGTCAAGCAGCTTGCTTCCATAGTTTTACCATCCCTCCCATCTCCTTCCCCCTCCTTTTGTTTCTTTCTTCTTGCATTTTCTTTTCTCTGCATTCCTTTCCATTTTCTGTCTTCTCCTGCTCCCATCTCCCTTACTCGGCTCATCCCTGCTGCTGACATGGCATTTCACATTTCAGCCCCCTCAAAGTCCCACTTCCATCTTTATTTCTGTTTTCCCTTCTCTAATTCTTTTACCTATGGTCTTTATGCATCCTGTGTCTATTCTTGGGTGCTGATGCCATGAGTGGCGATGCCATAGCACATAACCTATGCTATGCATGATGGAGTTGACGATTTGAAGCTTTGTGAGTAGACTCTCATGGCGACAAGATCGCACTTTAGCTTTTGTTAAGTTTGGGAAGTAACATGAACTTTCCGTCGGTATATATCCTTTGTTGCTTTTGACATAATACTCTTGAGGCTATCAATGCTTAAACACAGGGATTTGACAGTCTAAACATATTTTGCCAGATGGTAGAACAAGCCCTAGATCGAAGACTTGAAAAGTTTCATAGGAACTCCTCGTATTTGAAGAAACAGCTTACTTGGCAGTAAGTGTCCTAGCTTGCCTGCATTGGCGAAGCATTCCTTATGTAGCTGAAAAATCAAAGCTGTTTTGCTTTTGCAATATTCAAGTTAATCCTTTCTTCTGTGTAATTACAAAGGTTTAATGGCCATCTACAAAAAAAAGGTATGAGCGGGAAGATTCAAGTTGACTTTGTTGAAGAGACGCTGGCAATACAGGTTTGTTTGCATTCCTAGCAACAGTGTAGTACAAAGAAACTAAAATACTTTTAAGATATTTGAGTTTTTTGTGTGGAGATCTTTTAACAGAAGATGGCAAAGCTACTGGGTTTTTTTTTTTGTGGATGATATGTAAAAAGCATGTAGCATTTGCTGATATCGTCAAAGACCTCGATTTGCCAGGTTTTACTTGGGCCCGATTCACAAGTGTCTGGGCCACATTTCAATGAATCATGCTGGCAATGCTTTATTGGGAAAAAGTTGTCCAGTTGGGAGTTGCATTCACAAACAAGGTGCACATATTTGCTAAAGGGGTCAATACCATGCTGATTTACAGACGTGAACTCGTGAAAAGGCCCACCACAATGGACTTGAAAGAGGGGAATCACGTCCAACCTGGACAGGCTGCCTTCGATCCAGTCATTTCATTGTTCCCCCTTCATATGCATTTGATAGACTTGCTGCTGGAACTAGCAAAGCTTATATATGGTTAGTACTTACTACACGTCACATATAAACCTTGGGGGATGTTGTAGCATTAGTCTACTGATCGCCACCAGCAGCCCCACTGTCTGCCATGCAGCTTGTCCTGCATGTTATCAGTATTATCTGTTGTTTGGCCAGAAGCCCTAGGTCAAGCTTCACGTCCTCAGCTACATTGCTTCAGCAGTGCCTAATCTGTTCTTCCATGAAGCATAGATCAGTGAGAAATATTACTAGCAGCTCCAAGCTACCTGCAAGTAGCCAAGGTCGGTGGCTTCAGCAGCTCCGCTGTGGTACCTGTTGCCAGCAGCTCCCCAAGGAGTAACCAAGAGGATTCTCCTTTTCTTTGGTTGAGCATGTTGTATTGTCTCCACCCTTACACCTAAGGACAGACAATGCATATATGGAGGCTGTTCACATGGAGTTAAGCTGAAAGCTTTTGTTTGTTGTTTGTAAGATCTGTGATTGCAAACCTCCTTCGAGGCTGTTCATATAGAGCTAAATAAGAAGCTTTCATTTGTAGGAGCTGTCTATAAGCGGACTGTGCACATGTGCGCTAATGTTCAGCCTGTTTTTGGCTGTTTAGTTTTCCATGGCTTTTACTCACAACACGAGTCTTTTGACTCTTGAGCTATGTGTTACAGGTTCAAATGCCTCAGGATGCTTCCAACAACATGGTGAAAGACACTCGTGGGTTATCTGGTGGTGCCCCCCTTTCTCCTCTAGTAGTCCATTTTTTAATGATGCAGCTTTACATATGGCTGGATTAATGGTTAACTGAAGCACAACTTGGGCACTTATTTCATGTATGCTCTCGATTCAGGTGGAGAGAGGTCTTTCTCAACTCTGTGTTTTGCGCTAGCTTTGCAAGAAATGACAGAGGCGCCATTTCGGGCAATGGATGAGTTTGACGTTTTCATGGTATTTTTGAAACGAGAAACTTAAAGGTTATTGGGAAGATCAGCCCATATGTTCATTTGTATGAATTTGACCAATTTATTCTGTTAAAACCTACTTTAACAGGATGCAGTAAGCCGGAAAATAAGTTTGGACACAGTTGTGGACTTCGCAGTTGCACATGGGTCTCAGTGGATCTTCATCACACCGCATGATATAAGGTCTCTCTCTCTCTGTGAAAATGGCCTTTTGAAGACGTTAATATAACATTTCATTTCATTTCATTTCTGTCTCACAATCATTGTGAAAATGCGACAGATGTGCATCCTCTGGACAGTGGCCTTCCTTGTGGCCCTATATCCTTCATAGTTGTTTCCGTAAGGCATGCAACGCAACACCGTACGGAATACTGTATGATGCGATACCGTACGGGCTCATACGGGTTTTTTCAAGAATTTTTTTTTCCTTTTTCTTGGGGGGGGGGGGTAATGGTCTATGGCTGTTTGAGCTTCCTTCGTACTATGATACGGGCTCATACGGATTTTTTCAAGAAATTTTTTTCCTTTTTCTTGGGGGGGGGGGGGGGGGGGGGTAATGGTCTTGTTTCTGCTTGTCTATGGCTGTTTGAGCTTCCTTTGTACTATGATGCTTCCCTCCTTTTAAAAATACTCCATATCTCGAAATTGGAAATACCTAAGTTTATAAGTTTTTTTTTTAAAACGCCGTATTTTATCGTACGATAAGAGTTTTTTTTATATCATACCGTATTTTCTCATATGGTATTGTATCGCATGAATCGTACGGTATTGTACTTGACAACTATGATATCCTTGCATCTCCGCATTGGGTCTAAGCACTCACTCTAGCACCGATCTATAAAGCTTGGCTAGTGGGTGGCCAATCATGATAGTTTTGTAATTGCCAGGATATGATGGGTCCCCGCCTTTGAGGATGGGGTTGATGGTGTTGGTGGACCAAGAAGTTGGGAAACTGTAATATAGAGCGCTCTTGAACATGTGACATGCGAAGAGAGGGGCAAGGGTGTTACATGCATGTGCCATATGCTTTGCCTGTAATCCCTCATGATCCTAGGCATGCTCGTTTCAGATTTTGTGCATGGCTGTAGGGACATTAGAAACAGCGACTAGGGTTGATGAGGTAGGGCGAGGGGGTGGTGGAACAAAGGGGTAGTTGGTTGGGTACGGGGTAGAGATATTGTGTGTATGTGTGTCAGACGAGTTGGTGGAGAGAGCGCTCCTCGGCCGCCGAAGACCTGCTCTCCTGCTCCGTCGACCTGCTCGCCTGCTCCCTCGTCCTGCTCGCCCCTTTTGGGTGAGCACGTGTGGTGAGGTGCTTGTCCCTGGTCTGTATCGGGCTTCATTCCTGGACTGTGTCGGCCTTGCAGTAATCTACGCGACCTTCTGAGGGTTCCCAGATGCACTTTTTTCTCATCGCCAATCTGCTCTTCTTCCTCTCTTCCGCGACCTGTGTGCGTGTATAGGAGTGTGTGCGTGTGTGTCTGTGCCTCGCTACAGGTCACTTTTTTCCCTTCTGTGTAAGTCGCTACAGGTCTCTGTTTTTCCCCTCCTTGTAAGATTGTACTCCAATAGCGCTATCCCCCTTTTTTTCTGATCCGTGTCTTCCTGCTAAATCGAATAGTCTCGATGGCAGAAACAAGCAAGTATTATGTCAAGAGAGCTCTTTCTCCTGAACCTAAAAGACAATCAAGGGAATCTTTGCCCCCCATAGCTCCTTCAACTGAAGATGCTTCCTATGTGTTTGACATGTTGAATGAGGATTTTCAACAAAGTAGAAGAGAATGGATACTACCTGCTCCGGAACTCACTTACAAGATGAAGTTGCCTTCTCTTGTGCATCCTCTGAAGAAGCTCTCTCAAACTGCAGTCATCATCTTTTTTCTAGGTAAAATACCCTCGGCTAATGATGTGGGACAATGGGTGAATTCTCTCCTAGGTGGATGCTATGTAGAAGGAGTCTATTTTGCCTCCAGAGGATTTTATGAAGTTCATCTCTTGGATGCATTGACAAAACAAAAGATGCTGGAAATGTCCCCTTTATTTTTTGGTCGTCAAATGGTGCACATCATGCCTTGGTCTCCTAATAAGGATTATCAGAATCTCATTAAACATCACTGCCCTGTATGGGTTGAAGTCGTTGATTTCCCAGATTACATGAGAACAGAGCTTCCAGGCTTAGCGATGACATTGGGACAAGTGATCTGGCCCCCTCGTCCCACAGGTAACAAAAATCGTTTTTGCATCTTATGGGATACTGATAGACCAACCCCCTCTTCTATTGCAGTTGAGATTGAGGGTGTTAATTTGGGAAAGAAATATTTCACTTTGAAGTGGGGCATTTTTGCTGGAGCTTGTTTCTCTTGTCACAAGTTCGGGCATCTAGCTTCTGAGTGTTCCTCAATCCTTCATCCGCCTCCTCCAGCTGCCATTCCTCCGCCATCTAATAAAGGAGGTCAAAAGACTTATGTGGAAAAGACTGAAGCTAAAGGAGCAAAGCCTTCAGTTCATACAGGGAACCAAGCCAATTTAGCCCAAAACAAGGATAAAGGAAAAAGCAAGCTAGTGGAAAATATTTCATCTTCTCACGAGGGTTGGCAGAATGCAAAGAAGACGGTGCCTCTCAAACAAAGACCTCTCCAATCTTGCAATTGGGATGCTTCTGCTCCATCTCTTGGTCAACCTTCTACCTCTTCGGACAGCCCCATCTCAAAGGCATGGGTCAATGCAGTTAAGAAGGGTATTCCACTTTGTGAAGAAGATGATTTAGTCAGGGAATTGGATTTTGAGGGTCAGCAAGACCCTGTGGCAATGGCAGAGGCTTGATGCCTCCCTTTCTCTTTGAGGACTGCTCATCTCTTGTACATATTTTCATGCGTACTTCTCTTAAATGTTTTTCTTATAATATACAGGGCCTCTGCAATCAGCATAAATGGAGGCTCCTATGGCATTATATAAATAATACTCATCCAGATGTTGTGTGTCTGCAAGAGCATAATCAGCATTCTTTTGCTGGCCAGCATGGGTTCTTTTCAAGCTATGATATATTTTATGCAGGATCTGGACAATTCTCTGGGCTGTGCATTTTAGCCAGGCATGATCTGCAGCCCTGTGTAGCATATAATGATCTTTGTGGCCGATGGATGATTATCCAATGCATGATCAATGGAGAGATTTTTGAAATAGGCTCCTTGTATGCCTCTCAAATTTCAGCTTCCAGAGCTCAATTGTGGGACTCCATAAACCAATATCCTTGGTCTTCAAATGCTCTACTTTGTGGTGATTTTAATAATTCTCCTCACTGCAAGGACAATACCACACATAAATCCCATATGCTTCCCTCTGAAATTCAGCGATGGGAACATATGACTTCTTCTCTTCATACTGCAGATTTATGGACAGCAACTCACCCTTCGGTTTTGGGATTCACATATCATCATAATGCTTTTACAGAATATTGGGCCAGGCTTGATAGATGGTATCTTATTCATGCTCAGCAATATGATGATTATACATGTCAAATGTGGACTGATTATTCTCAACAACTATCTGATCACACTCCACTCTGGCTCAACCTTTCTTTTGGTATGCCTCTGGATGATATTCAGCTCTCTTTAGTCAGACATTTGCAGGTTAATCAATTATATCTTTCTCATGAAAAATTCCAGCAAATGATCAGATTGGCTTGTAAGCCATTGTTATCTCATGCTCAGGAGGATCTGGATTTTGCTTGGAACTCTTTTGTACATCGTATTCAAAATGTCATTAAGGAATATGGAAGATGGTACATGGGCAGAAACCAGACAGCATATCCAGTGGGCAAAATCATACAAGCAGTCCTTGGTACAGATTAGCCATCAAAGGTCTCTTTCTGCTTCTGAACAGAATTCATTGTCTTGTGCTTCTTCCATAATTGATGCTAATGATAAACGCAAGCTTTCCAAATGGCAGACAAGGGCTAGAGTTAAACCTATGCTAGATAAGGGCTGCTCCTCGAAATCTTTCTTTCGAAACTTACACACGTACAGACAAAGTCAATCTATCATGAGAGTCAGGAAACCGGATGGTCTTTGGACCCAGACTTTATCACAGCTAGAAAAACAATGTCTGGATCATTTTCGGCTTCTTTTTTCTCTACCATCTTCTTCTACATCTCAGGCTGCATTGGCTCGGAGCAGATTTATTGAGCTTGTTTCTCCTATTGTTTCTTTTCAAAAAGCTTCAATGCTAGAAATGTCCTTTTCAGATACAGAATTGGATGAAGCCCTCAAGCATTTGGGTAAACATAAATCCCCAGGTTGGGATGGTTTGACGGTTGAATTTTTTGTAGCCTTCTGGGCTGAATTGAAGGGTCCAATCTTGAAGCTTGTTAATGTAGCCTGGCAGCATCAACATCTTCCCTCAGCTTGGAGCATGGTCTACCCAAAAAACCTCTGTGTGAGACAATGGATGATTGGAGGCCTATCACTTTGATGCCTGTTATATATAAACTTATTGCTAAAATGTTGGTACACCGGATAAAGGATATCCTTCATGATGGACTTCATCCCAAGCAATATGGTTTTGTTCCAAGAAGGCATATACATGATAATATCTCCAATACTCTCATTGCAATGGAATATGCAAAATACTTTGCTCAAGATGTCTTGGTCATGCAGGTGGATGTGGCAAAGGCATTTGATACGGTGCAGTGGGATTATGTTTCTCAAATCATGTCTAAACTTGGTTTTGGGCCAAAGCTAGTTAATGTTATATATTGGCTTTACTCAGATTCCACTGCTCAATGCTTTATAGGGAAACATTTGTCTGAGTCTTGGACTCTAGAACGATCAGTTCGGCAGGGATGCCCTCTCAGTGCTCTGTTCTATGTTATTGCTTCGCATCCTTTGCTTCTTTACATGGATCATCTGGTTGATACTAGACAGTTAGAGGGGCTTCAAATTTCTGGTTCACGGCCTTTCATTGCACAGGCTTATGCAGATGATTCATTCTTCATGCCAAAGAACAGTCCTTTGGAGCTTCGTCTATTGATGGATACTCTTTCAGATTTTGGGTTGGCAGTTGGTTTAAAAATTAATTTTCAGAAATCAAAACTCTTACCTCTTAAGCATTGTGACTGGCATGCTATCCTGTGGCCCGGCCAGATTATTTATCCGGAAAGTATAGTAAGACACTTGGGCTATCCCATTGGCTGGAAAATTAGAAATAAGCAACAAATATCTTGGGTGCTAAACAAAATTAAGGACAAATTAGAATATTGGAAGATCTCCACTTGGCCATTACATGTACGGCTTCGAATTGTTCAGTCCATTGTTCTGGCTTATGTCCAATTCTACCTTCCTCTCTTACATTGGTCATCTCTAGATCTTTCTTCTTTTATGTCTCAAGCCATGGAGATTTTTTGGAAAACTAAGCTTCATAAAAAAGCTTTAAGGTTGCTCAAAATGGACCTGCTTTGTTCGCCAAAAATGCATGGTGGTTTGAATATTATAAACATCAAATTTCATGTGCTGGCAAGAAAGATCACTATGCTCAAAACCTTTTTTCAACAAGAGCAGCCTTGGTCTATCATGTTGGCATTTTTGTGTGGTCGGATGCGCACAAATGCTTATGGTCGTTGGTTGGTTGATCCATCGGAAGTAGTACTTGGCAAATTTCAAGGTAAAATCCCTGGTTGTCCATTTTCTACTTCCTTGATTCAGGATTGGAAGAAAGTGCTCTCTCGCATCAAATGGTCTCCCCATCCTGCTTCTATAGCTTCCTCGCTTCGAATGGAAAGCATACATTGGAGTGCTGTATTTTACTCTCCCCTTGCTGTACAACAACCAATCAGAGCTTACAATCTTATGAAATTGGGCATCCGGTTCATTGACGACGTAGTGGATACTAGAGGGCAAATTCTTTCTTTTCCGGCAGCATGCCAACAATACAATCTTGGGATGCATCATAGATCTATATGGAAAGCTATTGCAGATCTCTTACTCCCTTTCATTCCGATTCCAACATTGGATGTAAGAGACAGGCTTCAAGATTGGCATCTTCAGTCTTCAAGTTCAAGATTATCCTCTCAATCTTTGCATCTATTGACTTCTATACAGGCTTATCGATTGATATTACCTCCTCCATGGATTGCTCAGCATGCTAATTCTCTTTGGCATCTGGATAAGTCTTTAGCTTGGTGGAAAGCAAAATTGACATTGATATGGAAGTTGAAAATGCCATTGAAACAGAGACTCTTTCTCTGGAGATGCATTGTCGGTATTTTTCCAGTGGGAGTGAAATTGGCTCAAAGAAGGATTGCCTCTCCTCTTTGTCCAAGATGTCATAATACTACTGAGAGTGTTCCGCATTTATTGTGGTCTTGTTCATATTCCAGAGACCTTCTGGACAAGATCTCCTATTTTTTATCTCTCAGATTTCCTGCACACAGGTTCTGCAAGTTTTTCTGGATGTTTGGCACGTTATCAGCTTCTTTGTCACAATATTCTCTTTTCTTCCATTGGATCAGATACTGGGCCTTATGGACCCTCTGGCTACAGCGAAATCATGCATATCTGAATTCACCCCTTCAGCACCCTTATGAGTTCTTCCGAGCCTCGTTGCGGCAGTCCTTATATGATGCCGTGCATGAGGAAGATTTGGATGTTTCTTGTGTTCAGCTTTTCTTTTACTGTTTCTGATGGATAGGGCATAGGCTCTTTTCTTGAGCACTGCCCTGATCTTGCACAGATCTTTTTTACTGCTGTTTTTAAGTTCTAGGGTTCAGACATCCTCTTGATGTCAAACCCTTTTGTACATTTATGATATAATGCAATTTCAACTGGTTTTACTAAAAAAAAAGTATGTGTGTCAGACGAGAGGATTACTGATGGGTGTGGGTGGTTAGTGCTCCAAAAGCTTGCACCAGGCCTGTTTACTGTCCGCGCTCAAAAAGAGTTTCTCTCATCTGACCAGAAAGACTTGCTTGTTGCGTGGACTACGGCGTTGGAAAATCAGTTGCACTTCATGATTCGTTCGGTTGCTTGCTCTTGTAGGAGGCGAAGGTGGGTGCCCTGACACTCATCATCATTCCAACTGTTTTGAGGCCCGGATCCACAAAGGGGCGGTATGTGTATGGGAAGAAGTTTTTTGTGGAGTTATGCTAGATGGTGGTAAGCTGGAATGTGAGTGTAACGAGCGGGACGGAGGGGTCAAGCTCAGAGAGTTTCTGATAGATGTTGGTGATACGTATCATCTAGATCGTGATGAGAGTGGATCTGTGTGGTGAAAGACTGTGCGGAGGGCGGTGTGCTAGGGAAAGAGCCAGATATGGGGAAGGAAAGAGGAATAATCAGTAGGGGGAGGTGGGGTGCTGAAGTCCTGGATGTGAGTTGCCAAAGCCGGAATTTTAATCAAATAATCCACTGTGCTAGAGTCTCCACCATGTGGAAAGAAACTGTAACAGCCAAATAAGGGCCCTTTGTCTATCCTGTGATATATAATGAGCCCCTGGGTAACTCCCATGTCAAGGAAGTACCTGCCAAAGGTTGTGATGATATGCCAATTCCTGTGATGTAGGCTGAACATATGCAAGCTACAATGTGTACAAACCTGTCCCTTGGAAGACATAATGGATGTAACGGAAGCAGGGGGTTTAAAACACTCGACTATTAATGCAATTAAACACATGCATTTACACCATATTAAAATAAACATGCTCATAAACCACTTGGTCATTGATCACATCCACAAGAAAGCTGTATATAAATTTGCACTGGTGACACGGCATTGGGCTAGAATGGGCTGACCCCCCCTTGGACATCTTTATCATCAAGGAGTATTTCACCTTGACAAGCTTTGGGTGCTCACCTGATCACCAGGGTTCTTGCCAGATTATCCACATACGACATGAAAACATCACAATATCTGTATACAAATGATTCCATCAATCTTGGCCAATATCTTGTGCGTGATTCTTCCCCAAAGACCTTTGCCAATGACATATAGAAATACAGGGGTTCCCAATCACATAAAAATCAATATTTGCAAATACATTTGATCGTGAAAATGCCAAATAATAGCCATAATGGAAATATTACATAACCTGAGCCTGTATAAAGGCGGGCAACCAACAGCTTCCAAATCTGTCTAGGCAGTTGGGAATCCAAAAATCAGCAGAAATTTCACTTGGCGAGAACAAAAAGTGCCCGGAACTAGCCGATTTCAATTCTAATGACTTCTTGGTTGATTGTACGGTAGTTCTGCACATGTCCGTACAGATCCGTATAGTGGTGTCCTTAAACCCGTATAACCTCATACGTGCCTTGGTAGCTGTGGGAAAGTGCGCAAAAGTAAGAAGAAGGTGGTAATTTGATAAAATATGGCCCCTTTTTTTGTTATTTTTGAACCTTGGTCATCCATACCAATATTTGTGAAGTCCAACACTTGTAAGGTGCCCATCCATGAAGTCTACAACCCCTTCCTTGCCATGTCTTGGGCGACGAAATACCAAAACTCAGCCATAAACATGTGAAATGCTTTACTCCCGTATAACCCATAGTTTTTCCATACAGCAACCATACGGCAAACGCATACCGGTGTGGAAGCACGAAAAAAGTACGGTTCACACCCCCAAGAAATTCCATACGTTGGATACCATACGACACCCTAAATTTAAGGAAAAACATGCTACATATGACACAAAAAACCAAAGAAACTTGAAACTACAAAGATTTTGGGATTAGAAAAAACATAAATAATGTAGAGCCAGAATCCAAACTCCGGACTTTATATTTATATTACTGTAACTTGTTTACATCATACATGTATGATCAATAATGTATCATGTAACATGTTACATAAGTAGGGACTAGGGAGTGTGGAGTGAGAAAATGCCAAAACTTGTCACCTGTAGGCATAGTTTTTTCATACGGCAACCATACGACATACGTGTATGAGTTTGGAACTATGAAATAAGTATGGTTCAAACCTTGGAGATCCATACCAATATTTGTTAAGTGTTACTCCCAACACTTGTAAGGTGCCCATCCATGAAGTCTACAACCCCTTCCTTGCCATGTCTTGGGTGCCCAAATACCAAAACTCAGCCATAAACATGTGAAATGCTTTACTCACGAGGTGCCCGGTTTATAATTTGGCCATCATTAATGAAAAACTGTGGACACCCACGCTAAATCCTTCCACAAATACTTGAGGACTTGCGAGGCCTATTGCCCACACGAGAACTGGGTTGAAATGACCATCTCTCTATTCAAGGAACTGGTTCAGGCACCTTGACCAACTTTTGGGCACCTGATTCTTTGTACTAGATAATCCCCCATTCCCGAAGCTTGTAGACCCATGAATATTTGGGTGTGTCGTGGAATCCAATTCACATTGGAAATGTCTAGGTTGGTGACAATGTACTATGCTTCCTCGTCCTTCCTGACAACTGTAGGGATCCTACCTAGGCAAGGCCTGAGTAGGACGACTCATCCAGACCCCCGCACCCCTCCAGATTCCCTAGTCTCTCCTCTGTACTGGGATTCCCACTTTTTTCAAGAGTCTGTCCAGGTGTGCATTCCATTTTGAGAAGTGAGCCATTCTTCTGTTCGCGCGGGGCTAGGGGGTCGGTTTGACATCCAATGGATGAGTGTTGTTCTGTTTTCTTTGTGGGCGGGACGATGCGGCAAGAACACGACCCGGCGGCGGGCGGGGTGGATGATGCTCGAAGCGTGTGTAGGTTGTGAACGTGGGGAGAGGAACAGAAGTGGTACCTGGGCTGGAGGAGGGGTGCACCGAAACCAAGTGTATGCTGGAAACAGCATGTAGGCTGGGCAGGCTGCAGACTGGAGGGCAGTGGTACACAGCTACAGGGGTACTGATAGCAGTGTGTAGGGGGCAGCAGCAGCAGTAGTTCGCGTGGAGTGTGAACAGTGGCTTCTCAATTGAGGAGCAATGTGATGTATAGAGGAGATGGCAAAGAGGAGTAGGGGGCTAAGAGGAGGAGATGCTTGCTTGCATGAGGGGGTGACCAAAAGAAAGAAACAAAGAAAGAAGAAGAAAGAAAGTTTATATTAACGTCTACAAAAGGCCAAAATGACATGTGAGACCAAAAGATTGCATCATGTCCATGGAATACATCATCATGGGTACTAAAAATAAAAGAAAGGAACAAGAGCTAAATGCCAAAGCTGATTGCAATTTAAAGAGTGTCAAGCTCTCACATCACCCTAAAATATCCTCCATAGGGTGTTGCATCATGTTACCCAATGTAGTAAAGCTGAGCCCGCAGGAGAGAGTCGTGTGGTGGTGGGAAAGACCATGATAATGTCTACAGAAGACCAAAGGGTCTATGAGACCAAAAGTGTTACAATGTGTCCATGAAGTGACAAATCACATGATACAAAAGAAAACCCCAACTAGAGTTGAGAGAAGAAACAACAGCCCTGTAAGTCCCATTATTATGATGCTACACTGATATAAAATGAGGGGATTCAAGTGGGTCCTTCACATCTATGACTCTATAGAGGCTTTCCACATCCACTGCCTACCTGTGGAGGGGCATACCTGGAAGGAGAGAAAGAAAGATATATTAACATCTATGAAAAGGCACAAAGGGCCTATGAGACTATGAGTTGTACAATGATACCATGGATATTGTGTGCCGTAGAAAAACTTAAAAAGAACATGAAAACTAAAAACTGAAACATGACTAAGTCTCGTGATGGCAGATGTGGCTATGGTAAGGGCATGCCACATCGTTGGAGAATCTCATCAATCTGGGGTCGGTGAGCTTGGGGTGCTTGAGGTCGAGGAGGTTGAGGTCTTTTGGCTCTGCGAAGTGCGGTGCACGAGGCATGGTAACTCCAGTCGAGGGGCGAGATGGTGGGCCCGTGGGGGCATGGTACTTGTCCAAGGCTTAGCATTTGAGCGGGGGGTGTATTGAAAGCTGGCTATGGCCATAGAATGTATGGTGAGTTGGGAGGTGCGGGTGGCAAGGGGAATTGATAGGTTCATATATGTGAAACCACGATCAATGTTGTTGGCATATATGTTTTTGTAATGTGTGAAGTGGATTTTGTTATTGTGGGAGGTAGGTGGGGGTGGCGTTGGGCTAGGTGGTGTACAAGCAATGGAGAACGAGAGGTAGGTGTGGTTGGCTCCGAGAGGGCATGTGGGGATGGTGAAGTCGGAGATGAGTGAAGCAAGCTCGGGGGGTCCCATATTATAATCCACTGTGCTCAATCCTCCACTATATGGAAAACTTGTGAAACCCTCGGATAGGGGCCACTGCCATCCCATGATAAATAATGAGACCATGCTGATAACCCAACTATAGGAGGTGCCTCCCATATCTAGTAAAGCTATATAACCGAGACTGCTCACTCTTGGTCCTAGCGTTGAAGTCTCCAATGAGGAGAACTTCACCTAGTCCCAATATGGCTGAGATCTCATTAGACAATGATGCATAAGGGTACTCCTTCCTCTCTTTTGCTTGAATGGTTATGCTGTCTTGGCTATCTTGTATAGCATATCGCGAAGTATCTGGTGCAAAGTAGCAAACCACCACATGTATGTATCTGGTGGGTGTATGTTGTAGCCTAACCCACATGTATCTGGCATCCTCATCCGGCATGACTATGCTGATCATAGCCTGAAGGTGCGGCCTAAATAGGATTGCTGCTACCCTTGACCCCCATATTCCTGCTATCTTGTGGGTATGCTTGCGGTAACCCGAGTCCCACCGGTATCTGACGAGATGAGGCAGTACCTCTCCGAGCTGTGGTGTGTCTCCATATAGAAGACGATATCTCGTCCCGGAAGCCTCCCACGGCGCGTACCTCGCTTCTACGACCTCTCCATTCTAGACAGCCCCATGGCAAAGATATTTGATCCGAGGAGAGGGCAACACTTCAACTGATCAGCATACATGGATCTACTTGATATACATTTTCTAGTATTTTCTACTCAGTATCATCTAGGAGTCTTACTTACAGTTCTTATAACTGAAAGACAGTCAGTTTATTGTACTTCTCAGTTTCATTTGGTTGTTGTCGTTGATGAGACACCAACTTCAGATGTACTCTCAGTTTTGGTCTCATAGGACATCATGGCCTCTTAGAGACGTTAATATATCATATCATTTCATTTCATTCCATTTTCATTTCTCATAGGTGGCACACAAGAAAACCTCAATGGAGAAGGTCATGGCAACTTGTAAGGAAGGGAAGTGGGTAGTATACCGAGATGGGAGAGTCATCATTAAGGAGAGGCGCCCCACCCCTAAATAGGGGCGCGGGATCTCCGGGACTACACGATGAAGGTGGCAGCTTGGAACTGTAATGGGACTCTGGTCAGATCCAATGCCGAGCAATAATGGCTTTGATCTGGCGGTGGTGAGGATGCCGTGGTCGGGATCCTGGTGGGCGTGGCCGACGAGCATGCCATAAGACAACTGCTCTATCAATGGTGACTCCTTGGGAGCGTGGCTAGTGTTTTGATGGCCCGATGGAGGAGGTATGAGGAGGTGTGTGGGCTGGGCTGCTGGTGTTGGTGTTGGTGCTGGTGCTGAAGAAGTCTGTTAGTATCCTGTGTCTAGGTACATCATGGTTCGGTCTCCTGTCTGCCAAGAGGGTCTCTCTGTATCTCTTGAGCTCAAGTAGGAACAATCCCAGGTATCTCTGATCCTCAAACTCTTGACCCTGCGTAACGGCCCAAAACCCTCTTGGAAGAGGCAATGATATCTACCTTGGATCTCATAATAGACTGTACATCGGCAAATGTAGCGCTCCTCTGTCTCTGCCTCCTAGTAGCATAGCTGACAAATGCGGTCATCCGAGATCTAATGCACATATTGCCCTCTCTCAATCCGTAGCTGGTGTGATGAGGTCCGGATCTGTCCAATGGCACAACGTATCCCATGTGATATGTGTACATCCATGTACGCCGGGCGAGTGATAAAACCATTTGGTGAGAGGTGCAGAAAATGGCTCTTGTAATGAGCCATTTTCATGCCTAAGGGCTGAAGGGGACTAGTCCATGTCCTCACTGTCTCCACTCTGATGATATCCATCCTAATCATGCGGTTCTGCTCTGAGCGGGTGAGATCCAGAAATGGACAATCCAAGCTGTACTGAAAGGGTGGGAGTGCCTCTATCCGCAAACCATGTAGGTCAAACCATGATCTCATCTGAGCATACCAGCAATGAATATCTCCATCCTCTGCCAACTGTATGGATGAGGTCAATGCCAATCGGGAGTACCTCTGCTGAGGGAGCTCCCATAGCTGTTGTAAAAAGGTAACTGCTTGGAATAGGGCTTGGGTCACTACTGGTGTGGCACCCAACTCAGCCCGAACAATCTCATGTGGTACCAATGATTTGCTCCGAATCATGCGGGCAATCATCATAATCAGTGGTCTCTCCTTATGCCTCCATCCCTCATCTGTCCCTCTCTGAGATCTGCGATGTATGCTGGGCCCTCAAATTGGAGCTCCGTACAGGAGGGTCGGTGTGACAAGTGTATCAAATAGCCACAATTTGGTGCGCGGCTCTTGAAATTGTGTGTGCACAAGTACCCCGAAGGCTGCATGCCCTCGAGCTATAATCTAGCTGCTGCCTTGGGGGTACTTGAGAAAATGAAATGAAATGAAATGTTATATTAACGTCTTCAAAAGGCCATAATGACCTATGAGACCAAAAAGTTACATCATGGTGGATCTGATACAATGTCTGGATAAAAAACCAGAAAATGAAAAATAAAGATGATACTACTGGCACCTAGAAAATGAAACTGGAACTGGAAGGTAAACAGAAACCCTTACAGGGTGTGAATATAGTGAGGGGGGGGGAGTCCGCTATGGAGGTGAGTGGAGTACAGTGAGGGGATACAATATCATGTGGGACGGGGGGGTACACTAAGGTGCCTCCATCTCAGAATATGTGCCGCATCGGACGCTGGCGGATCTCCTCAATATCCTTTGTGGTCAGCACCCTGACTGGGTGTCCCGCATGTCTCGCAAGAATAATCCGAATCCGCCGCTGCAACCTCAGGATGCCCTCCTCCGTAGTCGTGGGCGTCTGGACCACCCAAGCTCAATCGCACGATCAATCAGTGTACCGCTGGTGTGGGCGGTATCCATGTCCTGCTGCTGCTGTGGTCCATCTGGCACAGTGATGGCTGGACTAAAGAAGTCTGTAATGTGCCTCTGAGTCTGGCTCTCTGTGCGCCTAAGCAGGCTATCTCTATATCTCCGCAGCTCAAGCAAGAACAATCCCAAACACCTCTAGTCCTGGTACCCTATGACTCTAGAAAGTGGTCCAAACCCTCTCTGAATAAACAGTGGAAACGACCACGTATCTCATAGTATGCAATACAATGGCATATATAATGCAGCTATGTCTCTGGCTCCCCATGGCATACTCGACATATCCTGGCCTCAGTTGGTATACCTCTATATCGGCCAATCTCAATCTCAAGCTGGTATGAGGATGTGCGAATCTGACCAATAGCACATCGTACTGCATGAGACAAGTGTACATCCATGTAACTGGGTCGGATCACAAAACCATCTGCTGTGAGCTGAAGAAAATGCTCTTTGTAGAAAGCCATCTTCGTGCCCAGCTCCTCAGTTGGCTGTATCCATGTCCTCCTAATGTTCAGCTGAACTAAATCCTGACGGATGAGTCTGGTAATCTCTGTCCGTGTGAGAGTGAGAGAGGGTGCCTCCAGAGAATACTGGAAGGGAGGCAATCTGTCCATGCTAAAACCATGTGCCCGGAACCAAGATGTCATCTGTCCATACCAACAAGCCGTGTCTCCCTGTAAAGCTAACTGTCCGGAGGACTCAAGGGCGAGGCGTGCATATCTGTCTCGGGGGAGATCCCACAAGCCATGTATGTAGGAGACTGATCTCGAAAGAGCCTCAATCACCAGAGGGGCAGCCGCCAGCTCTGCTCGAATAATCTCATGAGGTACCAAGGCCTTGGCTGTAATAATCCTAGCAATCATAGATACCAAAGGCCTGTCCATACCTCTCCACCCGCCTGTGCTGTGATGGCCCACTGAAGGTCCCCATATCTGCACTCCATGAAGCATAGCTCATGTCACTAGAGTGTCAAAAAGCCAAAGTTTTCTTCGAGGTTCCTGGAACTGAACCTGCGAACACATCCTCTCCAAACCACCCAGGGCTGCATGTGCTCTAGTCAATCTAGTCTCTACTGCTTTCCTCATCGAAAACATTGGCCCATTGAATACTACCCCAAGATATGTATATGCATCTGTATACTCCACAATCTCCTGCCCATATGTAAATGTGGGAGCTGATCGCCTAACCCACTGTGGCGTGGTGTTAAACACCATAACCTTGGTTTTGCCAAGGTTGACAGACAATCCACTATCATGTGCAAACTCATGTAAAGCATCCAGATGATGCTGCATACCCTCAGGGGAGTCAGAGATCAACACAATATCATTAGCATATAACAATAGTGGGATCCATGTACCTGCTAGCTGGTCACCTCTGTCCCCCAATCTCTCAATGTAGTCAGAAGTCTCATCCACATACATACCAAACAATGAAGGAGATAACGGGCAACCTTGCTTCACTCCTATAGTGGAGTGAACCAAAGTAGAGACCCCCTCTGGGGTGCGTACCTGTCCTGCAACTGATCTATATAAAGCCACAATCCCCCATATGAGCTCTGTGGGTACCCCCATCTCCTGTAATCGCCTCATCAATCTGGCTCTGGGCACTGTATCAAATGCTTTGCGGCAGTCCACAAAGCTAGAGAGAGAGTTATATTAACGTTTACAAAGGCCAAAATAACCTATGAGATCAAAAGGATTACATCATGTCCATGGAATAGGGCCAATGAGGTGATAGCTCAAGTGTATATATGTTTGTCTAGGCCCAGTAGGTCCTGGGTTCAAAGACCCCACATGGTGTTTCCACGGTGGCATTGCCTACAGGCGGATAAAAATTGCTTACGGCTGCGGTGAAAAATGGTAACTACGGGAGGATCTTGGGCCTAAAGCCAGTCGGGGAATACATCATCATGGGTACGAAAATGAATGTGAGAGAGAGAGAGAGAGAGAGAGAGAGAGAGAGAGAGAGAGAGAGAGAGAGAGATTCGGCAGCACTTTAGGGTTTCAGCCACTATGGGTTGACATCATGCATGCAGTTGAGCCTTTTACTCCATTGCCTCGGCCATCTGCAGATCAGCCTTGGCTTGATTGGGCACTATGTAAGTCTGGTGACTTGATATCCCTCTTAGCTAACCAGGTCTATCATAAGCTTGTATCAGAGAAAGATTGGGTTTCAGCCAAGGCCAATAAGGTGTGGGGATTGCACAAGTCTAAATCATGGTGGCAGAAAACTCTTATGCGTGGTTGGCAGTCTAAACTCCCTTACCAAGGTAAGGTTTTCATTTGGAGGATGTTGGTGGGAGGGTTACCTACATGGGATCAGCTGAGCCGTCGTAAAATTACACTGGCCTCTTGCTTCTTCTGCACGACATGCACTGAAACAGTTATGCATCTGTTCATGAGTTGTCCAGTGGCCCGTCAGATTTGGTCTTTTGTCTCTCGCGTTTGGGAGGCAGTAGAGAGGTCTACTGTTTCGGCTGATCAGTGGATATTTGGGATTTGTCCTCAAGTCATTACATCAGACAGTCACCTTGTGATATTCCATTTCCTTAGCTGGACAGGACTTTGGCATATTTGGACTACACGGAATGGGTTCATTTTTGATTCCTTGTCTGGAATACATGGGCACATTCTACGTATCCGCGGTTTGCTGCTTTGGCAGTTTTCTTCTCTTCTCTCAGCTCAGCTACTGGATGCAGATGTTATTTCGTTATGGTCTACGGCGGCTCGGCTGGCTCATCTTTGATGCTTTTATCTGGGATGCTTATTTGGCTAGGAGGCTTTCTTATTAGTGTACAGGTTTGCATGGTCATGATCCTTTAGAGGATCTTTTGTGGGGTTTTGTTTGGGGCCATAGGTTTTGTTTGAGCCATGTGGCTGATGTACATTTTACATATAATATAAAACACCATTTCACGAAAAAGAGAGAGAGAGAGAGAGAGAGAGAGAGAGAGAGAGAGAGAGAGAGAAATGAAATGATATATTAACGTCTTCAAAAGGCCAAAATGACCTATGAGACCAAAAAGGTTACAACAATTGGTGGATCTGATACAATGTCTGTGTAAGAAAAGCTAAAAACAACTAACTGAAACTGAAATAACTATGAGGAAAAGTACGGTACCAGGAGCTCCTAATGGATAACATCTGGGAGGAAAACTCCAGCAACAAGGGTAAGCATCATACACATCACTATCCAAAGAAGTCTCTCATCGGTCGATGGCGGATATCCTCGATGTCCTCCATGGTGAGTACTCTGACTGGACGTCTCCCATGCCGTGCTAGTATGGTCCTGATCCTCTGTTGTAGTCTCCGCCGGTGTCGAGATGGGCCTCTCATCTTGGGGCGCCTGGACCGCCCCAGCTCTATAGCCCGATCAATCAGTGTACCTCTAGTGCGGCTATACTCTGGGGCTAGAGAGAGAGAGAGAGAGAGAGAGAGAGAGAGAGAGAGAGAGAGAGAGAGAGAGAGAGAGAGAGAGAGAGAGAGAGAGAGAGAGAGAGAGAGAGAGAGAGAGAGAGAGAGAGAGAGAGAGAGATATTAACGTCGACGAGAGGCCAAAGTCGGCCTATGAGACAAAAAATAATAATACAACTGTGTTCTTCCGGTCATCGGAAGAAAATAAACAAAAGAAAAAAGTGTGCATGTGTCTGGATACAACTGTGAATCATCATGGATCGGTGGAGCCCATATACAAACAATATAAGGGGGGTGGGGATGTGGATGGAGTGCTAAGGCAAGAGAGAGAGAGAGAGAGAGAGAGAGAGAGAGAGAGAGAGAGAGAGAGAGAGAGAGAGAGAGTTATATTAACGTCCACGGGAGGCCGAATCCGACCTATGGGACAGATCAGGTACATCCATTTACATTCCACTCTGGGTATCGATGCCAAAGAGGCATAAAACTGAAAAAAAAAAAAAACTCAAAATGAACTCTTAAGACTCTTAAGAGTTTAAGTTACAATGGGTTCTATTGCATCTTGTTCGAAATTGAGGTTCAAAATAAAAATAGCTATATTTCATCCATTGATGGATTTGCTCTTGAGGGGGGTGGGGTACGGAATTCTTTAATGATTGCTTGTCCTCCTCTGTATATTGCCCATTTGCCATTCTTTCTTGCTTCTTTAACTTTATTCAGCTCTGCAGATTTGCTCTTGAGAGAGAGAGAGAGAGAGAGAGAGAGAGAGAGAGAGAGAGAGAGAGAAATGAAATGAAATGATATATTAACGTCTTCAGAAGGCCAAAATGACCTATGAGACCAAAAAGGTTACAACAATTGGTGGATCTGATACAATGTCTCTGTAAGAAAAGCTAAAAACAACTAAACAACTAACTGAAACTGAAACAACTATGAGGAAAACAACCAAGCTGTCATCTGTGCATACCAACATGATCCGTCTCCTTGTGATGCCAACTGTTGTGAAGACTCCAGGGCTAAGCGAGCATATCTGTCTCTAGGGAGAGCCCAAGTGCTATGTATAAAGGAGACTGATCGAGTGAGTGCCTCTACTACCAATGGGGGGGCAGCCATCTCTGCATGGATAATATCATGTGGTACGGAGGCCTTGGCCCTAATCATCTGGGAAATCATAGAAACCAAGGGCCTCTCCATACGTCTCCATCCATCAGTGCTACCCGCTCGGCTGCGGTGATGCACTGTGGGTCCCCATATCTCCACTCCATACAGCATGGCTGAAGTGACCAAAGTGTCAAAGAGCCAGAGCTTTGTTCGAGGTTCCTGAAACTGAACCTGCGAACACATCCTCTCTAGTCTCCCCAATGCTGCATAAGCTCTGGTCAATCTGGTCTCCGCTGCTCTCCTCAAGGAAAATAGTGGGCCAATAAAAACCACACCAAGGTAAGTATATGCATCTGTATACTCCACTGTCTCCTGACCATATGTAAAGGTGGGTACTGACCTCCTAACCCACTGTGCTGTGGTGTTAAACACCATCACCTTGGTTTTACCAAGGTTAACAGACAATCCACTGTCCTGTGCAAACGTGTGCAATGCATCCAAATGACGCTGCATCCCCTCTGGAGAATCTGAGATCAGCACAATATCATCAGCATACAATAACAGCGGAATCCATGTCCCTGCTAGCTGTGCTCCTCTGTCACCCTCCTGCTCTACATAGTCTGAAACCTCATCCACGTACATCCCAAATAAGGTGGGAGAAAGGGGGCAGCCCTGTTTCACCCCAAGAGTGGAGTGAACCATCTCAGATATACCCTGAGTAGTACGTACGTGCCCCACAACTGTCCTGTATAAGGCCATGATTCCCCAAATCAGCTCTGTGGGCACTCCCATCTCCTGTAGTCTGCGCATCAGTCTGGCTCTCGGTACTGTGTCAAAAGCTTTGCGGAAATCCACAAAGCAACAATAAATCCTCCTGCCATATAAGCTGCCCTCCTCAGTAATAGCTCTGAGTGTCAAGATATGGTCAAGAGTGGAGAAACCTCTCCTGAACCCTGCCTGCCCTGACGCACGTATGCCCTCTCTCTCTGCCCATCTACTCAACTCCTGCTCAAGAATAGATGCATATAATCTAGCCAATAATTGACCAATCATGATGGTACGATATTTCCTAGGAAGCATGGGATCCACTGACTTGAAGATGGGCACAATCGTGGACATATTCCAAGTCTCAGGAAAACCCTCACACATGGCTCGGTTAAACATCATAGCAATAAGCTCTGCAAGCATATCTCTGGCATGAATAAAGTGCTCTGCTACCAAACCATCATGATCATATGCTCTCCTAGTCCTCATCCTGTCAATAGCTTTCCTTACCATCTCAGCAGTAAAGAAAGCACATGTCTCTGGGCATGGCTCCGATGGGTCTGGCAGGGGCGGCTGTCCTGGTGCTGTGTACAGGGATGTTGCATACTCATCCCAAATCTCTGTGGAGGTAATGGCTGGTGATGGTGAATGCTGATGGAATAGTCTCCATGCCTCGCCTGAGTCCTGACTCATAAATAACTGATACAAATCCCTCTCTATAACTGAGCAAGATAAGCCCTCTTCTTCCGTCGCACTAGGTGCCGGAAGGTAATCTGTGACTGTCTGTGAGTGGTAACACCCATGAGCACCTCTCTCTGTAATCTGATCCTCATCTCTCTGCACTCCTCATCATACCAACTGTTCTGGGGCATGTTCCCAGATCGTCTCCGTGTAGGCTGACTATGGGGATATGCCTCTGATGCTGCAGCATGAAGCGTATCTATCAATATCTGAGTGAGCTCATCTAATGGCCGTCCCGGCTCCTCGGCACATAAGCGTCTGTATATCTCATCCGTGTACACGGTGTCAGTCTCCCTCGTAAAGGTATAACGAGTGTGTGTGGAGACCTGTCCCAATGGAGCGGTGCTGAACTGAAATGTGAGAGTGAAGGACAAGATAGCATGATCCACTGCTATTCCAACCGGCCTAGTGCCTACCATAAAATCCTGAAAAGAGGGAATGAGACTGGGCTGAGCCATAACATAGTCCACTGTACTAGCACCATGCCTATGTGGAAAGCAAGTGAAACCGCCCGATGTCGGGAATCTCTGTAGGCCATTCAGGATGGCCAATCCATGTGCAGTTCCCATGTCTATCAAATACCGCCCATGCACTGTATGTTTCTCATCCTGTGAGAGTCTAGATAGGCCCATATCCCTAACATCAAGCTCCCTCAACATCTCCTCTGAGGTATCATAAAATACTGTCTGGCTATGGGTGGTCCTAGCATTGAAGTCCCCCAGGAGAATGATGTCACCATCCCTGGAGAACTCCCAAATGTCATCATCCAAAATAGAAAAGGGAGACTGCCCGCTAGGTGATGCATACATTGACGTACTAGGAGCAAAATAGCATATAGCAATGTAGAGATATCTGCCCGTCTCTGCCCTCAGTCTAACCCACATGTACCTAGCCCGTCCTCTATGCTCTGAACGAGTCTCCTGTCTACAAGCTGTCTCCCATCAGTATCCACTAACATGTGGCATGGACTGTTTAGGAGCCTGATGCGTCTCACAATAGAAGATGATGTCCCTCCCAGTGAAACTATTCTCAAAAGCCCCTACATCAAGACGTAGAGATCCATTACAATTCCAAGTAGCAACTTTGAGTGTAGTCCCATAGGTCTCGCGCCGTCATGAAGAGCGCCTCTCCATAATCACCACTCTACCATCTCTATAGAAGGCCACTTTCCCTTTCTCTCGGGCTGCCCTTATCTCGGGCATAACTTCTTTCATGTGGGCAAGTTGCGAGAGTGTGAGGTCATCTCCAAGAAATATTCCTGTCTTCTTGAGTGTAGGACGTCTCTTCAAGAAGTCCTTATTCGCTTCCATGGAGGGGAAACGAATGATAAGTGCTCTCTCCTTAGAAGATTCTCCACCACTACCTTCTCTCTTCTTTCCCACTCTCCATGCCTTTGTGTGCGTTGCTTCAATGCCCATCATAGAGAAGAGCTCCTTGGTTTCCCCTTCCGCATCATCACGGTCTTTTAGACCGGACACTCGTACATGTAAGGCCCGGGTCTTCCTCCTTTGCTCCTCTTCAAGGGTCATGTTGATGATGGTGGGAGTGGGGATGGGTGGCGATTCTTTACCTTTCCCTTTCTTGGCGACCTCGATCCATTTCTCTGCCTCGTCCATCTTCTTTTGTGTCTTTGTGATCACCCCCACCCATGAAAGAGAGAGAGAGAGAGAGAGAGAGAGAGAGAGAGAGAGAGAGAGATGAAATGTTATCTTAACGTCTTCAAAAGGCCAAAGTGACCTATGAGACCAAAGTTACAACCATGTGACATCTGATACACTGGCTGGAAAAGAAAAGAAAGAACTAAGTATCTAGCCCCACAAAACATCAGTAGGGGGGGCATCCGGAAGCAGCAACTAGGGAGAGTGGGAAGCTAATGTTACTAGTCAAAATGGGGTACATGAGTACATGGATACATGAATACATGAATATGGGGGAGTACAAAAGTGACAGTGAGTACAACAGTATATGGCTGGAGTCGTAATCATCCTAGGAGCTCTAGCATGGGTCTTTGCCGGATGGCATGGATATCTGCCATAGTGAGATGCCTGGTCGGGCGAGCCAGATGCCTCGCAATGATGCTCTGAATCCTCCGGTGTAGGCACCGTCTTCGATGTGAGGATCCGCGAACCCTCGGGCGTCTAGATCTGCCCAACTGGATAGCTGTCTCAACTAGAGTCCCACGGGGTGCTCGCTGCTGGGCTGTCGGCTGTGTGTCCTCCCGGGTAGTCCCTCTAAAGAAGTCAGTAATCTGTCTCTGTGTGGACTCCCTGCCAGTCGGGCGTCTTCTCCTGATGATGGACTCTCTGAGCCTGCGGATCTCCAGGAGATAAAAACCCAAGCATCGCTGATCACAATAGTCCATGACTCTAGCGAGTGGTCCAAATCCCTCTCTGAAAAGGCAATGGTAGCGCCCTCGAATCTCATAATATGCTGTGCAGCGATAGATGTAGTGCTCCTCTGTCTCTGGCTCTATCCAACAAATCTGATAAATCCTGTCCCCTGGAGGTATGCCTCTAAATCTGCCTGTCTCTATCTCTAACTGATGTGAGGAGGTGCAGATCTGCCCAATGGCGCACCTCAATCCATGAGATAGATGGGTATCCATGTAGCTCGGTCTAAGTATAAAGCCATCCTCAGTGGTGCGGAGAAGATGGTCTCTATAGAAAGCCATCTTCGTCCCCAACTCCTGTGAGGGCTCTAGCCATGTCCTCCTAGTGTCCAACTGAATGAAGTCCTGTCTGATGACTCTACTAATCTCAGAATGTGTCAAGGTGAGAGAGGGTGCCTCCAGAGAGTACTGGAAGGGTGGAAGTCTGTCTAAGCTGAACCCGTGGAGCTCAAACCAGGATGCTATCTGCGCATACCAACATGAAGTGTCTCCCTCCATGGCTAGCTGATGAGAGGACTCTAAAGCATGCCCCCTCCCCCCCCCTCCCCCCCAACCCCCCTCTTTTGAAAAGATCCTTCAATAGTTAAAAATCAAACAACTAGTGTCTAGGTGTACATGCTCAAAGCTCTCAAAAGATGTGAAAAGAAGAACTCGGGAAGATATCCCTTCCTTGGTTGGCCACCCTCGGAGAGGAATGACCTCAAACGGCGCGGGGGAGGGGACGGGGGCAAAGAGGAGGCATGTAAGCCATGTGATCTTGCCATCTTGTTGCGAGAGAAAGGGACCCTAGTGCCATGTGGCAAAGAAACCTCTTGCCACCTATGCATGTGATCCGATCCTCCTTGGAGTTTCCCCCATTGGTCACGGAGGATATGAACGATATCAATCCAAATGGAAATGATGGATTAGCTTTTTGGGGAGAGGGGCGGGGGGATGGCCTCGTTGCAACGGGCCCGCCATATATGCCATGCAACAATGCTATTGATGATCTCCCATCTCTAACATGTGCCTAGAGACCAGGTCTCAAAGACGATATGTTAGGTGTAGGAACTGCCTCAATCATGGAGTAAGATAGTTGGAGAGCTTGCCTTCCTGATGCCTCCTCGTAAAGGAGATCGGGGCCGGCCTTTGTGATGACACAAGCTACTGTCAGAGGTGATAATATGTGGCATGCACTGCACCGCCTTGTAGAGGCGAAGAATCCTCTACCAAACCTGTTGCGCTCTGGGATAGTCCCAAAGGAAGTGCTGCTTCGACCCCAAGGGGTGGTTGCAATGCCCAGATTGTGACGATCATCCTTCGATGTACAACCAAGTGTCGACCGCGAGGCTGCGGTAGGCTAACTGCCACAGGAAGAGTGTGACGTTCCTATGTTGATAGCTATCCCACATACGCTTTCAAAAGTCTTCAAGGAGGGAATGCCGTGGGAAGCTCAACGGTCTCCTGCCCCAGAGGCATCTTGTCCCAGCTTTCGGGACAAGGTGGATAAGGCCCTCCGTGATAAAGGGGGGCATCATACCAGTCCATTTGTCCGAGGAGAGGGGTGGGGCTGGCCTCTGGACTTAGCTCTTGATGGGGGTTCTTGGAGTGTCCTTAGTGGCCCTTACTTTGTGGTTAGCTCTGGCAACCATGAACGTGGCTATTTCAGGGGATTCCAAGACCCATAGTTGTTTCATGTATGATACGATTCGGTTCGTAGGATACGGAACTGCACGGAAAAATATGGTATGATACATATATATATTTTTTTCGTATGGTACGGTAAAATACGATCTTTAAAAAAAATACTTACAAACTTCAGTATTAAGACAAGTTGTCACATGACATAAACCAAAATTCCATTAAATGCAAGTTGAAAACATACATAGGCTAAGTCATACAATGCGAGGCGCTCTAGACGCAAGTAGTAGTAAGTACAAGAAGAAGTGTACAAAAAAGAGAGGGTAGAGCGTTGGGGCTAGAATCTAGATGGAGAAATGATCACTATCAAAATTTGAGCTCTCGCTAGGATCATCTCCATCAGAAGAGTTCCCATCGGAGTGCTTGTCGTAGTCACCTTCGCTAAGGATGTTGCCCTTGCCATCAAACTCGGGCACTCTAATGTCCTGTGAGAAGGCAATCGGAGCATCCTCATTTGCAGGAGCGGAGGAAGACCTATTGGAACCTCACCGTGTGTAGGTTTGCACTGTGCTACACGAGCCGAGACGAAAGATGTATCCGCAAGTGCCTACTTGCAGTCCTGTGCTACTAGGGCGACTTGTTGCATGCCCACGACGAGTACGAGAAACTCTTCGATGAATCTCCTCGAGCTTCGCATACAATCTCTCCTCCTCCTCATCTACCTCCTTGTGGACACTCGTAAGAGCATCGCTTTGTGAGCTTGAACTCGTCCAGATTGACCTACAAGCAATAATGCGCATTGACATAGTTATTATCAAATAAAACTCAAAAGCAAAAAGTGAGATGTTTACAACTTAAGTTTCAACTATTAAGTGGTCATTAGTTGTAACTTATACCTATCTAGCCGAGTCCATCTTGTGCATGGCATGCAACATGCGCAAGTAGTCTAGCAATACACTAGCCGCTCTAACTACTGTGTGCTCAAGCGATTGCGGAGCTTCGCGTGTATGAGAGAGTAGGTGCTCGAGTTCCTCTCGCATGCATCCGAAGCGCAATCTTGAGCCAAGAGTCTCAAAGCCACCTTTTGGAGGCGGTTGAGCATGTACCCAAATGTCTTCCACCAAAAAAGGGGTTTCACAAGAGACTCCCTTTTCCAAGTATGAAGTGATGCAAGTGCAGCTCCCCCCCTCTTGTCGTTGTCGCTAATGAGCTCCTCCAGGAATTTCCCATGGAACTCCTTTGGCAATGCCTTAGGCAAGAAGGCATGGTGGTCCTCTAGCAACTCAATGTCGGTGAAGAGGGCGGGTGATTTGTAGGCCGGATGTAGCAAGGCGAAAGACCATGGATAGGGCATTGCATCCACTACCATCTCCTATCTACAATGTGCAACTGATCTTCGCTTTTGTCCTCATCGAGGGAAGAACAAGTGTGCAATGCGGTGGTGGCCTTTCGCATGAAGTGAACCAAGAGGCCCAAGGTAGCGCCCTGCATGTCGGTCATGCGTAAAACCCTATAGAAGGGGGTTATGGCAATGACAATGCTCTGCACCTGAGCCCAAAAATCTTCATGCAAGCACAATTTTTGCATGTCCTTTGCATCACTCATCTCTCTCTCATCCCAATCCATCCACTCCGGGCCGAAACGTTGGGTTGTCTTCACATCATATAGCCTCTCCAAGAGAAGCCACATGTATGCGATTCTCCCTCTCATCCTCAAGTTGTTTTATGCGCATGTCATGGTATGAGACATCGGTCCATTCATCGTGTGTCGGGTTCACATTTGCAATGGCTTTCACCATTGTCTTCCATTGCTCCACCTTGAGCACATTAAAGGAGAGATTGCACTCAATAATGGTGCGTGCAATCTCTATCTCCGCTTGACGTTGACGCTGTCGAAGATGTGATAGGGGACCCATGGAACCCCTGGTAGCTTCACCTAAAGTAGGTTGTCTTGTGCCTTGGTTGGACCTTGGTCTCTTTGCAGAGGCGGAGGCGGTAGGAGAGGAAGTATCCTGTGGTGGGGAAATGACCTCATCATGGGCGCTTGAGTTCCTACTTGGGCGGTTGACACCCCTAATGGCTCTAAACATCTCATCGGCGATGTTTTGAGACACTTCCTTGCATGGTGCCAATTTCCCTCCCACCTTTGCAATGTGCTCCCGAAGCCTAGTGAGGCCGCTCACATAAGGCTTGCCACAATATTTGCACGTCCACCTATAGCATTCTGATTTTCCAGCGGCTTGTGAGGCATGAATAGCATGCAATATGAAAGCTTCATTCATGTCTCGTCATTGTGATTGATGAAGAGAGGAGTGGCTTGAGAGAGGGGAAGGAGGGTGGAACTTATGCTTGGGCAATGGATTATGGAGCCTTGAAGATAGAGGAATAGAGGATAGAGAGGGGGGAAGAGAGAGAGAGAGAGAGAGAGAGAGAGAGAGAGAGAGAGAGAGAGAGAGTAAAGAAAAATAACAAAAATCTAGAACTTTAAAATCTGATCTAGGTACATGAGCAGAGAGCTCTCATATCACCCTAATACATCCCTCATGGGCCGCTGTGACATGGTGCTGAAGGTGGTAAAATTGAGCTGGCGCGAGAAGGTCCTGTGATGGCCCGGATCTTCCTGTGGTGGCGTGGCTGTGGGCGAGGGCCATGGGGTCTGGGGCGTCGAGCTCTGCATAGCTCAGTGGCTCTGTCGAGTGTCACACCTCTCAGCCGAGCTCCTACACTAGCCTGTGGTCTGGGTGTGATGGGTGGATCAGCCCTCGGAGTGCTGGAATGGAAGAAGTCAGTGAGAGCTCTCTGTGCCGGTCCTCGAGCAAGTACAACTGATCTGGATCTCACTAAGGACTCCCTGTGTCTACGGAGCTCTAGAAGAAAAAGTCCCAGGCATCTCTGATCCGGGAAGTCCATGATCCTAGAAAGTGGTCCGAACCTAGCTCGGAAGAGACAATAGCACCTCCCCCGAATCTCATAGTACACGGGGCATCGGAATATGTAATGGTCCTCTGGCTCTGGCTCTGTGTGACAGAGCTGGCATATCCTGTCCTCTGGTGCGGCCGCCCTAGGCCCATATTTGGCAGTCTCCACTCTCAGCTGGTAGGACGAGGTGTGGATCTGGCCGATCGCACATCTCACCCCAAAGGACAGGTGTATGTCCATGTAGCGTTTACAGATGATGAACCTATCCTTTGTTAGGCATAGGAGGTGATCTCTGTAGAAGGCCATCTTTGTCCCCAGTGGACAACTAGGTAAACTCCATGTCCTATGAGTATCCAGTCTGACAATGTCCTTCCTGATAACCCTGTTCCGCTCTGTGCGGCTGAGAGCAAATGACGGGGCCTCTATGCTGCACTGGAAGGGGGGGAGTGCCTCCATCTGCATACCGTGCATGCCAAACCAAGTGCCTACCTATGCATACCAGCACTCTGTATCTCCCTCAAGTGTCAGCTGTCTCGAGGACTCCAGGGCTAGCCGGGGGTATCTATCAAGTGGAAGCTCCCATAGCCTATGCCAGTATGTCACTGTAGAGCCTCTGTCACTATCGATGCAGCCCCCATCTCTGCCTGCACAATCTCATGTGGCATTGATGGTTTACTCCTAATCATGCGTGAGATCATCGCCACTAGGGGCCTCTCCATTGGCTTCCACCCATCATATACCTCCTCTGTATCTGTCTCGGCCGGCTCTCTCCTTTGTCTCCTCCTATGGTATAAGCTAGGACCCCAGATGGGGGCACCATACAATAGTGCAGGTGTAACTAGCATATCAAATAGCCAAAGCTTCGTCCTCGGCTCCTGAAACTGTATCTATGAGCATTGCCTCTCTAGCGAGCCAAGGGCTGCATATCCCCTCATAAATCTAGTGTCGGCCGCCTTCCGCATCGATAACTGAGGTCTAGCAAAAGTGATCCCAAGGTATACATAAGAGGTAACACTACTCCACAGGCTCTCCACTATGTAAACTGTATTGCAGATCTACTTATCCACTGTGTGGAGGTGTTAAAGAGAGAGAGAGAGAAATGAAATGAAATGTTATATTAACGTCTTCAAAAGGCCATAATGACCTATGAGACCAAAAAGTTACATCATGGTGGAGAGATCATAGATAGAGGGTTTGAGAGAGAGAGCTTCAAAGGTGAGAGCTTGAGAGCTTGAGAGAGAGAGAGAGAGCTTCAAAGGTGAGAGCTTGAGAGCTTGAGAGAGATCATAGATGGAGGGTTTGAGAGAGAGAGAGAGAGAGGCTAGAGAGGTTGGAGGTTTGAAGCTTGAGAGCTTAGAGTTAGAGCTTGAAGGCTTGAGAGCTTAAGCCTTGGAGCTTGAAGGCTTGGAGAAAGAGCTTGAAGGCTTAAGGCTTATATAGGTATTAGGCCATAGCATATGGCATATGACAAGGCCCAAAACATGCAAAACGTTCACAAAACGGTCGAAAACGGCTATTTCTCAAAACTGCGCACAGGTGGCAATGGTCAGAAACGGTCGGAAATAGGACTGTACGGTATCGTACCGTGCGGTATTCCATATAATAAGCGGTTGTACGCCATATGGAAACAACTATTCCAAGACGTATCCAATTGATTGACTGATCGACTGAAGGAGGGGGATATATTCTTTTTGGAGGCCTGGGAAGCAAACTGTGACGGGAAAGTTAGACAGTCCTGCAAGGGGGTTGGATGCGGGGTCGAAGCCATGGTGACATCGAGCGAAGAATGCCTGAGCTGTGCGTATTGCGATGGGAGTCACTGTAGCACCCTGTTAGGGGGTGTACTTAAATTATTGTGGTGATTACTTGGCTTTTCCAAAAGAAAAGAGGCTAGGAAAAATCACACATTTCCCTAGGTTGATGTCTGTTCTCCCTCAGCTACAGGTTCAGACAGATTATGAGGCTTGAGGACGTAAAATCTTAGTGAAGGGTTCACTGTAGTCATGTATGAGTTATGTGGTGTGGATGACAATTTCAGGAAATTACTACAGCAGAAAGACTTTATGTGTTGTTTGTTCTTGCCATAACATAATGGGCCCGCTCTGTGCAGCATGGTTAAGGCAGGGGACCGTCTAAAGAAGCAACAATTGGCTGCTCCTCGGCCTTGATACGGGGTGGTAAAGGTATGGGCACCTTACCTTCCTAGTTATGGGTCAAAATCTTCTTTCATATCCCTCCCTTCCTCAAAAAAATCATCCCGAGTGTGTGCATATTAATATATTTTTTCTTATTTGTGGCCCAAGAAGTGTAACTCTTCTTAATTAAGTCAATCATCCTGACTTATGTAGGAACAATGGACTTTTTATTTTGTGATTACTGGAGACCTCTGAACAAGATGCTGACCCATCATATTTGCACAGCGTTAACAAGGTATGCACCCAGCCAATATATAAGAACTTTATGAAGTAATGGTAAGCATTACTCTTAACTTTCAAAGTTCGCATGATGCTTGCACAGCTACAGCTCGGAGACCCTTATGGTCTTCTATTAGACGTTAGTGTCCATCTCTCTCTCTCTCTCTCTGTACATACTTTGGGTCTGTAAAGTAATCTGTACTTTCCATTGGTATATCTTTCTGCCGTATCAGCACACATGTAGATTGCTTTTGAAGTCTTTGTCCAAGCTGTGGCCATCTGGTTTTATGCTGATTCTTTCTTTCCAAAACGGTGCAGTTGCCTGACCAGCTACCCCATGTTTGTGTGTGTGTGTGTGTGTTGCGCGTGCTTTTTAGTGCTATGTTTCATTATGGTGAGTCTCTCCTTCACCTCTGGAGAAGTGAAACTCAGTATGGTGGTTTATCTATGAAGATTTCCACAAAAGGTGGACATATCTTTTTCGATGAACCTGTACATACTCTTGGGAACTAATGACGTGAGTAGGGATGTCATAGCACGCAGTCTATACTATGCATGACGGAGTTGATGATTTGAAGCTTTGTGAGTAGACACTCATGGAGTCAAGGTCACACTTTGGTTTTTGTCTAGTTTGGACAATAAGGTGAATTTTCAATTTCTCTCTTTCGCAATGGTTGGTTGATTAGATTACGAAAATGTAATACAAAGCAAAGGTCGCATGACCAGCTATACAAACATGTACATCGTGGCCGTCAGACCACACACACTAAAAGGCCACATGAGGCATGCCCACACACACATGTACATAGAGGCATGCCCATTGCACGAAGAGCATTTAACCAGGGGTCAGCTTGCGCCCTGGTGATAACATGTGCATCGATCAAAGAAGAAACTTGCCAAAGCAATAGACTGCGAACACGTTGGACATGACCTTTCACCCTTGATTGTGAATCAAAGATCAAAGCATTTCGCATGAGCCAATTATGCCAAAGACTCAACCATCGAAAGAAAACAAAGAAGACCTCATGTTGCTGATTGTTCCCCCCTTGGCTGATCATGTCCAAATATCCACTGTCTGCGTGACAAAGTATGTCCAGTCACCATTTGCCACACTGAAGAGATGACCTCCCATATCTGGCGAGCCACCGGGCAAGAAATAAACCTGTGTCGACTAGATTCTGGACAAGTCTGGGAGAAGAAACAGTTCCCATTCGAATTGCTCGGCATCGGAGGCGCCTACCTCGCTTCCACGACCTCTCCATTCTAGAGAACCCCATGGCGGAGATATTTGATCTGAGTAGAGGGCAACACTTGAACCGATCAGCATACATGGATCTACTTGATATACATTTTCCATTATTTTCTACTCAGTATCATCTAGGAGTCTTACTTACAGTTCTTATAACTGTTAAGAACTGTAAGACAATCAATTTATTGTACTTTTTAGTTTCATTTTGTTGTTCTCTTTGATGAGACACCAACTTCAGATGTACTCTTAGTTTTGGTCTCATAGGCCATTATGGCCTCTTAGAGACGTTAATATATTATTTCATTTCATTTTCATTCTCTCTCTCTCTCTCTCTCGACATAGAGAGGGTCTCTTGAGAGGGAGGGGATCAGAGACGGAGAGACACCTACAGAGGCAGATTACAGACTTCTTGCTGGAGCTTAGACATAGAGGGTCTCTTGAGAGGGAGGGGATCAGAGAGGGAGAGACACCTACAGAGGCAGATTATAGACTTCTTTCGACCAGAGCTTGAGCAGTCAGGCCAGCAGGCATTGCAGCTAGCCCCAGAGTATAGCTGCACCAGAGGTACACTGATTGATCGGGCTATAGAGTTGGGGCGGTCCACCGCCCCAAGATGAGAGGCCCATCTCGACACCGGCGGAGACTACAACAGAGGATCAGGACCATACTAGCACGGCATGGGAGACGTCCAGTCAGAGTACTCACCATGGAGGACATAGAGGATATCCGCCATCGACCGATGAGAGACATCTTTGGATAGTGATGTATATGATGCTTACCTTTGTTGCTGGAGTTTTCCTTTCCAGATGTTATCCATTAGGAGCTCCTAGTACCTTACTTTTCCTCATAGTTGTTGTTTCAGTTTCAGTTGGTTGTTTAGTTGTTTTAGCTTTTCTTACACAGACATTGTATGAGATCCACCAATTGTTGTAACCTTTTTGGTCTCATAGGTCATTTTGGCCTTTTGAAGACGTTAATATATCATTTCATTTCATTTCATTTCTCTCTCTCTCTCTCTCTCTCTCTCTCTCTCTCGTGAATGTTGAGCACTCAAGCTCAAGCTCAAGCTCTCTCTCTCTCTCTCTAGCAGTAGTCTTCTCTCTCTCTCTCTCTCTCTCTCTCTCTCTCTCTCTCTCTCGACAAGACCATCATGATCGGCTGGATCCGTGCTGGAGAGAGAGCTCAACTCATTGGTAGAGAGAGAGGGGCATAGAGCACGAGGCTAGGCAGGGTTCAGGTGGACCTCTCCACCCTGGATCACATCTTCACACTCAAGAGGTTCATCGAGCAAGCCAAGGCTGATGGCCGAAGCCTCTACCGTTGCTTTGTGGATTTCCGCAAAGCGTTTGATGTGGTGCCACGTGATCGCCTACTACAACGTCTACAAATCCTTGGGGTTCCATCAGACATGATTTTGGGCATGATTGCTTTATATGAGTTCGTGGTTGTGGTTGTTGGCATACGGTTGTATGATATGGCACGATATTGTGCGGGAATGTATCATACCGTATGAAATTTTGGAATACGATATGGTAAAGTACGGTTTAAAAAAACACTTACAAATTTATAGTTTATCAATTTGAAAGGATAGAGAGCTCAGAGGTTGTCACAAGCCAAAATTCCGTTAAAAATAAGTTACAAACAAAAGTACAAAGCATACTACTAAGGACGGTTGCCGGCTACCGTAAGATCAATGCAATGTGCGTTGGGCGCAAGTACAAAAAAGTGAGTACAAAAAAATGGATAAGAGGGCGGAGGCTAGAATCTAAATCCTAGAACCTAGATAGAGAAGGCATCGCTACATCACTATATCGGAGCTCTTGCGGAGATCATCTGTAGTAGAATTCACCTTCGAGCCCTCGCCAAAGTCGCCATCACTAAGGAGGTTGCGGTCCTCAATAAACTTGGGCTCTGTGACCTCATGTGAGAAGCCAAGGGGAGCATCCTCATCTTGAAGAGCGGCTAAAGAGCTATGGGGAGCCCACCGCACGTAGGTCTGCACCGTCCCCCTCAAATTGCGATGAATTGTGCATCCGTGGGTGCCTACTCGCACTTCCTTGCCCCTAGCTGCATGCCCACGAACGAGTGCAAGTAAGTTGTCAATCAATTGCCTCGAGCTCTCTATAGATCGTTGTATAGATCCTCTTCTTCTCCTCATCCGGCTGTTTATGGACACTCTCAAGAGTGTTCCCTATTAGCTTGAATGCATCCACATTCACCTACAATTTACAAATTACATAATCACATTAATGATTATACACATATTAGTAAATACATTGCAAATTGCAATATGACAACTTGACAAGTCTTATACTTGCCTTACCAATTCCAGCTACGAAAGATTCAGTTAAGAATGAGCTTCATATTGTGGAGAAAAAGAATATATATGTGAATGATTATGCTTTAAAAATCAAGGGCATTATGGAATCCCTTGCATCATCAATTGGTGTTTCTGTTAATGATGATGATAAGGTGGAAGTGTGTTTGCGTGGTCTCGGGCCACAATACAAGGGTTTCGAGACATCTATTCAGACTCGGGAGAACATTCCCAACTTCATAGATTTAGTGTCAATGCTTTTTTTTTTCCCGAGAAAAGATCCTTTCATTAGTTATATAAAAACGCCCGTAGGGCTACAAAAGATCTCTCCTGCTCATAAGAGAAGCAGAGTAGTGAATACAACAAGGCAGCCCGGGAGACTCTCCCTAGGGGGCTGCAAAATACAAGCATCAGTACAAAGGACTGAGGGGCTAAATCATACAATAGGGGGGGGGAAAAGCCAAACAGGTGGCCTGTAATGCCAACGGGGGGATCCCGTGTGTAAGGTATAGAAGGGGCCGCTGCGCCAGGTGGTGTGAAAGGCCTGGCGCCGCAAGATCGCCTCATCCGAGTCGCCCCGGATGCAGTCATACTGTCCTCGCAGGGTGTGGATCAACTCCTGCCAAATCCCCCGTACAGTCTCTGCTGGTGGCTCCAGTCTCCCCTCAAAGGCCGTGAAACACCGGGCCCTCCAGGTGAACCAGATGGTGAGGCTGCTGAGGAGCTCCCATCGTAAATCCCTCTCCTGTGTCCAGCTGGCGGACGAGAAATCCGGTGCCGGAACCAGGCGAGGCTAGCCCCTAATGAATCTGATGGCCTGACTGTCCTGCTCCATCTCATAGCCCATAGCAGGCCCTGACGAAGTCGACCAAGCAGCGGCACCCCACGTAAACATACCCTCTGGAGAGAGGGGGGCCAGAATACGCAGCATCCGCAGCCAAATCTGCTGCGCCTGAGGGCAATCCCAAAGGCAATGTCTCTGTGTCTCCATAGGGTGGCCGCATCGGACGCAGGCCGCCGGAAGACCACTGTAAACAAGCCAGGTGCCAACTGCTGAGCCCTTGTGGGCGACCAGCCACTGGAAAGTCGAGATCCTGCGGGCCTGTCGACTAGCCCAGAGCCGAGCCCAAAAATCCTCCAGGAACTCCTGTGAGAGTCCCTGTAGCCGCCAATGCCCCGCTGCAGCTGGAGAGACCATCCTCCTCGCCGTCAAAATATGCCGCCCCAGCCGAACTGTATACTGGAAAAAGGTGATCTCTGTGGCCTCAAGGGATGCATAAGGATCATGCCACTCGTACTCCCCAGGGTCCCACTTTAGCCGGGCCAAGGGGCGCGCTGCATATGCCAATATGCGCCATTCCGGGAGCACATCTGCAGGGTCGGGATCAATATGCCACTTCCGAGAAGCGGCGGCCACTACCCGTATCCTCTGAAAGGTGCACTCTGCAACCAAAGGCGACTCCACCTCCACTCTCTGAAGTCTGCCCTCATCCTGAATCTCATAGTAGAGGCATCTGCCATCCTCAGTGCAAGCTCTGACAGCAATCAGGATCTCCAACTATGTAAAGGCTCCCATCCACCGTGGGGCCACGAGCTCGAAAGGCGTGAACCACTCCTCTGTGAGTGCCTCCTGAATATCATCCCTCATAATCAACCCCCCTCTGAAGTGACTCAGCCTCTCCACCTGGATCTCCTCTGGGAGACTACAGAAGGCCTGCCAGTCTCCAAAACTACGTGCTGGGCCTGCCGCTAAAGGTCCCCAGGCTAGACGAGGCCGAGAACCCAGCAATGACCCTGCTCTGTGCGAACCGCTGGGCTCCTGATGAGCGGCTGTCTGGCCCGCTCCTCATCACAAGAAGGAGGCCGCTGAGAGAGCCCCGGTCTCAGCAGCTCCCAAGCTCTCAGGATGCTCAAAGCAAATCTGTCCTCCCATCCTCTACTGAGGCCCGTCCTCCTCATCTCTATGAAGATCCAGCGAATCTCTGGTACCCAAGTGCCCCCTGCTGGGGGAGCCCGAGCCTGCAGCCGCTGCAAGAGAAGCTCCTTCCAAGGCTCAGCGCCTGGAAGCAGCCCCCGAACAATAAGCTTCCCCAATAAGGCTCTACTCTGATCGACTGGATCTATAATGCCCAAGCCTCCCTGAGCCAGCGGAAGTGTAATAACTGCCCATGCAACCTTTGCCCGGGCTAGCTGACCGTCCCGCCCAGACCAAAGAAAGTTCCTGATCAGCCTCTGTACTTGGCTGATGCAAGAGCTCGAGAAGATCCAGCAAGACGTAATGTACCACATGGTCGCTAACAGCACCTGATTTGCCACCACCACCCTCCCAGCCAAGGATAGTCGAGCTGTACTCCAATACAAAAGCTTCTTCCGAATGCTCAGAAGAAGCGGGGCAATCTGCTGCTCAGGTGACAAATCTAGTCCAATCTGGCATCCCAAATACCGCACTGCTGTGCCAGGAGGAATCCATCTAAAACCGGGGTCCGGGCTCCATGCCGGAGTGGGAGCACTACTGATCCAAAAGGCCACTGTCTTGCGCCAATTGATCAATGCTCCCGAAGCTGCACTAAAAACCTGGAGCGACTGCTCTGCCCGAAGAAGATTGGCCTCTTGGCCATGCAAAAATAAGCCCGTGTCGTCTGCAAACTCTGCATCGAGCAGGTCCTCCCCCCTGACTGGGAGCTGGAGTCCTCTCAAACCAACCTCCTCTACCGTCAAATACATGCTCATAGCCTCTGCAAAGAAGAGAAAAAGAAAAGGGGCGAGAGGACACCCCTGACGAACTGATCTGGTCAGCTCAAAACTCGGCCCCCGTCCTCCTGCAATCAACACCTGGCTATGAGCTGTGGAATACAGAGCCGCCACCCCTCTGATCCATCCTGGCTCAAAGCCCAGGCGAAGCATAGTGTCCTCTAAGAAACCCCAATCAACTCTATCGTATGCCTTCTCAAAATCGAGAAGCATCACGACCAAGTCCTCCCCAAGAAATCTAGCTCGGGCCGTCGCCTCCCAGAAAGTAAAGATGTTGTCAAGGATACTGCGCTCCTTGACAAATCCTGTCAGGGTAGCATGAATCAACTTCCCCAGGAAGGGCTGGATCCTCAATAGAATGCAGTGGCAATAGCTCTGATCTCCCCGGGCTCAGTAGCTACCGATCCATCTGGTCTACCAAGCTGGTGGACTCCTGCTCGAGCATGGCGGGGTCCAGTGATCTCAAAAAACTCCCCAGTCACTCTATCACCAAGCTGCGTCCACTGAGAGGCCTGACGACGATAGTAAAACTCATGTCTCTACTCCTCGGCCTCTCTAACCTCCTGGCGTGCCTGGCTCAGCTGTGACACCACCCACTCACATGCAGGCTGCTGCTCCTGAAGGCGCTGTAGCGAAGCAAGGCTGCGTCTCAGCCGATGCTCCCGCTCGCGAATCTCTCCTAGCCGTGTCAAAGCTGCAGCGTGCAAAAAAGAGCTAAGCTCGATGAGTCCCTGGGCACACTGGCCTGCTGCATCCTGGTCAGAGCACTGACTATCATGCCAGATCCTCTCAATGTCCTCAGCGAGACTGGGATCTGTAAGTACCCTCTCTGGGATCCTCAACTGCAAGCTGGGCTCCCGTGTCCTCTCCTCCAATGTCAAGATAACTGGCGAATGATCTGAAAATGATGTGCCAGCGAGAATGCCGACGGAGCCCCCTCGCTCCCCTAACCAGTCGCCCACATAAAAGCGATTAATCCGTGATAGATTAGTCCCTCCCTACCGGCGATCCGACCGAGAGAAACTAAGACTGTCCTGAGAGCGGGAGAAGGCCCCATGCTGCCATGCATCAGTGATCCTCAGTGACATGCAAAACCGGTCCCAAGCTGCAAGCTCCGTGCCGTGCACTGTAACATGACTGCCTCCCACCCTATCGGTCGGGTCCTCAAGCATGTTGAAGTCTGCCCCGACACACCAATGTGCGGCCTCTGGCAATGCATCTGTAACCAGGGTCCACAACTCTGCTCTGGCACTAGCATGATTGGGCGCATAGACGTTGAGCACGCCCAATAGCTCATCATGCATCCTCAGAATGACATACTGTGCTCTACCAGGCACAATGATCCCTCGATCCACAATGGCCTGCCGCCATATATCTCCAATGACCATGCATACTCCTCCGTGTCCACCCAAAGGACCAAACCCTGCAGACCAAAAGGTGTCCCATCTACCAGGCATCACCGAACCATATCTCCGGATCCTGCTCTCACCCAAGTGGTGCTCCTGCATCATCAAAATATCAATGCTGCCACCAACGAGGCATCTCTGAAGCTCCTGCCTCAAGCAACCACGATAGCGTATAAAATGTGCTCCGCCAAGGCCCTGTACATTCCATGAGATGATCCTCATGGATGACCTGCTGAGGTGGATGCTCTCTCAGCCGTACGGCGGGCCTTTGCAAGCGGCTTGGATGGAGAGTAGTCCCCATCCGAGCGGCTGCGAATCTGCCCACCCGGTGTACTGCAAGAATCACGGATCAAGCGCCACTGGTTGTGGCCCATGGCGACTGCCTCCCGCTCTGACAGAGCAACCTCGTGTATACATACATATCCAGGGTCGCGTGCTAAGTCTGCCACTATGCGAACGACCAAATGACGAATCCCTGAGGCATCCACACTCCCGGGATCCAAGAAAAAATGAGCCAACTCCCATAGTCGGCCTATCACATCTGTCACCTCCAGATCGCTCACATGATGAGAAAACTCAACTGCGTGAGTCTTCAAAGTGCTAAGAGCGAGCTCTAGAGTCCACTCCCGGTCGCAAGGGCCACATAGAGGGAACGAGAAGGCCACCGCTGAATCAAGTGCCTCCTCCCCGCGGGCTGGAGGTATCACTACATGAACTCGGATGGGTGCTGGCTCATGGCGGCCCTCTGCTCCAAAAAGCCGTGTGAAGGCGTAATCAAAAGCCTCCGAGCGCTGTCTAATGCCGAGGCGACTCAGCCGACTGCGGATAGATGATATCCGTGAAGCCTGAATCGGCATGGTAGGTCTCCTCTGTGGTGCTCGAGCGAGGTCGGTGCTCAGCGCCCTCCGGACTGCAGGTGAGCGCTAGGGGACTGCTAGGGCCTCCCGGGAAGGTGAGGCGGGCGGGGGGGAGGAGGGGGGGCGAGGGGGGTGGAGAGGGAGCCGCTGCCAAAACCGGAGCGGGGACGAGAGGAGGCGAAGGTGGAAGCGAGGTGGTGGGAGGGGACGGGGGATACATTGCAAGAGTAAGTGTGGGGTCTGGCGGAGGGGGGGGGGCGGGGCGCTGCAGAGTGAAGATGGGCGCGAAAGAAGGGGGGGGGGGGGGGCGCGAAGGCGAGGAGGGGTGGCGGGCAATGTAGCGGGGGAGGGGGTGCAGCAGCGAAGGCAGGCGGGGGGGGGGGGGGGGGGGGGGGGGAGGAGGGGCGGCGGGCAGTGCAGCGAGGGAGGGGGGCGCAGAAGCGAAGGCAGGCGGGGGGGACAAGGGGAGGCGCAAGGAATGAGGGGGGGCGCGAGGAAAGAGCAGGCAGGCAGGCGGGGGGCGCAGGAGTGCAGGTAGCGCGAGCAGGGAGGGGGGCGGGAGCTTCAGCAATTTAGTGTCAATGCTGATCATTAAAGAGAAGAACTTGGGTGAAGATCAACAATCTTCAAAAAATAGAAATAGTTCAGAGCAGCAGACCTTCTACACAAGTGCAGCTAGAGGACGAGGTAGAGGTTGTGGACGTGGCCAAGGTGGTGGCCGAATAGGTAATCAGAATTATGGTCAGCAGCAGCAACAATCCCAAGATTCGCAACATCACACAGGTGGAAGAGGCCAGTTTAGATGCAGGGGGAGTCAACAAGGTCATGGTAATTACACGAGGCTATTTTTAATGTGGTAAGCCTGGGCATGTGCAGGCAGATTTCTATAAGAAGCAGAGTGACATGCAAAATGGAAAAGTGCAGCAAAACAACTATGCATCCTCTAGCAGAAATAATGAGGATAATGAGAGGTTGTATATAAGTGAGTGGGAACTTCAGTTTCTCTCACATGCACCTAAAGACCAATCCTGTGCTAAGAGCCTCAAAGCCACCTTTTGCAAGCGGCTATGTACATACCCAAATGTCTCCCACAAAAAGAGGGTTCTCACCATTGATTCCCTCTTCTAGCAAGTGGGAGATGCAAATGCGGCTCTTCCCCTTTGGTCGTTTTAGCTAATGAGTTCCTCCAAGAACTTCCCATGATGCACCTTTGGCAAGAAAGCATCGTGGTCTTGAAGCAACTCCACATTATTGAAGAGGGCCGATGATTTGTAGGCCGGATGCAATAAGGAGGCTAGACCATGGATAGGTCTTCGCATCCATTTCAACCTCTTCTCCACCATGGGCAAAATATCTTCGCGTTTGTCGTTGTCGATGGAAGGAGAAGCATGCAACTCTGCAATGGTCTCTCTCACAAGGAGGCCCAAGGTGGCTCCCTCCATAGGTTGGGGGGGTGGGGTTGGGGGGGTGTTGATGTTCTCAAAGTCTTCTCCAAGCCTCGCTACAGTTTGGTCCTAAGAAAAAAGTTGGTATAATGCTTCCTCTTTCCGAGTGTAGAACTCTTGTTTCTTGCATTGGGTGAGCCATTGGGAAATCCGTTGTGCTTGGTGCTTTATGATTTTCCCAATCCGTACCTCATGCTTAAGACGGGAGCATGTGGCTTGGCATTTGTCATCATACCAAAAGTTCTCGAGCATGGAACCTCGCAAGGTGGCTTGGCGGAAAACTGTTGCGTGTAAATGAAAGAAGTGGTGGTGCATGTGTGGAGTATGGTGGTGAGTTGTGATGTGAGGGTGGGTAGGGGGACAATAAGTTCCACATCCTGGAGTTGGTGGTAGATGTGGTTGGAGTAAACAAGGTCAACCTCGTGATCAAATTGGACCTGGGTGTAATGTGAGATGGGGGGTGGTGGCGGAGGGATGGGTAGTGTGTAGGTGAAACTGAAAGAGAGGTATGCATGGTTAGCTTCAAAGGGGGATGGCGGGATGGAATAGTTCGGGAGAAGGTGTGCCAAAGCCGGAGATCCCATAAGGTAGTCCACGGTGCTAGTACCTCTTGAGTGAGGGAAGGAGGTGAGGGTGTCGGAGGAGGTCCATCGGTTCATGCTGTTATAGATAACAAGACCATGTGCAGCTCCGAGCTCTAAGAAATATCTTGCATATACTGTGACATCCTCACGATCCTGTGACGATTTCTGTAGACCCGTGTCTTTGATGTCTAGCTCTTGTAGTTTGATACGGTCGTCCAAATCGAGTAGTGGGACCTATTGACTTCCTGTCTTGGCGTTGAAGTCCCTGAGCAGGTGGACTTCCCCCAGCTGTGAGAACTCCATAATATCTCCATATAATGGTAAGTATGGTGACATGCCATGATGCGTGGCATAAGAGGAGTGGCACGGTGCAAAATAACACATAGCAATGTGGATGACACTGTCACCGCTAAGTTGTAGCCAGATCCAAAGATACCGTGCATCCTCATCCTTTTGGACGATGCTGAGAATCTATCAGAGATGGGATCTAAAAAGGACAGATATCCCTCCTGAGCCACGTACTCCTCCTGATATGCGGGTCTCGCCTCAGAAAGCTGACTCCCACTCATACCCGGCTACGTAGGGCTCTGATGAGTCTCTGTGTAGAAAATGGCATTCCTACCTGCCAGAATCTCACTCAAAACTCCTGGATTCGACCATAGGGTGCAACTGCAGTTCCATATTGCTAACCTTAGGTGTTTGGTCTCAAAGACCGCGTGTCTCTATTTGGGATTGCGCTCAGTGATAATGACCCTACCATCTCTGTAGATAGCCCACTTGCCTGCTCTACAGGCCTTATCAACTGTCACCATCGCCTCACGTCCGTGTGCCACCTGTGCCAAGGACGGAGAGAGAGAGAGAGAAAATGAAATGATATATTAACGTCTTTAGAAGGCCAAAATGACCTATGAGACCAAAAAGGTTACAACAATTGGTGGATCTGATACAACGTCTGTGTAAGAAAAGCTAAAAACAACTAAACAACTAACTGAAACTGAAACAACTATGAGGAAAAGTATGGTACTAGGAGCTCCTAATGGATAACATCTGGGAGGAAAACTCCAGCAACAAAGGTAAGCATCATACACATCACTATCCAAAGATGTCCCTCATCGGTCGATGGCGGATATCCTCAATGTCCTCCATGGTGAGTACTCTGACTGGACATCTCCCATGCCGTGCTAGTATGGTCCTGATCCTCTGTTGTAGTCTCCGCCGGTGTCAAGATGGGCCTCTCATCTTGGGGCGCTTGGACCGCCCCAGCTGTATAGCCCGATCAATCAGTGTACCTCTGGTGCAGCTATACTCTAGGGCTAGCTGCAATGCCTGCTGGCCTGACTGCTCAATTACTGGTCGAAAGAAGTCTGTAATCTGCCTCTGTAGGTGTCTCTTCCTCTCTGATCCCCTCCCTCTCAAGAGACCCTCTCTATGTCTACGCAGCTCCAGCAAGTATAATCCGAGGCATCTCTGATCATGGTATCTCATGACTCTAGAAAGTGGTCCGAAACCCTCTCTAAACAGGCAGTGAAAACAGCCTCGTATCTCATAATATACTGGACAGTGACATATGTAATGTAACTGTGTCTCTGGCTCCATCTGGCATAGCTGACAAATCCTGGCCTCAGCCTGGTACTCCTCTGAATCTGCCAGTCTCAATCTCTAGCTGGTGTGAGGATGTGCGCATCTGACCAATAGCACACCGTACCCCATGAGAAAGATGAGTATCCATGTAGCTGGGTCTAATCACAAACCCATCCTCCGTGAGCTGGAGAAGATGATCTCTATAGAAAGCCATCTTCGTACCAAGCTCGTGTCGGCTGTATCCATGTCTTCCTAGTGTCCAGCTCAGTCAAGTCCTGCCTGATAAGTCTGGTAATCTGTGCCCGTGTGAGAGAGAGGGAGGGTGCATCCAGGGAGTACTGAAATGGAGGTAGCCTGGAGGTAACCTGTCCATACTAAAGCCATGCAGCTTGGAACCAAGCTGTCATCTGTGCATACCAACATGATCCGTCTCCTTGTGATGCCAACTGTTGTGAAGACTCCAGGGCTAAGCAAGCATATTTGTCTCTAGGGAGAGCCCAAGTGCTATGTATAAAGGAGACTGATCGAGTGAGTGCCTCTACTACCAATGGGGGGGCAGCCATCTCTGCATGAATAATATCATGTGGTACGGAGGCCTTGGCCCTAATCATCCGGGAAATCATAGAAACCAAGGGCCTCTCCATACGTCTCCATCTATCAGTGCTACCCGCTCGGCTGCAGTGATGCACTGAGGGTCCCCATATCTCCACTCCATACAGCATGGCTGAAGTGACCAAAGTGTCAAAGAGCCAGAGCTTTGTTCGAGGTTCCTGAAACTGAACCTGCGAACACATCCTCTCTAGTCTCCCCAATGCTGCATAAGCTCTGGTCAATCTGGTCTCCGCTGCTCTCCTCAAGGAAAATAGTGGGCCAATAAAAACCACACCAAGGTAAGTATATGCATCTGTATACTCCACTGTCTCCTGACCATATGTAAAGGTGGGTACTGACCTCCTAAGCCAGTGTGCTGTGGTGTTAAACACCATCACCTTGGTTTTACCAAGGTTAACAGACAATCCACTGTCCTGTGCAAACGTGTGCAATGCATCCAAATGACGCTGCATCCCCTCTGGAGAATCTGAGATCAGCACAATATCATCAGCATACAATAACAGCGGAATCCATGTCCCTGCTAGCTGTGCTCCTCTGTCACCCTCCTGCTCTACATAGTCCGAAACCTCATCCACATACATCCCAAATAAGGTGGGAGAAAGGGGGCAGCCCTGTTTCACCCCAATAGTGGAGTGAACCATCTCAGATATACCCTGAGTAGTACATACGTGCCCCACAACTGTCCTGTATAAGGCCATGATTCCCCAAATCAGCTCTGTGGGCACTCCCATCTCCTGTAGTCTGCGCATCAGTCTGGCTCTCGGTACTGTGTCAAAAGCTTTGCGGAAATCCACAAAGCAACAATAAATCCTCCTGCCATATAATCTGCCCTCCTCAATAATAGCTCTGAGTGTCAAGATATGGTCAAGAGTGGAGAAACCTCTCCTGAACCCTGCCTGCCCTGATGCACGTATGCCCTCTCTCTCTGCCCATCTACTCAACTCCTGCTCAAGAATAGATGCATATAATCTAGCCAATGTGTGACCAATCATGATGGTACGATAATTCCCAGGAAGCATGGGATCCCCTGACTTGAAGATAGGCACAATCGTGGACATATTACAAGTCTCAGGAAAACCCTCACACATGGCTCGGTTAAACATCATAGCAATAAGCTCTGCAAGCATATCGCTGGCATGAATAAAGTGCTCTCCTACCAAACCATCATGATCATATGCTCTCCTAGTCCTCATCCTGTCAATAGCTTTCCTTACCATCTCAGCAGTAAAGAAAGCACATGTCTCTGGGCATGGCTCCGATGGGTCTGGCAGGGGCGGCTGTCCTGGTGCTGTGTACAGGGATGCTGCATTCTCACCCCAAATCTCTGTGGAGGTAATGGCTGGTGATGGTGAATGCTCATGGAATAGTCTCCATGCCTCGCCTGAGTCCTGACTCATAAATAACTGATACAAATCCCTCTCTAACTGAGCAAGATAAGCCCTCTTCTTCCGTCGCACTAGGTGCCGGAAGGTAATCCGTGATTGTTTGTGAGTGGTAACACCCATGAGCACCTGTCTCTGTAATCTGATCCTCATCTCTCTGCACTCCTCATCATACCAACTATTCTGGGGCATGTTCCCAGATCGTCTCCGTGTAGGCTGACTATGGCGATATGCCTCTGATGCTGCAGCATGAAGCGTATCTATCAATATCTGAGTGAGCTCATCTAATGGCAGTCCCGGCTCCTCGGCACATAAGCGTCTGTATATCTCTTCCGTGTACACGGTGTCAGTCTCCGTCGTAAAGGTATAACGAGTGTGTGTGGAGACCTGTCCCAATGGAACGGTGCTGAACTGAAATGTGAGAGTGAAGGACAAGATAGCATGATCCACTGCTATTCCAACCGCCCTAGTGCCTACCATAAAATCCTGAAAAGAGGGAATGAGACTGGGCTGAGCCATAACATAGTCCAATGTACTAGCACCATGCCGATGTGGAAAGCTAGTGAAACCGCCCGATGTCGGGAATCTCTGTAGGCCATTTAGGATGGCCAATCCATGTGCAGTCCCCATGTCTATCAAATACCGCCCATGCACTGTATGTTCCTCATCCTGTGAGAGTCTAGATTTAGTTAGCCAAAACCAGCCACTGCAGCATGTAGAAATCCATCCGAAGGGGGTACTTGGTGGATTTTGCCGATGAACGTAATAATATTCCTCGAGTGAGCCTTAAGGGATACTTTATCAAAGCGCATCATTTGTCTTTCGAGATGCAATAAGAGGTCACCACCACAAGAGAGAGACCCTCACGTCACTTTTGTTCAAAATAGTTTAGAGCTTGCTTAGCTTGGCCCTGTTGACTGTATCCTTTTGTAATTCGAGGATAACAAGAGACAATGCTCCAAACAGGAAACTCCTCAAGCACTCAATGTGCTTTTGTGAGAGCAATGCACTTTGCATACATACCAGTGGAAATTTTCAAGCACATTACTTTTTGACAGCTCGCGTATATCACAAATTTGTTCCCTCTTGTTGGCTGCTCTTATGCTATCAGAAAATTTTAAGATGCAATAAAAGGTCACTACACCTGAAGAAATTCCCCCAGGCAGCATTTGTTTAAAACATTGCACTCCTTACTAAGCTTGGCCCTGTTTAGCATATTCGGCGTTTAATGTAGCCCAAGAGACTACACTTTAAACAAGAACCTTGTCAAGCAGTACTCATTTTGCTTTCGTGATTGCACCCGACTTCCGATACACATCCACCATAGCTTCCCAAACACACTATGTTTTTTGGACCGTCCCTCTCTAGCAATCTCTCTTGAATTTTTTCCATCTTGCCAGCATCCTATGTTGCCACAGGCCTTCAAAAATCATAGTATTGTCAGTACATGTGGAGAGAGATCCTCACATTGCATTCATTCAAAACAATTCATTGCTTGGTCACTTTGGCCTCGTTGTGTATATCCTACAATAAGTGCATCCCAAGATAACATCTCAAACACGCACTTGTGCACAACCCTGGACTTGGCATACATATTCATCAAAGCATTCTGAAGTACAACATTACTTCCTAGCAACCCAATTTCATCATGAATGTATTTTCCCTTGATTAATGCTTCTATGCTGCCACATGCTTTCAAAATCCAAGAAGAGGTCACCGCATTTGGGAAGTAGAAATCCAATCAAAACAGGTCATTGCTGGCTAGACTTGGCCGTAAAAGGCACCACAAGAGACAACCCTCCAAATAGGAAGCTCCTTAAGAGAGTCCCTCATGCTGCATCTTTTTGAAACAGATCAGTGCTTGCTCACCTTGGCACTATTGTCCATGTCCTGCGATTATTGCATTTAGAGAGACAACAAGTTGAACTGGAAGGTCCTAAAGCACTTGTTGTGGTTTTTCTAGAGCACCACACTTGGCATGTATAACCACCAAAACAAAGCTTGGCAAGCACTTTGTGAGCTTATGCAAGAACAATCCATATAGCATACATGTCCAGGAAAGGACTACCAAGCATAATATCTTTTCCTAGCAAGAGCACTGCACTTGGCGTACATAACCACCAATGCAAAACTCTGCAAGCACTCTGTGCTTCTGCAAGAGCACTGCATATACCATACATCACCAAAGCATTACCAATCATAATATCTTTTCCCATCAAGAGCAACTAGCTTGGCGTACATAACCACCAGTGTAATACTATGTAAGCACTCTTTGCGCAAGAGCACTCCATATAGCATACATATGCACAAAGCACTGCCAAGAATTCGTACCTTTTCAAGAGCACTGCTCTTGGCATACATAACCACTAAAGAAAAGCTCCCAAAGCACTCTGTGTGCTTCCAGAAGAGCACTCCAACGGCACCGCACTTGGCATACATATCCACCAAAGCACAATATTAGATTCTTTTCCAAGCAGAAACTGGCTGATAATCCCATCATGCATTTGTTGACCCATGCTTTTAGAAGGCACCAGAGTTCATATGAATATCCTGTGTAGTGTAAGAGAAAGCATCTCAAGCTTTAAGCACCTGTTGTCCTTTTGTGAGAGCACGGCGTTGCACAAAGCATTCCCACATACGGACGCCACACACTACCATCTACTTCACACATGACATGGCAGACATATACACTGGCAGAGTAGAGGATGGGCTCCTACTCATGGATCCCCTGGCACCTATGGATACCATTACAGCCCAGCTGGCATCACTCCTACACACGGTTGCATTACAGAGCTTCCCACATCGTGTACACTCAGGAGAGCCCGCGAGATCTGGGACTATGCCCCAGAACAGATGGTATGATGACGAGTGCAGAGCCCTATACTCATGGCTACGCATACAGAGAGCCTTGGGAGCCATCATAGAGCAGGAGTCGAGGAGAGAGATGAGGAGACTTAGTCGCCGCAAAAGGCGGGCCTTTGCAGAGATACAGGAGCTAGAGATCTTTCATTTCTTCATGAGTAGAGATAGCCCTGTCTCATGGCGGCACTTCAGAGAGCCCCGGACACCGACACCTATTGCAGACCCACAGACATGGCACACATATGCAGAGGGCCTATATCACGCCCCACAGCAGCCACCTTTACCTCAGCCACAGGAGCCTCGACCTACCACAGCTAGCTTCTTTACCCACTCGATGGTACAGGAAGCTATCCGCCGCCTACAGCATGGACGGGCCGCCGACCATACGGGCCTGCAGGGTGAGCATCTCATATATGCAGTAGATTCTTTGGCTCCTTTTCTTGCACACCTGTTTAACAGGGCACTAGCAGAGGGTTTGCCTACGGAGTGGACGATGCACACCATTGTGCCGATTCACAAAACAGGGGATATGCTCGATCCGAGCAACTACAGGACGGTTATGGTTGGCCACGTGCTGGCCAAACTCTATGGTGCAGTGTTGGAGCAAGAGCTTAGCTTATATGCTGAGCGAGCAGGTTTACGCTCATCAGGGCAGGCAGGCGAGCTTTCTCTACCACTGACCATGTATTCACTTTGAGATGTATGATTGATCAGGCCAGAGTGAGGAAGAGAAAGCTCTATTGCTGCTTTGTGGATTTCCGCAAGGCATTTGACACAGTACCATGCGAGAGGCTCTTTCAGCGCCTGCAGTCTTTTGGCATACCAGCAGATATGACATGGGGCATCTATGCATTATATGAGCAGGTTTTTGGGCGAGTCAGATGTCCGGGAGGTATGTCCGAGACTATTGCTAGCACCATTGGTGTGAAGCAAGGATGCCCACTTTCCCCCACGCTATTTGGGCTATACATTGATGAGGTGGCTGACTTCATTACACGGAGAGGCGGAGATGGGGTTGATTTAGCAGGTACCTCAGTACATATTATGCTTTATGCTGATGATATTGTATTAGTGTCTGAGTCTCCAGGTGGTCTATAGCAGCATCTACATGCACTCCATGATTTCTGCACACAGAGGAGTCTTACTGTGAACCTTGGGAAAACCAAGGTTATGGTCTTTCATACATCGAGACAGGGTAGGAGTCAGCTGACATTCACTCTCGCAGGACGCCAGGTGGAGGTGGTGACATCATATGTGTACCTAGGGGTTACCTTCTCTGCAGCAGCCACCCGCTTCGAGATGGGTTCAGCAGCCAGAGCTAGATTGACACGGGGATATGCAGCATTGGCTATGCTAGAGAGACAGTGCCACCAGGCGCATTTTCAGGAGCCTCGGACGAAGGGGTGGCTATTTGACACATTAGTCACACCTGCATTGATGTATGGAGCAGCGGTATGGGCGCCAGGCCTTGCTACCCATTGGTGGACACAGATAGAGAGACCAGAGGCCCTCATGATGGCACGCATGATACGCAGCAAACCGTCAGTACCTCATGACATTATCCGAGCAGAGTTTGCTGCGCCTCCTATGATGGTAGAGGCCATATTCCAGACTATATGCCTACTAGACAGATTCAGAGAGATGCCACAGGACAGATTGTCATACAGAGCTTTTGAGGCATCTAGATAGCTGGCTGAGGCAGGAGACAGAGGATCATGGTATGCACAGGTCACACATTGGTTCTCACAGCATGGCCTAGACATGGATCATCTACCACCATTCCAGTATGACAGGGATGCACCACATATCCGTCTCTCTCATAGTGAGAGGAACAGAGTATTGAGACAGGATCTATGGCAGCTCTATACACGAGAGACATGGATATCGCCTACACAGCCTCTTCCACCGGAGATGCTCTACTACAGAGATCACTTCATGAGTATCACTGATGATGGATTTATAGAGAGACCTAGATACATGGAGGGCTTTTTGCCACACGGCTCCCGAGTGGCTATTGGTCAGCTTAGAGTTTCATCACACCGATTGGAGATTGAGATTGGCAGAGCAGCACGGATCCCCCGAGAGGAGAGGGTATGCAGATTGTGCAGAGAGGAGGTGGAGAGTGAGGAGCATTATGTATGCAGATGCAGAGCATATACAGCCATCAGAGAGAGATATCCCATTTTATTCAGAGAGCCACATTCCCTACGCCAGATCTTTGAGGGAGCAGACCAGCGCATACTGGGGAGATTCATTCTAGACATACAGCGCCACAGAGAGACATCATTACAGGCTCAGACAGCTCCAGAGGGGGGACGACAGACACAAATTACTACATTTTTTCAGAGATCCATCCCACTCCCAGTCCCTACACGGCAGGGAATTACTCTCCAGAGAGCAGAGACACTCAGAGCCCGCAGGAGACAGAGGACACCTGGCTTTCGGACACCACGCCTATACCAGAGAGAGATGACAGAGATCAGAGCTCAGTTTCACAGAGAGGGTGCGGAGCGACTGGCTCGCTTCAGAGCACACCCAGGCATGCTCTTCAGGGAGCTGTGGACACCCCCTTCATTGATGTATACCATTTTATACCCCCAGTATGGTACAGGATGGAGCTAGCTAGGTTGCATATCATGATTGTATACTCCATGCATATAGCTTTGCATTCTCCTAGTAGTAGAGCTCCATCCCCTTCACCACTCATTGTACTTATTGCACACCCAGATTCAGCTTTTTTAGTTCAGTACTTTTTCATTTTGTTGGGATGACAGAGGATACCCCATACAGGTACACCGATTTGTCTCATAGGCCAAGTTCGGTCTTTTGGAAGACGTTAATAAAATCTTTCTTTCTTTCTTTCTCTGTGTGTGTGCGCGCGCGCGCGCGCGCGGAAGAAACGAGCCTATCTGGCTAAGCTAGAGGAGGAGATCTACCAACTCTTCCTGGGGAAGGACAGCAAGAGGGCATGGAAGATGTTTCAAAAGAGACAGCCCGGTACTCCGATTACTGCACCTGAGGCATGGCATACTTATGCTAGAGAGCTATATGATGCACCAGGACAGCCCCCCACCCCCCCTCCACTGGGAGCTAGACCGGCTAGCAGCACCTTTTTTACTATGCGGATGGTGCTAGATGCGATAGACACGTTACAGAATGGAAAGGCACAGGATCATGATGGGCTAGTTGGAGAGCACTTCTCATATGCACGAGACACTTTGGCTCCGCTCATCGTACATGTATTTAATCGTGCCATTTGTGAGGGTTTTCCCGACAAGCTGGACAGAGCATATCATTGTACCACTCTTTAAGAGTGGGGACTCCATGGTACCAGGCAACTACAGGACGATCATGATTGGTCATTACTTGGCCAAATTATATGGCTCTATATTGGAGTGGGAGCTAAGCAGATGGGCAGAGAGGCATGGTCATCGAGCACATGGACAGGCTGGCTTCAGGAGAGGATTTACTACCTTGGATCACATACTGACACTTCGCGTACTTATTGAAGAGGGCAGGGCACAGAAGAGAAGGATATACTGTTGCTTTGTGGACTTCCGCAAAGCCTTCGATACCGTACCACGTGCCAGGCCTATGCACAGATTGCATGACATTGAGGTACCCGAGGATATGCAGTGGGGGATATATGCTTTGTATGAGTCTGACAGGTAGAGTCCGAGCTCCAGGCGGACTATTTGATAGGGTGACCAGCACGATAGGGGTGACCATGTCCTCTCTGTGTCCACTCTGATGATATCCATCCTGATCACGCGGTTTTGCTCTGAGCGGGTGAGATCCAAAAATGGACAATCCAGACTGTACTGAAAGGGTGGTAGTGCCTCTATCCGCAAACCATGTAGGTCAAACCATGATCTGTACCTCTGCGCTGAGGGAGCTCCCATAGCCTGGAATAGGGCCTCGGTTACTATTGGTGGGGCACCCAGCTCAGCCCGAACAATCTCATGTGGTACTGATGATTTGCTTCGAATCATGCGGGCAATCATCATAATCAGTGGTCTCTCCATTTGCCTCCATCCCTCATCTGTCTCTCTCTGAGATCTGTGATGTATACTGGGTCCCCAAATTGGAGCTCCGTACATGAGGGTCGGTGTGACAAGCATATCAAATAGCCACAATTTGGTGCATGGCTCCTGAAACTTTATGTGTGCACATTGCCTCTCAAGTGCCCCCAAGGCTGCATGCCCTCGAGCTAATCTAGCTGCTGCTGCCTCCTTCAGGGAGAAACGCGGTGCTATGAAAGTAACTCCCAAGTAGACATATGACCTAACGTACTCTACCAGCTCCCCTCAGAAAGTGAACTGAAACTCTGATCTCGCCACCCATGCCGGTGTGGTGTTAAATACCATAACCTTGGTTTTTCACTGGCAGATGATATTGTTCTAATCTCAGACTCTCCGGAGGGATTACAGAGACACCTGGATGCATTACAGGCTTTCTATGTGGATAGAGCTAGACAGAGGACCCTGACAGATTTCTTCGGCACCAGCACCAACAACCGAGCCCACACATCTCTTGATGCCTCCTCCATTGGGCCATCAGAGCACCGACCACGCTCCCAGGGAGTCACCACTGATAGAGCAGTTATCTTATGTCGTGCTCGTTGGCCACGCCCACCAGGATCCCGACCACGGCATCCTCACCATCGCCAGATCAGAGCCATTATTGCACGGCATCGGAGGCGCCTACCTCGCTTTTAGGACCTCCCCATTCTAGACAGCCCCATGGCGGAGATACTTGATCTAAGGAGAGGGCAACACTTAAACTGATCAGCATACATGGATCTACCTGATATACGTTTTTCAGTATTTTCCCCAGTATTTTTTAGTCAGTATCATCTCGGAGTCTTACAGTTATGTTCTTATAACTATAGGACAATCAGTTTATTGTACTTTTTAGTCTCATTTAGTTGTTCTCTTTGATGAGACACCAACTTCAGATGTACTCTCAGTTTTGGTCTCATAGGCCATTATGGCCTCTTAGAGACGTTAATACATCATTTCATTTCATTTCATTTCTACTTTTTAGTCTCATTTAGTTGTTCTCTTTGATGAGACACCAGCTTTAGATGTATTCTCAGTTTTGGTCTCATAGGCCACTATGGCCTCTTAGAGACATTAATATATCATTTCATTTCTACCCCCCCTCCTCGGACACGCTTAAGTCTCTCTCTTCCGCACATGCTCAAGCCATTCCTATAGTGCCGATGGTCAGAGAGCCTGACTATGACTCAGATGGCAACATGTTGATGGATGGAGATATTTCTTCAGTCATTATCTGGCTTAGATGAGTAGCTAGCTCCTATTATAGTTTATAGTTACTGGTTTTTTTTTGGTGACTACTCTAGACTTTGCTTTGTTTGTCAGACCCAGCCTCCAAGTTTGAGGGGCCTAGCCTCTAGGAATCAGAATTGAGATCATATTCTCTGTAGTATCATGTATGACATATGTCTACAGTCTTATGATTTCGGATTTATCCATCATCCATCTCACTTTCATGTATGTTCATTGTTTAATTATTTTATTTGATATTTGCATTTGCCATAGTCACTTGTAACTTGTAAGTTGTAAGTTGTGCAAAATTGAAATTAAAGGTTGTATAGTATTAGTAAGTGCTTTAATGTTCATTGATGAATCTTCAAACTTCATATTTCAAAATTTTATAAGTAAACTATAAATTTTGTATATAGCAGCGTTCAGTACGTTTGGAATCTTTTCAACACGTTTTCCAAACGTATCGTTCACTACGTTTGGAACCACCTTGTTTAGCCATGTCCATGTGCTCTTTTCTTTCTTTTTCTTTTGAGTGTGTGTGCGCACGCACACATGTGCATGTTGATACTTAAATGCTTGATGAGCTTCCATTTAACTGATTACGCTGCTTGCACAATGTGATGCGTACACTACTTCAAAGCCACTTTCCCCATCCAATTTGTCACGATTCTTACTAGTTAACAGTGGCCCTTTTATTATATTCATAGGCTGCAAAAGCTCTTGGCCTACATGCATATGAAGGAGCCACTGACGTGGCATTATTATAATAGCCAATTCTTTCCTAAGGTTTAGCCCCCCTTTATCTCTCTCTATCCTCGTTGTCCCTCTCTCTTTTTATGCCCTCTCTCTTTTTATTCCATGATGAGATATGCCATCTACATTATTGTATCACTTTGGTCTCATAGGCCTTAGTAGACGCTTAATATCTCTCTCTCTCTCTCTCTCTCTCTCTCCCAGTCGCGCTTTGTTCCTCTCCGCCCTTCAATGCCCTTCCCTATCCAACTTGTGCCTCTTCTCTCTTGCCCTCCTCTTTCTTTCTCTCTCCAGCCCTCTTTTGACCACCCTGTCCAGCCCTCCCTCTCCACTGCCATCCTCTCTCTCTCTCTCTCTCTCTCTCTCTCTCTCTCTCGCTCGCTCGCTCTCTTGACCTCCCTGTGCAGCTTTCCCTCTCCACCGCCATCCCCTCTGTCTCTCGACTCTCCATTGCCCCATAGTAATAGGGGACGCGGGCCTTAGGGACGGGGGAACGCCGTCTCGGCCTCCCTTTCACACGGGGATGCGTCCCTCTGTAGGGGGGACGTCCCATGTGCCGTCCCTCACAAGGGGACGGCCGTCCCCTATTAGGGGACGTGAAGAAATTTTTGGAAGGCTTTGCCTCTTAGGTTTTAAGTTTTAAGTTTTAATGTTAAAAAAAAAACCTATCTAAAGGCTTATGTGCGAAGTTTGCTGACTGATCTTTGCTCTCCTCCATCTTTGTTGTGCACACTTGCTCTCTTCCATCTCTCTTTTGGAATGTACATAGTGCACATTGCACAAGTTCTTTAGGCTTGAGTGTGCCAAAGCTCCATCTGAGCTGCCAGTAGCCTTCAATGGCCTCTTCCTCACGAGCACCAGCAGTCCGTGTTGGGGAAAAGGGTTTAGGTTGGTCTTGGTAGGAAGAGGTGAATGCCCACAGACACATCCCGTCCCTGGTCCACCCCCCCGTCCCCGTTCCCTACCTCCAGGCATTCCCCATCCCCAAACCCTTCCCCGTCCTTGTTCCCGTCTCCCAACTCATGTGACTAGGCATTGCCCCCCTCCCTTTTTGTCTTGTCCCCCTCATCACCGCCTCCCCTGTCCCCCTCCCCCTCTCTTCTCCTCGCCCTATGCATTCCCCCTAGCCCTCTCCCATTGTCTCCTCTCCCCACGCTCTCTATAGGCTGTTGGAACCATCGAACGGGGGCATGCAATATAAGTGCAATATATATTTTCCCATAGGAGTTTCTCTAGCGAAACCCCCCCAGGGGAGTATATAAAATGCCAAGATCCTATAGTAGCAGAGGCTTTCAAGATTGAAACATAGATAGGGCCAACAACATCTGGAGTATGTCCTCACGTTAAAAACGGTCATCATTGCACAGAATCTTGAGGAAGATGAAGATTTTGTGGATGCAGATTTGGATAAGTATCTCTTATTGGATTCAAATGTCAAGGACAATGAGTTCCATTCTGCTGTCGACACATTATCCATGATGTACAAGGATGCAAAAAGCTATGAATCCAACCTTCCCACTAAAGGGGATTTTTAGGCTATTCAGCAAAGACTTAATATTTCACAATTGGGAAGGGAAGGGGCGTCCTCATCGACGGTCCAAGACACTAACTCAATGCTATGTTGTGCATATCTTGCTATTAGTGTGCTCCAAGAGACATCATTCCTAGAAGGAAGCTCCTCAAGCATGTGTTTTGCTTTTGCCAGAGCACTGCATCACTTGACATACATTCCACAAGAGAATTGCCCAACGCAATCCATTTTGTAGCGGCCCTTTTCTTGTAATTTTGTCATGAATTCTGGTTCCCCTTGTCAGCAGCTCTTGGAGGGACACCCTCATGTTGCATGTGTGGACGAAGCTTTGGCTACTTGATACTCTAGTTACACTTGCACTATTGTATGGTGGTCCCAGCTTATACCACAAGAGGAGACAAAGGAGAAAGCCGGCCGAGACAGATACAAAAGACGTATATGATGGGTGGAAGCCAATGGAGAAGCCCCTAGTGGCGATGATCTGGTGCATGATTAGGAGTAAGCCATCAGTGCCACATGAGATTGTGTGGGCAGAGAGAGATGCACAACACCTGCTTGCTGCACTTGGTGTCCTCTTTTACTCAGTTATGACAGTTGTTGCGTGCTTTCATCCACTTGTTCTCGTTATCTAGACACATTTTGAACGTGACCCCGGTGGACTTCTAAAATACCTCATGCACAAAATTTTTTTGAGTTTTGGATCTTTTCTTAATCAAAATCTCAGCTTTAATCTATGAATTGAAAGAGTTTTTCTTTTTGCCCTTATTCCCTCCTATTTAAGGCTCGGTGTCCAATGTGCGGCCACCTTGAATAGTTAAGATCTTGAGGATGTAACTAATTGTAATGGTTGCATGTGGGAGAGCAGGTGAATAGTTAAGGTGAGGATTTTCAATGTTATTACCTGACACTACATACACGGTTTTGTGTCATAAAGGTTTGGGATGGTGATGATTTTTACCTTATTTCAAGTAATAAACTTTGTGAATCTATTCACAGGAGTTGATTGGCCTGCCAACAATGGGGTCAAGTAGATATCACTCTATGATGCTTGTGTTACGAACCTCACTATATCATTACTTCAAAGAGCAAAACAAGCATCTTATATCAATGAGAGACACATTGGTTATGGACCCAACAGACAAAAATAGAGAGGCACAGACTAGATGTGGACAAGAAATTATAGCTCCAACAAAAGAAATTAATGATGTGGCCGATGAAGTAGGTGCGGCATGTGAAGAGGAGGTTGATATTGGAAACACTAAGACAATATGGAAGAAAAGGCGCATATTCTTAACCACACTAGTCCATGAAGATGAATCCGAGGAGTCAGAGTAAAAATGTGTGAAGGAGAAGGAAGTAGGCCTCTTGTGTCTGCCACTAAGGTGTTAAAGCTAGTGAAGTTGAGACAATAAAAGTGCAATATATGCATCAAACCAAATGGCCAATACATCACACTTCAGGGAGTGCAGCTCATTGCTAGGGTTATTTGGAGGTTGTAAATGTAGCAAGAAGATAGATAATAGAGGTAGATCATGACACGAGGATGTGCTAGCACCAAGTTTTTATGGAACTATTAATACACCAATAGGTTTAAGGAGCCAAAAAATATGGCTCTATGGGAATATTGTTGATCACACTTGGAATCCAACTGTTGCAATATAAGCACTGGAAACACAAGCTCTCTCATGTTGGCTAGTCACTAAGGAGACACTCACATTTGATCACATGAGCTACAAATCCTAATTGATGGTGGTTTTGTGTTGGATGGGCTCCAAGTGATTGATAGAGTTAGGAAGCCAAGGAGAGGAGAAACCAACAACATCATAGGAGTCCTACAACGACCATAATTTAGAGATATGGTTATAAGGTAATTTATGACGGAGCATTACAAAAGATATGTAGGCAAGACTAATTCTACAATGGTTTCTTGATTGTGAGGTTCTAAATGTAGGCATGTTTAAGGACTTGAATCATAGGATATCATGCTTGGATTGGTACATGCCATGCAAACACATGTGCTACATCTTCTTGAAGTACTTGGGGCTTTATTCCTACAGCCACAAACTTATCCCCCAAGCTACTATGGCTAAGCAAAGTTGAATGATGCTCTCTTGTGTTTGCCATGAAACAATATGTGATAGTGCATGAGAAAATGTTCTTCTACAATGAAACCTTATCAATCTGAAACTGCATTGGTAATGAGAGAAGTCATGCTTTTTGTAGTACTAATTATATTTTTGTATGTCTTGACTACAAATATTCTCCTCGTGATGTCATCATGAGTTCTGGGGTTTTGAGATGTATATTTCGTTGGTTCACACATTATTAAATGAATTATGTGTGTTTCTTTTAAATTTATACTAAATTTTTATTCGAATTTAACACTTCATTGTATTAAGGACCTTTCTATCCTCAAGACCCTTAGAAGCTCGTGGGTTTTAGCTCAAAAAATGGTCATCCCCCAATAATTTACATGTAAATACCCACATAAAACCCATAAAACTTAAAGAGACCTCTAATTGCCCAATTAGAGGCATAGCCCACATAAAGCACATAAAACTAAAGAGACCTTTTAAATGCCACACATTCTGCTTGACTCACAAGGGTTGTATTTTCCCTCCCTCAAACATATAAATCACAAAACAAGTTACAAAAGATCATTCAAATACAAATGGAACTGCTTTTAATAGTGAGAAGTTTTGTCCCAACCCTACACATAATTTATAAAAATCACATTACAAAATATGCACACACCAAATAACGTGCACCAAAAACACCAAAACTGTCTGCGCCATATCTGGCACGCATATTGTGATGCACATTGTCGCCAAGATACCCGACTGTCTAAATTTTAAACTCTAGGCCAAACTCTAGGTATATAATTCAGCCGTATTAGCGGACATGCAGACTTCACATTGTGAAGTTTTCGTTGGAGTTGCGGCTAGTTGATATTGTGCTTATTCTTTCTATCTTTAGCGGTGCATTTGCCCTATCAACTACTTATTTGTTGTACTAATTCTTTCTATTTGCTACTTCCCTTAGTGCTAGGCTTCATTATGGCTGAGTCTGCCCTGCATCTCCGGAGGTTTGACAGAAACTCAATACGACGGCCTTTGTGTGCAGATATGCTCTTATGTGTGTGTGTGTGGAGTGTGTGTGTGAGCATATCTTGATACAGAGTTCTACACCCACTATTTGGCACTAATGACGTTAGTGGGGATGTCGTAGTATCTAGTCCATACTATGCATAATGGAGTTGATAGTTATATAGTCTTGTGGGTTGACTACCATGAGTATATAACATGCACGTTCCTAAAAGGTGAATTGGGGCATGTTCCTGGATTCATCTAGGTATATATCTAAGGCAAACAATTCGCATCCAAAAACTCTTTGCAGCATATCATAGCAAGTTCAAGAATGCCTCTCAAAGCTCATTCTTTGTAAGTGACTCTTGGTGGATGTTCATCCGACCCTTCTTATAGGAGCCAAGGTAATGACACAAACAAAGTAGATGTGCTTGCAAGGCATTTACCTCCCTACATGGCCTTCTCTGCAAGGATAGTCTTCACATGTACAAGAAGGAAAAATAGAAATTGTGACTGTATTGCACCCCCTTCGGACGAGATGTTTGACTAGACACAACAAACTCCTAATGCTCCTTGCCCTCACAATATCGACATTGAGAATCTCACAAAACTTATTGCTTGCCAAATCCATCCGATCTTGAATTTCCATGCTCACAACCCTTCCCACAACTACCTTCTGTCCACACCTCATCTTTGGCCTTTGATGAACCCCAGTGTCCACCATCTCTTGCCTTGTCGCACGTGCTAATTCATCAGTTTGATCATGCATTTGAAAGGTGAAACAAGCCTCTTGCAAGTTCATGATCTTGGCCTTGTCCAATCTAGTTCCTTATGCTACCACCCATCGAGGTGGTGCCTCCACTTGCAACAAGTCCTTGGTGGGATAAGAGAAGGGCTCCATGAGTGAAGCACATTTGTTCCACAAAACCAAATGATCTACTGACACACACCTATGGGTGTATTTATCCTCCATAGTAAGATGGGGCCAACACACCTTTCTTCTGAGAATGACCCTTTGCATCAATGGGTACATCACACTCCAGAACCTTCTCTAGATCATAGCCCTAGCGGGGCCCTAGCACTTACCCTCTCTCCTAGGATCTGCCTGCAGGATCTTGCCTAGTCCCAAGACGCCAATGTTATCCTCAGAGAGAGCTGTGTATGGAGACTCCCTCCGTCAATGTGGGGCATATCGTGAAGAGTCCAGGATGAAATAGCATGTTGCCACACTAATCTGACTGAACCCACATGTAGCGTGCTTCCTTATCCCTCTTGACTATGCTAAGCCGCTACTCCTGATCCCCTCACCCCTACTATTTGGATCTCCCCCCGGTAAGCTGACTCGCACTGATATCCCAATACATGTGGTAGTCCCCTCTCTTGGCTCTGATGCGCCTAAAATGTAGAAGATGATGCCCCATCCTATGAAAGTCTCCTTGAATCCCCCAATGTTTGACCACAAACTCTTGTTGCAGTTCTAGACTGCCATCCTCACATGTGTGGTCCAATAGACCTAGTGTCCCTATTTGGGACGTCTGTATGTGATGATGACCTTGCCACCTTTGGATAACACCACCTGCCCCACCACCCACTCACAGCCACCTTGCCTTCACCCTCATGTGCACACCACCTACCTCACCACACGCAGCACCCATCTCACAGTACACACCCAAATCCATTTCACACATGATTGTGATCTTATCCATGCAGATCAACTCTACGGTGGTCTCTTGGATGTAGACCCATTTACACCCCTCACATCATCTGCCCGGACACATGGCACTCCTATGCAGGCTCCCTCTATCATATCCCCCATCAGCCACCTCTAGCCCCATCCACTCTTTTTGGTGTCTACATTGATGAGATCTTGAGCTTCATTGACAGATTAGGTGGGGCTGCTCCCACACTGGCAAGCATATTGATTCCTCTACTACTTTTTGTAGATTACATCGTCCTCCTTTCAGATTCAGCCGAGGGGCTTCAGAGACATTTGGATGCCTTACATGATTTATTCCCTCAGCGGGATCTCGTTGTTATCCTTCGTAAAACCAAGGTAATGGTCTTCATTATTCCTGCCGCTTCACATCTAGATTGAGCTTCACATATAGAGGGGATCATGTGGAGATTGTCTTATCCCATGTCTATCTAGTCACTTTTAGTGGCTCACACTTCACCATGGTTCGTGCAACACATGCCCGAGTGACACGGGGATATGCAGCCTTGAGCTCACTTGAGCGACAGTGCCTCTAGGCACATTTCTAAGAGCCTAGGATGAAGTGTGGCAAGGGTACCTAGCTTATCTTCAAGAAAACAACAAATTCACAGGTAAAACCTTGAGAAAATTTGAACTTATATAAACAAGAGAGAGAGTAGAGAGAGAAGACACCACACTAGGGGTTAGAATAGCCTTGGGCCGAACCCCCTCCCCTCTCCGAGTTATATTAGATAAAACCCCTTGGAGGAGACTTGAGTACAAGTTCTTAGAGCTAGAGAGCTCTCATCTTTTTACACGTCTCAACAATTAGAGAATTGCTGAATTTATAGTTCTTGCCCAAAAGCACTTGAGAAAGCATCTTTTTAATAATAAAAGCTCCTCTTTTTAGTATTTAAAAAGGTTTTAATCTTTTGCTTTCCAAAAGCTAGACACATCATTCCAAGCCTGTAAGGTTTCCGGGCGTTGCTATGCTGCCATGTGGCAGTGCCACATATGCATCGATACGCCATCAGCGCCACGTCTTCAAGTTGTGAGCCTTCAGTGGATTACTCCACCTTGGTGAATACCATGCCCTAGACACCTAAGAAAATCCATTATCGCAATGTCGAATACAGGTGAGACTTATTGAGGCTAGCTATTCATAAAAGAATAGGATGTCCCAGCCAAGAGATGTAGAAGTATCAAGAGATCGTACATGCAATAAGCCCTGGCATCCCATACCACCAGGACAAACCTCATGTAAGAATCCCCGTTAAGCGTACAATCAAAAGAGAGACAGCCAGTCCCCTCCAAAGGTTGGGCCTCGATACAACTAAATCCCTTTCCGGACACTATGGTCAAACCTCAAGGTGAGTGCCGACCTATCCTTCCAGCTTGCCATTCATATAAATTCTGGAATGGATAATAGCACCACCTACATGACCACAAACAAAAATCACCACAATCCAGCCTTAGCAAATATGTGACCTCAGCTACTTGAGACTAGGCTTGCCCACTGGCTCGCCTCCCCTAGCTGTTCAGGTCACCAAGCTTAGGTCATCCTGTGGGTGTATTGTGGCAAAAGACGGTCATGTCTGGGTCATGTCGGGTACTATATCTTCTCACTCCCTTAGGATAAAGGCTATAAGAGATGTGTTACTGCTGGTAACTCAAGTCTCGACACTCGATCAAGACTTACAAGTTATAAAGTGAACACTTAAAAGCCTCATAACAAATAATATAAAAGAAGCTTTACAGATTAAAGCATTCATTTAAGCATGGAATATAAAAAGCAAATAAGATTTACCAATTGAAAGTGTGGATTTATACACAAAAAATGGCAGTAAACAAGAACCTCATTATTCATAACCTTTAAGTAGGCTCCATGAGTTGCTTATGAATTAGTATTATTATTATTATTTTTTCAGGAACTTGTGAATTATTTTTGTAACTCCCGCACTTGTTGAATACAATGTATTCACAAAAATAAAGGGAGATCCAGGTTGTTGAGGAACAGGTGATGAGGAAGAGGAAGTTCTAAGCACCTGTGTAGACATAGTCATGGAGTCTACATGTTCAGCCTTGTTTCAGTCCAGAAAAAGCTTCTGTAGAGAGGTTCCAATAAGCAATAATGGTGATGTAGAAGGTGGCAAGCAGGTATGGGCCAACAGGGAAAAGATGTCCAATAGAAAAATGACCAAAAGCATGCCTTTAGAGGCGCCCAGAAGCTTCCAACTGGTTGACTAGAGTGTGGACAACATGTGCACAAAGGGCGGTCACTACAAAAAAAAAAGCATTCTTTAAGTCAAATTTAGCATGTCACAAACATACTATAACCTGTGTCACAAACATACTAAAACTTAAAAATAGCATCTCATTTACATGCTATAATCAGCCTGTTTTGCCACAAAAGGTACGACAAACTAACCTTCAGACACCCACCTCCCACTGTTTTGGTAGAAAGGCAGCCCTCCTTAGGCTGTTCCACCCCACACCTAACGTCCCTCATAGGTCAGTCTAGCACACAACAGTGGCTCTCTCTCTCTCTAACACACTCTGTACAGAGCTATTACAGCCCTCTCCATGTCCAAGGTCCACGCCTATACCTGCTTCCATAAGCCTTTTTCTCCTCCATAAGACGACTTTAAGGGTAGTTTGCAGGAGACTCACCATTTCCACGCATACCAAGATAAAAAGCATGCATAGAGTTGGCGATTTCTTTGGGCTCGCCTTGTCTCTCAGCCAGGCTTAGTTAGTACGAAAGGTACGGTACGGTACGGTACGATAAAATACGGTACTAATTGGTACCTTTAAATTTTTTGAGGTACGGTACGATATTAGTACGTTTTTAAAAAAAAATACTTCCTAAACTTAAAAATTGTAGACAAGAAGTTACAAAATAGTAGAACCATGAACATAATGTCATCATGCCATTAGAGTACAAAATTGCTACAAAAGGATAGGCCAAAAACTCATGGCATGGGCGACCGCCAACATGCGTACATACATGATACTACATACTACAATACATCATCAATGGGCTAGAAGGAGATAGATGCCCAATGCCTAGAGAGCTATAACATATCAAAAGTCTACATCATCACCAACATCTGCATGATCATCAACATGATCACTATTAGAGTGTCCATCAAGAGAGTTCTCTGAAGAGGACTCTTCGAAGGTGGACGAGACACTCTGGGGATCATTCTCGCTAAGTAGGTTGCCGTCATCATCAAACAAGGGCTCTCTAGGCAGTGGGGTATCATCATGAGGGGGCAATGGAATATCATCATGAAGGCGGGGATTGGAGCTCGAGGATCCCCGCCTCACATATGTGCGAAGGCCACCCTCTACCGATGTCGAAGGCGGAGGTCTATGAACTCCAACTGCTCGGTTCTGTCCATGCTGACTCCTGGGCCCACATTTGCAATCGCCGTCACCATCTTCTTCCATTGCTCCTTTTGGAGTACATTGAAGGCAAGATTGCATTCAATAATGGTGCGAGCAATCTCTATCTCCGCAAGGCGTTGCCGCTCCTTAAGGAATGCAACCGAACCTCTCACACTACCCGTGACTTGGTGGAGAGAGGGTTGCACCCCTTCACGCTCCACCACCCTTTGTCTTTTGCCCGGTGCGGAGGCGGACCGTGAATCCGTGGAAGTGGCAGTGGAGGATACACCAATGAAAGAGCCGGTGGCCACTTCATCATGTGCCGATGGTGGTGCTAGTGGTGGTGTCGGTGCGTGTGTTGATGATGCTCCTCTACTTGAATTTGAGCCGTCGCTCATCTTCCACGAAATGTCATCGGCAATGCTTTGCGGAATCTCCTTGCATGGGGCAACTTGTCCCCCAATCTTTGAAAGGTGCTGGAGAAGCCTTTTTGCACCACTGGTGTATGACTTGCCGCAATATCGGCATGTCCAATGATGGGAGTTGGACTTCTTGGTGTCCTTCTCCACATTGAGGCAATGCAAATCAAAAGCCTCATGCTTCTCCCGAGGCATGATGGATAAGAGAAGGACTAAAGCGTGGAGTAGAGGAGAGAGCGTAGAGAAGATGAACTATGGGAAGTGCTTGGAGGAAGAGAACTTGGAGTAGAGGCTCAAGTGGGATGGAAGGAGCTTGGAGGAGGGTGGAGGAGGGTGGAGGAGAGGCTTGCCGCTTGGAGTAGAGGCTTGGAGTAGATGGAGGGTGGTGGAGGAGAGGCTTGGAGTAGATGGAGGAGAGGCTTGGTCCTTGAGGCTTTTATAGGACTCAGGAGAGATGAAAGGAAAACAGCCAAAAAAACGGGCAGAAAACGGTCAGAAAAAACGGGCAGAAAAAACGGCTACTTCCAACGGGCAGAAACGGAGAAAAAGCGTACCTGATCGTACGGATACGTACGGTACTGTACGGTATGAATCGTACGTACGATCTGATCCGTACGACCTACGGAACTAAGCCTGCTCTCAGCATGTCCTCTCAATGCTCCGTCCCTGTCGTCGGAGCTCTATCATGTACATCCCAAGACATCTCTAGTCTTTATACTGCATCACCTGTGCCAGTGACCCAAACCCCTCACGGAAGAGGCAGTGAAATCTCCTCATAATACGTTGGGCATCTGAACATATACTAGGCCCCGTCCTCTACCTCCCCTATGGTGCATACTCTGCATATCCACACCTATCGTGGGATGTTCTCGGCTCTCCGAGTGTCTACTCGGAGGCGGTGTAGTCATAGCTGACTTAATACGCTGGGCATCTGAACATATAGTGGGCTTCATCCTCTCTACCTCCCCTATGGTGCATACTCTGCATATGCACTCCTCTCGTGGGATGTTCTCGGCTCTCCTAGTCTCTACTCCGAACTTACTCATCAGGATGCATCCAAGACTGGTTTTCCCAGTCTATGGTGAGAAAAAAAATCTTTTTTGAATCTCTTTCATGAGGCAGTAGGTTCATCACATGAAGAGGTGGGGCTTGATGCCTCATCCTTTTAAGAAGTGATAGTCATGTAGGTGGAGGGACATACACAACACATTTATCTTTTCAGCAAAGAGGGCGCTTCAGCTCTACACGTGTGGCTGTAAACATCTCTCTCGATTAAGGCATTCCCTTGTGATTATGTGATGGCATACACCCTGCACAATGGTTCCCAGCCCCCCTCACTCCGAGCAACCATGCCTTTGATTTAGGGCATTGAAACATTAAAAAAGAATCCTCTTTTTGGACTCTCTAATCGGCTGGACTGGCATGTCTATGCAAACGATGATGGCTAGCTCAGAAATCGTGTAGGCTCAAAATTCTTAGCGTGTATCTTCACAAAACTCATGCAGCAGACACCAAATAGGTAAAAACCATTCTATGAAAATCTGGTTTCTAGTCTTTGCTCTTAGCCATGTTCTTGGGGCAATGGAAGCCCACATCACAAAATCCCTGTAATTGATAAAAATCATTAAGCGCCTATGGGCTTCGATGGTCTTGCATGCAAGCTCATATATGAATGTGGGGATAGAACTTGATATGCACCTGCATATCTTCTTCTCTTCTGTGATTTATGAAGCATAAACAATGGTCTCTTTCCTTACTGAGACAGCTCCCCTGCACGGTGTGTTTTTATTTGCAGACTATATTAATCTGTATGTCTATGGTTCCCGTGTGCAAGATTGAGGGCTGAATTGATTCCTGATTACCCAGATTCTAAAGTATGTATCACCGCTGAAATTTTTAATTATGTTTTGATGTGTTTGTTTACCTTTACAATGGTTATAATACTCCTTGTTTCCCTAATGAGCATATCATGGCTAGCATGACTATGAGTACACTTTCTGTGTCAGAAGTCTAAACCATACCTTATGCATTGTCAAACTTGCTGCATAAAATTGACGAGCATGTTTAACACAGTTTTGAAACATGATGTTTAAAGACTATCTTGGTAACGGTAACACTTTTTTTACCATGATTGTGAAAAACTAGCATAGACATTAGCATGCTTTGTTTATCTATAATTTGGCTTGTGAACATGGTCAGATGGTATGGCCCTATATGTTCACATGATCTGCTGTTTACTCTTGCTGTCACTTTGTTTAAGAGAAGGTATGTTTTGATCATAATCCTGTGAGGACTCACGGTAAAAAGGTTGTTACTGTTAGCATGCTTGATGTATCTGTGATCATGGTTTATGAGATCGTATGGTATGGCTCTATATAGGTTTACATGGTCTGTCAATCAGTTTACTGTTACTCAAGTTGAGAAATTGTAAGACTAACATTAGAACTCCTGGACATCAGTAACACGTGATACCTGTAGTCCCACATCATAGCTGTGCTAACTATGCACTGTTTTGTGGATGGATGCAGGTACCAGGTGTTAACCCTTGAGCAAATCAAATTTCTTACCATTTGATCGAATATACCAATTTTTTAAATGTGTTAGAGAAGGGAATTGTCTTGATCATTCACTTTTGTAAAGTGATGGGTGTCATTTTTAGGAACACACCTTCTGTGTAAACCCTTGTATGCTTATAAATAGACACCTATATACTCTTATTTTTTATTATGATGCTTACCTCTGGTATCCCTTGCGTCGGCCTTTGATCCCCCCTCTCAATATTACACTGATAACCCTCTATACACACACGTGGGCATTTATTGAGCGCACATTACGATGAGACTAACACGTGGCTGCTAGGTAAACCCATAGACTCTTGCCCTCCTTCCTCCTTGGTACCCCTTTCAAAAACACCCCTGTTATTCTCTAATGGCGTCAGTGCTTAGACGCCTTGAACTATACTAGGGTTAGCACCACAACCTACTCTTTATCTTTGCATTGATACCACTCAGATCCCCTTCACTTGTTGGACTGCATGGAAAGCCTAACGATTGATGGAGATGTGAATAAAAGACTATTTATCTTAATAATTAAATCTATTTTTAATAGTTGATTCTTGGTCTTTAAATTTGGGTTTTAAAAGTTAATCTTGCGTATGCTTGTCTATGGCTTTTTACACAAAGGCCGACCCAAATGATTTGTGCATTCTTGACTATGTGCTAATGACCAATTTATTGAGTCTTTACTGTGCATTCTTGATAATTGATCTAAACATAATCAATAAGAAAGTTAAGGGTTGCATGTTGGCTTATAAATATTATGTTTTTCAAAAGAAAAGTAACTTGTCTACTATTAATACACTTTAATGTCACATGTTTGGCTATGGAAGGGCAGTGACTGTAAAAAAAAAAAGATGACGGAGTGCAATAAGATTTAACACCGTGGATATATTATTGAAGGACAAGCTAATGACAAAAGCGTTTCTCTGCTCGAGTCTCAGAGACGAGCGTGCTCGTCTTTGATCCCGGCTCAAAAAACAAAAACAAAAAACAAGTAATTACAATGATCCCCTCTCTCTAATTACATGTTTCAGGAGTATCATGAGAATCCTTGTTAAACCATGTGAACAACTCATGTCCGTTGAATACCATTACCATGCAGGTGTCCATTAGGGACAAACCTATCGTGTCATCAATTTGGAAATCCAGCAATGGACGATCCATGTAAAATTTATCCAAGGCTAAGCAAAAATAAATAAATTTTACTGTGAAGTGCCTCCCTATTGACAATTGACTCGGACATCTTAAGCCAAGCCTCTTGATTACACACGTAAGCATGAATTCCTTTGTTCATTAAAAGAGTCCTTAAACTCCACATCTAGTAATAAATTGAAAATAGTTAATCTTGATATCCTAGATTTAGAAGTTCTGCTACTACCAAGACCATCTTCATCTTATAAATTATTATTCTCCTTACCCTTGTCCACTACAAGGGTTTTCACAACCCTTGTCCATAGTCCAAGTGAAGGCAAAAATCTCACCTTTATCCCAAATGTGTCAAACTCCCTTGGGAACTCGAGGTGCAAAAAATTAACTTTCTAAAACCTTATGTGGCCCCAAATATAGTGGCAACACAAGTGCAATTGCCTTTGCTAAGCCATCAAGTTCCACACATAACATACAATCTTGGTGCATTCCTAATGATGAAATAAAGAGTCATGACAAATTTCCACCAATATATAGACCTCCTCTCGGTGGCTATATCAAATATATGCTTCGAATAGCAAAAGATGTAGAAGGGGAAAGGCAAGCGAGTAGCCTAAATAATGAAAGGCCCTTGTGCAAACCATGTAAAGTTATCGAGTTAATAAACAAATTTAATGGAAAAACTTAGAAATAAGCAGATGTTGTCACAAGTCTTTCTATGGTGAAAATGCATAGGTTCGTTGAGGAGCCAAACCATGTCCAAATTCGTCGATCCACACAAGAAAGAGGGAACACAACTCAAATGGTTATCAACTACGAGGCTTGGCACTAGGTTACTCGATTAATAGAGCAACATGCAAGTATAGAGGTGGAGTAAGATTTTGCAAAGACCTCCACATATCTACCCACAAATAGATTTAAGTTGATTCTTTAATTGTAAGTAGAATCATGTGCCTATGTTATTGTGTATGCTTGAACCTTGACATGTTAGAGTGTCCTTGCCAACGCAACACCAATGTACAATTCCATTCCTTGAAGCTAGGCCCCTCTTGTTAAAGATATCACATAGAGGGATACCAACACGCATCTATCCCCACCAATCTTGCCACCCCAACCACATCCAAGAGTGTTCTTAGTTAATCATGCTACAGCAAATCTGCAAGATGATGAGAGCTCAAAGAGAGAGTGTCTAGAAAACATGACTATTGATGATACGTCCCAGAGAGGCCAAGGCCAAACAAGTGATGAGGTTGAACGACATCAAAAGGGTGTGCAAGGCTAGAGAGTTCATCGCCAATAAGCACCCCAAACCTTTTTTTAGGGGGGTAATCAATGAACAAACATAAAGGCACCATATACATGTTTGGTGCCTTTAAATTTATTAAGGTTCGCCTCTATGCAAACCTTCGCGTGCATGCAAACGTACGTGTCTTTCATGCAACCTTCGTCTAGTGGTGGCAAGATGTCTGGCTTTTGGATGTGCTTCGCGGAACGATATGGTGAGTCCTCTGATTTTCTTGCTTTTGAATGGTATGGCGAGGTGTTCGGCTTCTGGATGTGCTTCGTGGAACGGTATGGTGAGTCCTCGGTGATTTTCCTCCTCCTGGGTCTTCTGGAATGTTCTGACGCTTATACGTGCCGATGTTTCGTTGTCGCCTCTTTTAGCAGGTTATGGTTCTTGTGTGTTTAAAGAATGTTGTATTTATCTGTTTGTTGTATTGCTTTAGTATCACACCTCATATAGTTGCTTTTTGTGCAGTTTTAGTCATCGTGTTCTATGAAATGCCTCCCACAAAAGGAAAGCCAGGAATGATATCAGCAACTGTGTGTTGATCGTCGTCCTTGTACTTCGTTTGGTCGTGAAGGAAATCCCTCCGCCATGACATTTTTCACTGTCCCTACTCGTCGTTCTGATGGAGTTGCTGCATCCATGCAAAATCCGACAACAGCACCTCAATTTTTTGATTGCATTACAGCATCTACTCTGCCCAGAGACGTCCCTGTGGGGCCTGGTATCACCACTCCACCCGATGGCCCTTCTATAGTCCGTAATCTTCGTGCGGTGAAGCAAAGAGCCAAATCCTCGTGTATGTTTCAGCAGTTTGTAAAGTTGATTGTGTAGTTGGTTTGTTTTTTCTTGTTATGTGCTTATTTTTTGTCTGTCTGATTCATTTGATACTTGTTTCTATGCGATATGCAGGAAAGAATATAAATTTGCATGCAATTCGTTATACAAGCGTGTGAAAAAAGACAATGTCTATGTTCAATTTATGTCCGCTATGCAAACGTGAATAAAAACAATGTCTATGTTCAATTTATGTCCGCTATGCAAACGTGAATAAAAATAATGTCTGTTCAATTTCTGTTCATTATGCAATCGAAACGTCGTATGTTCGATTTCTCTCTGCCATGCATATAAAAAAAGTTAATGTATTCTAGTACTACGCAGTGTAGAAAAAAAAACCCATTCAAATAAAACACTGTATTTTTATGCATCCTGGTTGTCTACATGTGTGCATAAATTCTGTCGGCTATACAAAAAAAAAATCCATTCGAATAAAACACTGTATTTTTATTTTTGTTTTTTCACATGTGCTTGCTTCTTCACATATGTGAATATATACATATTGTATACTATTTCTGTGCCCTCTGCGTACAAGAAGAAAGTAATAAATAAATGTTTCTTTTATTCGATTTATTAGATTCCATTTTTGAAAGTCGACAAAGATGGGTGCTTATTGTGCACTTAATAACAACCACATTCTGCAATTTGCAAGAGTATAAGCCCTTTATGTTGTCCCCCCTGTGAATATATACATATTGTATACTATTTCTGTGCCCTTTGCGTACAAAAACAAAGTATACTATTTTTGTACCCTTTGTGTATAAAAGGAAAATAATAAACAAACGTTTCTTTCATTCGATTTATTTGATCCCATTCTTGAAAGTCGATAAAAATGCATATTGTGCACTTGATCAGAAGCACATTTTGCAATTTGCAAGACTATAAACCCTTTATGTTGTCTCCCTCTCCTTTACATATGACGGACTATAATATAATATTTTGAATGATAATATTTGAATTGATAATTATTTGAATAGCCTACTTCGATAAACTGCAAGCGACATATTCGGATAAGAAAGGCAAAAAGCCAGAGACATCCGAACCATCGGTTCACAAGATACCGAAATTTCCACCAGAGAAAAAAACAAGACTGTTTGAGGTGTCTGTGACTATAGGTATTGGAAATGGTGATATTAAATTGTCTTCCTAGGAGCCATTAGAAAAATTTGTTAGAATGGAATGCTTCAAAAGGCTTTTTGCATTAGAGAAAGGGGGCACATTAAATCACTTACACTTTCAAATGGTGGCTAGTTTAATGGCACTATCGTTGATTATCATAAGAAAAACCATCAAGAGATACTTGGGTTGGGATATGTTTAAGCCTAAAGGAGGCCTAGTGATGTGCATAGGGCTTCGACGGCATTGACAAGCTTCCTTTGTGCGACAACCAAGACTTTACCCCCTTCATAAGTATCCTCATAAGCTAACACTAGTCTTGTTGCGACACAAAAGTGGCTTAAGGTTGATTTATGAATTCTAACGTAAAGGAAAGGTAATAAAACTTAAAAGTGGATGCTAAAAATCCATTTTCTTCCTTTTTGAAGATACACAATTAATGCATGCCATTTTCTTCTAATCCTGATTTTGGTGTAGTGTAACATGCCCATCTCGAATAATAATATATGCCCATGAATTTTTGGTCTTTTGTGGTGTAAAAAGCAACAATTTTAATAAACGACTTGTTTCCACTTAGAATCTTAGAATTCTGAGTCTAAATTCAGAATCTACACGCGATTTTATCCTAATATAGGATTTTACAGCATCCAAAACGAAGATTAGGATGCACACACTAGAAGGAATGATAGGCTATTGTATGAAGGATTTGCACAAGCCACACTTTAAACTTTTCTCATACAACATTTCAAGCGAAGAGATTACAAGGGGCAGGCAACTATATGCTCTGTATGGCCAAGCAGACTTAAAAAATAAGGTCTGTCGCTCACCTGTGAACTTGTTTGAAAGAGCATATGTGTATATGGACACTTACATAGCTTATAAACTAAGAGCCTCATTGCAAAGCACACTTTTGAAAATGGTACGTACAGGTAAGTATGACCTTGCTGCTTCATGGATAATTCCCAAAATTGGTTTCGGCATGAGCAGGCAGAGATCGGTTGTTGTTTGGAAACTAATGAAACTACCTCAACTCACCCAATGTATCGACATCGACGAAATTTTCTTCTTGGAAGAGCGTGGTAGAAGATATTTCAACCAGATGAATCCAGCACCTCCAGCCCAATATGAAGACGAAGGGAGTGACAACACTGAAGAAGAGCAACATGAGAACAACAACTACCTTGGCACTCAAAACAACCCAGTTGTGGTTGATGATGATGTGCAAGAACAGCCACAACAAGAGCACAACACATCTTTCCTTTTTGTCTAGGAAAGGACTGCAGACTTCAAAAGACCTATTGTGGAAGGACATAGTTTTATGCCTCTATCTCTTGAAGTATGTGGGCCTCAGTTAGGAAGATGGTTGTTTCCTCTAGCTCTTCCAGAAGGTTGTTTCAAAGTATGCAATGTACAGTGCGTCACTTGTAATTAAATCCTTCCCCTTCATGTGTAATACAACACAGTCTTTGCGGCACCTTCTAATTAAATCGTTCAAATTCACGTATAAAACAACACAGTTTCTATTCCAAAACTTTGTTCTCTTTCTCCTCTATTTTAATTTTAAAATAAGCACAATCTTTATTAAACTCAAAAAGAACAGTAAAGCTTTCATAATTTGTAAAAATATACAAAACTCCAAACCCTTTAAAACCTAAAGTGACTAACTTTTTAAACCTTAGAAAAACTAACATTGTTTGCATTTCTTGTTGGCATGCACCCACAAAAAAAAATTAATAGGTTAGAGAATATGCACCCACAAAAAAATTAATTAATAGGTTAGAGTTCATCGCCATTAGGCGGCCACTATCATTCATTTGGCACCCATGGGAGAGATGTTGGCAACCACCCCTATGACAGATTGAGCAGGATAAACGGTGAAGGAACCCAATCGGGAGGAGAAAAAAAAGAATAGAAAATAAGCTTCTAACCCAACCATAATGGTCGTACATCTTTAATACTGCTACTATACTATCAAAATTCATCTTTAAAAGTAGAAGCTATTAAAGCCCCTTACACCTCTATTGAGAATTTTAGTGTTGTATACTATGAATTGTGTTTTATTAGCTTATGACCTATGACATACATAATATATGGCTAACGAATATGACCAATGGCATGTGACAAATGAATCCACACTTATGTGGTCAACAATAGCAACTCAACTTGGATAAGAAAAAGGCACACTTTTTTTGCAAGGAAATAAAGACCAAAAAAAATAGCATGCACTCATAAAGAAATTTCGTCGTGGACCTTGGATCAGCTTTTCGGGTGATCCTAGCTTCAACCCATTTTGTGCAATAGTCTGTGACCGCTATAATGTATCATGTCTGAGTATGTCGGGTAGCTAGACTAATGGGTCTCACAAAATCGATGCTGCCTGACTTCTCAAATGACTATAAGGACATGACCGGATTCAAGGGCATTTTGTCCTTACTTTGTGGAATTTCCACTTGTTGGCATTCATAGCATCATTTGATGTATTCCATAGTGCCTCCAAACAAAGTGGGCCACCACAGTCCTGCTAGAAGGATTTTCGAGCAGTGATGTCCACTGCAAAGTGTCCATATGCGATTCTAGAGTGGGCTTGCGCTAGAACAGAGACATTCGTCCCTCACAGCGTCTCTTGATTCTTTCTTTGCCTTGCCTATAAAGTTGTCCTACGATCAACTAATAGGGGGCAATCTTTTTGATAAGGCGTCTTGCTCTGTCTTTGATAAGTGGTTCAGTGGGTAGGCCATTAGCGAGGAAGTGTGCAATTTCCTCTCCCCATTCAGGAGTCAAGCATAGCCGAAACAAGGGGGGCATCTGGCAGGTTATCATCAACACCCACCGATGGCTCACCATTGGGGATGCATGACATATGGTCGGCCAAGACATGCTGTGAGCCTTTTCGTACCATGATAGTAAAGTCAAATTCTAGCAGAATTAGCAGCCATTTTTGGTGATTCTGCCAGTGGTGCAGGGTTTATTTATGAGGTAAAGGAGAGCTTGATGGTCCACAAAGAAAATGAACTTGGTCGTCCCAAAAGATAATGGCAAAACTTTTTAATCGTGTAAACCATGGCTAACCCTTCTCTTTCCATGGTGGCATAGTTCCGTTTTGCCTCGTTTAATTGGTGTGATTGGCAAAGCTAATAGGAAAATCCCTATTGTGTTGTTCGGACAGTACGTACCCAATTGCATTAATGTGAACATGAAATATGATCTCCCAATTTGGAGATCACAAGATGGGGGCGCTTGCCAAGGCTTTCTTCAAGGTATCATATGCGTGTTGGGACTCTTTTGTCCATTCAAAGACTACCAGGAGCCCATAAAAGGAGACGAGCAATGTCGGCATACATGAAGATGAAACGACAATAATATCCAACATATCCCATGAATTGCTAGACTCCTTTGAAATTATTCGGGGGTGGCAACTCAAGAATGAGTCACACTTTGCTATCGTCGGTGGAGATTATGTAATTTGAGACAATGTTTTCCAAGATTACTCCATGCCGGACCCAAAATTGGCATTTTGAGAGGGTTGAGAGAGATCCTATAGAGTCGACATCTCTCTAGCACTTTTCGTAGACACCACAAATGTTCTTTCCACGCAAAGTTAACACAGAGGGAATCCATGAAGCCTTCAAGGAATTTTCAGAGATATTCCTTATAGGCCGTGCACAAATTAGGCATTGAAAGGTGCTTGGAAAATTGGTAAGCCCAAATGGCATGACTCAGTAGGCATACGTGTCCCATTCAGTAGCCAAAGGGGCACTGTGTGGGTATTTATACATCAAAAGCCTTTGTTGTAGCCTTTGTGGTGTATTCCTTTGGAGAGAAATAGAGAAGTGAGCCTTTGTGGCAACAATATTCTAGTCATTGTCTCTTGCTTACGCAAGCTTCATTCTATTTTGTGAGTAGTTATCTATTCTAGAGGCAAGAGAATAGCCCTCTATGCTTGTTCTCTTGTGGATAGATTGGAAATACTCCTTGTTAACATTTGTGTTGTCTCTTGTAATCAATGAGTCGTATATTTGTGATTAGCTTATGCTATGATGTTTGCTAACCACCCTTTTAAGATGGTATCAAAGCTTCTTTCCTAGGCTTTCATTTCATGTGTGGGAGTCATGGGTGTAGTGGGATGTGTTGTAAATCTCCTTTAGGAAGTTCTTTGTTATTTGTAACTAGATCTTTGTGAGTTGAGCTTGTCATTGTTTGTGGGAAGATTTTGGCAAGCTTATTTGTGTGAGAATAGCCTTCTAACTAATCTCCATTTGGGATTAGGGAAATCTTTTGGAAGTGATACTAATTCTCATTTGTCATAAACTAACCTCTTAATCATGATTAGGGACAAATCAAAAAGATTGAGAGAGTTTATTGGGATTAGGAAAATCTTTTGGAAGTGATACTAATTCTCATTTGTCATAAACTAACCTCTTAATCATGATTAGGGGCAAATCAAAAAGATTGAGAGAGAGTTTATTTGGATAACACCATTGTGGGTGTTGTTTTTTTACATAGGTGAGCTACATCTTATTTTCTCTTAATGATGGTGGCAATCATAGTGGCAACCGGTTCACGCACCGCCCAGGAGGTACGGTTCGGTATGGTCGATACATACGGTTCGGTTCGGTATGGTACGGTGGAGGTACGGTCGTCGACTAGGATTCGATCGTTTTTTTTCCCTTATTTTTTCTCACCGTTTTTTGGGGCTGTTTTTTAATCTTTTTTTCACTCACAAATGCTCATTGCTCAAGTCTATCCTCTCCCTTGAGCTCTCCTTCAAGGCTCAAGCTTCTCTCCCCTCTAGACTCTCTCAAGCATCTCTCCCCTCTAGACTCTCTCAAGCATCTCCCTCTTCCTCCACTGTATTTTTTTATTTTTAAGTATTTTTTAAATGGACCGTACCTTCACCATATTTTTATTTTCAAAATTTAGCGGTGCGTTTGGAGACCGTATTTGAACGTATTGTACCGAATTGAACTTTTCGTACTAACAACTATGGTGGCAATCAAGAGAGGAAGTGGGAGAGTTTTTTTCATTTATTTGAGAAGAGAGATTTACAACTTCTTTTGTGAGAAGAGAGAGAGGAGTCCCTCAAGATCTATATGATCATTTGTGATTCACATATGATGATTAAGCCTTCCTAATCGTTGTGTGAGAGAGGGATTGAGAATCCTTGTGTGGGTAATGTAAATCTACTCATTATATTATGTGTGGAAAACATAGAGTGAGAGAAGGGAAAGCATTTTTCCTAGAGAGGTATCATTCTCATCATCTTTTGAGTGGCACAATAGAAAAGTGAGTTCTTTTCAAGCATACTTGGTGATTCATGGGAGAAAAACATCTATGTTTTTTGTTTGAGTGAAATAGAGGCTTCTTGAGTGTGATAGAGAGAGAGAGAGGTATTAATGTTGGTAGAATGCAACACGAGGGCATACGACCAACGGTGGGACTTGAACTCGGGTGGATCATAGAGAGAGAGAAAGGGGGTCAAGAAATGGCTATGAAGAAGCAGCTGCATCTTGTGAGAGAGAGAAAGGGGGTCAAGCAATGGCTATGAAGAAGCAGCTGCATCTTGTGGGGTAATGCAGCAGCAGCAGAGGTTGAGGCCCATACGAAACCCCCCAGCAAACTGAATGCTTGAAGATTGCAGTAATATCATGCACGACGGCCAGCTTTTCAAACAATACAACTGCTGTAAGGCGGCCACATTAACTAAAGGAAGAACTCTTGGACCAGCTTCAAATAATCGTGTTTTTGCCATAGAGCTGTGCGCAGTAAAGAGGAAACACCGTGGTCTCATCAAGGTGGCAACACAGCAAATGGCGGCTTGCAACTCTTTGTGAGTGTAAAGAAAAAATCATTGTAAAAAAGGTCCTCTTTGTATTGTATAAAGGACCTTCACTCTTTTTTTGGCCCATTCTTTCATAGAGAGGAAAGATGGCTTCCTCATGTGAATCCACCCGTGTGGTAAAACCAAAAGAGAGATCTAGGAGCAAGCACTTGAAAAAATCAAAGAGACTTGTCACTAACAGAAAGAAAGTTCCATCTTATTATAGTGCAGCTAGGTCTTGGGGATTCATGGGTTTTTTAAGTAAAAATTTAGATTTGTATGGTGAAGGAGATTTCTTTGTGGAGCAAGAAGAGTAGTAGTACTCTTATCTTCTTTTGAACAAACCCTCATCTATAAAGGGTTCAAAGAGGGTAGTTTTCTCATTTTTATCAAATCTTTCCATAAGCTCGGGATGCCTTGAAGCAAGGTGCTAATGGGGATTTGGATTTGAGTAGAAAGGAAGAAGGAAAGACCATCAATGTCTCTCGAAATAGATACAGTTCCCTAGGTTGGATCACCATTATCTGTAATTAGGCTTTTGCGGGTATAGAGTATCAAAACATGAGCTTCTATGTCCGTTCTTCTTAGGCGGCCATCTCTCAAGTTCTTGAGATACTTTGCAAACAAGATCTTCTTAGTGCGGGGTTTCCATGGCTACTAGTTTCGTTTTCTGAGGACTTGTCTCAGGAGGTACTTGGTCATCGAGACCTTTGTTACACTCTTGTGTTTCCTTAGTTGGTCGTATGTTTGGCATAGAGGGACATTTTGCAAGGTGTGCTGCTTGAGGTTCCTCCTCTAAGCGGGCTTGATAGTCCTTGACCAATTCCTGAGCAGCCTTTAGCCTTTCCTTCTCTTTAAATGGGGTTTGGATATTCAACTAACTTTTGGGATAGTTGATTGGGATTTATTCGCCCTTTGGCTAGAGGGACTATGGGTAGCATCTTCTCCTCATCAGACGAGAAAGACGATGCATGTGTTTTGTGTTGGTTGTTGGTGCCCCTATTTTGGCTGTCTTTCTGGTGTGGGTGGTGTGGTGAACCGTGAGAAGTGTTCCAGCCGGTGGGGCTGGTGGTGCCCCCTTTTGTAGTTATTGTATCAAAGTTGGGAGGTGAAGGGCTATAGAGGCATGGTCTTTTTTTCTTGTTTTCACCTCACACTCACCTCATGGTGGAGCGTAGTATCTCTTGGTCCCCACTTTTCCTTGGCATGTCTTCGACTCCTCTAACAGTTCCTCTAGCCCCGATGGTAGCTTCTACATCCGCTTCCATGGACGAGCTAGCCAAGCTCAAGAAGGATTTTGAAGATTTCAAAAGGTCACAACAAGAGGACGTGTCCATGTGGCAGTGCTGCTAAGGAAGGAGATTGAGCAACTCAAGGCCAAGACAAGTCCATGGTGTCTGGTATGTAGTTCCCAAGGCCATCTTCGAAGTGATTGTCCCACCAAGAAATATTGCTCATTTTGCTCAAAGGCGGGCCATGAGGACAAGGAGTGTTACCACCTCAAGGGACTCCGACTTACACAACAACAACTTAAGCAAGGTGCCACCCTGCTTAATCCCTTCCCCGAAGACTACATGGTGACCCCAAACTAGTAGTGCTTCAACTTCTATCTAGGTCCCTAACCACCAATCCAACCCAACACCCTTCTTTAACCATCAATCGGCAGGAATAGCTACCCCCCTCAATCCCAAGCTTATATTAACCCTATCACCACTAGCCCCTCCTACTTAGCTTCCCCACATACCCTTCCCTCCCCCATGACTACTTATGTACCAACCCCTCAAGCGGCCCAGGCCACATTGCCTTAGCAAGGAGCTCAAGTAGAATCCACGATAGCATACACCAATACCCCTCATCTCGAAAAGCAATCCTAACATATATACAACCCCCTGCCCATGCAAATCCCATATCAAGCAGGCACTCTCCCAAGCTATCAGCCGTATCTCCCACCTGTGCCAATCCCACAAACACCCCAAGCCTATCAAAACCCACCCCCAGTGGTCTATGTGGTAGCTCCTCTAGTACCTCCGACCGCTAACAACATGTATGGGTCACGGCGTAACCAAAGGTTCCCCAATCATTGTCCTCCCAACAACCCACCCGACCCCTTATATGCTACTATTGGGGGGGGAACGACCACATTCAAGCTCAATGCACTGTACCAGAGGGCTCGCCCCCCCCCATGACTACATTGTCAAGAGAGCTGAGACCACTACACCCGGGATTGTCCTAAAACCCCACTGGTTAACATGGTGGAAGCAGTGGTGCCAACTCCCAAGGCTGACACTCCAATAGTGGCGGTTGTCAACCGGTCCCAACAAGGAGCCCCAAAGACACCAACTCCTCCTCCTAATGGTGCAGTCTACCCATCCATTGTGGAACAACAAGCTTATAAGGAGGTCGTGGAGGAATTCACTCAAACACCACTCATGGAGAAGGAAGCATCGCCTACCTTGGTCATTCCCCTAATGACCACACCTTCAAAGGCGGATGAGGAGTCTACCCAACCCAAGGTTAGTAATTTACGTTGGGGGCAGTGTTCGCAGGGGTAAAGGTGGAAATCACCCTTCCTCAATTATGTGGTTTGAGCCAGGAAATAGGAGAGCAATTGCTAGGCTTGGTCCAGCATTTGGTGGATTCGAAGGCAACTGGGGGTGAAGCAACATCTAGTAGTAGTGGGCGACAGCCCATGCAGTAAGTAAGGGTATGCCTCACCGCCCCAGGAGTGGTTGATCACCCAAGCTCGAGGGTGATAGTCTCTGTGGGAGGAAATCAAATTACAAGGACCATTGTGGATGGTGGTTCTGGTGTTAACATCATGCCTGAAGCTACTAGGAAATCCTTGGGTCTCCGAATCACAGAGCCAACTCCCTTCGCCATCAGAGTGGAAGAACAGAGGAAAGTGATGCCCTTGGGACTAGTCAGGCAAGTCTCGATTACTTTTGAGGGATTAGTATTTAAAATGAATTTTGTGGTGTTAGACCTTCCACACCAGCTAGAGGGGCCTACAACTTGCTCATTGGAAGACCTTGGTTGAGGGTAGCTCGGGTAATCCATGATTGGGGCCTGGACAACTTGCATATCCCTAACCCATAGAGGACGGTGACCTTGCCCTTGGAAAAAGGCCCGGATGAGAGTGCAAGGGGCACTGCCCTACATGACATGATTCCCATTTGGAAGGGAGGAACCCATAGAGGACGGTGACCTTGCCCTTGGAAAAAGGCCCGGATGAGAGTGCAAGGGGAATTGCCCTACATGACATGATTACCATTTGGAAGGGAGGAACCAGTGATGAGGAAGAGCAGGAGGAATGGCAAGGATTACCATTGGAGGAGGCCTGAGATCCATTTGGCTCAAAAGAAGATGTGGCAAAACCTCTATGGAATTGGTTACATTCCTATGAGGGGTTCAAGAGCAATATGGTGGACATAGTGGAGTTGGGACCCATACCCCATTCAAGAGGTATCCCAAGAAGAAGAGCTCTCAGAATAAGCAGTAATAGTACAAGATTGGACAGAATTCTTGCTCACTCTAGCCTCCTCCTCTGCACGAGTGTCTCAACAGGAAGCGATAGAGGTAATAGGTCTAGGGGAACCAGAGTTTTCTCAACAACCTAGAAAGAAGGTCTCTCAAGAGGAGTCATCAAAGGTGCCTATAACACCTCCTAGATGCACTCGCCAAGTAGCGGTGGGCAGTGCACCTCAAGACTAGGGAGGAAGCCTTGCCAGTAGAAGAGATACCCACTAGCTGGATGGAGAAACGCATTGGTGACTTCCCTCTAGACATCACCCCAGCCCATGACCCCTTTATCTCTCCATCAAGCAGCACTAGGCACTACTACTCTTCAACCCACCACTTACCAAGAGGAGGTGAGAGAGCTGAACTTGGGCACAACAGAGGAGCCATGCCCCATCTTACAGCTTGGGTCTGGGAGGACCCTTCCACTCTTTAGAGAATCACCAACTTTTTCAAAGAACACCAAAATGTATTTGCATGGACCTACAAGGATCTCCTAGGTATAAACCCAAAAAATTGCACTCATAGAATTCCACTAAAACAAGGCAGTCGGCCACCAGTCAGGAAGGGCATTTACCGCATGAATCCAAAATATTTAGAAGTGGTGAAGAAAGAGCTTGACAAGATGGAAGAGGCTGGTATCATTGTTCCCATTGAGCACTCAGAGTGGTTGTCACCTATAGTGGTGATTCCCAAAAAGAAGACTGGCAAGATCAGGATATGTGTAGACTTCAGAACCCTCAATCAGTGCGCACAATCAAAGATGGGCTTCCCTTGCCCTTCATAGAGTGGGTTTTGGAAGATGTGGTTGGCCATGTGCTCTATTCCTTCATGGACGCGTTCAATGACTACAACTAGGTAGTCATAAATGAGAAGGATCAGGTCAAGACTGCATTTGTCACACAATGGGGAACATATGCCTATAGGATGATGCCCTTTGGTCTTTGCAATGCCCCAACCTCCTTCCAAAGGACCGCCACCACGATATTCCAAGAGTATTGGAATGATTTTTTACGCATCTTTTTGGATGACTTCTCTAACTTCAGTGGGAAAAAGGGCATGCCAAGGGTGGTGGTTCTAGAGGAACACCTCCCTCAACTCACTTTGGTGTTCATAAACTGCAAGGTATCGGGTCTCTTCAAGTGCCACTTCCTGGTGGGTCATGGTGCCTTGCTCGCTCGAAGGGCCATAGAGGTGGAGCAACTTCGGTGTAAGGCATGACACAATCAACACTTGAGACTTCCTTGATTTCGTGAAGGTAATTTGGCTTTGGTTTATAATTCTAAATATTTTAAAAAAGCCTTGGAAGTTGGTGTATGCTTGGAAAGGCCCCTTCCGCGTAGTAGAGATTTGGCCCATGGGTGTGGTGCAATTAAAGCTCTCCAAGGTGCCTCCCTTCCGTTGGTGAACAGATCTAGAGTGAAGAAGTATTGGCCTCCTCAAGTGTGAGTGACAGGCTGGAAACAAGTGGTCGGAATGACATGTGTTGTGCAAATATATATATATATATAATCTTCTTTATCACTTTATCGATTTTCTTCGCATTTTTCTTCTTCTCCTTTATTTTTCTCCCTTTGGTAACATGGTTGCCTCCCATCTCTACCAACCACCCTATCCCCTCCCCTCTCACTTCTCTCCTCAGCCCTCCTCACCGACCAACCCCCCCCCTTCTTCTCACCGATCAAACAAAAACAAAATCCCCCCCCCCCTTAGTATTTTTTTCCAAAAACAAAAGATAAAAAACCAAAGGAAAAAAATCCCTCTCTTAGTTTTTATTTTGTTTTATTTTTTTCAAATACAAAAAACCTCAAAAAAAAACAAAAAACCCCATCTAGTCTTTTTTCCATTAAAAAAAAGCCCCCTCGTACAATACAAGAAAAAAAAAACGTCCCCGCCCTCACCGACCACCACCTCTCTGTGTCATCAAACCCACCCCCCCTCACCGATCACCCCCTCTCTCACTCGCGACCCTCCCCCCCCCTCTCTCACCACCTCACCTCATCTCACCGGCCAGCCCGACCCCCCTCCCCCTCTCTCACCTCACTGACCACACACCCCCTATCGCTCATCACCGTCACCCCCCCTCCCTCCTCCTTGTGCTGCGCAGCACCCACCCCCTCACTCTAATGCGCAGCCCACACCTCTCACCCGACACCCCCCCTCTATTGGCAACGCATCTGCTAGCTAGATAATGGGAGGCACTACAGCGGCTACTTGAATCAGATCACAGAGGTGCCCAAACCCCCCCTACCCCCTCGTCGTTCGCCAACCTCTCACACAACCCCACCCACTCCCACTCCCTCTCACCCGACCCCCTTGTCTCTCTGCCCCTCGTCGCTCGCTAACTCACCGACCCCTCACTCCCCCGCTCCCCCTCTCACCCAACCCAACCCCACCCTCTCACCCGACTCCCCCTCTCCTTTTCTCTCTGGCGCAAACCCCTCACTGACCACTCCACTCCCTCTCCCAGTCACCCCACCCCCTCTCCCCTATCTTTTCTCTCCCCCATCATCACTCAACCCCTCCCCCCCCTCTCACCTCACTGACCACACACCCCCCCATCCCTCCTCTCTCTCTCTCTCTCTCTCACCAATTCTCTCATGCACACCAGCCCCACCCCCCTTCTCTCCCTCTCTCACCTTCACCAACCATACCCCTCCCCCTCTCTCACCTCACCAACCATACCCCTCCCCCTCTCTCACCTCACCAACCACACACCCCCCCTTCCCCCTCTCTCTCACACACCAACCCACTGCAACAACCACCATCTTCGTTCCCTTAAGACCTACCCATAGTTGTGCAAGAGGTTGCCCAGCAGCTCAGATCGGAAGGCCAGGTGGGCCCCGCTTTACTTCGCAAAGAGGCTCACACAGTATTCCCCTTCTCTCGTCGTGCACACCACTCCATCCCCCTCACTGACCACTCCCCCCCACCATGTAGCTTCCCATGGCCAACCTGATGTGCTTTTACTGCTTTTGGAGAATGGGGCTATGGTGGATGCATTGAATCATCACAAACAAACACCATTAAGGTTTGCTTGCAATAATGGAAGAGTAGCTTGCATTGAGCTGTTGATGGAATGGGGAGCTAATGTCCTCATATTTGATGCATCCCATGGGAGGACTTACATGCACTACACTGCAAAAAGTGGGCACCTCCACTGCCTTCAAATAATCTTGAATGCTGCCCAGTTGCCTACCCTCACCCAAACTTGGGGGCTTTGCCTGGCTCATCAACGTTCGATATGGGAGTGGAGCTACCCCTTTACACCTTGCCGCCAGGTCTTGTCCTCTAACTGTAGTCACTTGCTACTAAAGTAATGGGGCCGTTGTTTGTGCAACAACAAAATCTGGCAGACACAGCCTCGGATTTGGGAGCATGCCTTTGCATTTTGCGGCCCGAGGAAGGTCAACTGAATGTGTAACAAAGCTTCTAGATCATGTGCAGCTCTTCTCAACCCTTTGACTGCAAAGCCCTTGGTATGGCCATATCCATGGCAATTTATGAGCAATCTTGACCCTGAAGAAAAAGTTATGTTGGAGGCTACCTTTGCACATGCTAATGATGCTTGGGAGAAGTGGAACTTTTCTATTAATGAGAAGTGGATCTTTTCTGTTAATGAGAAAGCGGATCTTTTATGTCTTGCTGGCCATGAACATGTTTCATTTTGTATCTTTGTATGCCTGAACTTCGTGCTAGAAGTTTTTCCCAGATGAAGTGGCCAGTGATTATGGTTTAGTTGGTTTGTGCTTCTATTGGTGTAAGCGTAATCTTCGTGCCAGATGCTTTGCCTGAGTGAAGTTGTAATACAGGTATAGATAGCTTGCTGGATGCAGGCAACTACAGTTGGTAATACAAACATGTAATACAGACAGAGATGGCTTACTAGATGAAGTTTCCCAAGAGCTCAGTTCAATCATTTTTTCCATAGCTAGCTTGCTGGATGAAGTTGCCAGGAGCCCAGTTGAATCATTTTTATTATTTGCACATCTCTCTAGAAGGTTTTCTTGGAAAGATAATTGTATGAGGTATGCTTGGGAGCCCGCCTGCTGCTGGATGTTTTGCTTGGGTCTAGCTTGCTAGAGAACCACCTGTTTTGTCTATGGCATTCACCAGGATGGTGAATGCCATTGAGTAGTAGTGGGTGACCTGTGGACAAGAAGCCAGGTCCTCCATACTCCACCAAGAGCAACTCCTTCCACTATCACCTCCCACCGCTCCAACTGCTGTCATTGTCGGTGCCCTACTGTCGTCATCGCGGTGCCCTCCAACATCTCCAACCCTCCGACCGCCATCACCACTTGTGCCCTCTAACATCTCCAACCACCATCACCACTTGTGCCCTCTAACATCTCCAACCACCATCATTACTGGTGCCCTTCGACATCTCTGGGTCCTCCAGCTACCAGTGGCACTTACAACGCGCATGGCCATTGTACTCATGGAGGCAACACTCCTCTCCCTTTCCCAAGGCAGTGTGACACCCTCTTAGAAATCCTCTTCGAGCACCATCTCCCTTGTCTCGATGGAAGATCTTTCCTTTACACAACATGATGACGGGTTGGGACTTTGAGGAGGAGGGCACCCAAGGAAGATTTAAGGGGAGCATCCTCTCGTCGTGTATGACAGGGGCTGGTGTATGACATTCTCTCTCGTGTATCACATTCTTTGTTGGAGCACAGTCTCTCTTGTATCATTATTTTTATAGTTTTGGTACACAGTGTTACACTCTTGTGGTGTTTGTCTATCTCTCTGTGTGAGTGAGGTGAGTGAGTGGTCGGTGTGGTGGGTGTGATGTGAGTGAGAAGCCTATTGGGATACTACAATTGCTAGATGGTGGTGGGAGAGCACAGTAGATAGTGTTTAGCATAGGTCTTGCATGTCTAGCCAGTGAGGTTAACTCGTCCTTGGCAGGTATACTTCCCTGAGAGGATCCACGCTCCCTTTTCCCTAACCCTAATGTTTGTGTCGGTAGTCCACGAGTTCCCTATAAACGAGGACCGGTGGAGACATCCACACACACACACACACACACACACACACACACACACACACAGAGAAAAAGCTCAAATGTGATAATGGGATTGTCCCTTTTCATATTTCATAAGTCACTTATATACGTGAGCTCTCTTTTTACAATAGTTGGTTGCCCATTTAACAATCGGAGGCCCAAACCAAATTCCTAGCTCTATGTACACCTAGGCTTATTCTTATGGCCGGCATTACACAAGTCGTAAGCTCGGTCATCCCATACATCTTTTACATGAAGCGCTTATTAGCGCAGTTACATAAAAATGAGTTACATGAAGCGTAACCACAATTTAAAAAATGTTAACTAGTGTGGTTGACTCTGTGTGTGTGTGTGAGTGAGTGAGAGTGTGTGTGTATGTAAAAAAGAGAGAGAGTGTGTGAGTGTGAGTGTGAGTGTGAGTGTGTGCGAGAGAGAGAGAGAGAGAGAGAGAGAGAGAGAGAGAGATTCTATGTGTGGGAGAGTGTGTGTAAGAAGAGAGAGGGAGTGTTTGTGTGTGTGGGAGAGTGTGTGAGAAAAGAGAGGGAGTGTGTGTGTGTGAAGAGAGAGGGAGTGTGGATGTGTGAGTGTATATGTGTATGTGAGGGAGAGAGATAGATAAACATCTACACACTTATTAAACACAAGGTATTCCCCTTTCACATGGCCAAAGGAGAGGAAGGAGAGCTCCAAGGGAGAAAGGGGAGAGATTCACGTTGCCCCATCATCAAATTTTAATTTTCTCATCTCACCTCACCTCATTTCAATTTTGAAAGGAGAGCTATCCCTTCTTACCTAATGATTTCCTCGAGATTTAAAATAGGGGCGTCCTTCTTAAAAGATGAGCTTATAAGAGGTCATGATGTTGAGAACTTCAACGTGTAGATGTCTATGCCTTTCTCTCTCTCATTTTTGTAAAGAAAAGACAAAAGACATTATATATAAGATTTAGAGTGAGCACACCTCACCAAGCATCCCCACCCATTAAAATTTAATTAGTTAAAATTACGTGTATGTGTGTATATATAAATTTATTATATTTATAAATACACATATGTATGTATGTATAGGTATATGTGTCTAAATATAATAAAACATAATAATATATAATATGTGTGTGTGTGTGTGTGTGTGTGTGTGTGTGTGTGTGTGTGTGGATATATGTGTGTTTGCATACATGTGTGTAAGAGAGAGAGAGAGAGAGAGTTTCTATGTGTGGGAAAGCGTGTGTGAGAAGAGAGAGGGAGTGCATATGTGTGTGAGAGAGAGACAAGATAAAGACAGATAATTTCTATATGTGAGATTGTATGTGGAGGGAGGAGAGTGAGCATTTGCATTAGTGCATGTGCAGGTGTGTACATGTGTGAGAGAGTGTATATGGGGGGAGGAGATTCCATTAGTGCATGTGGGGGTGTGTACATGTGTGTGTGTGTGTGTGTGTGTGTGTGTGTGTGTGTGTGTGTGTGTGTATGTCTCTGTGGTACAAATAATACAATATCTATAGCCGAATAGAAATAACTACTCAAAAAATGCTACCAACTTGATTCATGAAAAGAGTCTACATGAATTATGAATCAACATTTAGGTTACATAATTCATGTATAAAAGTACACGATGAAAGTCTCATAAAAAATGTATGTAGTGAAGTTCATGATCAGATTTTGCAGAAAACTAGTAGAAATTGAGGAAGAAGGTCTTGATACCTGCATCCATATAAACAAACAAACAAACGATTAGTTTGGGTGTGTATTGTAGGTGTCAAGGGACCTAACCACGTGTCATAGATGTCACCCAACCCTATGCAATCTAACTCAAAAGCCTAAAACAGGTATTTTTCATAATATATTCTACCACAACCATATATGAGGCACTTAAACAAAAGTAACAAAGGTCATTATATAAAATCATACCCTCAATTTGTTTATAAAAACAAATAACATTTTATTGTAGGCTTTCAAAAAGAACTAAGCTACTAGTAATCATCTCCATAGTAATTAAAAACTTATTTGAAAGAAGATATAAAGTTAGAGCTTGGTCATCACATCCAAGATTATCTTGACAATGGTAACCCCCCTTAATGTTATAAAGTTTGACTGATCATTTTCAAAAATTTATCAAAACAAACACCCAAATCCAAATATTGGGTTAAAATTAGAATCCAATGTTAAAAGTTTCAAGACTTCATGGAGTACCCATCAACATTTTCCCATTTAAGAGTGATTAGTCAAATCTAAAGCAACCTTATTATCTATCAATATATGAAGACAAAATTACTAGTACTTGAAAAAAAGTCAGCAAGACCATAGAACATCCACAACACCCATATGTAAAAATACAAATGAACTCAACAAACTATATGTAGACTCAGAAAGAACTGAGAATTCCACATGCTCAAAACTAATTTTTATCCAAAACAAGCAACAGAGGTGCAATATACTATTGTCCTGACATATAATACTACATATGTAGCATTAAATGTGACAAAAGTTTACCAAGTTCCATCAATATACTACTATCTTGACATATACTATTGCAAATGCAACATTAAAATTGATAAAAGTTTACCAAATTTCATCAACTAACATATAAGAAGCCTCAATATATGATACTAATTAGAGCCCAAAGTAGAATATTGGATAACAAATCCATGAGCTATTTTCATTAGAGTATGAGATATGAGCTATATATCAACCCTAAAAATTCTGTAGTCATAGCCACCACACTCAACTATGTACATCCCACAGCTACAGTCTTACACATCTCCCATAGATAGCTACTAAAAAACAGTTATATAGCCAACAGAGCTATCGCAATAATATTGTCCTGACACACACTATTGCATATGCAGAATCATATTTGACAAAAGGTTACTAAATTTCATATCCACTAGCAAACAAGAAAACTCTGTATATGATATTGATTAGTTTAAAAGAGAATGCAGGATGTAATCACCCAAGTATAGAATCAATAGCCACACTTCATAGAAGCTATATATATATATATATATATAACCATATCCATATACCCCTTGTAAAAGCTTACCAAAATTCACCAACTAGCATACAAGAAAATTTAGCATATGATACTGATAAAAGCCCAAGGTAGAATGTAGGATAATAGACCCATAAACTATATCATTGCAGACATATCAGCTTTCTACAAAGCTCCCATAGAGAGATACAAAAAAGTAGTTACACATCCAAGAGAGATGTCAAAACATTACTATCTTGACACACACTATTGCATATGCAGAATCTTATTTGATAAAAGGTTACTAGGCTTCACCCACTAGCATACAAGAACCAAGTTTATTAATTAAAGTTGTGGTCTTCCTAAGGTTTCTCACACTTTGTGAGCCATTAAGCTCTTGTTTGCACCACCCGAGTCTACAAGACCAAGGGATTGTATGATTCTCAATTGGTTAGGAAATCCAAGCCACAAAAGACCGTCCTAGTTCAATTTCCTCTTCCACCTCTTCAAAGGTTAGGGAGATGATTTAAGCTTTATTGATACATTTTCTTCTAAAGCTGTCTTTCTCTTCTTGTCTTTTAATTTCTTTTATTGCTTGCCTTTTCATTTCCAGTTCATATTGTTTTCTTTGTTTTTACAAAATGAATTTCTCTTAACATGTTCTCATTTAAGGGCCCATGAAATTTTCTCAATTTGCTTCCATTCACATAGGAGCCAAATTGAATATCATCCAAGGTTTCAAGTCAAAGTGTGTGAACTCTAAAATTTTGAAGTGTGTACATGAGCTAGGTAACCCTCGTTGAATTCCCATTTGATCAAGTGGTTATCAATCCACTCCAAAGTCATAATAGCTTCCAGCCCATAGACTAGATGGAATGGAGTCATTCCTATTGTGGTTTTGTATGTAGTAAATATGCCCATAGAGTTGCTGGCAACTTTTGTTCCCAATCATTTTATTTCTCATTTACTAGTTTTGTTAAAATAGTGCAGAGGATCTTGTTGGTTATTTTATCTTGGCCATTTACCTAGGGGTAATGTGGAAAATATTTCCTGTGTAGTATCACCATGAATTTAGCCAAGAGGAACTTGATCACTTCATTAATGAAATGAGTTCCCATGTCACTTACTATTTCAAATGGGCATCCAGATCTAGAGATGATGTACTCATAAAGAAACTTAGCCATACTTTGTACATTAGGTTTGATGGTTGCTTTGGCCTCTGCCCATTTAGTACAGTAGTAAGTAGCCACAATGATATACCTTGAACGGGTAGAGTTTTTTTCAGGGATAATTCGAATTCTAAACCCCATTTTTGAAAAACTTGTAAGGACACTATGGTCATTAGATGCATGTGATTTTTATTATGAGTGACATTGAATCGTTTTGACATTCATCATATCTTTTGATAAATTCAATGGTATCTCTAAATAAAGTGGGCCACCATAACCGTAATTGAATAACTTTTTTGGTTGTGGTTTTTGCTTGAAAATGTCCACCTGCTATGCCATTGTGTGCTTCTTTCAACACTGCCACATATTTAGACTCAAGGAAACATCTGCGAAGGACTCCATCTTTTCATTGTCTATAAAGTTATCCAGAGGTGAGATGAAAAGGGACAACTAGCCGAATAAGCTTTTATACTTTATCCTTGGGCATATCTAGATCAGTGGATAGACCATTGCTCGAAAATTGTACAATATCCAAGCTCCATGCAGGAATCAAGTCAACTTGAAAAAGAGGAGAATCAGGGAGGTCATCATCTACTTCCACTAGAGGTTCACCATTTGTAAGTCTTGGGTAACTCCTTTTTAAACTATAATAGTGAAATCGAATTCCACTAGGATAAGGAGCCACCTAGTGATGCATCCAATTGTGCAAGGTTTATTAACAAGGTAAAGAAGAGCTTGGTGATCAAAAGAAGAGAATCACGAGGTGAGAACCATTCTCATGATATGAGAATCCTACCCTCTTTGCCCACTCAAAAACTTCTTGAGGCTATGAGCCATTATAAAGTCGACAAGGCCCGAATTATCCTAGAACCAAAAATCTCATGCTAGATTAATCATCTCTAACATCTTGAAAGCATGAAAATTGGCCATTGCCAACAAGGCATGAGTATCATTCTCACAATGTGGAAATCAAATCTCATCTCAAGAGAGATTAAGGCCCACTACTCACATCTCTCTAACCAAAATTTTAAAATAACAATAGTGTGAAGCAGTAGTGTATTCAAACTTTTGCACCAAAAAATAATAAAAAGACTACATATTAGAAAATTTTAAATTTTAAACAAATAAAAAAATTCAAACCTAAAAATAGCACCCGATTCAAGGTTGTGCACCCTGCTCACCAAGAAGCATTCAACATAATTAAACCATCTAAGGGGATTAAACAACCCATTACTACATATAAATCTAAAATCTGGATTCATCCACCTCTTGAGGTTAATACCTCAAGTGCAAATCCCAACAATTGGATCCACCATGCATTGGTGAACCCACCTTATGCCTCCAATTATATAAGAATGTACCATAGCACAAAGATAGATAACAACAACAAAGTATAATAAACAATGCAATAAATAGAGAATAAAATTTTTGAGACAGGTACAATGTGATGGTACTATCCACCTGTGCTCTCTCAAGTAGAGCTTAGATGGCAATATAGACATACTCTAGATGGAGGAAGTTAAGGGCACTCAGCTCGTATATACAGATTATTATTTCTTACTTCTAGAATTTTTTCTTTAGCTTTCTTGAAGTGTACTTTAAGTCCACGATTTTTCATCTCGCAAGCAATTAACAAACAGGTTCCTATTGATTTAAGGTACATATATAGCATGTTTTAATAGCTTCTTCTCTTCACCTATAGCTACCTCAAAAGAGATCATTCCAGATCGTTTGGCTAGACATTTAGCATTATTCCAAGCAATAACATTGATGGGTTCTTATAGAGGTTTCCAAGAACTATACTAGTCCTTTTTATTGCTCATGTGTCAGGATTCTCCACTATCCAAAATCCATGAATCATCAACAACTGAAGCCTACGTAGGTGAGCATACCTCTTCAATGGTGACCCAAAGTTCAAGCTTGCTCTCGACATTGTTAAATTGACTCCTTTCCCTTCCCCCCATAAAGACTTCAGGGTGTCGTTCTTATCGTCAGCCTGCTTCTTTCTACAGTCTTTGAGAGCATCACCCTTCTTGTCATAATAATAGTAACTCCCTTGAAACTTCTTCTTTGGCTTCTTCTTCTTGTCATCACAAAAGATGCCGTGCCTTTTCCTTTAGCATCGGCCAAAAATGCAGCATCACCACCATCATGGATTTTTAGCCACATCTCCTCCTCAAGTAGCATAGCACGAAATTCTTCAAATTATAGAGGTGAAAATCTAACCTAAGTGTTTAATATTGTAATCGAGCCATCATACTTTTGTGGATTGAATGCAGCTCCGAGCTAGTTCTTCACTGTAATCCCCATTTGATCATGCAATTTTTTGATCCACGTGATAAATGTTTTAGCAGCTTCACCTTCAGTAAACTTCTCTGTAAGATTCCTCCCTCCAGCTTTTGAGGTGTAAAGGTGTAAGAACCTCCCCTTCTGTTCTTGTAATTATTCTCCTCTTTGAAATAAAAGAAAGATCTTGTTTTACTTTGGCCTAGAGAGAGAAAATATCTAGAGAGAGATAACCCAAAATTGAGATATCTTTGGATATAAAAATCCTCCTAGTGTCTAAAATGGTTTCCCCTAAAACAGAAGTTCAAAATAAATTCTCCAAAGTGCATTAGGAATCAATTAAAAATGATTTAAAAGACCTTAGCCTAAGGGTCAAGATTTTCTAAAAAAATTTGGATTATGGTTCCATTTAAGGTTCCTATGGACCAATAAGATTAATCCAAGTGTTGGGATGAGATTAAGGTTCCTATGGACCAATAAGATTAATCCAAGTGTTAGGATGAGATAAATCCAAGAATAAAAGAAAATACCCAAAAATGAGTAAATGCTCACATAAGATGAAGAGTTGACTGAGTACAAGGTTTATTAGTTAAAAATTAAGAGATATTACTAAAAAAATGAGATATTTTTTTGAATGTGAATGTGAATGAATGGATGGATGTGAATAGACGTGCATGTGAATGTCTGGATGTAGGTGGATGAATGAGATGGAATGTGTATGGATGTGATGAGATATGGATGGATGTGGATGTGATGTAATGTGGATGGAATGAATGAGATATGATGTGGATAGATGTGGATGTGATGTAATGTGGATAGAATGTATGTGATGGGATGAGAATGCAATGAATGTGATGGATGTGAATAGATGCGATGAGATGTGAGTGGATGTGAATGTGACGTGATGTAAATAGATATGACGTGATGTGATGTGAATCGACATAGATGTGAATGGATGTGATGTGATGTGAAATGGATGTGATGTGATGTGATGTCTCATCACATCTTATCCATTCTCATCTACCCATATCCACATCACATCACATCCATTCACATCTCATCTCATCCCTTCACATCTACCCCGATCCACATCACATCCATTCACATCACATCTCATCCATTCACATCTATCCCGAATTCACATCACATCACATTACATCCATTCACATCACAGCTCATCTATTCACATCTATCCCGCTTCACATCACATCTCATCACATCCACATCACATCTCACCCATTCACATCTATCCTGATTCACATCACATCACATCTCATCGCATCCATTCGGATATCATCACATCACATTCACATCCATTCACATCTCATCACATCCATTCACATCCATCACGTTCATTGCATCCACATCACATCACATCACATACATTCAATCCACATTACATCACGTTCACATCTATCCACATCACATCTCATTCATTCCATCCACATTACATCACATCCACATCCACTCCACATCACATCTCATCCATTCACATCTACCTAGATCCATATTCATCCACCTTATATCTCATCCATTCATTCACATTACATCACATCCATTCAGATATCATCATATCACATTCACATCCATTCACATCCATTCACATCTCATTGCATCCATTGACATCTCATCACACCCATTCACATCCATCACACCCATTCACATCCATCACATTCATTGCATCCTCATCACATCACATACTTTCCATCCACATCTATCCTTATCACATCACATTCATTCCATCCATATCACATCACATTCATTCCATCCACATTACATCACATCCACATCCACATCCATTTACATCACATCACATTCACATCTTATCACATCCACTCACATCTTATCACATCCACTCATATCCTATCACATCGCATTCACATCTTATCACATCCACTCACATCTTATCACATCGCATTCACATCTTATCTCATCGCATTCACATCTTATCACATCGTATTCACATCACATTCACATCTTATCACATCGTATTCACATCACTTTTTCTAAATTTTTGCCAATTACTTGGTCTAAATAAAGGTACTTTTTCTCGATGGATATTTTCATATTCTTTCTCAAATTTCTCAAGTGAAATATGTTCAATATTCTTCTTTTGAGTAAAAGATTTATGGGATTTACAAAAATCAAATTTACCCATATTTCTTTCTAGTAGTACCTAAGCTCTGATACCATATAAGAATATAGCATAGCAAAGAGATAGGACAATAGGACAATGTAATAGATAGAGTTTATAAAATTCTGAGATAGGTATAATGTGATGGTGCTGTCCACTCATACACTCTCAAGTAGATCTTAGATGGCGATCTAGATAGACTCTAGATGGAGGAAGTACTAAAAGTCTAAAAGTGTGGAGGATGTGGATACTCACAAGCATTGGATACCTTAACTTGTGATAACTATGTCTATATATAGTACTGCAAGTGGAGTGGTAGATGTGTATCGATGGTATGGACACAGTCACCACCCGCGTATCGATGGTATGGACACACTAACCACCTGGGTATCAAAAACACCCCCAACTGTCCACCACTGCCCTCACTAATAATGAACTTAGGTATCTTAGGTATCTTAGGGAATATTCCAAGGATGTTCTCCATACCGTTAGGCCCCAACTAGTGCTTGCAGACCTATCTCCTAACCATCAATGGTCACAATAATGACCCCATCGGTGTCTAAGCCAGGGTTCCCACCAAAGACATGTGCACCAATGTCTTCTCATCATAATGGGGGTCTTTACAAAAATGCACCAAACATAGATGTGAGATACATGCTTAGAGGCGGGCATTGAGTATATAATAACAAATTATACCACCATAATTCACACCCTTGGTGACTCCCAATTCCCCCAATGATGTGTAATCCCCTCTGCCTACTAACATAATAAGTCCCACTCTCCTATAAATGTTGGGATTCAACACTCAACAATCCTTATAGCTCCTAGATGACCAAACCTTACAAACACTAATGTAAATAGTCTAGGAAGGGGGTTACACAAGGAATAACTGGTATTCAAAACTCAGAGGAGTTACACATGGCCTAAGGGAATCATCTAGAACCATGGCCATTAAGACTCTATTTTATGGAAAAATAAGATGGAATCACTAATTTGTTCACTTTATACAAGTGTTTGTGAGGAGAATGCAAGGGGGGAGAATGATGATTGCTGGTTTTAGGCCGAAATTGATAATTTTTGGGCTAAAAGTCTATTTAAAGCATTTTAAGCATATTTTTAACAATAAATATCCATTTTTAGTAGGAATATATGCTTTTTTCTTAACATTACCTAATGGGGTTTTCATTAGGATATCACACTTATTTTTAGGTGTACTAATTATTTTTAGTCTATTTTGATGTACTACAAAAACACCTACGAACAATATTTACTAATTTATAATTTACAAGACATTGTGTAGAGATGTGTTTTCTAGCCTTGGCACAATAAAAAATTCATTGGGGAATAGGATGTGTGCTTAAATTCAATATTAATACCTGTTTATAAGCCTAGAGGATTGAATTTGGGTAGGCCAGATGTGGGAGACATGAACATGTATGAGTTTAGTGCGAATGAGACGCAAAATTACAAGTAAAAAATCATGGGTTTCTAGGAGGGTAGAGAGAACATGGGAAGTTGTATTCTGTGCATGGGTAGAGTGAGCATGGTAGAGTATATTGTTTGTATGCTTGTTGAATTCTTAATTCTCTACCTATTCTTTATTCATATATTATAATGCATTTCCTCTATATTCTTGATGGATTTCTTGCAAATTAGCTTAGAATAAAGGTTATTTAGGGCTGAAATTAAGGGAGAATAAAGAAATTAGAGAGTGGGAATCAATTTTTTCTTCAATATGAAGTGGAAAGTGGAGGAAGAGATGGACTCGAAGTCCCTAAGCAGTTGGACAACACATCTATGACTTCCGGTGTGACTAAATTAGAGATTTCTTGAAGAAGGTACTCTTCTTTTAATGATGTAAAATCAATGGATAATTAGTGAATAGTAAGAAAGATTAATGCAATATTGAAGTAAAAGAATAGGGCATACCATAAATGAATGAATGGATGCATTAGTTCCTTGGTTGGATGATGTAATTAAATACATATTTGCTTAATTTTCCTAATTAAGTAGAATAGCACTTAATGAAGGAACTACATAAAATCTTAATCATTTTGAAAATCTAAAATAAAAAATAAAACATCATTAGAAAACCTTAACTTTAATTTTTGAGATATTTTAGATGTTTAACTCTAATTAAAGATTAATTTCCAAAATATACTAATTTTCCAACATAATTTCAAGAAATGAATTTAAAAAATGAATGTGAACATTGGAAGGGATCAAAGTTGTGGGTTATTTCATTTTTTAATATAAATTTTTTAAGAATTAGTAATGGCCATCTACTCCTCTAAATTAGTAATGGCCATCTACTCCTCTAAATTAGGGTTTTTCTTTATTTTTGGCAAGCTAAAAATGGAAGAAATAAGGAAAATTGGTAAAAGGGCTTCAAAAATTACCAAAAATTAACAAAAAGTTTTGAGATATAGAATCTAGTGTAAAGGTGTTAAAAAATAGATTTGATTTTCTTAGGTAATTAAGTGAATTTTTTATTTTTTGAGGTTAATTCTAAAAAATTAAAAATCTCATAATCTAAGACTAATTTCACTATGAGTTGAACTAAGACTATGAAGTTTGCTGTGAGGAAGGATTTGGTAACATGATCAATATAAATAGTACTTCCTTTGTAAAATGTCTATTAGGGTTGTTTTTTTAGGATTAAGATTTCTTATTTGATAATTAATTTGGGGGTAAAATGAAAAGTAAAAACTAAATTTTTATGATATGTTTGTCTAAGTGAAATACAAAGGGTAATTGATTTAAAAATATAGTATTCCTTTGTAAAAAGAAGAAGAAAAAATTTAAGAAAAGTAAATTTAATGGTGCAAATGAGTTAAATTAAGAAAGGATTTAAGTGATGAGATGTTTTATGAGATGATAGATTATTTTTTAAGGATTCATTGGTTTTAAAGAGATTAAATTAAGTTATGGGGATGTTTAAGTTAAATGTTTTATCTTCATAAATGTAATTTGTATGATGTTTATCTTATGATATTATTTAAGGTAGTTTAGGAGTGGTTACCCCTTGGTACGTTAGTTTAAGTGACCTAGATAGTTCCCATATTATTATCACACTTCTCTTTATGAGAGGGTGTCTTTGACTGTAGTAATAATGAGCATTGTAACAAAGCTTAAAAGGTCTCATGTAATTTGGGCCCAAGGCTAAGAGATTAGAGAATGGGAAAAAGGCCATGCCCATGGACACATTAAAGTATAATGTGAAAGGGTAGTGATGTATTTGGCACTAATCACTTTACCAGCAAAAAATTATCATTTCTCTCTCTCTCTCTAAACCTAGGCTAATCTCTCTAAGTTAGACTAACCAAGGTTAATCCATACTAAGTTAGGCCAATCTAGGTTAATCTAGGTGTAAATTTATTTCAGTGATATCAGAGCTTTGCTTTGATCTTGGTAAGCTCTTTATGAGAGAATGTCTTTGACTGTTGTAGTAATAATGAGCATTGTAACAAAGCTTAAAAGTTCTCATGTAATTTGGGCCCAAGGCCAAGAGATTAGAGAATGGGAAAAAGACCATGCCCATGGACACATTAAAGTATAATGTGAAAGGGTAGTCATGTATATAAGTCAAAATAAGAATAATTTGGCACTAATCACTTTTTACCAACAAAAAATTACCATTTCTCTCTCTAAACCAAGGCTAATCTCTCTAAGTTAGACTAACCAAGGTTAATCCATACTAAGTGAGGCCAATCTAGGTGTAACTTTCTTTCAGTGATATCAGAGCTTTGCTTTGATCTTGGTAAGCTCTTGGTTTTGATCTTAGCAAATTTGAGCACTTTCTTGATGTCATGCAAAGTTTCTTGATTTTTCCTCAAATTTTCTCGACATATCTTGATTCAATCATGGAAACACTTCAAGTTGGGATGCTAGGGCTCGCAGAAACTCTGATTTAGGTCGCATTCATGGGCATCAAATGGGTAGAATTTGTGCCAAGTTTGAGCAAAAATTGATCAATTTCCATCATTTGGGAACCCGAACATTGCAAAAATGGGTTCTAAGTCATTTTTGGCCAACATATGTGAAAGGAAGTTCAAAAGTGGTGAAGAAGCATGGAAACTAGTTGTTTCCTTTACCCTATAAGATTTTGAGGAGCTCCTTGCCAAGCGTTATAGATAAAAAGAAGTTGATACAAAGACTGGGAGAGGTGTTGTTACCTACATGAAGTGAGCAACAAAAAAAAAATTTGTGCCGTCTCCTCTTTGTGTGCGCCTACTAGACGGCCTTCCTTGAGCAACCTTAAGGTCACAATGCTCCAATTTTTTACATTTCTTCTCTTTTGGTTCAATAATGCCTCAACAAATAGTGAATGAAGGACTCTCTTCTTCAAGTCATGCATTTTTGGGCTCTTGGAACAAGATAGGTTGGATTTCAGGGTTAATTCCATGCTAGTCTTCATTAATCTTTTCCAAGATTGCATTAAAACGTCTTCATACTACATTACTTGCTAATATAATGCTTATCTGGTATAATTTCTTACCAAAATGCATAAGGGATTGGGGTATTTTCTTGAAAATAGGGATTTTATGCAACTCTTACACTAATTGAAGCATTACTCAAGCCTTGTGTCAACCGTTTTGCAAGAATCTTCACCAATATGGTCATCATATGTGCCTTCTTGATTGCATTGGATGAAAATCTAAGGTTCCTTGAAAAGTCTTCATCATTCTTGCATTCTTCCATCTTTCCATGATCAATGCATTAATCTTAATCAAGCTTTATCACCATGTATTATGAATGCAATAAATCTTTCCCATTTTGAACCTATTTCCTCTCATTCCATGCATTTTCCATGAGAAGTGACTACCTTGGCAAGTTTATGAATGTAATTTGGGCTATTGGAAATGAAAGTTAGCTTGGAAAATCTTGGTTGAAGCTATGGGAGAATGCCAAGATTGTTAAATGAAGGGCTTGACAAGGAATTGGTGGAAATATGATTGGGTTTGATTGCACATGGAATGCATTGGATTCACATTGATACTTGTTGTGTAAGATTCCTCCCTCCAGCTTTTGAGGTGTAAAGGTGTAAGAACCTCCTCTTCTATTCTTGTAATTATTCCCCTCTTTGAAATAGAAGAAAGATCTTGTTTTACCCTATTTTGGCCTAGAGAGAGAAAATGTCTAGAGAGAGATAATCCAAAATTGAGATATCTTTGGATATAAAAATCCTCCTAATGTCTAAAATGGATTCCCCTGAAACAGAAGCTCAAAATGAACTTTCCAATGTGCATTAGAAATTAATTGAAAATGGTATAAGGGACCTTAGCCTAAGGGTCTACATTTTTAGAGATTTTTAGATTATGGTCCAATTAAGGTTCCAATGGGCCAACTGGATTAATCCAAGTGTTGGGATGAAAAAAATCCAAGAGAATAAAGTAAAATACCCAAAAATGAGTAAATGCTCACATAAGATGAAGAGTTGACTGAGTACAAGGTTCATTAGTTAAAAATTATGAGATATTACTAAAAAAAAGGAGATATTTTGGAGTAATGATGCATTTTGACACCTTCGTAAGGAAACGGGGACTCTTAAGGTAGGCACCTCTTTCACATGGTGGAAGGGTTTTTAATTCAAAAAAATTATGATATTTTTATCTCTCCTCTCTCCTGGATCAAACCAAATCAAAAAGGGAGCCAAACTGGTCCAAATCTTGTCCAAATTGAGTCAAAGTGAACCTAGAAAATTCTAGAACCCAGTTGGACTTGGTTAGTGGCCTCCCTCACCTATAAATAGACCCTTAGTCATTTGTAATAAAATATTGGAGCTATACCATGCCAGTATTATATTAAAATAATCATATTTTCTATTATCCCTTAAATTTTTCTCTCTCTTGGGAGCTTAGAGCTCTCTCTCTCTACAACAACTCTTGGAGTTGCTCTTCTCTTCTTGGTGGACCAATTGATTGGTCGGGAGATTCACTACAATTAGAGAATCAAGCCAAACTTGGAGGTAAAATCATTTTTTATGGTTTTTTCCAATTTTCTCAATAACTTTCTTCTTCTCAACCGCTCTCAAGCTTGAGAAGCTTTCTAAATGATTGTTTTAATTCAAATCAAGCTTTCCCTTAAAGTCTTAATGTTTAATTAAGAGAGTTAATATTGATTGATGCATTGTTGAGTAATGAATTATTGCCACAAACAAAGGGATGCTTTGGATGCATAGTTTTACGGTTTTTAGCAATCTTGATAGTTTTTAGTAGAAGACAAAACCCTAATTCAATAGAAGAGGTTTTATACTAAAGCAAAACTGGATATAGGGTTGGATTCCCCATCCTTTACGGTCTTATTATAGCCCCTAACCTCTCTATTTGGACACCTAATTAGCCAGATAGTTGCATTTTATATCGGCTGGCCCTATTTTTAAAGTTTTGATCCACTTAGATTGATCCAAATTTGACTTTATACTTGGATAGTACACTCTTATACCATCCTATATAGCTGAAAAACTCCCAAATTGGACATCGTTTCGGGGGTGAAAAGGCCAATTTGCTATCGGTTGACTTTTTGTAGAAAAGTCAAGACAAAGAGTACTACAACTTTGACCAAGTCATGTGATCACATACATGGATTGTACACTCCAACACCTCTCCATAGAGTTAAATATCACTCAAATCCGAGTTTGAAAGAGCTTATCCAAAGGTGAATTGAAATTTCAAAGATGATGAGGAAGCCCAAACCTAAAGGAAACTACAAAGAAACCCTTGAGCATGAGGCAAGCACATCGGATGCAAGGCAAGATGCCCAAGGAGCTATGGAGCTATGTAAGAAGAGGTCAACATCAATGTTAATGAGGGAATGCATCAAGAGGCTAATTTACCACATATGCCTAATGTTCCGCAAATTCTTAAGGATGGTGGGGAGGACATGAACATGAACACCATGATATTCTTCATGCAAAACATGATTGATAGAATGAACCAAAGATTTCAATTTATTGTGGACAAGTTTGATTCTATTAGCAAGGAGTTGCATGAGATGAGCTCACTAAGTATGAGACAAGATATGGGCAAGGGAAAAGAAGCTTATGGTGGTGGACCTATGATGTATCTATATGAACCAAACACAATTCAAGCAATGGGACCACAAGCTTATGGGCATTTTATAGGAGCTTCACATGCAAATGCATCACATACTTCTCAAGCTAGTATGCATCATGGTGATGAAAGTAATGGATCTATTTTCTTGGAAAGGAGAACTTGCCTCCATCATTGATGCATCAAGGTGGAATAAATGTGTTGGATATGCCTATACATGGTGTCTCTTCAGTAAAAAGAAGGATTTTGGACAAAGGCAAAGGTGTAGTTTTGGAAGAACCAAGGGTGGATGGAACTTGGAATCCATCACCAATGGGTTGTCCTCACTTCAATGAGATGGGAAGTCCATCACCAATGGGTGGTCCTCACTTCAACGAGACGGGTCATTATTACAATGGAATGGAATCTAGTCATGGAAGCCACGTCATTTCAATGAGTTGAGGGTCAACCATGTTAGACCATTTGAGCATAGGCCACATGATCATCATCGAGGTGGTGATGAATATTAATTTAAGGGAGTGAAGAACAAGATTACATTCACTAAGTTCAAAGGTGAAGGCTCATCCAATGAGGAGTTTGAAGAGTGTATCGATAAAATAGAGCTTTACTTTGAGCTTATCCCTTGTTAGTGATAGGGCCAAAGTTTTGTTTGTATCCAGAAGGCTATGCCTGTGAATGTCAAAGATTATAGGCACAAGTTCATGAAGTTTTCACCTCATGTGGAAGGCTTGAGTGAGGAGTAAAAATTGAGGAAGTTCATCAAAGGGTTGCAAAACAACATTAGGGTTAATGTGGATGGTAGACACTAAGATGAGGGAGGGGGGTTCTTTTCATGGATGGCTGCCCTTGGAGGGAGACTACATCCATGGGGGAGGGGGAGGGGGAGGAGAGACACATTTGCAGGTCTATAATGCCATAACATACGGGTGAAAAAAGACCTAATTTTCAAGTGCGTAGGAAGGCTACATGTTGTTTTGCTGAATCACCCTGTAGAGGTGGTCCTCCTCATGTCCTTGAAGGCATGGATGATGTCTACCTAATGAAGCAGATGGTCTCCACACCTTCAAAACACAATCCCCCATGTCCTGAAAGGAGTGGATGATGTCTGCCCTGATGAAGCAGAGGAGTGACCATGCCCTCTATAGTCTCACTATTGTGTGACCACTATAGAGGGTTGCTATGCCTCAAAGACCCAAAATCATCAAGGAGGCTATGCTTCTTATAGAGATCTATGAGGGAAAGTATGCACATGGGAGTGGAGCAAGGCATGGGTTTAGGGTTGATTTTGGCACTTCAACCTAGACAAGACTTTAAGTGGGAGCGGAGCAAGGCATGGGTTTAGGGATGATTTTGGCACTTCAACCATGGGCAAGACTTTAAGTGGTGTTGTATCTCACATGGGTCCTCCTAGATTCCCAACCGTTTATGGAAGGGGTGGGAGAGAAAATTTCAAATTTTGCAACACTCTTCCTAGGCATTGAAAGCAAGTTGATACAAAAAGCATCTAGCAAGAGCAAGGTTATTGGTGAAGATCACATTAATGAATTGAAGATTAAGGGCTTGTGCCTCAAGTGTGGTGAGTAACAAGTGAAACAAGGATCACTGGAGGGTTTGCAAAGCCAAGAAGATGACCCTAAGCATGATTCTCACCAAACCTTATCATGAAGACACAAAGGAGTATGTGGATTATTATGAAGAATGTTTTGAAGATGCTATGAGGTGGATGAAGTTGAAAGTGAGGGTTAGTTTCGTTCTAATCCGGTGGGTCAAAGAAGAGGGAGCTTGACTATGATGATGATTTTCCACTATGTGTACTCATAATGACAAGGACAATTTGGCTATTTTGTGCAACATATCTAGTGATGCAAGTGCCGGATGTAAAAGTCCAAGTACATTAAGGCTCAAGGCATGCATAAATGAAAGAGTGGGATATGTTTTGGTTGATAGTGGGAGTACACATAGCTTCATCAACACAAATTCCATATGTAGTCTCAAACTACAGCCTTTAGCCTTATCCTTATGGAATGAAGTTCAAGTGGCTGATGGGAAAAATATGGATTACACATTGGTATGCAAGTATGTGGGGTTAGTACTAACAAACGATTACACTTGCAAGGCTGATTTGCTTGTCTTGGATATGGGTCCCATTAACATCATGTTGGGATGTGATTGGTTGGCAACTCTTGGGTTATTTCACATGAATTTACAGCAAGGACATATGAGTTTTATGTATGGAAATAATGAGGCTACATTGACCGAAAATCATGTACCAAGTATCAAGATGATTAATGAAACACAACTCAAGACTCTCGCAGTAGGAGGATAAACTCTTTCACCTTAACATCCAACTGATTATGGGGTTCCTTATAGTATGGTCAACCCACACAGAATCCTGGGATAAAGATTCCTTCTATAGAAGAACATACATAACTCATTATCAGAGAACAATCATTCAGAACATATTATTCATATCCTTAACACAATAATGGTCCATCAGACCGAAAATTCTATTTGAACATTCCCCACCACGGAAATTTCAGTTATGCAAGTTCTCAATTTGTCATCCCTTAATTAGATCCACTGGGTCAAAGGTCAAACAGCAGCAATCTATCAACATAATCCACTAATCTCATAGTGATTTTCTGAAGTCATAATCGTCATTCCAGTTACTAATATCATCACTGGGAGTCGTCCCAATCATCCTCATTGTGGCTTTGTTCAACTTATCTTCTTTCAACCTGAATTCAAAAATCATCATCTTTAAATCAGAATCCAAATCAATTCATCAATTCTCAACTAGAATTCAAAAATCATATCAACCAGCACTCGAACTCATCCTCTGTATAGAATTTTTGCTTATAACTTCAAGTTATATTTACACGTATATATTGTCATATCTAGGCCGCAAGTAAGTCAGGGATTCTATACAATTGCGGTACTTCCATCTAAAGACCCGCTTTCCAATTTATGAAGTTCATTCTAAATATCAATTTGTATGAATTTCATCACAAAATTATAATCTTTTACTCGTACTTCATAAAATTTTGACATTTCTTGCTTCTCGGTTGATCCACTTTAGCCAAATCGCTCTGATACACTAGCTAAAAGATCCCTGCCCCCTCCGCGCAACGAATAAGCGGGTGCTAGTAGCGGAAGTAGCACTTCTTGCTGTGCAGGGCAGAACCTCTCACTCGGTACCTTGCCCATGGACATCCGGACAAGAGACTAATCCCTCGGTTCTTCCAAAACCGAACCCGGAAAAACTTCCCTCACCCCAGCAGACATAGGCGATTCCTCTAGGATATTTTTTTCTAACGTAGTCACGGTTATCACTAACCAAACTGATCCGACTAAACCCGTAAGTCTCATGGTCAGATCAAGGAAGAGTCTTGCACTTGGATCATAGAGTCCAACGCTTTTTTCCTCATCAAGAGGCACAACCATTGATTCTTTTCCATAGAACAAGGGGTTATCTGGGATTTACTTTAACTATCATAACTTAATAGAATTGAGTCTCAATTTAGGGATCCATCAGTCCAGCCTACTAACCCCATCCAATCCCATGGGTTAGCCAACCGCTGTAGTGATAGGATCCATTTACAAATTTGGTTATGTTTTGCCCCGGGTACCAGGGAAAGAGTTCCCAGGCCCCCTAGCGTGCTTCAACCAAACTTCAAGATAGTCACACCACTTACACACCCAATATGAAATTGCATGTTTCACAGATTCAACTGTCTTTAAAATGATCTTTTAATGAAACCATAGTATCACTGATCATAATCCTCCAAAATATCCAGCTCGAATTCTAATTTCTAATCATTCCTTCATCGGTGTATCTATGGCATCATTGGCAACCAGAACGCTCACCACCTGTTCAACTGAGGGGCCTTTTCAATAGTTCCTATCTCATAGTACCCGGCAATATAATCACATAAGAAAATCTAGATGGACTCTCCGTTAAAGATCAACAAGATCAACCAACAGATCCATATAAAAGAGCCATGGACTCATTCGTTGAGGACCAGCAAGCACAATCAACCAGATCCATGCTCGAGTTCAAAAAACAACTTTAACTCCTTGTTCCATTTTCTTCCTTTTGATGCACGCGTGGGTATCTTCGGCGACCCAGAGCCCGAGCACCGTATGGTCAGCACCCTCTAGGCTCCTTCGCAAGTCACCTAGCGCTTCACTCTTTCCATTATTTCTCTTTTCCCAAATTGATAGGAGAATTTATTTCTCATTTAGAGTCAATGAAAGTAGTTTTTAACTACTTATAAATAATCTAAAAGAAATAACCATTATTTTGTTAACACAAAATCATAAAAATACCATTTTCTTAATCTCTAGCTTATCAAGCCTAGAGTTTAGCTTTGAATTAAGAGACTATCATTAAGAAGCATCCTTTTTCAAGGGATTTAGCCATAAAGATGGCTATTCTTTTAGAGAGAGATTTATTGAAAGAAAGCATTACAAATAAGCATAAAGATTAACTTTCTCTTAATTAAGCATTAAGACTTTAAGGGATACCTTGATTTGAATTAAAACATTCATTTAGAAAGCTTCTCAAGCTTGAGAGGGGTTGAGAAGAAGAAAGCTTCTCAAGCTTGAGAGGGGTTGAGAAGAAAGTCATTGAGATAAATTGGAAAAACACATAAAATTTAATTTTACCTCTAAGTTTGGCTTGATTCTCTATTAGCAATGAAGCCCCCACCCAATCAATTGGTCCACCAAGAGGAGAAGAACAACTCCAAGAGTTGTTGTAGAGAGAGAGAGAGCTCCAAGCTCCCAAGAGAGAGGAAAATTTAAAGGATAATAGAAAATATGATTATTTTAATATAATACTGGCATAGTATAGCTCCAATATTTTATTACAAATTATTGAGGGTCTATTTATAGAGGTGAGGGAGCCCACTAATCAAGTCCAACTGGGTTCTATAATTTTCCAGGTTCAGTTTGACTCAATTTGGATAAGATTTGGACCAGTTTGGCTCCCTTTTTGATTTGGTTTGATCCAAGAGAGAGGAGAGATAAAAATATCACAACTTTTTTGAATTAAAAATCCTTCCACACATGTGAAATAGGTGCCTACCTCAAGAGTCCCCCTTTCCTTACCCAAGGTGTCAAAAATGCATCATTATTCCAAAATATCTCATTTTTTAAGTAATATCTCTTAATTTTTAACTAATAAACCTTGTACTCAGTCAACTCTTCATCTTATGTGACCATTTACTCATTTTTGGGTATTTTCTTTTATTCTCTTGGATTTATCTCATCCCAACACTTGGATTAATCCAATTGACCCATTGAAACCTTAATTGGACCATAATTCAAAAATTTCTGAAAATGTAGATCCTTAGGCTAAGGTCCCTTATACACATTTTCAATTAATTCCAAATGCACATTGGAAGGTTCATTTTGAACTTCTGTTTCAGGGGAATACATTTTAGACACTAGGAGGATTTTTTATATCCAAAGATATCTCAATTTTGGATTATCTCTCTCTAGATATTTTCTCTCTCTAGGCCAAAACAAGGTAAAACAAGATCTTTCTCCTATTTCACAGAGGGGAATAATTTCAAGAACAGAAGGGGAGGTTCTTATACCTTTACTCCTCAAAAGCTAGAGGGAGGAATCTTATAACCCAAGTGCATCAGGTAGTTAGGCCTTAACCAAAGTCCATCTAAGAAAATGATATTGAACTGGTTAGTGGGTGAGGAGGTGATTTCTCGACACACCATTGGCAACCTAGAATTTGATCTAGGCGGGATACCCACTCGATGTTATTTTCACGTGATGCCTTTAGAAGTCTATGATGATATTCTTAGTATGGATTGGCTTAAATAAAACAATGCCAACATCCATTATGAGATAGGAAAGATCTCATTTAAATATGCCAAAGATCCTTGTGGTGATCAGCTCATTTGGTGGAGAATGACACGACTATATATTAGATGAGGGTACTCCGAACTACACCTGTGGTTTGGAGTAATTAGTGAGGGAAAGCTAGTACATCACATGGTGGCCATGTGGCCATTTGTAAAGTAAATTTTTGGTAATATATCTTCTATTTACGAAAAAGAAGATGCCAGAGATCAAGATATATAGGTATCTCAAAGATTGGGAAAGCCTAGATTATAGCTACTGAAGGGTAGTAAGCTACTAAAAGCTCTCAAGAAAAAGTAAAGGGTATTCTTAGTAAATCTCAATCGAATAGAAAAATGATCGACCATCATTGAACAAAAATGGTTAAGTGCATATGAGGATCTCTTTCCTAAAGAGCTTACTCAAATGCCTCCGCTTAGAGAAATAGACCATGAAATTAAGCTTACCCTTGGAGCACAATCGATAGCTAAGTGTGCATACAAGTTGTCTATACCTTAGCCAATTGAACTTAAAGAAAAAATCCAAAAAATGTTGGAGAAAGGATTCATCAGACCCAGTGTATCACCATGGGAAGCACTAGTTTTGTTCTGAAGAAGAAGGATGGTACACTAAGGCTTTGTATAGATTACCAAAGGATTGAATCAAATTATTGTGAAGAACAAATATCACATCCCTAGGATTAATAAAGTCTTAGAACAACTTCACGGAGCTAAATTATTCACCAAAATTGACTTGAAGTGTGGGTACTATCAAATCAAAGTCAAGGATATCCCAAAAACTGCATTCAATGCTAGGTATGACCAATATGAGTATACGCCATTTGGGTTGAACAATGCCCCCGCAACCTTCAACAACGGACTCATGTTGGATATATTTAGGAAGCAGTTAGATGATTATGTCTTAGTATTCTTTGATGACATCCTCATCTACTCAAAAAATGAAGAGGAACATGAAAGGCATGTTAGGGAGGTTTTGGAAATCCTAAGAGAACATAAAATCTTTTCCAAGAAGATAAAATGTATGTTCTTCACTGAAAAAATTGAATACTTGGGAGGATTCATTGTCTCAAAGGATGGAATCTCCGTGGATCCAACAAAGGTTTCGGACATAATAGACTTGCCTCCACCTAAGAATGTGAAGGAGACAATGAATACTTGGGAGGATTCATTGTCTCAAAGGATGGAATCTCCGTGGATCCAACAAAGGTTTCGGACATAATAGACTTGCCTCCACCTAAGAATGTGAAGGAGGTTTGAGGATTCCTAGGTATCACTAGCTGGTACCAAATCTTCATTCAAGGTTACACAATGATTGATGTCCCTTGACTAATCTACTAAGAAAAAATGCTAATTATCCTCCCATAGGCAATGCCATCGAGGAAGCACCAAGGGGGATCCAATCATGGATTAAACACTGTCATGGTAGGATCAATAAAAAAAAATTGAAATGTTTAGCCAATTTGTGCTCCGAACCGTCACCAACACTCTACAACACTTCACAACACGTTTTGAACATCGTAGTGTAAGGGCATGCATGGCATTACAAGTGCAACAAAACAACTCTCTCTCAAAGAAGCCAAATACTAGCACGAGAAGCTGGAAGAAATACGACAAACCAAGAACAACAAGTAACCACCATATAGAGCTACCAAGAATGAATCTTTGCAAAAAAATCTTACTTTTGCACAAACATAATTTGAAGAAGCCATACACAAGAAAAGAAAGGTCTAAGAGGAAATCGACAGGATCCATTAAAAGATGCTTCAGGCTAGCTGGTACAACAAGATTTCATGAGAAATATCAAGGAGATTCTAGCATGGAGAAAAAACTCAACAAAAGTCATACTATCTCCTAAGAGAAGTTGATTATAGAGAAAAGACCTAATAAGCATAGTACAAAGAAGATGAAGAGAGTGCACTGCAAACCATAAAGAAGCTAGCATACGACAAGCCTAGGCAAGCATATACATATGGCAAGCCTAGGCATATGCATATGGAAATCCTAGGCATACCAATACAAAAAGCCTATGGAATCATATGCTTGCATATGCTTAGACATATGCATATGTCAAGCCTATTCATATGCATAGGATTGGATATCAAAGATATATACAATCTGCATACAAGCCTAAGCAAGCATATGGCATACATATGCAAGCCCTCCGTATGCTTGCATAGACTTTCCCATATGGCTTGCATATTCTTGCATGACAAGCATATGGAAATAAAATGCAATCCATATGAAAGATTATGCAAGCCTATTCTTGCATAGGTTTACAAACATTTGCCTGCATATACTTAGGCATATGCATATAGAAAGCCTATTTGAAATAATATGCTTAGGTATATGCATGTGGCAAGCATAGGAATATGCATAGGCTTGTATATGCAAGCATATCCAAGTTATATGCCTAGTCAAGTCTATTGCAAGCATATGCAAGCTGTATGTAAGTCTAGGCAAGCATATGAAAGACATATGCAAGCCTCTCCACATGCTTGCCCTGCCTTTCCCATATGGCTTACATATTCTTGTATAGAAAACCCTAGGTAAACTTAGGCAAGCATTTGGCAAGAAAATGCATTCCGTATGCAAGACTATGCAAGCATATGGATATGGAAAGCTTATGCATATGGATATGGAAGTCCTATGGCAGCCATATGGATGCTTAGGCATATCCATATGTAAAGCCTACTCATATACATAGGCTTACGTATGGAAGCCATATGCAAGCCTAAGTAAAGCATATGGCAATAATATGCATAGGCTTGCATATGGAAGCCATAAGCCTAAGCAAAGCATATGGCAAGTCTATGGTAAGAATATGCAAGCCTAGAAAAGCATATGATAAGCATATTCAAGCCATATGCAAGACTCTCCATATGGTTTCCTAGGATTTCCCATGGCTTTCTTATGCTTGCAATGATATGAAATGCACCCATAATAACTTCTTGTCGCTTTTGGTGGTCTTGAAAAGATAAAAAGGAGAAGATGGTGCCACATACCTTGCAAGCGCTTACAATGGTTGAGCATGGCAGTAGCTTGAGTAGTCTTCTTCTTGTTGACTTGAATAATCTTCTTCTTCAACTGCTCTCAACCTAGGCAAAAACCATAAAAAATGAGCTAGTTTTCAAAGGAAAAAAAGGAGAAGATGGTGCCACATACCTTGCAAGCACTTACAATGGTTGAGTATGGCGGTAGCTTGAGTAGTCTTCTTCTTGACTTGAGTAATCTTCTTCTTCAAACCACTCTCAACCTAGGTAAAAATCATAATCTTCTTCTCCTTCTTGACTTCAGAAGTCTTCTTCTTGACTTGAGTAATCTTCTTCTTCAACCACTCTCAACCTAGGCAAAAACTTTAAAAAAATGAGTTAGTTTTTCAAAACCCTACATAGGTATAAAACAAGAATAACCATGTACTAATCAATCTACGCTACTAGATCAATCTAAATTGATTAATTTACACTCTAAACTCTCTTTGCTCCTAGAACATGCTTTTAAAAACCTAATATTGGCCATTAGGGTTTTGCACATGGGGGAGAGAGAGATCATACTTGCTAAACCCTTATACTAACCATAAGGGTTTTATGCATAGGAAATAAGAGAGCTTAATAAAGAGGGATAGAGCTTAATCTCAATGGCATGAGAGGTTAATGAGAAAACACTATTAAGAGAGGGAAAGAGGAAGAGGGAGAACCTTGGCATGTGTATGTGGGTGTGGGTGTGTTGGGGGGGGGGCGGGGATGAGAGAAGAGAGAAAAGAGGGAAGAGAGAGGGCATGCTACTCACTACAGCAAGGAAGAATGGGAGGAAACTTTTGGGCGATACCCACTAAATCATGCGCATCGGTAAAATTTTTAAAATTTCAATTTTGCTGGTCAGTTTGTTGGTAATTTTGTTGGTTACTAGCGAGTCATTTCCTTGGTATAATGCTAGTACACTCCTTTCCTCTTGTAGTGTACATTATAATTCAACTTTCCTTTTTAATATTCATTTCTCCTTTTGTCACCCTCTACTCTACACTATAAGAGGAAGGGGAAATACCTGCGTGCTAGAGTAGAGAGGAGAGAGGGGAGGAGAGCGAGAGAGAGGAGAGAGGGGAGGAGAGCGAGAGAGGGGAAATACTTGCGTGCTAGAGTAGAGAGAGGAGAGAGGGGAGAGGGGAGAGGGGAAATACTTGTGTGCTAGAGTAGAGAGAGGAGAGAGGGGAGGAGAGTGAGAGAGCATTGCAAATCCTATCACGAGTATGTCCGCATTGTATATCTTCGAGTATACCCGCATATATATCTATGTTATTACTACCTGCCAGTACCCGCACATCAATTATGCATCCCTTGTCCTACATTTCCTAGATTTCCTCCTCAAAATAGATCCCCATGGTACTTTTATATGGCATTCTACCCTCACATATCCCTAAATTCCTCCTCAAAGTGAATACTCAAGGTTGCTTTTTATCATTCTACCCCTTACATTTGCTAGAACTAGCATGTCCTATGGTGCTTATATGAAGTGAAAAATCTTGTATTTGTTTATATATATTTTTCATTTTAGGCTTCACTAAGTAGAATGTACACTTACAAATCTCAAATCCAAGGTATTCTCTTACAATGTAATAGATTATGATGCCCCCCTCAAAGTGCTATATATATATATATATATATATATATATATATATATATATATATATATATTCTATTTGCTTGCATCATTAATGATCACATTTACACAATTACACTCTTAAATGTTAAATTAGCTTAGCCTCTTAGTTATTTTTTTATTTACATATAATTACATACTTATATGCTAAATCTATAAATACATATGTGTTCTATGTACTCACACTTCAAACTCCCTTCAACTTCACTTATCTTCTTACTGTCAACAACCCTCTTTAGCTCCATTTCACTTGCCTACAATCTCTCTCTCTCTCAAGCCATGGCTACCATAAAATTTGGCACTCCCATGTTCACTTTCCTCTTTGTGCGGGCCATATTGGCCATCTTATAAATCATCATTTGTGTCATATGCTAAGTATACACCAAAGCTTCATCTCCTTCCCTCTTATAAATCATCATTTGTGTCATCCACTATGCATGCACCAAAGTTTCATCTCCTTCACTCAAAGATCTCACTTCTATTGAGCTTTCCCCAATCACCCCTCGCAAACCATGCTCATAGAGGCCTCCCATATGCCCCTTCATATGCAACCTTAGCTTCTTCGACTAGGTATGATGACAATTATTATTTGTGTAGTGGCAGGATTGTCCCTCTCAACCTCTTCCTTGTAGTTTTACTTTGACATGGTTAAAGATCTTATGCCAAAGCCATAGCCTTTGTGCATTTTCATAGTCATTATGCCAAAGTCATGGCCATAGCCTCCTTTAATTATGTTGTAATCCAAGGTTGTAATTTAAGAATTAGAACTTTTTATTATTTAACTCAATGTCCATGAGTTGTTTTATCTTTGTAGATTCTTATCAAATTTTCAAGCACAATCATATGATGGAAAACATCATATTAATCTAGTTTATGTTGTGATTTTTGAATGTTTCAAATGTTAAATGGATGTAGCATTAGATTATTCATTGTCATAGTCATAGCTATAGCCATTATACCAAAGCCATAGCCATAAATACATACATACATACACACACACATACATATACATATACATATACATATACATATACATATACATATGCATACATTCATATATATATACACATATACATATACATACATTCACACACACACACACACACACACACACACACACACACACACACACGTTGTGAAAATATCATGCGGGAATTTAAGCTTGTCGGCGATACAACCCAAGCCATAGCCTATGTGCATTGCCAAAGAATATGTAAAGACAAAGAGGACAAGCGTAGAGAGGTAAATAGCTTGAATCCCACAAGAATTTATTATGAACCAATCATCAACAACAACCAATACAATTAGCAAGGACCAAGGTGGCAATTGACGTATGCATAGCAAAGCAAATACAAGAGAGATGTAAGGTCCCCGCCCTAGCTGGCTTAAGGGGATCCTTTTGATAGGTAGCTAAGTCCCCTTTGTCTTGGATTGATGACACCTCGATCTCTTGGAAATACAAGGATACGAGCAAACGAAGGGACCTAACTCTATCTCACAGGTGAAATGTAATTATTCTAATAGGAATCTATTCCTCTAATCAATGGCAATCAATGTGTGTGATCGAGGATGGAACAAGTCCGCACTTGGTACATGGAAACCAATGCCTTTTTTCTCTTTTCTTTATGAGGCACGATCACTGACTCGTTCTCCTAAAATGGAACTTGTTCGGTTGCTATTCTATTATGGATCGTAAATAATAATTATGTTGGAAAGTTACCCGACTCATTGGGTCCACCCATCCATAGGATGACGCCATCGAGGCATTCTTGTCTCGGCATTATTGTATTGTGTAAAAAGGATGTTTTAACAAACCTTGTGAAAAGGGCCTTAATTAAGGAACATGTTTATTTATGTCAAACAGTGTGGTAGGATTAATTAGAAAACAAATTGACGCGTGAGTAGGGTGGAGTGGGAGGATGGAATGCCCCGACGGCACCATCCTACGGACGGGTGGACACGATTAGTCGGGTAGCTTTCCAACATATTAAGTAAAAGCCCTACGTTAGATAAATAGGTTCTCGGACAATTCTATTCTAGAAGACTAGGCCAGCGGCTGTGCCTTGCGTGGATGAGGAAAAAAGCGTTGTCTCTAGGAAACAAGACTAGTAGTTGCCCAAATTATGATCAATTACCCTATGGGTGATTTGATTTTTAGAAGACCACGCTCCCCCTGCGGGATAGAACTAGGTCTTACCTATGAATCGTATCCTTGAATCTCTGCATGGTCAAGTTGTCGATGAGTAGGAAATTTTCTCCAAGATAAGACTTAGTAGACTATCTTAAGTGTTTCCCCTATTTTTGGAAGGGGGGAACCTTACAAGTGGTATCAGAGCCGATCTTAGTTCCTAGGATTTGTTTTTCAAAGGTTAACTGTCAAGGGATTAAAACAAGTGATTGTTTATCATATGACGACGAATCAATCATCTCTACTGGCCATAGAAGTGATTTGAATATCCTCACATGTTGAGACAATCATCCTATGAAATTGTGCTTGTATCTTGGGGGTGCACACGCAAGATATTTGTACACTAAATTTGAGAAATAATAGTGGGAGGAAACCTTTTGAGGAAAAACATAGGGTGATCAAATTAATAAACTAGTGAGAGACTGACTAGAATGATAGACCGAAACTTTGTTTAGAGAAATTTTCAGGATATATCTCATTAACTTGCATATTATAAATTATTAAGATTATAACTTCATTAAGGTTTGAATAGTTGACGTGTGAATGCCATCCATTGGATGCTTTACACTAGGACGATCATCCAAGATCTTGAATGTGAGATCCCTGTGCCCACCACGCAACGAATTCTGGGGTGCTAGCAGCGGAAGTAGCACTTCTTGCGCGGGGCAGGGTCCCACACTCGGGACCTCGCCCACGGATATCCGGACAAGAGACTAATCCATCGGTTTTTCCAAAACCGAACCTGGAAAAACTTTCTTTGCCTGGAAAGCACGGGCGATTCCACCAGGATAACTTTTTCCTATCATAGTCAAAAGCCTTAATTAACTGAACTGATCTGACCAAACTCGTAAGTTCTATAGTCAGATCAAGGGACAGATTGCACTTGGATCATAGAGACCAACACTTTTTTCCTCATCGAGAGGCACAGCCGTTGATCCTTTTTCCATAGAACAATTTTTATCCGGGATTTACTTCATCTATCGAACTAAACAGAAATAGAGTCTCGATTTACGGATCCATCAGTCCAGCCTAACCCCATCCAGTCCCATGGGTTAGCCAATCGCCCAACCACTGTAGTGATGGGATCCAATTTAGAATTTGGTTAGGTTTTGTCCCGGGTACCAGGGAAAAGAGTTCCCAGGCCCCCTAGCCGGAAGTTCATGCAAACATAAAACTAGTCATATCACCTACACACCCAATATGAAATTGCCTTTTTCTCAGCATCAGCTAATTTTAAAACAATCCTTTAATGAAACCATTATGTCACTGATCACAATCCTCAAAATCTCTGGTTGAATCCATATTTCCAATCATTCATTCATCGGTGTACTTATGGCATCATTGGCAACCAGAACGCTCACCACCTGTTCACTCAGGGGCCTTTTCGATAGTTCCTAGCTCATAGTAGCCGGCAATATATTCACATAACAAAATGGAATCTCCGTGGAAAATCAGCAAGATCAACCAACAGATCCATATAAAAGAGCCATGGACTTATCCGTTGAGGACCAGCAAGGTCAATCAACCAGATCCATGCCCGGTTTCAGAAAACAACTCTTACTCCTTATTCCAATATCTTCCACGACGCACATGTGGGTATCTTCGGCGACCCAGAGCCCAAGCACCGTATGGTCAGCACCCTCTAGGATCCTTTGCAGGTCACCTAGCGCTTCACCCATAGGCCGCTTCCTTGGTCCCTCATCCACCGTACCGGCGGAAGCTCACCATTTAAATCGAACCGAGGCTGGTCAAGACCTCGACGGCCGACCTTGCTACGCGAGACATCCTCCGTTGACTCTCCGTTAGCTGTTGCAACTTTATCAGGTAGGTCTCCACGACCACATACTCAAGACAGTCAAAATGCTTCCCCAGCATCTTTGACATAAAACAGTCATTTGCAAACAGTTCACAAATACAATTTCAATAATGAACTCACATCTTTCCAGATTGTTCCACATCAATTCATATTACTTAATCCAAATCCAAATCATAAGTGTATCCATTCTTGAAAAAATACATCATTTTCCATCCCATCACATCAGATTCATTCACTTCACATAACATCCATTCCTATCTTTCTTAATTTACATTACGTCTCCTCACTTCCATTTCTCATTACATCTCATTCGTTCAGATCTTATATTATTCATTCACATTCTAATTCACTTGACATATCATCTCATCCATTCACTCTTATCGACTTCATATCCATTCACATTTATATTTGCATTCATTATTCCACATACACATCCACATTCGTACATCTACATCCATACATCCATTTTCACATCCACATTCACATTCACATCCATACATCCATATCCACATTCCACATCCTCATTCACATTCACATACATCCACATCCACATTCCATATCTACATCCATATATCCATATCCACATTCCACATTCACATCCATATATACACATCCACATTCGTACATCTACATCCATACATCATTTTCACATCCACATTCACATCCACATCCATACATCCATATCCACATTCCACATCCTCATTCACATTCACATACATCCACATCCACATACCATATCTACATCCATATATCCATATCCACATTCCACATTCACATCCATATATCCATATCCACATTCACATCCATATATCCATATCCACATTCCACATTCATACATCCACATCCACATTCACATTCACATCCATACATCCATATCCACATTCCACATCCTCATTCTCATTCACATACATCCACATCCACATTCCATATCTACATCCATATCCGCATTCTCACATCCACATTTACATTCACATACATCCACATTCACATACATATATCTCCATCTATTCCTCGTTCATTTTCATCTATTTGATTCGTTTCACATTCTCATATCTATTTATAGAATACAAGAGAATTCTTATTTTTTTTTATAAGACTTCCTTACGCATCTATTTATGCATAAATTCCATTTTAAGGAGGCTAACACTTTCGAAATAAAAATCAATCTTTTATGCATCTTCCTATTCATAAATTCATTTTAAATGAGAATGACACTTTTGAATTAAAAATCAATCTTTTATGCATCTTCCTATGCATAAAATCAAAATTGACGAAAATAACTCTTTTGAACTAAAAATAGATTTCTTTATGCATTTTTCTATGCATAAAATCAAAATTGATGAGAATAACTCTTTTGGGTTAAAATAAATTCTTTATGCATCTTTCCATGCATAAATCCAATTTAGTAGGAATTACGCTTTTAGAATAAAAGAATTTTTCTTATGCATCCCTTTTATGCATAAAATCATTTATGATGAAAATCACACTTTTAATATAAAAAATATCTTTTATGCATATGTTTATGCATACAATCATTTATGATAAAAATCACTCTTTTAATATAAAAATATCTTTTATGCACCCATTCATGCATAAAAATCAAATATGATAAAAGTAACACTTTTATAATAAAATAATAATCTTTTATGCATACCTCTATGCATGAAAATCAAATATGATAAAAGTAACACTTTTATAATAAAAAATAATCTTTTATGCATACTTTTATGCATGAAAATCAAATATGATAAAAGTAACACTTTTATAATAAAAATAATCTTTTATGCATACTTTTATGAATGAAAATCAAATATGATAAAAGTAACACTTTTATAATAGAAACATAATCTTTTATGCCTAAAAATCCATTTTGATGAAAGTAACACTTTCATAATGAAAGAAAATTATTCATTTGTGCATAAAAATCTATTTTGATGAAAGTAACACTTTCATAATAAAGAAAATTATTCCTTTGTGCATAAAAATCTATTTTGATGAAAGTAACACTTTCATAATAAAAGAAAATTATTCCTTTATGCATAAAATAATAATAATCAATATGCATCTTCTATGCATGAAAATGACACTTTTAGAGTATAGAATTGATAGGAATTACTCTTTTAGCATAATAAAAGATAATTCTTATTTCCAAAAATTTTGCCATAACCTCCTTTGTATGGATGACCATTTTTCAATTTTTCCTACTTAATTTTGTCTTAAAAATTAACTCTAATTGATTTAAATATTATAAAAAGTTTAATTCTAATAATTTTCACTTAACTAGGATAAAGAAGAGTTGATTCTAAGAAGAGAGATGAGAAAAGCCTTTCGATCAAGGCATAATATCCATTTATCACTTCAAACAATCATAAACATTAGAAAAACATAAAATCAATAAAGAAAATTACAAGAATCTCTACTTACATAATTTCTTGGAGCTTTCCTTTGGCTTGATGGTTTGAGGGTTCAACTCTTGTTTGTAACAAGAGTGGCCACCAATCTTTTGGAAGAGGGAAGGTCAAAAACTAATGAATTATGAGTAAAATTCATTGTTTTTGGCACTTGGGAGAGGCAAGGTAACAGTGCAAAAACACTATTGAGTTTCAACTAAGGGGAGGGCTTCTATTTATAGGAAAAAGTGAGCCTCTAACCAAGCAAACTGATTCTAGAATTTTCCAGATCAGTTTGGTCAATTTTTGACCATTTTTAGGTCAGTTTTGCTCACTTTTTGGATCTAGTTGAAACAGGAGAGAGGAGAGATGAAAATATCTCATTATTTGGGAGTTCAAAACTCATTCAAGCATGTGAAATAGGTGCCCTCTTCATGAGGAGAATTCCCCCATGCAGAGGTGTCAAAAATGCATCATTTCACCTAAATATCTCTCTTTTTTAACTATTAACCTTGTCCTTAGTCAACTCTTCATCTTATGTGAGTATTTACTCATTTTTGGGGGGATTTTATTTATTTCTTCCATTTATCTCCTCCACACATTTGGATGAATCTTATTGGTCCATAGGAACCTTAATTTAAAATTTTAAAAAAATCTTCACCCCAAGGATAATGCCTCTTGAACAGATTATACTCAATTTCTAATGCACCTTCTGAAATTCTTTTTGAACTTCTATTTCAGGGGAACTTATTTTAATAAGAAGAGATATTTTTTAATCCAAAAATATTTAAAAACTGAATTATCACTCTCTAGAAGATTTTCTCTCTCTAGGCCAAAACTGATAGAAACAAGATCTTTTATATTTTTGAAGAGGGATTTGACTACAGGGGAAGATACTGGACATCTTGAGAGGCTAGGGGAGGAATCTTACATTGAACCTATCTCAGACAAACATGGGTTAATTCCCAGAGGATCATGCTATTAGATGTGTTAATCCCAAGATACTAGATGTGTAATTGTAAAATTAGGTCAAGAAATAGGGATAGCAGGGTTAAAGACAATCGAATTCAATAAGTATTTCTATGAGTAAATAGAAGAAGATTGGTGCAAGATTCATGTCAAGTAATGTGCATGATGAATAGAGCTATTCTACAAAGACGATACTAAGATTATGAAATTGCTATCATAGGTTAGATTGCGTAAAGGATTGATTCCCTTACGTTTTTCCATGACAATTTGTTAAGTACCATATTACATGGGGATATCAAATAAGGAATTTGAAGGTTCATAGCATATGAGAGGTATATGGATGTATGAACTTAGGATAATAAGGCCAAATGGTCCCGTAGGGTTTTGCCCAGCATGTAGAGGCTGGAAGGCCGAATTCTAGATCATCGGGGCGGTATAAAGGAAAAGAATAAGAGAGTCGGTTTGGCTTGTATAAAGTTGATTCATGTATAAATCTTTTTTTTATAAATCTTATCTTGGCATTATTGTATTGTGTAAAAAGGCTGTTTTAATAAACCTTGTGAAAAGGGCCTTAATTAAGGAACATGTTTATTTATGTCAAACTGTGTGGTAGGATTAATTAGAAAACAAATTGACGCATGAGAGTAGGGTGGAAAGTGGGAGGATGGAATGCCCCGACGGCACCATCTTATACGGACGGGTGGACTCGATTAGTCAGGTAGCTTTCCAACATATTAAGTGAAAGCCCTACGTTAGATAAATAGGTTCTTGGATAATTCTATTCTAGAAGACTAGGCCAGCGGCTGTGCCTTGCATGGATGAGGAAAAAAGTGTTATCTCTAGGAAACAAGACTAGTAGTTACCCAAATTATGATCAATTACCCTATGGGTGATTTGATTTTTAGAAGACCACGCTCCCCCTGCGGGATAGAACTAGATCTTACCTATGAATCGTATCCTTGAATCTCTGCATGGTCAAGTTGTCGATGAGTAGGAAATTTTCTCCAAGATAAGACTTAGTAGACTATCTTAAGTGTTTCCCCTATTTTTGGAAGGGGGGAACCTTACAAGTGGTATCAGAGCCGATCTTAGTTCCTAGGATTTGTTTTTCAAAGGTTAACTGTCAAGGGATTAAAACAAGTGATTGTTTATCATATGACGACGAATCAATCATCTCTACTGGCCATAGAAGTGATTTGAATATCCTCACATGTTGAGACAATCATCCTATGAAATTGTGCTTGTATCTTGGGGGGGCACACGCAAGATATTTGTACACTAAATTTGAGAAATAATAGTGGGAGGAAACCTTTTGAGGAAAAACATAGGGTGATCAAATTAAAATTTTCAGGATATATCTCATTAACTTGCATATTATAAATTATTAAGATTATAACTTCATTAAGGTTTGAATAGTTGACGTGTGAATGCCATCCATTGGATGCTTTACACTAGGACGATCATCCAAGATCTTGAACCTATCTCAGACAAACATGGGTCTTCGATGTGTAATTCCGAGAGGATCATGCTATTAGATGTGTTAATCCCAAGATACTAGATGTGTAATTTTCAGAAAACTAATCATCCCAGACGTGTTAATCCTGATAATCTTTAGATGTGTCAATCCCAAGGCACCAGATGTGTAATTCTCAAAAAATTGAAGATCTTAGATGTATTAATCCTGACTGCCTTCAAATGTTGTGCTATGATAAGTATTTGATAGTTTTGAACTTTTAATGGATACAATGAGAGAAGCAAGCTCACCCTTGCTCGCGTCTAAAAATCGTAAGAAATGCCAAATTAGTTGGAAGCATTGTTGTCAATCTAACCACTAGAACCAGAATCAGTTATGGGATGCCATGAAATTACACCTTCGTGAAGGTTTTGTCCTCCAGGATTTCGAGATGATAAAATGAATGAATTTTTGGAGCTAATCCAAGAAAGGAAGACCCTAAAAGAATACCACCAAACTTTTGTTAAACTTCTCCAATTTTCTCTAGAGATGGATGAGGTAACTCTTCTCCATCAATTCATTTGGAAGCTTAATCTACCTTTGAATAACCTCATCACTCAAGAATGTAAAACCATCCTCTATTTCAGAAGCCATATTTATAGCCAGAGAATATGATAAAGTTTTTTTATATATGAAAAGTGTCGAGAGGTACATGAGTCCTTCCATGTTAATCAAAAAGAGGTCTCCTAATTCAAGAGGAACGTCAAGCCCACCCTTGGCTACAAGGAATCATGAGCTAGAGCAAAATTAGGTTAAGAAATAGGGATAGCAAGGTTAAAGACAATCGAATTCAATAAGTATTTCTATGAGTAAATAGAAGAAGATTGGTGCAAGATTCATGTGAAATAATTTGCATGATGAATAGAGCTATTCTACAAGACGATACTAAGATTATGAAATTGCTATCATAGGTTAGATTGCATAAAGGATTGATTCCCTTACGTTTTTCCATGACAATTTGTTAAGTACCATATTACATGGGGATAAAGAATAAAATATTACATGGGGACAATTTGTTAAGTACCATATTACATGGGGATAAAGAATAAAATATTCGAAGGTTCATTGCATGAGGAGGTATATGGATGCATGAACTTAGGATAATAAGGCCAATTAACTTTAGAATAATAGACCTTTTGGAGGCACAACAAAAGAAGCCAAACACATGAAATAAGGGACTCGGAATAATGTTTAGATAAAAGAAGATTTCTACCTATTGGGGACACCACTTTGAAAGAGACAAGAGGATTTACTTAGATACTACCCCAGCTCGCGAGATGAGGACATCTCAAATCTTTTAAAAGTAAGTGGGGGAGATTGTAAGGTCCCTCCCAAGCCATGTATGTATGTGTCTCTTTTAATATAGATTTCAATAAGGAAAGAGAGTGTACTTAGAGAAGAGTGAGACAATAAGGCTAGAAACATTAGGAAAGTGTTAGAATAAAAATATTAGCTCCAAAAATCCTAAAAGAAATAAGAACACAAGAATAGTTCTATTAAGAGATAAGTATCCCCAAAAAATAGAATTTTGAATTTAGGTGATAAGAGGTCATATTTAGAGTACTTTTACATATTTAGAGTCCATGCACACTAAAAATGTGGAAAAGCAACGCGTTTCTAAAGATGGCGCGTTTGTGGCTATATACAGACGTTTTTGCCTATTCTAACTATACTAGCTTCTAGAACAGATGGCTTCCGGTTCTTTTGACTGGCTATATGACCATATTCTGAGTTTTTATCAGAGAGTTATGGCCAAAACAATTTTCTGATTCTGTCAGGGTCTCTACACAGGGAAAACTATAAGAAGGCAGCAAGTAGCCTCAAGGTAATCCTAGAGCTTGAGATGTATATATCCCTTCATTCTTATCTAATATCTTAGAAAAGAATCTTAGATTGCTATGGTCTTTCGGAGGAAGAGACCAAAACTCCATAGCTTTTCTTTTAAAGAAAGAATAGTATGTCGTAGCCCTGCACAAGAGAAGGCTATTTTGCCATAGACCTTCGAAAGAGAGAAAAGTCACAGTACGAGTAAGAGGAGATAAATCTTGGGGATGATCGGATGATTTCAATCGTAAGAGAAGGTATTAGAAGACTATATTCTCATATGTCAAGTTCTAAAGCTCTTGTTATCGAGCAAAGGTAACGATAAACGATAAATTTCTATAAGGTATATACATATTTTATTTTTTAATTACGTATCATTCTTAGGGGTTGAGGTATGGCTCCAACTATTAATTGTTAATAGTGATCTATTTGATTGATTTACTAGTTAAAGTTTGTATTCTTTTAAACAATAGCATATGCCTTAAATAAAGAATGTCTTATCTCGCAATCTCAAGTTGAAATACAAAAATCTTTGTGAAAAGGATTGTTTTTTTAAGAAGGTAACATGGATTCTAGTCCTATGGTTTAGTTGAGTAAATGGATTGTTATCTTGGTTAAATTAAGGTACAGGTACAGCTTCTCCCTCCCTTGATGTTGCCCCGTTCTTGTGCTTGTGTAGCCGGACGGCGGAGACGTTAGTAAGGCCCGGAGTTGGCCCATGGTATCCCTCATACCATTGGGAGAATGAGGTTCGCTGATTGAGACAAGTGATTGTGATGCTGCCTAGTTCTTCTGAGGGCCCAGGCTAGTGCAGTGAATTAGCCCACCCTAGTGCGCAGACATCCCTCTGAGGGGTGGGAGGATCGAGCGACGGAGCCTGAGAGGACGACAGGCCGGCTTGAGTCCTCGCCAGTGCCGACGATGAGGTGTATGGTCCCGTAGGGTTTTGCCCAGCATGTAGAGGCTGGAAGGCCGAATTCTAGATCATCGGTGGTATAAAGGAAAAGAATAAGAGAGCCGGTTTGGCTTGTATAAAGTTGATTCATGTATAAACTTTTTTTTATAAATCTTATCTTGGCATTATTGTATTGTGTAAAAAGGCTATTTTAACAAACCTTGTGAAAAGGGCCTTAATTAAGAAACATGTTAGGATTAATTAGAAAACAGATTGACGTGTGAGTAGGGTGGAAAGTGGGAGGATGGAATGCCTCGACGGCACCATCTCCCTACAGACGGGTGGACCTGATTAGTCGGGTAGCTTTCCAACATATTAAGTGAAATCCCTACATTAGATAAATAGGTTCTGAGACAATTCTATTCTAGAAGACTAGGCCAGCAGCTGTGCCTTGCATGGATGAGGAAAAAAGTGTTGTCTTTAGGAGATAAGACTAGTAGCTGCCCAAATTATGATCAATTACCCTATGGGTGATTTGATTTTTAGAAGACCACGCTCCCTTTGCGGGATAGAACTAGGTCTTACCTATGAATCGTATCCTTGAATCTCTGCATGGTCAAGGTGTCGATGAGTAGGAAATTTTCTCCAAGATAAGACTTAGTAGACTATCTTAAGTGTTTCCCCTATTTTTGGAAGGGGGGAACCTTACAAAGCATACCTTACTTTTCACATGGTTACAGAGTCTTTCATTAAGACAATTAGGAACATACTTCCTTTTAACGCACTCCACCTCAACCTCCTCACCTCTATGCTTCATCTCCTCCTCTGTCTCCGGATCCCAGTCTTCCCATCCAATTGCCCCTTCATCCTTGCGAAGGAGCCATCCGTAGAAGCCATCGCCATGCAAGACCCAATATGCCGACCACCCGTCGACGTACGATGGTCATGTAGACACACGAGATGATTAAAATCACCACTCGCCCACTCGCTATATGCATGCGCAACATGTAGGAGATCTGATCGCTCTCAAGCACCCCCTATAAGGTCTTGTTTCTCACCCCTTCTACTTGTTTGTGTGTGTGTATGAAAGGAATTAGCAAGAACCCACCACCAAATTAAGAGACAAGCTACAAATCAACTTTGTGTGATGTAAACATCATATGCTTATGTCTAGTTTGTTTTTTTGTGCAAGTCAAAGGCCACGTGGCCCATGCAGAGTCCTGCATGTGAAAGTTTTCCCTCAAAGAGGGGTGGTGCAAAGAAAATACATTCACACATGTTCAAGACAAAGGCCATGCGGCTCATGCAAAGTCGTGCATGTGAAAGTTTGCGGGATGATGCAAAGAAAATACATATGTGGCTTACATAGGTATGGCCAATTGTAGGGCATGAGGGCATGAGGGGATGCATAAGTGCATTAGGGCATGACGACATCATTCCCCCTTGCATGAGGGCATCACCCTCTTACATAAGGGAATGCATAAGCCTCTCTCACATGAGGGCATGCATATTTCTCCTACATAAAAGGCATCCATATCCCTTGTGCATAGGGCCTAACCCTCTTGCATAGATCTATGCATAAATCATGGCCCCAATGCCACTGCATGGCCTATATGCTGCTCAAAGTGATCTTACACTTTGAGGTGGCATGTAGGCCATGTGGCAAGCAATCTTGCTCTTTTCCACAACAAAATGGCCCATAGGAAAGAAAGATTGCTTGCCACATGGCCTACATGCCCCTCCAAAGTGATTTTATTCTTTGGAGTGGCATGGAGGCCATGCACCGAGCACTCTTGCTCTTTTCCAAAGCGTAATGGCCCATAGGCAAGCAATATTGCTTGCCACATGGCCCATATGGCCCTCCAAGGCAATTTTATGCTTTGGAGTAGCATGTAGGCCAAGCAGCATAAAAGATCCCTGCCCTCTCCATGCAACGAATTTCGAGGGTGCTAGCAGCGGAAGTAGCACTTCTTGCACAGGGCAAAACCTCTCACTCGGGGCATCGCCCCCATGGATATCCAGACAAGAGACTAATCCCTCGGTTCTTCCAAATCCAAACCCGGAAAAACTTCCCTCGCCCAGCAAACATAGGCGATTCCTCCAGGATATTTTTATTCTAACGTAGTCAAGAGCCTTAACTAACCAGATTGATCTGACCAAACTCATAAGTCACATGATCAGATCAAGGAAAAGACTTACACTTGGATCATAGAGTCCAACAATTTTTTCCTCATCAAGAGGCACAACCGTTGATTCTTTTCCATAGAACAAGGTTTATCCGGGATTTACTTCAACTATCATAACTTAACAGAATTGAGTCTCATTTTAGGGATCCATCAGTCCAGCCTAACCCCATCCAATCCCATGGGTTAGCCAACCGCCCAACCGTCGGTGCCCTCCGAGCACTCCGACCGCCAGTGCTCTTCGACCCCTCTGAGACCGCTGGTCCCCTTCGACATCTTATACGTGGAGGCTTGAGGGTGGTTGGGGAGGGATGGAAAGGTTCGAGAGCTCAGTGGCTACATCCATCAAGTGTCCACCAAGAAGGCATATTTCTTCTTTCTCCTCTCTTCTTTTTCTTTATGGCATGAATGGATAGAAGGACATAAGGAGCTGCAATCTGGACACTGCATGTATAAACATAGTCTACATGAAGAAATGATTTAAAGTAACAACAATCGAATTATTAAGTAATACTTGAGCCATTTAAGCCTTTGTCCTGAGGAGACTTAGGAATTTGTAAGTGGCAATAGTAAGGCTAGTGGTACATACAAAATGCTTCCCCAGCATTCTTGACATAAAACAGTCACTTTACAAACAGTTTACAAATAGAGTTTCTATAATGAACTCTCATCTCTCAGTGTTGAAATCCCTACATGAGGCTCCACACATCCACAGATCTTCTCGCCCGTCTGACAATGTAACTCTTGAGCCCTCAGATGAAGCAGAATCAAACTCATCTATTGGAGACCTTGTTACATCACGATATGAGTGATTCCTTAGGTAATAATGTGATAATCCCTGAGGAAGAGTTAGGAAAGGCACGCCTACTCTTGAGAGGAAGGGAGGTTCAACTTAGAACATCCCCTTGGGCTGCTTGAGAACATATTGGTCACCACATGTGGGATTGAATATGAGCACACCTTTGCAGTAGTGGATTTTGGAAAACATCCAAACTATGAAGTGATATTGGGTGTGTTTATTACAAAATTAATGTTTTTGTTTAAGAATGGTCTCATGATGATCTTATCACATCTCATACACCTCTTATCACATCCTATCACATCTCATACACATCTTATCACATCTTAACTCATCTTATCACATCCTAACTCATCTCATATGCATCTTATCACATCTTATCACATCTCATACACCTCTTATCACATCCTATCACATCTCATACACATCTTATCACATCCTATCACATCTCATATGCCTCTTATCACATCATATCACTTCCCATATCTATTTATAGAATACAAGAGAATTCTTATATTTGATATAAGATTTCTCTACACATTTATTTATGCATAAATTCCATTTAAGGAGACTAACACTTTCGAAATAAAAATCAATCTTTTATGCATCTTCCTATGCATAAATTCATTTTAAATGAAAATGACACTTTTGAATTAAAATTCAATCTTTTATGCATCTTCCTATGCATAAACTCAATTTAGATGAGAATTGACACTTTTGAATTAAAAATCCATCTTTTATGCATCTTCCTATGCATAAATTCAATTTGGATGAGAATAACACTTTTGAATTAAAAATCCATTCTTTTATGCCTCTTCCTATGCATAAATTCATTTTAGATGAGAATGACACTTTTGAATTAAAAATCAATCTTTTACGCATCTTCTTATGCATAAATTCAATTTGGTAGGAATTACACTTTTAGAATAAAAGAATTTCTCTTATGCATCTAAGTTATGCATAAAATCCATTTATGATGAAAATCACACTTTTAGTATAAAAGAATATCTTTTATGCATACCTCTATGCATGAAATCCAATATGATAAAAGTAACACTTTTACAATAAAATAATCAACTTTTATGCATACCTCTATGCATGAAATTCAAATATGATAAAAGTAACACTTTTATAATAAAATAATCAACTTTTATGCATACCTCTATGCATGAAATCCAAATATGATAAAAGTAACACTTTTATATTAAAATAATAATCTTTTATGCATACCTCTATGCATGAAATCCAAATATGATAAAAGTAACACTTTTACATTAATATAATAATCTTTTATGCATACCTCTATGCATGAAATCCAATCATGATAAAAGTAACGCTTTTACATTAAAATAATAATCTTTTATGCATACCTCTATACATGAAATCCAAATATGATAAATAATAAACTTTTATGCATACCTCTATGCATGAAATCCAAATATGATAAAAGTAACACTTTTATATTAAAATAATAATCTTTTATGCATACCTCTATGCATGAAATCCAATTATGATAAAAGTAACACTTTTATATTAAAATAATAATCTTTTATGCATACCTCTATGCATGAAATCCAAATATGATAAAAGTAACACTTTTACAATAAAATAATCATCAATTATGCATAACATAAAAATCAATTTCTCCATGATTACAATAAAATTCTTTCAATTAATCTAGGATGATAATTCCTAGAATATGGTAGGAAGTCCTCTTTTCATGCTTTGAATGAAATTATTTTATGTGTAATTTTTATAAAAATTTTGCCATAGCTCCGCTACTATGACTGATAAATCTCAATTTATTTTGAAGGATAAAGCTTATCATTAAGAGAATGATTAGAATGATCCCTAATTGGATCACTAACCCAATAATGGATTGAATCATCAATATTCATGAAATACATAAACTAAAAGCATAGAAAAAAGCCATTAATTTGGCCTTAAGAATAGATTAATCTTGGATTAAAGAAAAGCTTTATGAAAAGCTTCATTTGGATTGAGAATGGGTCATGAGTATGACCATTTCTTGAGTGAGAGAGAGAAATTACATAAAAACCATTAGAATTAAGCATAAATGGAAATTTATGTAATTCTTTACTATCATTAATCAATTAACTTCAATAGCATTCATCAAATTATGTAATTCTTCACTACCATTCATTAATTAACTTCAATAGCATTCAAAAACCATTCCAATTAAGCTTCTCAAGCTTGAGAGGGGTTGAGAAGAGAGAAACATTGATAAATTATAGAAAAGAATCAAAATTCACCATTTACCTTACAAATTGCTTGATTCTTTGTTCACGGTAGAGGCCCCCAACCAATCAATTGGTTTTGTATGTTGATGGAGCCACCAACGGGATTGAAGAAAGAGGGAAGCTCCAATTTCTCTAATTTGGAGAGAATTTTAGAGAATAGTAGAAATTAGCATTATTTCAGCATAACTCTAGTATAGTAAAATTCTCCTATTTTTTTCAAAGGATTCATGTTCTATTTATAGGAGAGGGAAGCTCTAACCAAACCTAACTGATTTCTAGAATTTTCCAGATTTTAGTTTGGTTGAATTTAGACTAGATTTGGACCTAGTTTGGTTCCTTTTTTATTCGGTTTGGTTTCATTTTGATTTGGTTTGGTTCAAGAGAGAGGAGAGATAAAAATATCACAATATTTTTGAGTTTAAAACTCATTAAAGCATGTGAAGTATGCACCTCCTTTAAGGGACCCCCCTTCCTTACATATGTGTCAAAATGGAATCATTATACCCAAAATATCTCATATTTTTGATATTACTCATAGTTTCTTACTAATAAACCTTGTACATAGTCAACTCTTCATCTTATGTGAGCATTTACTCATTTTTGGGTATCTTCTTTTACAAATTGGATTTATCTCCTTCCCACACATGGATTGATCCTATTGGCCCACAGGAACCTTAATTGGACCATAATCCAAAATTTTCTGAAAATCTAGACCCTTAGGCTAAGGTCCTTTATACCCATTTCCAATTAATTCCAATTGCACATTGGAAAGTTCTTTTTGAATTTCTGTTTCAGGGGAATTCATTTTAATATTATGAGAAATTTTTCTATCTAAAAATATTCAAAATCTGAATATTCTCTCTCTAGAATATTTTCTCTCTCTATGTCAAAACAGGTAGAGACAAGATCTTTTATATTTCTTTCTGAAGAGGGGATTGATTACAGGGGAAGATGCTGGATATCTTGAGAGGCTGGCGAGGAATCTTACAGTCTTCATCCATTCTCATCCAATCATATCATATTACATCTCATCACATCTATCCACATCACATCACATTCATCCACATCACATCCAATTACATCTATTCAGATCCTCATCACATCACGTCACATCCATCCTAATCACATCTCATCCATTTACATCTACCCATATCCACATCACATCCATTCACATCACATCTCATCCATTCACATCTACCCCGATCCACATCCATTCACATCACATCTCATCCATTCACATCTACCCCGATCCACATCACATTGCATCACATCCATTCACATCACATCTCATCCATTCACATCTACCCCGATCCACATCACATTGCATCACATCCATTCACCTTACATCTCATCCATTCACATCTATCTAGATCCACATCACATCTCATCCATTCACATCTACCTAGATCCACATTCATCCACCTTACATCTCATCCATGCATTCACATTACATCACATCCATTCAGATATTATCATATCACATTACATCACATCCATTCAAATATCATCATATCACATTCACATCCATTCACATCTCATCGCATCCATTGACATCTCATCACACCCATTCACATCCATTGACATCTCATCACACCCATTCACAACCATCACACCCATCACACCCATTCACATCCATCCACATCACATACATTCCATCCACATCTATCCTTATCACATCACATTCATTCCATCCATATCACATTACATTCATTCCATCCACATTACATCACATCCACATCCACATCCACATCCACATCTATTTACATTCACATCTTATCACATCTACTCACATCTTATCACATCCACTCATATCCTATCACATCGCATTCACATCTTATCACATCCACTCACATCCACTCACATCTCATTCACATCTTATCTCATCGCATTCACATCTTATCACATCGTATTTACATCTTAACACATCGCATTCACATCTTAACACATCGCATTCACATCTTATCACATCGTATCATTTAAATACTTGATTCTCAATTATCATGGAAATTCCTCTTTTTGCATTAAAAGAAATTTACCAAAAATTACTCTTTTACCATTTAAATACTTGATTCTCAAATATCATGGGAATTCCTCTTTTTGCATAAAAATAAATTTACCAAAAATTTCTCTTTTTTTAAATTAATTATTTATGCATAAACACCTAAAATTTTATTTCCCATGAATATGATGAAAATCATTCTTTTAGCATAGGATGTCCAATCCTACAATATGGTAGGAAGTCCTCTTTTAGCATTATGCATAAAAATAAGATATGTATTAATTTCTAAAAATTTTACAATATCTTCGCTGCTATTACAGATAATTTTTAATTTTTCTAGAAAAGAATAAGACTTTGTGATACAATTATGATAGAAGAACTATCCTTAAACTTAAATCCAATTTATGGAATTAAATCATAAATTTACCATAATTTTATTAACCTAAAAGTATAAAAATACTATTTTCTTATCCTCTAGTTTTACAAGCTTAGAGTTTGGTTTTAAATTAAGAATTTATCAATGAGAAGCATTCTTTTTCTAAAGAATTAGCCATAGGAATGACTATTCTTTTGGGAGAGAGAGATATACATAAAAAGCATTCTAAAAAAGCATAAAGATTAACGAGAATTCTAATTTTGGATATAAAGATTCTAATTTTTGATATAAAGATTCTTTACGCATCTATTTATGCCTAATTCAATTTAAGGAAAATAACACTTTTGAAATAAAAATAAATCTTTTATGCATCTTTCTATGCATAAAATCAATTTTAATGAGAATAACACTTTTGAATTTAAAATAAATCTTTTATGCATCTTTCTATGCATAAAATCAATTTTAATGAAAGCAACACTTTTGAAATAAAAATAAATCTTTTATGCATCTTTCTATGCATAAATTCTATTTTATTAAGAATAACAGTTTTGAAATAAAAATAAATCTTTTATGCATCTTTCTATGCATAAAATCTATTTTAATGAAAGCAACACTTTTGAAATAAAAATAAATCTTTTATGCATCTTTCTATGCATAAATTCAATTTTAATGAGAATAACACTTTTGAAATAAAAATAAATCTTTTATGCATCTTCCTATGCATAAATTCAATTTTAATGAGAATAACACTTTTGAAATAAAAATAAATCTTTTATGCATCTTCCTATGCATAAATTCAATTTAATGAGAATAACACTTTTGAAATAAAAATAAATCTTTTATGTATCTTCCTATGCATAAATTCAATTTTAATGAGAATAACACTTTTGAAATAAAAATAAATCTTTTATGCATCTTCCTATGCATAAACTCAATTTTAATGAGAATAACACTTTTGAAATAAAAATAAATCAAATTTTAATGAGAATAACACTTTTGAAATAAGAATAAATCTTTTATGCATCCTTCCTATGCATAAAGTCAATTTCAATGAGAATAGAACTTTTGATATAAAAATAAATCTTTTAGAATGCACAAACGGAGGGAATTACTCTTTTAGAATAACCTAATGATAAACTTTAGTTCCATAAAATTTAAGAAAATTTTGCCATAACCTCCTTTGTATGGCTGACCATTTCTCAATTTTATCATTCAATTTATGACTTGAATTAATCTAATTTGAATTCTAATATCTCTAATCTACTCCATTTTCCAAAAATCAAGAGAGTAAACAATGAAAAGAGTTTAATCAATCTTTTAATTAAACTTTCTAGGATTGAGAAGGACTGAATTGTATAAAGAAGAGAAGGGGGTGGCCTTTCTATCAAGGCATAGCATCAGATTTTAATTCAACATTTACAAAGCATAAAATTTGAGAAAACCATAGATTTAAAAATTCTTAATAAGTAAGAATTAAGCTTACATGGAGCTTGTAAGCTTTCCTTTGGCTTGAGGGATTGAGGGTTCTACTCTTGTTTGCAGCAAGAGTGGCCACCAAATTCACTTGGAGAGGCCAAAAAAACAATTGAATTATCAAGAAATTCAATGTTAAATGGCTCAGGACAGAAGCAGAGTAACAGTGCATAAACACCATTAAGCTTTTACAAAGGGGGAGGCTTCTATATATAGAAAAAAGTGAGCCTCTAACCAAGCAAACTGATTCTAGAATTTTCCAGATCAGTTTGGTCACTTTTTGACCATTTTTAGGTCAGTTTAGCTTACTTTTTGGATCTAGTTGAAACAGGAGAGAGGAGAAATGAAAATATCTCATTATTTGTGAGTTTAAAACTCCTCCACACATGTGAAATAGGCGCCTCATGAGCGGAATTCCCCACACCACTGAGGTGTCAAAAATGCATCATTTCCTCTAAATATCTCTTCTTTTTTAACTAATAAACCTTGTCCTTAGTCAACTCTTCATCTTATGTGAGTATTTACTCATTTTTGGGGGATTTTCTTTTATTCTTCAATTTATCTCCTCCCTACATTTGGATTAATCTTATTGGTCCATAGAAACCTTAATTGGAGCATAATTCAAAAATTTCTGAAAATTTGGACCCTTAGACTAAGGTCCTTTTTAACTATTTTCAATTAATTCCAATTGCACATTGGAAAGTTCTTTTGAATTTCTGTTTCAGGGGAAACCATTTTAGACACTAGGAGGATTTTTATATCAAAAAATATCTCAAATTTGAATTACCTCCCTCTCTAGACATTTTCTCTCTCTAAGCCAAAACAAGGTAAAACAGGATCTTTCTTTTATTTGAGAGAGGGGAATAATTATAAGATCGGAAGGGGAGGTTCTTACACCACCTGCATACCTCAAAAGCTGGAGGGATGAATCTTATATCCTGCCCCACTTAAAAAACGCGAGATGTCCTCATCTCGCAAAATTAAAGGATAACTCTTTTCCTTAAGATCCAACTGATTCTGGGTCCTTATAGTCTGGTGAACCCAACAGAATCTTGGGATAAAGATCCCTTATATAGAAATCATCATTAGATTACAATTGTCTCAGATCATAACATTAAAATCCTTATCACAATAATGGTCCATTAGACCGAACTTTCTATGTGAACAGTCCTCCATGGGAATTTTCAATTATACAGATTTTTAATTTGATATTCCTTAACTTGATCCACTGGGTCAAGTGTTAACAAAGCAGCAATCTGTCAGCACAATCCATTAATCTCATAGTAACTTGCTGAAGTCATTAACGTCATTCGAGTTATGAACATCATCACAGGGACTCGTCCCATTCATCCTCATTATGGTTTTGCTCAACTTATTACATTTCAACCAAAATTCAAGAATCATCATTTTTCAATCAGAATCTAAATAAACTCATCAGTTCTCAACCAAAATTTAAAAATCATATCAACCACATTCGAGTTCATCATGTGGATAGCATTTCTGCTTATAATTTCAAGTCTTAGATTTACTTGTATATACTGCCAGTAAAGAGCTGCAATTATACCCTCGGTATATACGCATAGTCACGATCCTTAGAATTATAAGGTAAATAACATCATGTCTAGACCTCAAGCAAGTCAGGGATTCCATGCAATTGCGGTACTTCCATCTGAAGACCCAGTTACTAATTTATGAATTTCAGTCTGAATAACAATTTGTATGAATTTTATCACACAATTACAACCTTTTACTGCTTCTTCATAAATTTTTGACATTTTTGGCTTCTCGGTTGATCCTCATTGGCCAATTTGCTCTGATACACCAGCTGTAAGATCCTTTCTCCACCGCACAAACGAATTCAGGGGTGCTAGCAGCGGAAGTAGCACTTCTTGCGCGGGGCAGGATCCCACACTCGGGGCCTCGCCCACGGATATCCGGACAAGAGACTAATCCATCGGTTCTTCCAAAACCGAACCTGAAAAAACTTCCCTTGCCCGGAAAGCACATGCGATTCCTCCAGGATAAATTTTTCTCTAACGTAGTCAAAAGCCTTAACTAACTGAACTGATCTGACCAAACCCGTAAGTATCTAGTTAGATCAAGAAAAAGATTGCACTTGGATAATAGATACCAACGCTTTTTTCCTCATTGAGAGGCACAGCCGTTGATTCTTTTCCCTAGAACAATTTTTGTCCGGGATTTACTTCATCTATTGTACCATAACAGAATTGAGTCTCAATTTAGGGATCCATCAATCTAGTCTAACCCCATCCAGTCCCGTGGGTTAGCCAACCGCTATAGTGATGGGATCCAATTAATAATTTGGTTAGGTTTTGTCCCGGGTACTAGGGAAAAGAGTTCCCAGGCCCCCTAGCCGGATCCATTCATGCAAATTTAAAACTAGTCACACCACTTACACACCCAATATAACAGAATTAGCTATCTTTAAAAAATAATCTTTTAATGAAACTATTGTGTCACTGATCATAATCCTCAAAATCTTTGGTTGAATCCTTATTTCCAATCATTCCTTCATCGGTGTACCTATGGCATCATTGGCAACCAGAACGCTCACCGCCTATCCACTCAGGGGCCTTTTCGATAGTTCCTAGCTCATAGTAACCAGCAATATATTCACATATAAAAAATGGAATCTCCATTGAAGATCAGCAAGATCAACCAACGGATCCATATAAAAGAGCCATGGACTCATCCGTTGGAGGACCTGCAAGGTCAATCAGCTAGATCCATGCCCGAATTCAGAAAACAACTCTTACTCCTTGTTCCAATATCTTCCACGACGCACGTGTGGGTATCGTCGGTGACCCAGAGCCCATCGAGCACCGTATGGTCAGCACCCTCTAGGATCCTTCGCAGGTGACCTAGCGCTTCACTCATAGGCCGCTTCCTTGGTCCCTCATCCACCATACCAGAAGCTCACCATTTTAATCGGTCAAGACCTCGGCCGACCTTGCTAGGAGACGCCCTCCATTGACTCTCGGTCAGCTGTTGCAACTTTATCAGATTAGGTCTCCATGACCTCATTCAAAAGACGGTCAAAATGCTTCTCCAACATTCTTGACATAAAACAGTCATTTGAAAACAGTTCAAAAATACATTTTCTATAACGAACTCCCGTCTTTCCACATTGTTCCACATCAAACCACATTATTTAATTCCATTATCAATTCATAAGTATTCCTATTCTCATCCAATCTCATCATTTTCATCTCATCTCATCTTTTCAATTTAACCTCATTAGATCTCATCCACTCACATCTACCGATATTCACATCACATTCATTCACATCTCACATCACATTCAGTTACATCACATCTCATCCATTCAGACCACATCACATTCAGTTACATCACATCTCATTCAGACCACATCACATTCACTCACATCACATCTCATTCATTCACATCTATCCCGATTCACATCCCTTCACATCACATTCATTCATATCCATCACATTCATTCTCATCACCATTATATCACATCACTTCTATCCATATCATATCTCATTCATACACATCTCATCTCATTCATCCACATCCATCCAATCGTTCACATGTACAACTACTCTCATCTATCACATCACATTCATTCATATCCATCATTTTCACAATAATTCAAATTCATCACATTCACATTCATTCATATTCATCACATTCACATTCATATATATTTATGACACATCACATCTCTTTCCATCACATCACATTCTTTCACATACATATCTATATCGGTTCTTTCACATACTCATTCACATCAATTCTTTCACATATACATTCACATCCATTATCATCACATACATTCACATCCATTCTTGACTTATACATTTACATCCATTTTCATCACATATCATCCACTCATATCCCATATCATTCATTTACATCCTGATTCACATGACATCACATCTCATCCATTCATTCACATTTATCTGATTCACATCACATCTATTCACCTCACATTCTCATCACCTCTATTCACACCACATCCATCCATCCATTCATCATCTATCTGATTCACATCTTATCTCATCACATCTATTCACCTCTCATTCTCTTCACCTCTATTCACATCACATCCATCCATCCATTCATTTCACATCTATCTAATTCACATCACATCTATTTACCTCTCATTCTCATCACCTCTATTCACATCACATCCATCCATCCATTCATCATCTATCTGATTCACATCACATCTATTTACCTCTCATTCTCATCGCCTCTATTCACATCACATCCATCCATCCATTCATTCACCACATCTATCTGATTCACATCTTATCTCATCACATCTATTCACCTCATATTCTCATCACTTCTATTCACATCACATCCATCCATCGAATCATCATCTATGTGATTCACATCTTATCTCATCACATCTATTCACCTCATATTCTCATCACTTCTATTCACATCACATCCATCCATCCAATCACCATCTATCTGATTTACATCTTATCTCATCACATCTATTCACCTCATATTCTCATCACTTCTATTCACATCACATCCATCCATCTAATCATCATCTATCTGATTCACATCTTATCTCATCACATCTATTCACCTCACATTCTCATCACTTCTATTCACATCACATTCATCCATCCAATCATCATCTATCTGATTTACATCTTATCTCATCACATCAATTCACCTTACATTATCATCACTTTTATTTATAGAATTTAAGAGAATTCTAATTTTTGATATAAAGATTCTTTACGCATCTATTTATGCATAATTCAATTTAAGGAAAATAACACTTTTGAAATAAAAATAAATCTTTTATGCATCTTTCTATATATAAATTCAATTTTAATGAGAATAACACTTTTAAAATAAAAATAAATCTTTTATGCATCTTTCTATGCATAAATTTAATTTTAATGAGAATAACAATTCTGAAATAAAAATAAATCTTTTATGCATCTTTCTATGCATAAAATCTATTTTAATGAAAGCAACACTTTTGAATTTAAAATAAATCTTTTATGCATCTTTCTATGCATAAATTTAATTTTAATGAGAATAACTTTTTTGAAATAAAAATAATTCTTTTATGCATCTTTCTATGCATAAAATCAATTTTAATAAAAGCAACACTTTTGAAATAAAAATAAATATTTCATGCATCTTTCTATGCATAAATTCAATTTTAATGAGAATAACACTTTTGAAATAAAAATAAATCTTTTATGCATCTTTCTATGCATAAAATTAATTTTAATGAAAGCAACATTTTTGAAATAAAAATAAATCTTTTATGCATCTTCCTATGCATAAATTTAATTTTAATGATAATAACACTTTTGAAATAAAAATAAATCTTTTATGCATCTTCCTATGCATAATTTCAATTTTAATGAGAATAACACTTTTGAAATAAAAATAAATCTTTTATGCATCCTTCCTATGCATAAATTCAATTTCAATGAGAATAGAACTTTTGAATTACTCTTTTAGAATAACCTAATGATAAACTTTAGTTCCACAAAATTTAAGAAAATTTTGCCATAACCTCCTTTGTATGGCTGACCATTTCTCAATTTTATCATTCAATTTATGACTTGAATTAATCCAATTTGAATTCTAATATCTCTAATCTACTCCATTTTCCAAAAATCAAGAGAGTAAACAATGAAAAGAGTTTAATCAATCTTTTAATTAAACTTTCTAGGATTGATAAGGGTAAAATTTTAAAGAAGAGAAGGGGGTGGCCTTTCCATTAAGGCATAGCATCAGATTTTAATTCAACATTTACAAAGCATAAAATTTGAGAAAACCATGGATTTAAAAATTCACAATAAGTAAGAATTAAGCTTACATGGAGCTTGTAAGCTTTCCTTTGGCTTGAGGGATTGAGGGTTCTACTCTTGTTTGCAGCAAGAGTGGCCACCAAATTCACTTGGAGAGGATTAGGCCAAAAAAATAATTGAATTATCAAGAAATTCAATGTTAAATGGCTCAGGACAGAAGCAGAGTAACAATGCATAAACACCATTAAGCTTTTACAAAGGGAGAGGCTTCTATTTATAGGAAAAAGTGAGCCTCTAACCAAGTGAACTGATTCTAGAATTTTCCAGATCAGTTTGGTCACTTTTTGACCATTTTTAGGTCAATTTAGCTTACTTTTTGGATCTAGTTGAAATAAGAGAGAGGAGAGATGAAAATATCTCATTATTTGTGAGTTTAAAACTTCTCCATACATGTGAAATAGGCGCCTCCTTCATGAGGGGAATTCCCCACACCACTGAGGTGTCAAAAATGCATCATTTCCTCTAAATATCTCTTCTTTTTTAACTAATAAACCTTGTCCTTAGTCAACTCTTCATCTTATGTGAGTATTTACTTATTTTTGGGGGATTTTCTTTTATTCTTCAATTTATCTCCTCCCTACATTTGTATTAATCTTATTGGTCTCCATAGGAACCTTAATTGGAGCATAATTCAAAAATTTATGAAAATCTCGACCCTTAGGCTAAGGTCCTTTTTAACTATTTTCAATTAATTCCAATTGCACATTGGAAAGTTCTTTTTGAATTTTTGTTTCAAGGAAAACCATTTTAGACACTAGGAGGATTTTTATATCCAAAAATATCTCAATTTTGAATTACCTCCCTCTAGATATTTTCTCTCTCTAGGTCAAAATAGGGTAAAACAGGATCTTTCTTTTATTTCAGAGAGGGGAATAATTATAAGATCAGAAGGGGAGGTCTTACACCTACACACCTCAAAATTTGGAGGGAGGAATCTTACAATTACCCCCAATTTTTAATCAATAAAATGAGATATTTTCATCTCTCCTCTCTCCTATTTCAAAACTAGATCCAAAAAGTAAGCTGAACTGACCCAAAAATGGTCAAAAAATGACCAAACTGATTTGGAAAATTCTAGAATTAGTTTTCTTGGTTAGAGGCTCACTTTTTCCTATAAATAGAAGCCTTCCCCTTTGTAAAAGCTTAATGGTGTTTATGCACTGTTACTCTACTCCTGTCCTGGAGCCATCTGTTGAAAATACAAGTGAATAGGGTGTGTGCGGGAACAAGCTCTTGGTTAGAGGCTGTAAAAGAGAAGATGTAATTGTGAAAGAACCTGTGAAAAGGTGAGAAGAATCTACTGGGAGAGAATAAAGGATAGCATGAGAGAATTTAGGAGTGTGAAGTTATTCTGGGAGATATTCAGGGAAAAGAGAAGAGGTGGAGAGAATCAAGCAAGAGGTGGAGAGAATCAGGCAAGAGGTGGAGATATTCTGGGAGTAAATCATGGAGAAATCAATGGGATTTGATGCTTGATGTAAACTCTATAAATTGAGGCATAGCCCTAATGAGAATTTGCTAGTTTTTGAGTATCCATGCCTACATTAATCTCTTTGCCCACCATAGCTCATCATTATGCTCAAATTTCAACATGGTATCAGAGCCATGCCTAGAATCAATTAGGTTTATGAGCCCATTAGTTAATTAATTAGGATTAGTAGAAAATCAGTAAAAAATCAAATTTTTAGTGAGTTTTTCATTTCCCTCTTCACCCCCAGCCAGTTGGAGGGTCTCTAGCACATTGCACACATCAAATTAGGGCAAGCCCCTCTAGCATATGGTAGCCACCTCAAAGCTCTTCAATCCTATCCAAACAAAAGCGCAAACCAAGCGATGAGGGAGAAATCGCAGATTTACTGGGCGCCGTTTTTCTGAGCTATTTTTGACATTGCTACTTCATCAAATCACATTGCTTCAATTCCTCTTAGCCCCGGGGGTTTTCAAGCATGCTCTACAAGCTGGTGAAGACAGAATTCAGTTTCATCAAGTCTACATTGAGATCCAAGCTCTTCATCAAATCTGCAGGTGACTTTGGTAAAACAGAGATTAAGCTTTCAATATTTGGTCAAATCTTGTGTTTCTTGGCTTAATCCTCTACTAGACTCATTGCTATTGATGCCTTTGAAAGCATTTGAGCTCATTTGAAGTGGAAGGCACCAAATCTGGACTCCCCGCATACTCTGTTTTTTGCACACAAAACAGAGCATTAATTTACTAATCAGTGATTAATCAGTGCTAATCACTATATTTTAGTGCAATTGAGGATTCAAATTAACCATTAGGTATTTGATACAGATCCCTATAACTTCAGATTGCAAATCGGAGTTGGTTTGATACTCCAACCATCCCGTACAAATTGGTTACCCTTGATTTAATGTAATTTTTGGTAAAATTGTGCTGATAAAATTATGAAAATCATCATTTTGCATTTAACCTTTGGTTAATGCTTGTAAATCTCACTCAAATTCAAGATTATTCACAGCCAGAGTTGCATTTGGAATGTGCATGAAAATGAATGCTATACGCATTATGTATTGGGAACATTGCATCAGTGTAAAAATGGGAACAGACACTGCCCTTGTCCAGATTAAGGCAAGAGGTAAGACCTCCCGCATAAATTTGGGTTTGCATTGCATAATGACAAAATATAAACATCAAAAACCCAAAGGAACTGTCAGCAAAACATTGAAACATGTTGCTCACATGGAGCAAAATGACCTGACGGACGAGCTCATGGCCCCAGCCATGAAAGAAGAAGAATATCTCTTCCCAAGAAGAGGATCCACACCGAGAAGAAGATATGAAGGAAGACATGGACACGAGAAGAGAAGCTGCCACAAGAAGAGAAGCTGCCCCGAGAAGACTGAAAGAAGAGACGGATGCGTGGAGAGAAGCTGCCACCACGAGAAGAAGACTGAAGAAAAGAGAAGATGTGAGGCTCCAAAGAGTGAGGAGCCATGTAAAAATCTGAGAGAGAGAGAGAGAGAGAGAGAGAGAGACCCCACAACCCAATGTAACCTGCCCCAACAAAGTAAAACAACCTCTGAGCCACCGATGATGTAGGCCATGTGGTAGATGTATGTGTGAGCACTTTAGTCAAGGTCGCGGGCACTTATAGTAGCCTTGGACACATAGAGAGAGAGTGTGTCAAGGACTATGGAGTTTAGGGACTTGAGGCACTGGTCGCGGACTATCAAGTAAGAGGGAAACTTGATACAGGGTCCAGGTGTGCTAGGATTATTCACTTGAGAGGAGGTGTTGAAAATACAAGTGAATAGGGTGTGTGCGGGAACAAGCTCTTGGTTAGAGGCTATAAAAGAGAAGATGTAATTGTGAAAGAACCTGTGAAAAGGTGAGAAGAATCTACTGGGAGAGAATAAAGGATAGCATGAGAGAATTCAGGAGTGTGGAGTTATTCTGGGAGATATTCAGGGAAAAGAGAAGAGGTGGAGAGAATCAGGCAAGAGGTGGAGATATTCTGGGAGTAAATCATGGAGAAATCAATGGGATTTGATGCTTGATGTAAACTCTATAAACTGAGGCATAGCCCTAATGAGAATTTGCTGGTTTTTGAGTATCCATGCCTACATTAATCTATTTGCTAATTATTCACTAATTACATCTTAATCATTTTTTAATCACTTTGTTAATGATGTTGATTCTAGTGTTTGATCCACCATAGCTCATCATTATGCTCAAATTTCAACACCATCTACATTGAATTTTTTAATAATTCAATTGTTTTTGGCCTAATCCTCTCCAAAGTGAATTGGTGGCCACTATTGCTTCAAACAATAGTAGAACCCTCAATCCCTCAAGCCAAAGGAGAGCTTACAGGCTCCATGGAAGCTAATTTTCTTACTTTGTTTACTATGGTTTTCTTGATTTTTATGAATTGCGAATGATTGAATTAAATTCAAATGCTATGCCTTTAATGAAAAGGTCACCCCCTTCTCTTCTTTACATTCCAACCTTTCTTAATCCTAGAAAGATTAACTAAGTGATTAAACTCTTCTTATTGTTTACTCTCTTGAATTTAGAAATTGTGTAGGACGTGATGTAATGTGGATGAAGGAATGCGATGTGATATGGATGGAATGAATGTGATGTGATAAGGATAGATGTGGATGGACTGTATGTGATGGATGTGAGTGGGTGTGATGGATGTGAATGGGTGTGATGAGATATGAATGGATGTGATGAGATGTGAGTGGATGTGATGAGATGTGAATGGATGCGATGAGATGTGAATGGATGTGAATGTGATGTGATGATATCTAAATGGATGCGATGAGATGTGAATGGATGTGAATGTGATGTGATGATATCTGAATGGATGTGATGTGACGTGAATATGATATGATGAGATGTAAATGGATGTGAATATGATATGATGAGATGTAAATGGATGTGAATATGATGTGGTGAGACGTGAATGGATGAGATGTGATGTGGATGGATGTAATGTGATGAGATGTGGATCTGATTGAATATAAATGAATGTAATGTAATGTGAATGGATGGATGAGATGTAAGGTGGATGAATGTGATGTGATGTGGATCTAGGTAGATGTGAATGGATGAGATGTGATGTGGATTGGGGTAGATGTGAATGGATGAGATGTAATGTGAATGGATAGATGTGAATGGATGAGATGTGATGAGGATAGATGTGGATAGATGTGATGAGATGTAATATGATGTGGTTGGATGAGAATCGATGAAGACGATGGGAATACATATGCTTGGATGTGGAATAAGCAATGTGAATTGATGTAGAAGAATGTGGAATAACGAGAAATGATGTGGAACAATGTGAAAAGATGAGAGTTCGTTAAAAATTGTATTTATGACCTATTTTTAAATGACTGTTTTATGTCAAGAATGCTGGGAAAGCATTTTTAAATGACTGTTTTATGTCAAGAATGCTGGGAAAGCATTTTGACCATCTTGTGAATGAGGTCGTGGAGACCTAAGTGATAAAGTTGCCAACAGCTGATAGAGAGTCAAGGGAGGACATCTCGTGTATAGCACGGTCGACCGAGGTCTTGACCAGCCTCGGTTCGCTTCAAATGGTGGGCTTTCGGTACGGTGGATGAGGGACCAAGGAAGTGGCCTATGAGTGAAGCGCTAGGTAATCTGCAAAGAAGCCTAGAGGGTGCTGACCATACGGTGCTCGGGCCTTGGGTCGCCGAAGATACCCATGCGTGCGCGAGGAAGAAAATGGAACAAGGAGTTAAAGTTGTTTTCTAAACTCGGGCATGGATCTGGTTGATTGTCCTTGCTGGTCCTCAACAAACGGATGAGTCCATGGCTCTTTTATATGGATCTGTTGGTTGATCTTGCTGATCTTCAACAGAGAGTCCATATGGATTTTCTTATGTGATCATATTGCCGGGTACTATGAGCTAGGAACTATTGAAAGGCCCCTGAGTGAACAGCTGGTGAGCATTCTGGTTGCCATAATGCCATAGGTATGCCAATGAAGGAATGATTAGAAATTAGAATTCAAGCTAGATATTTTGGAGGATTATGATCAGTGATACTATTGTTTCATTAAAAGATTGTTTTAAAGACAGTTGAATCTGTGAAACATGCAATTTCATATTGGGTGTGTAAGTGGTGTGACTATCTTGAAGTTTGCTTGAAGCGCCGGCTAGGGGGCTTGGGAACTCTTTTCCCTAGTACTCGGGGCAAAACATAACCGAATTTGTAAATGGATCCTATCACTACAGTGGTTGGGCGGTTGGCTAACCCATGGGATTGGATAGGGTTAGATGGATCCCTAAAATGAGACTCAATTCTGTTAAGTTATGATAGTTGAAGTAAATCCCGGATAACCCCTTGTTCTATGGAAAATAATCAATGGCTGTGCTTCTTGATAAGGAAAAAAGCGTTGGATGCTATGATCCAAGTGCAAGACTCTTGAGACTTATGGGTTCGGTCGGATCAGTTTGGTTAGTGATGACCCTGACTACGTTAGAATAAAATATCTTGGAGGAATCGCTTATGTCTGCTGGGCGAGGGAAGTTTTTTCGGGTTCAGTTTTGAAATAACCGAGGGATTAGTCTCTTGTCCGGATATCCGTGGTGGGCGAGGCCCCGAGTGAGAGGTTCTGCCCTGCGTAAGAAGTGCTACTTCCGCTGCTAGCACCCGAGAATTCGTTGCATGGAGGGGGCATGGATCTTTCATGGGTGATAAAAAAGAATGCATAATTCCAGAATCAAAGAACAAATTGCAATGGTTACCATGATGGGATGTTAGAATTTGGATTATGGAGAATTTCCAATTTTCTCCTTGATGCTCTATTGCAGCGTGGACTTGTGCTTTGTCTTCTTCTTCGTCCTCAAGCATCACATCCCCGGTGTGAACCATAGAAATCATTACTCGACCACCACAACCTCTTTCTTGAGTTACACCCCTTAGGTTATGACTTCCATCTCCCCCTTGATTTCTTCATTGAATGGATGTAGCTCTACCCTGGGGTTGGTTTTAGAACTCCTGTTGAGGTTTGCGGGTGGTGATTTTGTGGGATTAAGGACTCTTGGCAGGTGAGGACAATCAGTATGGTGGTGACCCGATTGATAATAACAATTATAGTATAAGCCATTCTTGCCCATGCCACATCTTTTTGTAGGGCTCAATTTACCTAAGGTCAGGTAAATTGAGTCCAGCAGGTTTGCCCCTAGGTTATTGTTTCTGGGTAGGGTCTCTTTAGATAGTTTCCCATGTTCTTATCTTTCATCTCTTCTTCTAGGGGTTTGGCCTAAAACACAGCATCCTATAAGATTTTTGGCCTCACCGATTCCAACAAACGATAAGAGGGGCATTAAGACCTTGAATAAAATGGTTTCTTAAGATTTGTCTTAGGGACAAAGGGGGACATACTTCTTTAACTTGACAAACTGGGCATAGTATTTATCTAAAGAGTCTCGTGATCTAAAGGTAGATAGCACTCCTTGACAGTGTCCTTGATTTTCTTCCAGCTCGATCTCATGTTCGTGGCACCATTCTTTCCTCCAAAGTTTGGCACTACCAGAGCAAGCATGGATTGATTCTCGTCTCTTGCAACAATCAGGAAGAAGTAATCATCCATGGCTTCAATGATCCAAGCTTCTACATCCTTGGCAATGTTGTTAATCTCCCCTAAAAAGGAGGAGGGTTGCATCTTGAACAGAATCTTCCTCTCTATTGCTCTTCACTCTCCTATAGATCTTGTTATAAAAGGAAATTTACCAAATTGTGATCTAGGGATCTTCATTTTTATTTTAATGGTGTTAATAAACCCCTAGAAATAAAATTTAAATATATAAAGAATGGTAATATTCCAAAGTACAAGACTTTCATTCATTAGTGGATCTCATTGAATATGGAACCCTCCAAGCGATCATAGAGAAAAAGTTTAAGGCTAGCCTCACCCTCTTCAACTAGTTAAAAGAAGAATATACCAATATGGAGATAAAGGAATTGGCTGCTGAGGGGGAAAATGAAGGGGAAGAAACAAGAGAAGTTTTATGATGATGACAAAGAAGAAGAGTATTACAAGATGCTTAGAAGTGTAATCAAAAAGTAAAAGAGTAGAAACTCCAGGATCAATAGGCCCCATCTGGGAGAGAGCATGGAGAAATGGAATCAACTCCTTAACAAACCAAACACATGCAAAATTCTTGCAATACTTGGGAAACATGACCACAGGGGTCAATGAGGAGCTTGTTATGAGGTGTAAGACATTAGTGATGTATAAACAACTAAGGCTACCACACAAGTAGTAGGAGAAACATAGAAGAAGAAAGGCTAGAAAACCCAAGAAGAATAAGTTAAGCAAGCACAAATATACAAGGTAATCCAAAAGCTGCAAGACCTATAGGAGGGAAAGATTGGTCTAATGTTGTGGCAAGGGAACAACTAAACAAGTCAAGAAAGCACAAATAGACAAGGTAATCCAAAAGCTGCAAGACCTATAGGAGGGAAAGATTGGTCCAATGTTGTGGCAAGGGAGAAACTATAGCAAGAGGAATGGGATAGGTAGGAGAAGCAAAGGAAAGACAAATCTCTATCCCTAGGTGTACCAACTACCCTTCCAAGAATTGAGGTGGTAAATTCTATCAAGGAGAAAGCCTTTAAGATAGAGGACCTAATGCGTAAAAATGTTGCCATAGAGCTAGATTACTTAATGGGCATAAAGAAGACTTAGAGATGGAGGCAAAGCATAGAGAGAAGCTAAAAGTAAAGTTAAATTTGTTACAAGATAAGGAAAGTGCACCATCTAAGAAGGGCTCTAAAAGAGAGTTGGAGAAACACTATGCTCAACTTGAGTACAAAAACAAAGGGCTAGAAGAGAACTTGAACATAGCCAACAAAACTCTAAAAACATTCAAAAATCATGTTAAACTCCTACAAGGAGCCCAAAAAAAGAGGAACCAAAGAATGGAATCTAAATAGGTACTAAAGAAATAACCCAAGAGCAAAGATAAATAGATTACACGGCAAATGTAACAAGAAACTTAGTAGTAATAGACTGAAGAGCTAATAGGATTACGGGGAGGTATTAAAGGAAAATGGCATAGCACTGATAGAAGAGGGTGCATGAACTTCTAGCTTTAAGGATTCATCCAAAATAGGAAGGGTTCAATTACATACAAAATTTCAAGAATTGGAAATTGCTTGACTAGACTAGTACAAGCACTCAAAGGCACAAATGATGCAAAAGAACAACTTAGCATGACATGGGAGTGGGTACCCTAGAGTCCTTGCACATTTTACATATGTGGTTTGTGAAGAATAAGACTCAACCTCTAGAGCTAATAAACACTTGCCAAGTGCAAACATTCTTGTGGGGACATAATCTTCAAGATAACCATCCATATGTGGAGTATCTGCTGGTACTCTAAAATTGGCAATGCATGTTTACTTTGATGACTTGTATGCTTGATAAAGCATGTGAAAAATCCTACTATGGGGTTGTCATGGGTGGTACATATAAAATTAAACCTATACTAGGATTGTTAACATAAATTTTATTTTTTAAAGATAGGATTTGTTAGGCACCTTCATCAATAAGGTCTTGGAAGAGTGGTCACATCTTATGAACTAAATTGCCATTACAAGGAGAGTAGTCAAGAAAAGGTTGTAGAAATAGATAGAGAAGCTAGGCCAACACCTAGGAAGAGGTCATTGTTTTTGTGAGGTTAGCTCATGACAAAGTAGTTATTAGAGGTGTTGAAAAAAACTGGATGTAAATCAAAGGCCTTTTGATGTAGCAAAACCCCCCAAAAAATCTAGGGCTAAGATGCATTGACTACAAATATTAGGCCTTGAATATTGGGCTAAACTAGGAGCCCTTATAAAATAGAGTGCCCAAAACTTTTAATGAGAACTTCATCAAAGTGGGAAAGGCACATGCTACTAAAGCAGAGCCCACTAGGCATGCCAAAAGTGTTGGTGGGTAGGAACTTCCATTAGGTTGAGGATCCTTGGTTAGTGGAGGGCTTGTGCCCACACCAAGCCTAATCATTGTCTTATCTAATATTGGTAGGTAGTTCAAACCTCCAATGTGTATTGGCCCTCCTTGTTCTTTATTGGATAGTTAATTCCTATATAAGGCACTATTATTAAGATGTTGTAAGAGAATAATGCTAAGAGAAAGTAAGGCTAAAAAATGATATGAGTATGAGTTGTGAGGAGCTGAGCTATTAGTGAGAACTTGGAGCATATATGTCAATCATGTATAATTTTTATTAAATTGATGTGAGTACATTTGGTCAAAATTGATTACCAAAGGATTATGCTATAGAGAACAAGAGTTGCATGAGGTAGTTGTATTATACTCAAATTACATTAATACATATAATCTATCCTAGTCCAATGTAAGGGGACTCAATTGTATGCTTGAATGTCTATGTGCCTGTTTCATGCCTACTTGCTTGAACCCCCTAAGGAATTGTAAGGTGCCTATAACCAACTAGGCCCTATTGTCTTAATGTGTGTCTTGGACATTTAGCCCCTAACATACGATCACTTTTCTGTCTTTGAAAACACTTAAGTCCTACTCCTACTTGTTGTGGAAATGAACAGGCGGTGATTGCATAAGCAATGCGGATTTGTAGATAATAAATTGAGCTTAATTCCTGCAAAAAAAGAAGGTGACTTAGGTGATAAAGATGCTCCTAAGATGATTGTGAATAATGGCGTGTGCAAGAAATGCCAAGTTTAAGACTGGTTTTTACCTTTGTATACATCTATGTAGAAAACTAGTGTTGATTACAGGTGCAATGAAGGCAAACTTGAGAGCCAAATTGAGCCATGCCTTTTTATGTGAGGGTGGATGTAAGATTCTACTAAAGTGATGCTCCAAAGAGGATTTTGATAATGGTTGAGTCTATGGGAAATGGCAAAATCTATAAAAAAGAAAAATTTCTAGCCATTGGTTTTTGAGTGAATAAGGTTGGGATCTAGGGGCTAATGATAAGATAAGAAGTTAATGGGATTGGAAGGAAATAGTATGGTCTTGATTTGAATGGTTTTAGGAATAGGAGTACCATGTTTAGAAATATGTACTAGCATGCATATGGCTATGGAAAGCCTTTTAATCAAACACTAATTTGATGTGATTAAAGTGGGGCATACTATGATGGGCGGTATTGAAGTGCAATCATAATGATGAGTAAGATGCACTAATTCAGTAAGACTCTGGCTAAATAGGTTGCAAGGTAGATTAGCTTGAACACATATAGAAAATTGAGATTGAGGTGCTTGATTCGTTGCTTTAAAATGGCCCTTTTATATGGGTGGAAATGCATCCTCCTTGTTTGTACATGCAGAATAATGTCCCTTATGGTGCTTGAGATTTTCCTCAACTTCTCTCACAATCAATTCCTACCGTAACTTGTGCTATTTGCCATCACTTTTTCAACTGAGATGTAATGGGCAATTGAGAATTCCAATTGGATGTTCTTTAGATTGCAATTCAAAAATCAAAATGCTTAGTTAACTTATACTGAGCTTACATTCTATTCTCTCTCTCTCTCTCTCTCTCTCTCTCTCTCTCTCACACACACACACACACACACACACACACACACACACACAATGGGTGTCTTTTAATTTCAAAAACCCACTTTTGTTATCTGATTTCCACTTGTATATTCCATATTTTCCACAAACAATAGTCTTTTTCTTAAACTCATCAATCATGCCTCTTCTACACAAAAGCAATGAAGGCAATTGTTGACTTGTGCATTTGATTTCTAAGAGAATATTTCTTCTTTAGAGTAAAGAATCCAAAATGTCTCTTCAAGTAGTGTACAAGGTAAATATTTGTTTTTAAATTTTAAATTTTGTTTTCAAGGAGACATTTTTTCAAAAATGTTTGGGATTATGGATCAAATTTTGACAAGGAAAAGATAATGTAGTGGCAGATGCGCTAAGCAAGAAGCCTTTTGTTGTTGCAATTTCTATGCCAAAGAACCCCTTATTGGAAGTGATAAAGAGATGAGGATTATCAAGGACTACACCTTCCAAGTTAGATGTCTCTTTTATCAACTATAGATATGTATTCCAAATGTTGGTGACTTGAATCAATGAGTCTTATATGAGGCTCTTGATGCTCTATCCACAAGACATCCAAAGTATATAAAGACTCTAAATTCTATTCACAACAGAGTTTCTTTTGGCCAAGATTTAAGAGAGATGTTCTTAAGTATGTAACATAGTGTTTAGTATGCCAAAGAACTATAGTTGAAAGAGTCAAGATGCCTAGAAAGCTTCATCTACTGGATATTCAATATATGAAATGGGAAATCATCAGGATGGATTTTTTCACAAGTCTATCAACAGTCCATGGGGGATACGATTCAACAATGGTAGTAGTAGATGCTTGACCAAGGTAGCTCACCTAATTCTAGTAAAGAAAACTTTCAAGGCAATACATATAGCTAGGCTATTTATCAAGGAGATCTTTAGACTACATGGGTACCCAAAAGAAATATGTGACAGAGATGCAAAAATTACATCTTGGTTATGGACCACACTATTTAAAGGTGTAGGGACACAACTCAATTTTAACCAAACTGAGAGGGTAAATTAAGTAATAGAAGATATACCCAAGATTATTATAGTAGAGAACCAAAGCTATGGATGCATTACCTACCTCTAGTAGAGTTTGTGTACAACTCAGCCTACCATAAGAGCGCATTAATATGTCACCATTTAAAGCTCTACATGGATAGAATTGTATCACACCCTTGCATTATCTTGATCTCATGTTAAGGGGGGTCAAAGATTCTAAGAAGCTACTGGAGGAAATGGATGAAAAGATGAAAGTTATACATAAAGATATTAAAGCTGCCCAGGATCGCAAGAAGCACTATGTGGACAAGAAGAGACTTGAATGAATTTTTAAATAAGGGGACATGGTTTTTCTAAGAGTACGGCCTTCTATGATGAGAAGCTCATTATCTCTAGGTAAGTATAAGTCCTCGTCTCATTACTACATGCCCTATGTTATTACTAAAAAGATTAATGATCAAGCTTATGAAATATTGTTCCTTGAATATCTTAAGGTACACAATGCATTTCATGTAAGTCTTCTTAAAGCTTATGTACCAAACCCCAATCACATATTGGATGACCAACAGATAGTGATGCCAGTACAAGGTACTTTACAAATTCAACCTACTAGAATCATCAATAAAATGCAGAGCTGTAGACTGTGCATGTGCAGGATAGGGGAAGTAGGTAGGTATTGACACTCGTCGGTGGAGATTTAGGTGGGAGTCATAGTCTGCAGGTCACTGCTAGATTCGTTGGTGAGAAACAAATTTTCACTGGTGAGTAGCGTATTTTCATTGCTGGTGGCAGTGGAGTTTTTCTGTTGTGTAGCAAAAAAATGCTAATGTGGTCGCATTTTCATTGCTGGTGGCAGTGGAGTTTTTCTGTTGTGTAGCAAAAAAATGCTACTATGGTCGCAGTGAAATCCTGGGTAATGTTTTGTTTATAGTACTGGATGTTGTTGTGTGTTTTGTATGAACCCTAAATAAGTTTTGGCCAGATTAAAGATGTCTGACAGTGATCATCAAGGGTCAGAAAGTTGGATCCGAGGCATAGTTGAGAGAAAAAATGTGATGTGTGTGTGATCGATGCAAGGGTCAGTATATACAACAACACCGTATAACAACTGAGCATGTCTGGACATATGATCTTGATGAGACAGTGGCATGACCAAGTGTGGATGATGACATGGAGGAGAACCATAGGAGAGTTCTACGTAACATGCCACACCATTCGGTGACATCGGGTAGAGTGCGGAAGATGGCAAGGCTTCATATGGAAAGCATGGCTAAGACTCATCTTTCCCAACTAATGAATGAGGTGCCTCCACCATTGGCACATGAGGAGGAAGAGAATCTCATCTCATGGACGACATGGTGAATGACTTCTTTGGACGGGAGGTCATAGATAACAGTGAGCAAGCTCCAATGTCACAAGAGGAGGAAACCTTGCATAGAGATGCAAGCACCCCTTTCTATGAGGGATGTTCATACTCCACAATGCGAGCAAACTTGGTGCTATTTAACTAGCAAACAACTTATGGATGGAGTGATGCAAGTGTCACAAGCCTTCTTCGGTAAGAACGTCACATTCTATTCTCTCAAATAGAAAATATTTCATGTTCTATATACTCTCCTTTGCTAATATTTTGACATATGATTTCTTACCCTATGTTGTAGGCTTCTCAAGAAGATTCTTCCCCCTCAAATCTATTACCAAACTCATGAGATGGGTGTTATAAAATGCTCTCTATGCTAGGTATGGATTACATAAAAATACATGCATGTCCCAATGATTGTATGCTATTTAGAGAGGTTAATAAAGATGCAACACAATGTCTACAATGTGGGGAGAGGCACTATAGGGATGATTTTCAAGGAGATAAATTTCCCCGAAAGGTTTTGAGACACTTCCCTATCATTTCTTGCATCCAACACATGTTTAAATGTAAGGGGATTGCATAACTCATGATGTGGCATGCTACTCATCGCTCGACTGATGGCATCATGAGGATCATAGCTGATTAATTGGCATGGCAACATGTGGAGCATCAATGGCTAGAGTTTAAAGATGAGCCTCGTCACTTACGTCGTGGCTTGGGCATGGATGGTGTTAACCCATTTGGCTTTTAGTCTACATCATGGTCTACTTGGCCTATTGTATTGGTGAATTACAACCTCCCTCCATGGGTGGCAATCAAGAAAGGTCATATCATGCTTGCTCTCCTTGTACCAGGCAAGTATAAGGTGGCAAACATGGATGTGTATCTCGAGTCTTTGATTGAGGAGCTTGAGATACTATGGCAAGGTATCAAAGTACATGGCGTTTCAAGGCCAATAAATAGGCGTGAGGTGGAGGTGAAAGAAATTTTTCTTTGGACGATGCATGACTATCCCGGGTTCTTAGAGTGCTCAGGTACCTACTTGAACCTTATATGCATAAGGATTTAGCCTTTAAACTTTAAGTTTATATCTCTATCTCAATCATTTTAATTTTAAAATAGGTTTGGTAACCTCCGGACATCATGCACATCCGATTTACGGGCCATCACTTGTTTTGGAAAGACCCTCTACACTTAAGAAGGTGATGTATGACAAACATCATTTATTTCTCCCTCCTTCACATCCCAAGTATGTGTCACATGATGTCTCACCACTTGTGATGAGCGGTAGAGATTGGTTCGAGGCATAGAGAAGCACTCCCAATCCACCACCAAATGGGATGTCTATGAGTGTCTTCTTTCAACTTCCATATTGGTGTGACATGAAGAGCAATCATCTCTTAGAACACATGCATATATTCAAGAATATGGCAAAAAATATTTGGAAACATTTAATTGGTAAAATAGATACAAAGGGTGCAAGGGATGACTTACAAAACATTGGACGCCTTCAAAGTGCATGGCCAATCGAAAGTGAGAGTGGAAAAATAGTCCTACCAAAGGCACCATGGGTATTAACCAAGAGGGAGCACAATAAGGTGAAACGTGTGATTGCCTTTTTTCGTACACCAACAACGGGAGTAATGCATTCATTGAAGGGTACCTTCACAAAGACCAAAAAGAAAGAAGAGGAACAATTATATGGCCTCAAGACACATGATTGGCACAAGATATTACAGATATATAAATATTCACTTATTCATTTTCTCTTTATGGTACATAATTTGTAAGCTCATATACTAACTTTATTTTTTTTCTATGCATAGTTTATTCTTCCAATTGCTATAGTTGTTGGTTGTGGAGACAAGAAGGTGAGAGAGGCTATTTATAAAATGGGAAGCTTGGTGTGAGGTATGAATCTTCTCTTCCATTCACCGAGTTATATTGCTTATTTAGAATTCTCATGTGCTCACAAGTTATGTATTGGTAAATAGTACACATAATTGCTATGTATCTAGGTACATATCCTTAAAGGAGATAGACCCTACATCCATTGAGATGGCTCATCTCAATGCTATTGAGGTAGTGTGTATGATCGAGGACAACTTTCCTAGAACAATTCTCACTAGCCAATTACATCTTGTGGTGCATTTGGTTGATGAAGTGGTGTTGTGTGGTGTTGTTCATGTTTGATGGATGTTTTTTCTTGAAAGGTTCATGAAAACCTTAAAGGACTTTGTGAGACAGAGTAAGGCCAGAAGCAAGCATGGCAGAGGGATGGTGGTTGCAAGAGTCTCTTGTGTATATCTCAAAACATCTATATCGCATAAATCCTTCCATGCTACGATTGTGGAGCAATGAGGAGGATGGCCCACTAATCACTAATGTGCCTCAGGGAAAAGGAAGGCAACGAAGACTGGATGAAGCATTACGCCACAAGGTGAATACATTCTGCTTTCTAAATAGTCCCATCATGGAGAAGTGGATTGGGAGATACAAGGATGCAATCAATACAAGGATGAGACAAGGATGCAATCGATAGAGAAAATGATGAGAGATACATTCTGCATTCTAAATAGTCCCATCATGAAGAAGTGGATTGGGAGATACAAGGATGCAATCAATAGAGAAAATGATGAGAGAAGAGCTTTCAGAAGAGCAAATAGATGCTTGTCATTCCCGCCTAGCTTGGAACCTCTACCAAATGTGATCAATATAGAATGGCTTCGTATGGCAATATCGATGGCATCGTAAAATGGACAGATGATCACAAGAGAAGAGCATGAGTTTGTAAGAGGATGTGACCCTCAAGTAAGTACATTCTTCATCTCTATCTCGCGTCGTATATACCTTGTTTAATGCACTATACTAAATGTCATGCTTTTCTTTAATGTTAGTACAAACTATATAATGCAATATGGTCATAGAGAAGGCACTTTTGCATGGAGCATGTGGATTCTAAAAGAAACACATTTGATTGTGGTGTGATGGTAACTTTTGAGCAAGAAAGTCAAGCCAGTAGACATGATACCAATGTCATAGAGGACAATCTTGAGTATTGTGGAACTATTTAGGATATTATTGAGGTTGGATTTAGAGAATTTAGTCTATTCATCTTTGATGTCAAATGGTTCAAGGTGATATATAGAGGTGCTCAAGCAACCGTGAAAAAACATCATGAAAAAACATCCAAATGGGTTTTTTCAAATTTACTACACCAAGTTTTGGAATGATGAGAAAGATACATTCGTACTACCTCAACACTCTCAACATGTTAGTAACCCAACCAATCCTAAATTAAATCTTGATGTAGTATAATAAAAGTGTAACCCCTTTGCCTTGTAATATTAGGTTGTGTTTCACGCCGATCGAATTGATCAAAAGTGGTAGTATGTTATACAAGTTTCCCCTCGTTCAAAACATATCTTTCAAGATCAAGATGTGGAGGCCAAATCTCTAGATGAGGTGCAAGTACTACCTCAAATCGGCTCATTGGAAGAAGATGATGAAGAAAACATTTTGGATGGGGCCGATGAAGAGCATGAGAAACATCAATCGGAAGAAGATGATGAGTCACCTATCAATCATGACAATGCTTCATTGGATCATGATAGTGATATTGATATTGATATGGAACCCCATCTTTTTATTGAGCTTCCATTAGATATAGACATTGATGAAGCAACACATATTGATTTATTACAAGATGGGATAGATTCATGATCTTGACATTGTTTCTCTTCTCAAAAGTTTTCAAACTATCTTTTTTTTTGGGTCGAAACATGGCTCCAAGGGTTTTAATGGATGTTTTCCTAAGACTGCATATCATTTTCTGTGTGTATGTGACATGTATTTTTAGAATTTTCTGTGTGTATGTGACATGTATTTTTAGAATTTAGCATCCAACAACTCTGGAATTTCATGCAGTGAAAATAGCAGCGTAATTTTGCTGCTATTTTTGTTGTTCAACAGCGAAATCACATTATAGTAGCAAAATTTCACTCCTAAAGATGCTTCTTTTAGTAGCCTAATTTTGATGCTAAAAGTGTTGTAGGGCAACGAAATTTCATTATTTTAACAGCGCTTCCCCCAACAGCAATATTTCGTTGCTGGGGAGTGACATTTCGTTGGGAGTAGCGAATGGAATCCCTGACATCCCGACAAAAAAAGTGCTGCTGAAATGCTGCTAGAAAACGTTGCTGTACCCCGACGTGTTGTAGTGATTTATGAGACACTACCAAGATAGAAGAGTCTCCTTGACATATAAGCTTAAGAAAGAGGATAAAGAAACGTTCTTTTGGGATGCAACTCGAGATAAGAGCTTTGAAGAGACCAAATGCTTGCTTACTTCCGTGCCATCATGGTCATCATGATGGCATATGCCATCGGACTCCTAATGGCTCAAGTGGCTCAAGAAGTAGGCAAGTCATCATATACATCAACTTGCTATATAAGAGTAAGTGCTACAACTGGCTCAAGAAGTAGGCAAGTCATCATATACATCAACTTGCTATATAAGAGTAAGTGCTACAACTGTATCTTTTCAACTCAAAATTGGTGTTCTGTGATGATATCTTGGTTTATAGCATAAAGGTTGAATGTGTCAAAAATTGGCCACAACCCACTCAATTGAGAGGTTTTCTTGGACTCTCATCCTTTTATAAAAGGTTTATTGAACACTACCAAGATAGCAGAGTCACCCTAAGAAAGATGATAAAGAAACATTCTTTTGGGATGCAGCTGAAGATAAGAACAGGCCAAATGCTTGCTTACTTCTGCACCTATAATAGTATGGCCAAATTTTTCAAAGCCTTTCACGGCGGTTAGGGAAGATGAAAATGGGCGCATGATTGGTGCAGTGCTTTATCAGAACCATGGGGTGATTGCACATGCATAAGTTGTGTTCCTTTGGCTCGATGGTAGTCATAGAGCCTCTGAGCTTGTCCAAGCACCTATCTCAATATTGAGGGTGTGGCATCTAGTGGGTAATAAAGTGATGGCTCTCATGGCCTTTCTTGGCATAGGAAATCTAATGTCCATGCTGGAGGGAAAGTGGGGATATTGTCCTTCTACGTTCAACATGAGTACATAAGCACATTCAACATGAGGCCAAGCACTACTCTCAACATTCAAATTGCCTGGATTGAATGGAAAATGTAGAGATCCAATGTTGGTGACGTGGCTAGCCAATCCTCCTAGATCAAAATGGATATCCACCCATGTCGATGACGTAACTTGCTATATACTCACCTGGGTCAATTGGATAACCAAAATGTAGACCATCCAACTATGGACCAAATGTGTGACCACCTAGATTGAGAAAGAAGTATCTAAGCCCCTTGTCCAAAGTAAAATGGCCACTAGAAATACCATCAAATCCATGGCCCAAATAATTGCTCGGGTGAAAATATGGATGTAATGCATATAAATCCACATAATACACCACATAATCAAATACCATGCATCCCAAATGACATATACTACATCCAAAAGTAATGTCCTAGATCCAAAGACGATAGGATCATGTCGACACACATAGAAGCGAAAAGAACATTTCTCAAGGTTGGCATCATGCGAGGATAAGAGAGAACCAATGTCGGCATTCCATGTAGCACCTCTCAAAAAGTCAAAGACATGATCCATTGCATCAATAGATGTACAAGCATGAGCCAAACCATGCACCACCTCCTCGTGTGCAAAACTCTCTATGTGTGTATGATGATCCAGGATAACAATATGATCATCAGCATCATCATAGTCATCACACTGAGAAAAATGAAGAGGTATCCCCACATAAAAAGTAAATGGTATCATCTCCTAAATTAGCATCTATGGCATCCCCAAGGTCTCCAAGGTCATCCTCATAAACATGATCTATCTCTATCAATGATGCCCCTATGTGACCTACATCCCATGACAAATCTATGGCATCCCCAAGGTCTCCAAGGTCATCCTCATAAACATGGTCTATCTCTATCAATGATGTCCCTATGTGACCTACATCCCATGACAAATCTATCTCCAATAGGATCTAAGGAGATGTCTAGATCAAATGCAAATCTCTCAAAATCTATGTCATATGATCTACTATGGATATGATCAATATGCATAATCCTATTACGATGTCTCACCTCAATTAAATCATCACTACTCTCATGCAATATCCCTGAATTCTCAATACATGAACTCTATCCACATGAATGTTGCCAAGAATGCTATGAATACTAGGAGTAGTGGTCGTATCAACGATATCTCCACAAATAGAAATCCTAGAAGAATACCTTGACACATCTAACACTAGGAACTCAGGTTTATACTCATAGATATCTCTATCACTCATATGTGGAGTATCACTAACCTCAAGTGTGCTAATGGATACACTAATCCCAAGCGTGCTAATAGATGTGTCACAAATCAAATGCACACTATCCACTAGAATGTCATAATCATAATCCACTAGAGTTTCCACATGATCCGTAGTAGGAAAGACGATAGGCATACAAGTGTCGATGTTGAGTGTGCTTGCTGCCATCTCTGCCCTCGAGATCATGCCCACATAATCTAACTCACACACATCATTGTCACATACATCATCATCATGTGTATATGTGTCGGTGGAATCATGTGCACATATATCACTATGACCATGTGCATGTGTGTGCAATACATCAATATCATGTGTGTGTATGAGTGCGCAATGCATCATCAGTATCTATGTCGGTGTAGTCTGCATCCTCCGGAACATAAACATGGTGGCTCAGAGAGTGTGGGGCACTCATGTAAGTAGTCAAAAGAAGACTCATCCCATTTGAACAATGTCGAACCCTCCATATCAAGATAGCAAAGAAAAGAAGTGACAGTCATCGTTTATGGACCATGTGGATTTGGACCATCTAAACCTCACTCTCATCAAACAAATGCCGCCGCGATGATTAGGCAATAAACCCACAAGCTCAAACATCCAATTGTGGTACAAGTATACCGCCTCATCATAGCGAGAAGTCGATGCGTGAAGATGTAGAGTTCTAAGCCTCAATGTGTCGAAGGTATGTGTAAATGGTGAAAAAAGAAATATGATCCAGGACACGAAATGGTAGCTTGTGATAACAAAGCATAGAGCTATGAAGATAATGCATGGGCAGAAGCCCTATGATCAGGATCCGATAGGGAAATGAAGTGACATCAATGATGAAGATGATGTGTAGTGTGTCGGTCATAAGATGGGTAAAAATAGTAAGAGAAACCCATAGCTACGCGTGAACACACCCAATAAGCACAAAGCATGCGAACAAGGCTAACAATGCACAAAACACACACTGCATATGAACAAGCCCTAAGAAAACTCAAGGTGTGTAAACCAAACCCATGACTGACACATTGCGTGTGAACATTGCCAAAATGAATCTCTCAATCCATAATAAGTGTGCTGATGAAGATACCCAAGCACCATGCGTGCCCAATACACATGAACATGTGCTAATGATCAAGTGTGCCCACCACAATTGATGTCTCTATGAGCATCCACTAGGTGTGAATAGGGAAAGAAGGTGTGGAAAATGTAAATGAATGTGGGCATGGAAGTTAAAGATGTGAATAGACCCAAGTGTGAAAGAGGTGTGTAACACAAAAAATTAAAGCTCAAAAGCTTCTCCTCACTTTATTCTATCACGCTAGCGGCAGCTTTGTTTGAGCAAGTTTTCCTTTTTTTTTTAGTAAATTGTTTCTCTTCTTTCTCTCCTGTGGTGGTGACCACTGATGCTTGAGTCGGCTAAGAAAATGTTTTCTCCTTTCTCTCTTGTGGACCATTTGTGCTTGAGGTGGCTAAAACTTTTGAGAAGCCTTCTGTGAAGCTACTTTGTTTTTTTTTGTTTTTTTTTATAAATGTGTGTTTTTCTTGAACGTCTACAACTACCATGCTGTGTTTTTTTTTCTTTTCTTGTTAACTAGTGCAATGTTGCTTGTTTGAATTGAGCGTTGATGAGCATGGGCTGCGCCTTTTGTCAAGGCAATGATACGTCCCCTCCTTCAAAGAAATGGCAGTTGTGCTTTGCTTCTTTTTTTCACCATCGCACGAATACCAACTCCTCGACTTCTTAAGAAACCCATATTCGAGAGCAAAATCGATAATTTTGTCCTCTTTAGAGATAGCTACCCTTGCCAAATTCAATCTCAAAGTCTATCATTTTGAAAAGTAGGGCAACCTTATTTTTTGGTAACCTTTACTATCATTGTGCTACCAACAAGATCCTCTTCTTTCTTTACCAGACCTATCCTCCATATGTTTAAACATACATTAGCGTAAAACTTTAATGTATTTCCACTAGAAGTCACTTCAACAGGACCACCATAGCCACCAGCACTTAACTTGGCTCTAATATGATTTATGAAGATGTGAATGGTTTATGATCTGGATAGTGAATGCGCCAACTTCAGTAAGGATTGACTCATTTGACAAGTCTATACTACTGCCATGTCTGCACACCCATTTCTCCATCTAGCTTAGCCCAAGGATCAAGTGCAGCCACGCTCTCTACCACAACGACATTAATCGATCCACTATGAATGAAAGTATCTGTCAAGATAAGGGCCTAATCCCCACCATAATTAGGCTAGAATAATAGAAAATTCTCTGTGCGCACTCCAAAAGCTTCTACAAATGAAGGATCTAGGGCATGCTCAAAATCGATGAACACACAGTAACCTTCTCAGCTTACCATGGGGCCTTGGGTGCGCTTCAAGCTGATAGAAGTATTTGCTTCCTATAAACGAAAAATGGTCTACTCCTTAGACATTTTTTCTTTACTTTTGCATGTGTTGTTTGTTACAAGCAATGTAGATCTACTTCTTTTAGAAGTATCACTCATGGTATCTATAATCATACAAGCTTCAATCCTAGAGTCTGCAATCAAAGCCATTGCCAAAAGAATATATTTATCTGGACTCCATAGTATCTATACAACATTATCAAGGCTGGTTGCTGAACTTATTACTTTCCAATGAATCAAGTAAGAGTTTGAAACCTTGTTACTGTACCATCTTATTATTGATAACACATTGCTACACTATACTTCAAGTGTTAATCTGTACTAACTTAAAACATTGGTTGCTGGTAGTATTTCAATCTTCCTCTTCTTGTATTACGTAATGGTACCATATTGCTAGTTTGCATTGCTGCTAGAGAACTTTTGCAAAGATCAATGATTGTAAGGTCCCCGCTCTAGCTGGCTCAAGGGGATCCTTCTGATAGGCAGCTAAGTCCCCTTTGTCTTCGATTGGCCACACCTCGATCTCTTGGAAATATGAGGATACGAGAAAACGAAGAGACCTAACTCTATCCCAGGGAAACGTAATTATTCTAATAAGAATCTATTCCTCCGATCAAAGGTCACTCAATGTGCGTGATCGAGGATGGAACAAGTTCACACTTGATTCATGGAAGCTAACGCCTTTTCCCTCTTTTCTTTATGAGACATGGCCACTAGCTCATTCTCCTACAATGGACTTGTTTGGGAGCTATTCTATTACGGATCATAAATAATAATTATGTTGGAAAGTTATCTGACTCATCGGGTCCACCCATCCATAGGATGGTGCCATCAGGGCATCCATCCACCCACGCACTCAATCATTTTTGTTATCTAATTAGGTCCTACCACACTGTAAAACATATAAAAAAGGTTCTTTAATTATTTCCCGTTCATTGATTCATTAAGATAGTTCTTCCAAAACAGTTGAAAACAAATGGATCTTCAAACACAGTCATAACATTATCACTTGCTCATTACATTATTCACGTGCTCCCAACAAGAAACCCTCGCACAAACATGGGCGACATGGTTCCTGCGGTAGCAATTATTCCTGGAGGGGTTTAGAACTCCGAACATCACTCACCCGCTTGGTGAGGACTACTTAGTGGGTCCCCAGTTCCCTCATCCTTGGGGTGGCAGTGGCGGTGACGTTTAAAACTCAAAGCCTCCATTGAGTCCCACCTGCCCCCTCGAGGGGTGTGCCCCTTAGTTGGATTTTATTTGCACCACTTGTTCCTTGCACCCGGAAGCAAGTAGCTCATCCACCTAGATGGGTCCAACTCCGAGCATCTAGTGGGTTGTTCCCCCAAAGCGGGAGGATAGCTTTAGGGTGGATCGGCCCGACAATCGATCGATTGGTGACAACCAATCAAACCTCATAAGATCGACGACAACCGATTGATTGGCAACAACCAATCAAACAAGAGAAAATACAATTCCATCACATTCACAGTAAACAAGAGAAAACAATCTTTTCAACTTGAGATTGCAATAAGACATTCTTTATTAAGGTATTTGCTATTGTTTCATGGATGATACACCTTTCTTGTTCTTTTTTAGGCAAGTTTTTGTGTAGGACTTCCTAATCTTACTAGGTTACGTAATGCAATGGTCTATGCAAAACTTAAAGAGCATTTCTAACATGGACGATATTGACGGCAGCGGCAGTGCCTACACGACGACGTTGCTTGGTCCGACAGAGACGTTGCTTGGTCCCGTGATGTTACTCACATCTTCGCATGCGCGTTTGGGTGCCATGACTTAAAAGCTCATAAGATTAAGAAAAAAGTGCACCTAATGCTACACATATGTGCTAAGAATTCGGCTTCAATAATAGACAAATTTTGTGCAAAAAGCGATCTCTTTAAGTGACTTAGTAATGCTAATTTGGTTCCTTATTCAATTCTGATAAATTTTAGCCTTTGAATGCCTACTTTAGTAGAAAAAACATAGTTTTCAGTAGTTTCCTCGAAACTAGGTCATGTTCTAGAGTAAAAAATGAGCTAGAATGGTTGAAAAACACTTAGTAATCAATTTACTAGCTCAAAAATTAAGCATAAGGGTTCTATAGTTAATTTTTTTTGCATGAATTCTTGATTCCTTATTTTTCCCTAATTTTTTAATGCTAGAATCTAATTTTTAGTCTAATTTTTGGCTTAAAAATAGCCATTTTGGCTTAGAAATTAGCTAAACTATCCTAATAAATCCCAAAAAATAATGGAGGATTTATTTACTATTAAGTTTTTAGAATTTATGCAAAGATGTGATTAATCTAAAGCATGTTTAATTTCCCAAGTCAAATTTATATAATTTGGGCCAAAAATGCATAATTAAGAGTGCAATAAAATGAATTAGAGTGGGATTAAATCAAATTCTATGATTTCATGCAAAATTTAGCTTAACTTGATTTATTCATAATTTCCTAAGCATTTTACTAATTATAGAGTAATTATGGAGTGAAATTTACACAATTTCATGCATAAAAGAGTGGAAAATTAAAAAGAAATGTCAATTTTTGAAACAATTTCAGAAATTAAGATTATTCAATCACTAATTCACATAAGGAAGTTAATATGAGAGTATTTACTTAACCAGAGAATAGTTTTAATGCAAAGTCGACAAAACAATGCATAAATGGGATTAAGTAGTAAACTTTTACCTTAACTCTGTGTAATTACAGTAACTCTTTGCTGAAAATGATGTGTGTGAGGACTCCACCAACGTCTAAGTGTATACACAAGTGAGAATAAAGAGATATATATATACATCTCAAGGTCTAGAATCACCTTGAGGCTACTTACTGCCTTCTTACAGTTTCCCTGTGTAGAGACTCTGATAGAACCATAAGATTGTTTCGGCCATAACTCTTTGATAAAAACTCAGAATATGGCCATGTAGCTAGTCAAAAGAACTGGAAGGCATCTGTTCTACAAGCCTCCACGAGTAGAATAGGCAAAAACATCTGTATATAGCTGCAAATGCGCCATGTTTAGAAACATGTTGCTTTTCCATATTTTTAGTATGCATGGACTCTAAATATGTAAAATCACTCTAAATATGACCTCCTATTACCTAAATTCAAAATTCTATTTTTGGAGATATTTATCTCTAGTAAATAGATCTATTCTTATCTTCTTATTTCTTTTCAGATTTTTGGAACTAATATTTTTCCTCTATCATTTTCTTAATGTTTCTAGCCTTATAGTCTCTCTCGAAGTGCACTCTCTTTCTTCTTGAAACCCATATTAAAAGAAAATCGTTACATGGCTTGGGAGGGATCTTACAATGATGCTGCTTCATGAAGAAAAATAGATCAAGAGAGAGGGAGCACACACAGAAGAGCAAACCCTAATGTATATTGCAAACCCTAACCATAGAGGGAAGCCATCTCCCTTCTCACACAATGCATAAAGCCATAATCCATAATCTACAACACACACTATGTGTTGTGTCCACACACTGCTAACCCTAGGTAATGTCCACACCACTATTACCAGCTGGACGTGGTCATTTATGTCTCACACATGTTACTACTTAACATGCCAGCACATAGTGCAACTGGCATAAGCTGACATCGAGCTTGAATCTCAACAGCCCCTCTTAAGCTCATGATGTACTACCATAGATGAAGATGTAGATGAGCTCATGATGTACTACCATAGATGAAGATGTAGATGAGCTTGGGCTATCAAAGCTCTCAACACTCCCCCTCAAGCTCATCCCATGTACTCCCAACATAGTACGAAAGTACTCAAACTTCTCCCTGCTAAGTGGCTTTGTAAAGATGTCAGCCACCTGCTCTTCAGTCTTCACATAATACTGCAAATCCATTGTACCATCCAACACTTTCTCTCTGACAAAATGATAGTGGACCTCTATATGTTTGGTTCGCGCATGAAAAACTAGATTCTTGGCCAACTGTATGCTGCTCATGTTGTCACAATGAATGACAACCTTGCCATCAATAGGCTCGCCCAAATCAGCCAAGAGACTCTTTAACCATACTCTTTCACATGTAGCAATGACTGCACCCCTGTATTCAGCCTCTGTACTAGATAAAGCAACAGTAGGTTGCTTCTTGCTGCTCCAACTCACCACTCCACTTCCAAATGTAAAGGCATAACCACTAGTAGACCTCCTTTCATACGAGCTTTCTGCCCAATCTGCATTTGAGTAGCCATGTACATCCAAGCCTTTACCATGCTCATAAAGAGGACCATAATGTGCAATGGTCTTTACATAGCACATAATGCGTCTCACTGCATCCAAATGAGGTTTTCTGCGGCTCTGCATAAATGGCTTACTAGCCCCACAGCATAACTGAGATTCGGGCGTGTGATAGTCATGTAAATAAGACTGCCAACCATCTTTCTATACATAGATGGATCATCCAACTCTTCACCAAAATTAGCCCGTAGCTTCACATTCTGCTCCAAAAGTGTACTCATTAGCTTACACCATGTCATCCCATATTTTGCCAATATATCCAATGCATATTGGTGTTGCACTAACCATGTCCCTACATGGTCTTTGATCACTTCAATTCCAAGAAAGTATCTCAATTCACCAAAGTCTTTTATATCAAACTGCCCACTCAATGCCTTCTTGACATGCATAACATCTGTAGCATGATCTCCTATGACAATCAAGTCATCCACATAGATGATAAGTAAGACAATCCCATGATCTGCTTTCTTGACATAGAGTGAAGAATCTGCTAAAGAAACCTGAAATCCAAGGGAGATAAGATATAGGCTTATCTTATCACTCCAAGCACGAGGTGCTTACTTCAAACCATACAGTGCTTTCTTTAATTTGCATACATGAGTGGGATACCTCCGGTGTACATATCCTTCTGGCTGTGCCATATAAACTTCCTCTTGTAAATCACCATTTAGAAATGCATTTTTCACATCCATTTGATGCATTTTCCAGCCATTTGCTGCAGCCATAGCAATGACTGCTCTCACTGTTCCCATCTTTGCAACTGGACTAAATGTTTCATCATAGTCCAAGCCTTGGGAACCCTTAGCTACCAACCGCACTTTATGGCACTCAATGGAACCATCTGATTTACATTTCACCTTCTTATAAACCCATTTGCAACCAATGAAATTTTTACCTTGTGATGATAAGGCAACCAAATCCCATGTTTCATTTTGAACCAATGCGTCCATCTCAACATCCATTGCCTTCTCCCATACATGCTTCCCAATAGCTTCTGTATATAGCATGTGGGTTCCACATGCTTCACCAAAAAGAGTTCATATATGTGTAATGCATAGCAAAGTCACGATATGTCAACCTGTCAACTAGATACCTAACCCTTTGGGACCTCTGCAATGCATGTGGATCACTCTGAACACCTGTCACTCTAGCATGTGGAGGCACATATCTATCCTGCCTTTTTGCACCTGGTGTGCGTAAAACTGGTATGCCAAGTTCCTCATCCAAACTCTCTGAACTTGACAACTCATAACCTGTAATGCCAATTCCTTCAACCTTCTTTTTTCCTTTATCCACAGCACTACTCCCAGTGCTCACACTCTCATGTCTCAAGCGTCCTGACCATGGACGTATAGCGCTACTTTCAGACTCTATTGGCCCAGACATAGAAATAGAACTTGCTTGCGGCGAGTTCACATGCACATTAGCATCAACGGAATCAATGACACCCTCATCCTTTGCCTTATACCAACTAGCAAGTTCATCAAACACCACATCTCGTGAGATAACCACTTGCCTAGTTTGTGGATTGTAACATTTATATGCCTTGCGATCCTGTGCATACCCAACAAAAATGCACTTTTCTACCTTAGGATCCAACTTTCTCCTTCTCTCATCAAGCACATGTACATAAGCTATGCAACCAAACACTTTGATGTGTCCAATGTCTGGCCTAAAACCTGTAAGCATCTCTGACGTACTTCCATGTATGGCTATTGTGGGTGTCTTATTAATTACATACACCGCTCTGGCACACGCTTCTGTCCAATAATAGTTTGGCATGCTCTTTTCATTGAGCATTGCCCTGGCCACATCACAAATGACTCTATTCTTTCTCTCAGCAACACCATTTTGCTGAGGTGTGTACCTGCAAGTTAATTGCCTTCTTATGCCATGCTTTCTCAAGAAATTCTCAAAAGCATGTGAGGTGTATTCACCACCTCCATCTGTCCTCAAACATTTTATCCAAGAGCCATATTGCTTCTCTGTAAAAGCTTTGAAGTCCATAAACTTTCCCAACACTTCACTTTTGTCTCTGAGAAAGTAAATCCAAGTTATTCTACTGAAATCATCAATGAATGTCACATAATACAAGGTGCCTTTAATGGATGGGTTTTGTGTGACCCCATACATCACTATGAACTATCTCAAGTGGCCTGCTACTCATGTTGCCTTCTTTAGGAAACGGCAACCTTGCTTGCTTTCCAAACTGGCAAGCGGTCACAAACATGCATATTCCCATCATACTTGAATCTAGGCAGCCCACTAACAATGCCTCTTGCCTGCATGTTCTTTAACCTTTGTATGTTCACATGTCCAATCCTTTTATGCCACATGTCAATGTCCTGTACCACATTTCAGCTTTTAGAGAACATGGCTGATTTCAACTCAGGAATCCCAGCATCCACCAACTTAAATAACCTGCCTTCTTTCTTGCCTTTGGCAATGACTCTACATCCATTTTTGAAATCCTCAACGAAGCATCCATGCTCGTTGAAACGAACCTGTAAACCTTGTTCCACCATTTAACCAACTGAGGCCAAACTTTTTGTAACAGAAGGCACATACAAGACATCTGCCATAGACTTTGTTTCACCATTGTGCATAACCACCAATGGTACACTTCCAACATGTGTGATAGCATGTTGGGTATCATCTCTTGTCTCCACATAGCCTTTCACATCCATAGGCTTCATATGTTCAAACCATTCGCCATGACAAGTCATATGGTTTGATGCTCCAGAGTCCATATACCAAGTGTCATCACTGTCACCATTTGTCATCATAGATCCCACAACATGTTTCATGGGGACAAACAAGTGATTTGCACTGCCATCATTACTGCTTGATGCAAAATTTCCACCATTTGCATAATTTCCACACCATGTTGTGCATAATGTCCACCATGTTGTGCTCTACCCCCTCTCAAATCATTTTGTTTGCGGAAACAATCACGTGCCATATGACCAAATTTCCCACAGTAATGGCATTCCACATTTTGCATAGATGTTTGTTGGCCTTGCCAACGTCCTCTACCACGAGGCTTACCTCTACCTCTCTGAGGTGTATATCCACGACCACCTCTAGCACCATATGAAGGCTGAAAATTCTGTTGTGGTGACCTATCCTTCCATCCACGACCATTACCACGACCACGTGATGTAAATCTCCCCCTACCTCTGAATCCCCTTTGTGAATAGAAAGCCTGATTTCTGCCATTATCATCATGGCTAGTAGATGCATCATGAAACGAGTCACTGAGTTTGATTTCCTCAACAAGCAAGAGTGAAACCAACTCATCAAAATCTGGTAAACCTATACTCCAAACAGAAATAGATGTATCAAAAGACTTGTACTCCTTGCCAAGACCACGCAAGGCAATGTCTACCAAATCATCATCAAGCATGGGGGCATTGTTTGTTGCGAATGCATCTGCATACTTCTTTATCTCTTGTACATAATCATGGATGCTCCTTCCTTTCCACTCCACATTATGAATCTGTTGTCTCAACTGAGACTTACGAGCACTAGTGTCTGTATCAAACAGCTTTACCAATGTATCCCATGCATCCTTGGGATTCTCAACATCATGTATATGTATGAGTATAGCATCCGAGATACATATAGACAAGTAATGCAAAACTTTGTATGCTCTCTCTGACCATTGCTTATGAGCTACAACCTGTGGTTGTGTAGGTTGTCGGGGTAGTTCTGGCTCTGGCTCTGCACCAAGGTTCCAAAACCCTTTTCCTTTCAGAAAGCTTTTAATCCTGTACTTCCATGCCTGGAAGTTCTTTCTATCCAACTTTTCACCCCCCACAATCTGTACTGGGGGGTCTGACATATTTGCTCAATGCAAATGCACCTTCTGCACACGTCCAAATCTGTAAACTAGCCTTCCTCAGCTCAACCACACTCTAATAAGTGTTCCAGATACTCCAAAGTACTCAACGAACTTCACTGTTGATGTAGAAAATCAAATTGATTGCATCCGATTGCATCCAAATCAAACTGATTGCATCCAAATTGAACTGGCATACATAGGCCAAAGTACCCTATTTTGGCACGCTTTCCAGGGCTTCAAATTGTAATTTAGTGGTTCAATCAAGTGTGGATAACTTGCATTAACACCTAAACAAGCTCAATGTTGCATATCAACACCAACTAAGGTGCGTACATACCAAATTTATCAAATCCCCTTCTCTGTTTTGAGAAAAACCAGTAAAACTAGTATTAATCTCTCTCTAATTTCTTTAATCCTTGTCCAAATTGAGAGCCCAGACATTCATTATCTTAGCAATGATGTGTACTAACTCCATGCAAAAGAAATTAGTCTAAGTGTGAATAACGAGTGAGTAATTAGTCGATTAATCACTCACTGTCTCACTAATCACTATTAACATCTCTACTAATCCTTCATTAATCAGCTCAAATCTTCATGTTGCTCAAGGTTGAACTTGCAAAGACCTTCTCCGCTTCAATATATACCCAATTGCTAAGCTTCCCATTCATTCATATCATCCATTTGGCATCAAAAGACCTCAACATTGTGAACTATTTGCAAAGAATGCACTCCTAGCCTGCAGAATTCAGCACCGCCTGCTTGTAGGGGTTTTTGGAGAGTTTGTACACACAAATGATTGCTCATAAGCCTTAGCACAATGACCTAAGTTAGGTTGCCAATAAGTCAATGGATTGATTTGATGCAAAAACCTTCACAAATCACTTCAATTTTGAGCATATACTCACTATTTTGGAGGAGGTTTCAAAACCAGAATTTTTCTCTTATTTTAATGCATCAATATTGTTCCAGATTTACTCTAGGGTTTGCACATGAGTTGCCAATACATTAATCCTTGTCACATACATGTTCCTTTGCCAGATTGCATCCATTTGCACAATACATCACTGCTTTCAAGCTCCAATGGAAAGCTTGCAACAAAAACCAGAATTTTCTTTTGCTTTGGGCAACCCTGATTTGCCTTATTTGTGCTTGAATCACCTGCAATCCGCTCAAGGGTGTTTAGCTTTGCTTACCTGTGGTCCTTAGCTCTCAGATTTGTTGAGTATTTGTGTGCTCCAAGCTTCACAGCTCCAATGGTTTGCTTCACAGCTTCTTCTCCCTCTTCTCACTCTCACTCATAAACCCTAATTAGAGAGCACCATGCTCTGATACCATGAAGAAAAATAGATCAAGAGAGAGGGAGCACACACAGAAGAGTAAACCCTAATGTATATTGCAAACCCTAACCATAGAGGGAAGCCATCTCCCTTCTCACACAATGCATAAAGCCATAATCCATGATCTACAACACACACTGCTAACCTTAGCTAATGTACATACCACTATGACCAGCTAGACGCGGTCATTTATGTCTCACACATGTTACTACCTAACATGCTAGCACATAGTGCAACTGGCATAAGCTGACATCGAGCTTGAATCTCAACACTTCAGAAGGATAAATCAATTCTTCCGAGAGAATTTCCCACTCAAGAACCCTTGTATGCAGGTTAGGATAACCCTATGGTGTATGGGGCGCACTAGCTCACACTAATGAGCTAGGTTTAATTCTCGGCACGGCCATACTCTCTGTATTTGCATCAAATACACAAAAATTGCACTATTTTCTACACTAAGCTGCAATCTACAAAATCAATATTTTCCAAAACTGTACTTGCTTTATCAAGACAACACTTCTATGAACTCGTTTGCTTAAACTTTCACAAGATTAACACTAATCTTTAAAGATTAGTACTAGTCCACTTGATTAATTTTCTTTGAAAAAGTATGCTCCCTAAGTAAGATAATGCAAGAAATCATTCAAAACTAGTTGCGAAAATGTTTGTAAACCCCAATTTTGGGAATCAAAAAAATTTCAAGAAGATCAAGAAAATCAAGCACTAAAGTGGAATAGAGTTTTTGAAAACAATGATGAAAATGATTAATACAAATTGCATTGCTAATCTTCTCAAATCAAGGAATTAAAAAATCTAAAAACTGTGTACAAATCAATTTTAAAAATATCTAAGCAGTAGTCACTTCCTAATCAAAGCATCAAGATCTAAGACATGAGCTCTAATACCAATGCAATGAGGGGGACCTAGGGGTTACACTCATTAACATGGAGAGTACACACATGCACCACTCATCCTAGTAGGGAGTAGCACCTAAACATATAAAGACTGCCCATGAATTAGCCATGAAAGCTTGGGCATAAGCTCCAAGAAGACAAGATGTCTATAGAGTAAAAGATCATCAAAAGGGTACAATGTCCATGAGCCCTATGCCTAATATAGCCCAAGGCCCCCAAAAGTACACATGCGAATAACCCTAAGCCCAAGTGCCTAAGCCCCATCCCCCATGTGCATGTGCATATTCATTATAGGCTAGGTACTTGTTTAAGGCAAAAAGGCTTCTACTAACAAATCCTGTATTCTTTTATACAATTCAAGATTTCTATAATCATGGGGCTAGACTCAAGTTTGAGGCATAATATGGAAGATATTGTATATCTATCTTCACGATAAATTTCTCTTCATCGTCATTCCATTGATGTTGTCACATGTATAGGGGTTAATCAGGCTAGCTGAAGTAATGCTCCCTATAATTGAGATAGTAAGTTGTGGCCATTACATTATCACTACGGCCATATGCTTGAATGCAACGCGAATAGATTGTGGAAGGTAAGTTTTGGGTCATATGCATTTTTATTCACACATTATTTCTCCTAGGATCATACGCTCAAGTCTCAACCTAGCATGGCTCTGATACCAGTTGTCCTACCCCTTAATATATACAATATTCTAGCATGGAAAACCACACAAAGGGAATCTGAGCCACTCACAAAGACCTCATATCATAATATCATGATGCTTGGATATTCCATTAGATCTCCTCCATCTGATTGGAATATTCTTTACGTGCGAAAATGTGTATGATTCCACCAGGTATTTTCCATTCATAATCAGGGATTTCACTAACGTAATTACCTAGTATATGATCCCACTAGGTATTTTCCATTCATAATCAGGGATTTCACTAACGTAATTACAAACACGTCAATAAGTTATTAACTCTTGACAATGGCTCCTGAGATTAACATTAATAACATTATATTAACTTTCTAGGTATTTGACTTGGAGTTCAAGTAAAGCCTACCGGGGATTTTGTTATTTCTCGGTGGGCCTATCGGGATTTTAATTTTTCCCAGTGGGCCTAACGGGAAATAGCAAAAGCTTGATGAGTTATAATAAAATCTATAAAGTGCCCAAATGGTGTTTGTTTTAATAGTAGCGACACACTAGAGGGTGCTTCTCCGAATAGGCAGCCCTTGTTTAGGCAGCTTGGGTAGGTGCTATCCTTGAGAAATCCTTGTGCTATTTGTGGATTGGGCTATTGGTCCTATTATTGGACTGTTTTGGCCCTTGATATAGACATCTTAGCGCCTACGTTTTGCATATAGAGTACAGTGTATGAATTGGACATCTTGTCCTTCATTAGGCAGCAGTGGTTGTCCTTGATTTACATTTGTATGCTATTTGTGCACGTTTTACTTTAGACTTAGGATTAGGGTCCAAGGACTACTTTGCACTTTGGCTTGGACTAGTAGTCCTTTATTGGACAATGCTAGTCCTTGCTATACAGCAATATTATTGTGTATGTGACTGATTGGACCATTTGTCCTACTATTGGTGGGCGGTTGTGGTCCTTTCTTGTGCTGCATCTCTCGCCATAGGATAGTAAACGTAATTGATTGGACCATTTGTGTTACTATTGGGTAGCATTGGTCCTTTTTGTCTTTTGCTATCTCTATTTTGTTATGAAGTGTAAGCTGTTTGGAGTATTGATTCTTCAGCGGGTGGGTAATACTCCCTTGGTGTAAGCTACTTGTTTGATATGGCTTGCTTTTATTGCAAAGTTTAATTTGGACTATGAGTCCTTTGCTAGGCTATAGTGGTCCTTTCTCATCTCATCTTATTCTTATATTCATAACATGTAGATTTTTTAGTAAAGCAAACGTGAGCACATATATCTAACACAAACTGGATTGTAACACCTCAAATCCACATGTGTCGTAATGTGAGGCTTCTCCAACTAAAATATTGACCTATCCAATTCCAACAAGGAACATCCGCTTAGGTGCACACAAAAAATGTCTGGACCCGAGTGGCAATTTTATAAGAATTTGTGTGGAAAATTCATGGAGTGGGAATATTATTATTGTCATATACGTAAATCAAGAGGCATCCCACGTATTAGGGACCATTATTTTGGTAGTATTAAGAAATCATGAAGAAAATGTGATCATCCGCCGATTGTAGTCGGTGCATCAAAACAACTAAGACAATTGATAGAAGACTCAAAGTGTCCGTTGTGCAAATTCTCATCCTCTTTCACATGCACCTCAACCTCCTTCTCAGGCTTCTTCATGACCATTCTCTAAAAATGCAGGGTGGAGGTTGGATGGGGTGGGCGGGCTATGGAGGTTGCCACTAGGGTGGCAACTTGAGGATTGGGAATGAGAGAGGTGGAAGAGATGATGGTGACATTAGGGCCAAAAATGAAAAAAAAAGGGCCGCGTAAGGATTGGATTAACTTTCTTAATCAAAGTGATTTAACTAAAATAGTAGAGACAAATAGCTATATTAAGTGTGTCCCTTTTACCTATGTTTAGATGATAGTGTCTTTAATATGCCATCCATCACATATCTATAATGTCTTTAATTGACCTATACGTGGTGGCCATCTTACCTACTTACTAAAATTGGTGCTTGTTTTGCTTACATAAAGAGAGAATATGGGGTCTAACAAAAATATGATAATATGCCTCTAGGGGTAGGGATACAGCTTTCTTGGCATCTTAACCCTTTCTGCCTTGACTCTTTGACATGTTAAGCACTGACATATGACTCATATTACTGAGATGCTTGAGTATTATATGGGCTTTAGCTCATAGCCCCTTGGATAGCGTGGCTTTTTAATTGGACCCAGAATATTGGTCTATGAATATGGATGCCGAAGAAGAAGTATTGGATGATTTCTATGATGTCGATTTAGTGTATCCTGACTTAGCAGTAGCTCGCGAGGCAAGTTGTGCTCAAGAACTATTGAAATACAAGTTAAAAGAGGGAAAGTTCAGTGAGACAAGTTTGTTCAGGATCTAGCAAAATATGAACCTGCATGAAAGTGGTGGATTCTAAATGGAACATCGTGTGAATTTCTAAGGCACCTTGTAGTAAAAGTGTTTGCACAATGCGTAGCAAACTCAAGTTCTGAAAGAAATTGGAGCACATATGAGTATGTGCATAGGATAGAAAAATTGGCATACATGTATTGTAATGAGAAGACCTTGAAGCACTTTGAGAGTGAATATTACAAAAAAGATGTTCCAAGATGGATGTACAAATGCACGGATGATGCAAATGGAGATGTCAAAGAAGAGGATTTGTAGAATGTTAATTTTTCTTTTATGATGAGTATGCAAGAAGACGTAGATGAGAATTTGGAGGTAGATGATCAAGAAATCAAACAATGCCAACAAAAAAGAAGCCACCACTTTACTCCAAAACATGTTCATATTAATTTTAAAACCAATTGTGTGACAATATGAAAGTATAAAAAGTGTTTCTCCATTAAGATTGAGGGTACAAAATTTAAGTACATAATTGCGGGATGTTTCTCCATTAAGATTGAGGGTACAAAATTTAAGTACATCATTGCGGGATGTTTCTTAACTACTTTCATTAAAGTTGATGTTTCTAAAGATGCTAGGGGTTCCTAGTGTTAGAAATAACATTGACTGGATTAAGCACAATAGATGGTAGTAATGTCCACAAGGCAATGTGTAATAACTGCTCCATTCATCAAAAGATTTATTGCAAATTGGACATACATTATAAGGATTGATTGGGCATTCCCTTATCGACAATGATGGATGAAAGATTAGTGTACTTATATACTTAACGAGCTTCTCTTCTAAGCTTGCAACTTGATCCTTAAGGGCACAGAGCTCTTTACTCAAAGACGCATTGTCTTGAGTTGCTTTGGTAGGAATCATGGTGGCATCCTTCCACTTATTGAGGTGTGTCTCTTTGCTTTTGATTTGTGTACACAACTCTTCTGTCGTTTCATGCACCTCCATGGATAGCCTATCAAAGCTCCTCTCTCGAGTGAGCGTAACTATTTCTTGTCGAATATCATGTACTGATGACCGATGGGTTTCTTTGGAGCTAAAGTCCACTAGAGTACCTTCTACAAAGTGCATGTATAACATCTTTGCATACCAAGCAAGATAGTCTACATGATGTAAGGGATGACCTTTGATTTGAAGTTTTTTTTTTGGCTTGGCATTTGCCCTTATATCATCATTCATACATTTCTCCACTTTCCATGTGCCTTTCTTCATCTCCCCATCACTAATCGTCCATATATTATGAACCAGTTGGTTTTTCATTGCTTTTTTAACCTCCTTTTACTGTATGTGAGTAGGATTCGCACCCATTAGGATGATCTTACTGTTCGAGCAGCTTGTGTGGTTTCCAAATTGGCAGTCAAGGCTTGAGTGCATTTGTAGACTTTTTGTGCTTATTCATTACGTGCTTGTCTTGTAGGATCATCTTCTTGATCCCCCTGTCTTGTTTGGTGTGGTGTTTCCCCACCTTATTTGGCCATGGCTATCAACACAAAGTATGCACCCACATCAGTATCACTATAAAAAAAGGTTTTAAAAAAATGCTAGAAAAAATAAGATAATTAACATCAAGCACTGAACGATCATGGTTGATGGCATGGACTTAAGTGATTGCACTTAAAAACATTCACTCATTGCTTCATAGATTTCTAGCGCAATGGATAACAAGGACTTAATATCTCACAAACTTTTAAACTTATCCACTTATAGAAAAATCAAAGAAGGACATAAAACCTCACAAACTTTAAATATTGATTGATTGCAAAAAAAATGCATCTCAACAGATTATATTGAATATTGATTGTAGCAAAAATATGCATCTTCATCCTCATTAGATTTAATCAAGTATATTTTAGAAAAAATTCTATATCTTAATAAAATCTTGGTATCAACTCAATGCCTAGTTAAAGCAATGTTTGAGGATGAGTATTAATCTTTTTTAGCATCTTAGAAAACTTGAGTAGGTTTTTTCTAGCTACCTTCTCCTTTACAAACATATAATGTGTTACAAAAAAGTGAATACACTCTACTTTATCCCAATTGGGATGCGATTCCGGATTGCCTTTAGCATGATGCTCAAAGCTCTTCTTAAAAAAAGGTTATTAGTTGGTTAATTAACCAGCCCGGCACATATATAGCTGACTCTTTACAAAAAGCATCTTGATTTTCACGATCTAATAGTTTCGCAAAACCAAATCCTGTCTTTGGCTTCATTCTTCATGAGCTCCCACGCTATATCATCTACGCCTATCAGGACGTTGAAGTAGTTCATATACTCCCACCCTGTATGTGTGCTCCCTTGTATAATCTAACCCAATATTGCATGCATGGAGATCATAATGAATGATTCCCCCTATCCCCTCCAAAAGGCATCTAGTCGAGCCATCTGTGCAGTCTCTAATATAGGATCCTTCCCTAGGAATCTCATTGTGCCTCACTGGCGCAACTTGGTGATTATATGCCTAAAGGTCCCATGTTTGAAGGGGCGGGTCATGAGTAAGGACCCCAACATACCATCTTTGTAGTAAGGAAATATTATTATCAACATCGGCAGGTAAATGTAATACATCTCACAAGGCCTTGGAGTGATATTTACATTCCATACTCCTTTTTGAAGGACTTATGCTTCTGCAAATAGAAACCTTTGTATTTCTTTGCTACAAAGGTGATGTGAGGAGGGAAAAAATATAGGCCTTCAAATTGCACTCTCCCAACACTCCCCAAAAGAACCCTCTTTGATCTTGCTCTTGTATAGGATGGCCTCATGAAGCACCCCTATTAGAAGTGAGCATTGCTCTTGTATAGGATGGCCTCATGTGAGGAACCCCTATTAAAAGTGGGCATTGAACATTTATGCTACTGTTTCTTCCATCCGAACATGTATTGACTCTCTGCTCTGAGGGGCCTCCCGATGGACTGCTTGCTCTAAGCGAATGCGCTCCGACAGTGTGTGTTGGGAGTCTACTCCCTTTGATCTCTTGCTTCTAGCTTTTTCTTTTTTTCACTTTGCATCTCAAAACTGTAGTCGTTGCATGTTTACCTCGTGTGGGAGAGAGTCATGTAAATCTGCATCACATTCTTACATATCCCCTATGATTCTATTGAGGAGATTGTGTATCTTTTCATCTAGGGAACTATCTTCTATGTGTAGAATTGCCTTCGTGGCTTTCACAATCTCCCTGGCAAGCCCTTGGAGCTGGACTTCATTGGAGATAAAGTCCCTGATGTCATCCTTAGCAAGCGTACTAGTTCTATGGGCAAAGTTCTTGACAGAGCATTTGCTTTGCCACAGGATTCATTATGCTCTACCATGCATAATAAAAATGCTACTGTGAATAATGAAAAAAATTAATTCTTTAATATTTAAAGAAGATTATATTTTATATAGAAAATCAAAATTTAATAACAATTTTTAAAATCATACAACTAAAAATAGATGATGTGTACCAGAGAGAGAGAGAGAGAGAGAGAGAGAGAGAGAGAGAGAGAGAGAGAGGGAGGGAGGGAGTTGTGCATCAGATAATTGATTTATGCAATTTACACATATAAGACATCATGCATGGCACATGCGCAAACCAATTCATATGACAAACCAGATTTTTAAAGCAAATAAAACATCATACCAATGTCATATATATATATATATATATATATATATATATATATATAGAGAGAGAGAGAGAGAGAGAGAGAGAGAGTAGAAATCACATTTTTTGGCAAATTTAGTTTTAAGATATCACAGTGAGAGAGAGTAGATTTTCAACGCAAGCAAAGCCAGAGAGAGAGAGAGAGAGAGGAAGGGAGAATAGATGATGTAGACTGTGAAGAGAGGAGATGGAGACTTAGACTAAGAATAAACAATGTGCATTAGAAAAATAACATATAATACACACACATACGAATTGCAATATAAACTACGACATGTTACGATCGAGTGTCAAAGTATACACTCACATACAATTAAAACGATGACACGTTATGACCGATCAATGTGACCTAGTGCCGAAGTTTACATGCACATAAAATATGAACTAGAATGATACGTGACCTAAGAAATACAACCCAGTGTTGAACCTTAACACTATATATAAACCCTAGAGACAACCCAAACAGCCAAGCAATATGACTCAGAGTCGAATCCTATATACTCTACCCTATGGTGGCTAACAGATGACACGTTATGGTCGAGAAGTACAACCTAGTGTCGATCTTAATTTGCAAATAGGGGAAGGTGTCTCGTCCATGATGCGATAACAATGGCATATATAACCAAACATTACAATATAATGCCACGACTCGATAAGCACCACACCTTGCATGGGGTGGCCTAGACAAGACTCTAAAGCCTAGCTTGTCCTTGACGTTACGTGCCAAAAATACGACACACCGTTGATTTCTAACTAGGTTTCTTTTAAAAAAATAAATGTAAACCGTTAAAATTATTACATGTTTGATGCAGCTCTGCATTCTCCCTCTCTCTCTCTCTCTCTCTCTCTCTCTCTCTCTCTCTCTCTCTCTCTGTCTCTCTCTCTCTCTCTCTCACGCGCACACAAAGTGAAACTTATAAGCCCAACAAGGGGCTTTATTTATAACCCTATCAAGCCCACTGGGCTTTTTCTTTTTCCCATCGGGCTCAGTGGGAAAATGAATAAGCCTAGCGAGCCCGTTCGAGAAAATGCAAAAGCCTAGCGAGCTTTTATATGTTCTCACAGGTCAACTTTTTTGATGTCAATGATGTTGGTGTGTTATTGACTTATTTATGCATGTTAAGAACATAAAATTTTTGAGTAATTACCTCAATATGAAATCCTTGTTCATGATTCTCACAAGCAGGTCACATCAAGTGGCTCCTCAAGGCTCAACAAGATGTCATGTCTCCTTAATTATGATGGCAATATCTCTATCCTTTTTCATGAATTGTAGTCTAGATTACTCTTCCTAAGTTACCCATTCTAAACTATAATTTGGTCTTGTTTTAGAAAGTACCTATAAGATCTAGCCTACCTTGCCACCCACTTTCTAGTGTTTGATCTTGTTTCTACTTAGACTAGTTCTATAGACTCAACCTAGCCCCATACAATCCCATGGATCTAGCCTTTCACCCGACCCATAGGGTCTATGGAGCTAGTGTGAACTCACACATCCATAATTGAGATTTGCCATTTAACTCATACATACTGCTTAAGAGAGTTCACACATGCACTCCTTTAAAAATAGTTATTTTCATAGAAATATAACATTAGATAAAACTTTCATATAACATCCATACGTTCCATATATCTAATCACACATTAGAGAAAATTTGGGCTCCAAACGGGCCCTTTAAGGGCTTTCTCTCTCTTCTTGGAATCTAGGAAAAGTGTCAAAATAATATTATTATATTGGGTTTCTCTCCCTTTTTTTAAGAATCTAAGTTCACCTTTTTCCATATTTTCTAAAGAGATTCAATGCTTATTTTATTCTAATATGCTTAAGTTCTATGTAACTTCAACCACTGTGAGTCAAAATTCATAATTGTGAAAAGCTAGTACTCTATAAAGTAAGAAAATGAGTACAAGAATAGTTCTGACATAAGTAACTATATGTAACTTCGAGTATGCCAATATAATTTTATGACTGTGTGTGCTTATGAATTCAATATGCATGGAAAGCTTGTGATTTTATGACTTTATGTGTGCTTATGAATTCAATATGTATGGAAAGCTTAAAAAAGGTTTCCAACTAACACACTTGTGTCATTACATTGCATTGAAAAAAGATCAACAATTAATACAAGTGCCAAAAATTCCCTAGAAAGTAGGTTTCCAACTGATACACTTGTGTCATTACCACAATTGATGTGATTGCATTGCATTAAAAAGATTGTGTCATTACCACAATTGATGTGATTGCATTGCATTAAAAAAGATCAATTAATACAAGTGGAAAAAAATCCTCAAAAGTAGGTTATGCAAGATGTTGACCAAGGCACTTGATTGCCACGGGCCATCCAAGCCACTTGATTGACAAGGGCCGTCCAAGCCTCGAGATGGTTGTGCAAATGGAAGGACTAGAAACGCGTTCCAACCCTTGCATTTTTGTGCAAATGGAAGGACCAAAAACCTTAGAAGCAAGCAATGATTTAAATAATGGGTTAAAGGATATATTATGATTTTAGCTAATTATGCAAGATGTTGACCAAGGAAGGCACCAAGGGCCTCCAACCCTTTGACATTGTCGTGCAAATGGGAGGACAAAAAAACCTTAGAAGCCGTGATTTAAATAATAGATTAAAGGATAGGAGGAGTTTAGGGTGTGTGAAAGCTTGGGTTGTGAGGTCGTGGTGGCCAGTTACGTTTCAACCACCGGAAGCTCCCGCCGCCGTCGGCAGCGTGTTGAACGGCAGCAAGCGTGTAATCTCGTTGAATTATTCTACACGACTAGACTGCCCATCAAATCCGACAGTGACTCTTCCGACAGCTGCCAGCGGGATGAGCCTTCTGAAACTTAATCTAGCATAAAAGGATTCCTTGAGAATTGAGCATCTCGACAGTTTGTTTCTTGCACGCAACCACCTTCACCAGCATCAACCTCAACCACTCCTAAATATTATCATTTCTCTTTGCAGCTCTCATCATTTGATTGAAATCCATCGTAACGTAAACACTGTACCTCTGCTACCTCATGAACTATCTCGCAATTTGCTGCATGGATTTCCCTGATCTACTGTTCAAAGACCCGCCTTCAGTCCCTCTTAATTCATTAATCGCATGGCCTCTAATCTCTGCTCCTCGCCTTCCAATGAAGAACAAAATCCTAATTGCGGCCATAATTACTATAACCCTTTCGCTTCTAATTTTCCTGCAATTGCCCACCTTTGCTTTCTTCACAGCCGGCCCTAAGCTCGATTGCTTCGCGCAATTAGAAGCTGCAGGCCGAAAATTACCCACTAATCCTGATTTGGGTACTGCCCAAAATCACAATTCAAGCACTAATTTTGATTATTTAGGTGCTGCCCATAACCATGATCTACGCCCTAACCTTGATTTGGTCTCTTCCGATGCTCCTACTAGCACAGGTGAAAAGAGAGAGTTTCAGGCGGTTGGAAGTGGAGCTTATCTTTTCATTCAAATGTCAGCTTATAGAGGAGGGCCAAGAGATTTCTTCGTTGTAGGATTGGGCTCTAAGCCCAACCATGTGTTCTCTAATGCAAGCTTCAAGTGTGAATGGATCCCATCAGCAAATAGCACGCATTCAATAGCAGGAGAAGCAACAAAGATGCTCCCGGACTGGGGCTATGGGAGGGTCTATACAGTGGTGGTGGTGATGTGCACTTTCAAAGAAGAAGTTGGGGGTGATTCACACGGTGGTGGTGGTGGTGGTGGTGGTGAGCTTGTACTATATGCATCACCCACAAGCTCATTTCGGAAAAACTTCAATGTAGAGAGAATAGTGGTGTTAAAAGAAGAGATAGGGGACTATAATGTCACTAGGTTCAAACCACCATATCCATATGAATACATGTATTGTGGATCACCTCTCTTTGGAGATATAAGCCCACAAAGGGTTAGAGAGTGGGTTGCTTATCATGTGAAGCTTTTTGGGCCCATGTCTCATTTCATCTTCTATGATGCTGGAGGGATCCACCCAGGGGTACAACATGTTCTAGAACCTTGGATTAAAGCCGGAAGGATAACAATTGAGAATGTGAGACAACAAGAGCAATTTGATGGATATTATCATAACCAATTTCTAATTGTTAATGATTGCTTGCACAAGACAAGGTTCTTGGCCAATTGGACCTTCTTCTTTGATGTGGATGAGTTCCTCTACTTGCCCCACAATTCATCTCTTCAATCTTTGCTTGCAGAGCATTCTCAATTCACTCAAATTTTCTTTGAGCAAAGGTCCATGTCTAGCCATCTTTGCTTGGACAGCCCAAAAGCGAATTATAGCCAGTAAGCTCTCTTACTCTACATATCTCATTTTTCTAAAGTACTAGTTTTGATGCAAACACACAAGTACCCCTACACGTGTGTGTGTGTGTGTGTGTGTGTGTGAGAGAGAGAGAGAGAGAGAGAGAGAGAGAGAGTTCTATAAAATTATGTAAGACAAGTTTCCAACTTTTTTGCTAATGATAGCTTGCATTAATCATTGAACTAACATTAAATTAATTCCATTTTTTGAGAGATTAAATATTTATAAGTGCCAAGGTTCTAAAAACCTTGGACTTATGCATAGACTACCCAAGGTGTTACCAATTGGGGTAGATCCTAGTGGATTTGAAATTCATTTTTTAAGAATAGATTAGTATGGGTCACTTGGAAAACACTAAGTTTGTCAGCATCAACATTCTATATCCAAGCTAATACAAATCCTTGTATTTTTCATGGTGAAACCTTAGGGTAAGATTATATTTCTTAAGAAATTTTGTTAAGCATTATTGTATAGAAATTAGTTTATTGTTCTTTTTTATTGTAAATTTTCACACCTAAGGTATTGCTAGCTACTTTGGACAGTTGTTTTTATATCTTGAGTACATTTAATTTCAAATTATTAACTTGTTATTTTTGTGCCTACACAGGATGTGGGGATTTGAAAAATTGGTGTTTAATTCAGTAAAGAAGGGAGTGAGGCGAGATAGGAAGTATGCAATACAACCTCGCAATGTGTTGGCAACAGGGGTTCATTTAAGTGAGAATTTGAAGGGTAGGAGTTGGCATATAAGAGGAGAAAAGATGAGATACTACCACTACCATGGAACAACCTCCTTGAGAGGTGAGGCATGCCAACATTTTGTCAACATCACATCAAACAAAGTTGGGTTGTTTTTGTTTGAGAATGAGCCCTTCAAACTTGATTTGAGCATGCAACACTTAGCCTCATCTATCAAGCAATTTGAACTTGAGCAAATCGGAGAAAAACCATTTATGCTATGAACACCATCATATATAAGTCAAGATTTTGTTCATTCTAACCTTTATTTCTCACCCCCCTTGTAAGCACTAAACTATGTACCCATGTATGAAGCCCCCTTGTAAGAACTTAACAAAATTTTTTAATTCAAAATCACATAGCAGTGCATTAATTCCAAAAATTGCTACATTTTTCTCACCTTCACTGGATCACAAGTAACACATATTTTTGCATACTAGGCATGATTTATCTAAATAAGTTCTAATATTTTCCTTACTTTAAAAATTTCAATTACATATATGGTATACATGATTATAATTTTCATTGAAATCCTTCAAATCTATTTAAACATAAGTTGCATATAATATGCATGTAAAGGTAACACATTTCTCTAAACTAGCTAGATTGTCTAATTACCAACAATAAAAGGAGATTACTGGCAACATGTGTTGTTATCAAGCTTAATCAACACATGTATGATCATTCATACTCCATTATATTGTGATCATAAAAATTCCAACCTTATCACTGAAGACGGCTTCATTGTATACTACAAGATCAGAGGGCTGTTTCACTGTCTTTTCAGAGAGGGGTTCAGGCCTATGTCCAGGATCATGGAGTTCACAGATCAAAGATGCTTTAGGCTTTTCTTGCTAGAGCTTTTCAGGCATATAGAGTCTCTCCTATGAGGCAGCCCAACTAGAGGATCGTCTCGCAGAGAAGCTTACAGACTTCTTCAGCGAAGCTGACCAAGTCTCTACTAGCCCACCAAGGACCACTAGCCATGGCACCACACGGGTGACAGTGGAGAGAGCCATTCAGCTTGGCAGAGCCATATGCCCACACCCTCCTGGGCCTAGATCAAAATTATGTGAATATATTTCTCTTCTCTCAACCCTAGGTCTAAAAGACATTTCAAAAATGAGAGAGCCACCTTTGTATTATTCCAATGCAATCTCTTGAGAGCTCTCTACTCTCACGAGCACCTGTGAATGAAGAAGAAGGTTTCTTAAACTTCCATGGCTATTTCTATTGTCCTCTATTCTCTTCTCCTACACTCTCTCTTATTTTGTGTGCTTGGCATGCTTGTATTGCTTGTGTGTGTGATGCTTAATGTTTGAGTTTCTATTTCTTGCTTGCTTGTATGCATGCTTATGTGTGCGCGCGCGTGTGTGTGTATATGTGTGTTTGAGAGGGTGTGTGCCCTCCGTTGCTGCTTGAATGCTTGAACTATTGGCTTGCATGTTTCACAAGCTTGCTATTGGTGTGTGCATGCCTATGTGTGGGTGAGTGTATGAAGGAGTAGAGTGTTCTTTCAATAGGTGAGAAGGAGAGCTCTTCCATAGCTTTCTCCCTTCCCTAGTGACAAGTAAGGTCCATTCTCTTGAGAGTGGTATTCACAACCTGACTCCATATTCATTGGAGTAGCCTCTATGTGCTAACCGGGTCAACCAATCTATTCTCATGGTCCATAACGATTAGAATAGTGATTTGCTACCATTATTTCTACATGGCAAGGTAGGTCAAAACCTACCATTATTTCTACAAGGCAAGTCTAGGTCAAAACCTGGACCACCGATCCTCCAGAAAGGCTCCAGTTAAGTAGCAAAATCTAAAAAGAAAAAGAAAAAGAAAAAGAGGGCTAACATGCAAAAATGGCACATTGGCGCTCTCAAGATAATGGTATTAATGAAGACGAGTATGACCAAGAAAGGGCCAAGCTAGATTCTCTTGCAAGGTAGCTTGGCCCTAGGGCCAAGCTATCAGCAAGAGAATGTAGGTTTATAAAGAGAAAAGAGGAGATTTGGGTTCCCCCAAGCTTCAAACGTTTCAAGCTTGGAAACCGAAAAGTGTGTGTGTAAAACCCTAATAGAGATAGTTAAGACCAGCCAGGTGAATCTTATGGTGGACCTGAGAACATGAAGTGTACTGACTTAGCAAAGCCTAGAGAGGAACCAAAATCCACTTGGATGCCATGGATTTATCCCCTGAGGAGAAACGAAACTGGTGCAAACTCTCAAAGAATATCGTGATGTGTTTGTCTGGCCTTACAAAGACTTGAAAGGACTTACAGCACACCATTCATATCAAGGAAGGTACTAAACCTTCCAAGTAGAGATCATACGCATACAATGATAACTTTGCAGAGAAGATACAAGAAAAAATAGACAAACTTCTAGACGTTGATTTCATCTATGAAATTGAGCATACTTAGTGGGTGTCTTCGATTGTAGTTCTGCCAAAGAAAAACAGCAAATTTTGGTGTTTGTGAGAATTTGAAAAAGGTGAATGCAGCTACGGTGAGGGATCACTATCCTCTCCCTATCACAGATCATGTGCTAGTGAGTGGCAGGAAAAGCAGCTTATAGTTTTCTTGATGGCTTCTCGGGATACAATCAAGTGTTCATTAGCCCATCGGATAAGCATAAGATCGCTTTCGCCGGAATGGGGAACCTTTGCCTACTATAAGGTTATGCCATTTGGCCTAACTAATGTTCCCACAACCTTTTAGCACTTGATGTGCCATGTTTTCAAGGAGTACTTGAGGGTTTTCCTTGAGATCTTCATGGATGACTTGTGCGTACACTCCATTCATTGCATGGAGCATATTTCTCATCTTAAGATAATTTTTCAAAAATATCGTACCTACTATATTAGCCTCAACCCAAAAAAAATGCAAATTCATGGGGTGAGACAAGGGAAAATCTTAGGATACATAGTGTCAAGGAATGGCATCACTATTGATTTTGACAAAATCAAGGTAATTGTCTTACTTCCACATCCAATAAATGCTAAAGGAGTGCAAATATTAATGGTACATTATGGATACTACCGTAGGTTTATCTACATATATGCAAAAATTACAGGGCCTTTGTATGGACTTTTAAAAGTATTTATTTAGATGAAGGAATGTGAGGAAGCTTATGACAAGATGGAAAAGGCATTAGTGTCTGCACCGATCTTATGAGCCCCTAAATGGGATGTAATCTTTCATGTGCATATCGATGCCTCTGCTTTTGCCATCGACTGCATTCTAGCTCAGCCAAGTGAGAATAATATGGAATTTCCAATTATTTATGTGCTAACCGCTAGCTTAATGATTTTGAACAACTATAGCACCACTGAGAGGGAGGGTTTGACCATGGTTTACGCTGTGAAAAAGTTTGCCGCTACTTCTTGGCCAATCAATTCATCTTCTTTGTAGACCATTAGGCTCTTCTCTACTTAGTGAATAAACCTTAAAAAACTGGTTGTATTGTTCAATGTTTTTTACTTTTGCAAGAGTTTGACTTCATCGTAATTGTGAGAAAAGGGACTACACATCAACAGGCTGATAATCTATCACGCATGATGTCGAGAAAACCCCCTATAGGAGTAGATGATGACATGCCAGATGCTAACCTCTTTCAAGTGGACATCTTTCCAAAATGGAGTGCACAAATTGTACATTGTTTGACCTTGGGTGAGCCTGACCTAGTCTTGTCCACTCTACAACGTCAAACAATTGTCAAGGAAAGCATGCCATGTCAACTAATCTCATCATAGATTTACCAAAAAGGGTCAGATGGTGTACTATGCCTATGCATAGGTGGAGAAGAGTACAATAAGGTGTTGCAAAATGCCCATATTGGACTCAATAAATGACACTTTTCACACTCAAATGGATTCTATGGCAAGGATTTTGGTGGCCAACTTTGCATAAAGATGTTCATCAATACACCAAGGACTATGTTGAATGCCAAAAACACAGACAAATAATAGAAGCTACCTTATTCCATATTAATGTAGCACTAAAATGGAGTGACTATTTAGCCAAGTATTTTTCCACAAGATATGTAGACCCAAAACTATCTCAAGCCCAACAAATAGCTGTAAAACAAGAAGCAGAACACTATGTCCTAGTTCATTAGGGGAAATATGGACTATAGAAAGGGCCCTGTATAAGGATTAGCTTAAGTTGGTGATGGAAAAAATGGGCTTCTTGGATATTGTAAACGTCTGACAGTCAGTTGGCGGGGCTTACATGCAACATATATATATATATATATATATATATATATATATATATATATATATATATATATATATATATATATATATATATATATATATATATATATATATATATATATATATATATATATATATATATCAAATTTTCATCTTCAATCAAATATTTAAGATTTAACAAAATGAGTGAGAATAAGAATAAAGAAAATGAGATACAAATCAAGGAACAAGAGAAAGAGTCAAATTAGATCATTTGAAGAAAACCCCAGTTGGTGCAAGGGAATGCCAAAGAGAGCTATCAGAAATTGAAAGACTTGCAATAGGCAGTGGTGCTAGGAAAAGGTGAATCATGGCAACAAGGTGAATAGTAATAATTGAGTGTTGAATAATTTAAATAAGAGTTTTGCAACTAATACTTTTCTTCAACGTTTACATTTCATGAACTTTTTGATTAATGCATCGGCGGGGAATTCACAATCACCATTCAAGGCTACCGTAACAGTCCACATCATCACTTTTGAACCTACTTTTTATACATCTTCCATGGGTCTTGTCGAAACCCCATCATGTTATATATCAATGGAAAGATCTTGAAGAGTAGATTCTATATATGCAACCTCCAAAAAAATGGAGTTGATTTACAAAAAAATTGCCATGGCCCCATTTTTTATGATGTGGCATTCCTTAGAGGGCCCAAAAATGAGCCCAAATTTTCCCTAATGATACCCAGAGTCTTTTGAAAGCTTGCATTAGGAAGCAAGACATTTTGGCTATTTTTCGTGACCCCAATTATAAGGGATTTCATGATGTTTTGAAGAAAGATATCATGAAGGACATTGAGGGGATTTCGAGTGCAAATGTTATTCAAAGTTCTTGTGATGAAGCAGGTATAAGTCACAAGGACTATGAGTCCGTCCATGCCATCACAAAGGAGACTCTTCACAATCGAGGTATCAAAAGCCACTTTTTTCCACCTCCGTACAAAGTTACATTAGCAAAGAAGACAAAAAATGCACATGTAAGATCACTTGTGTCAGTGAGTATTTCTATGTAGTGGAAACAAAAGTATTAAAGGACAAATCAAAGGGTGATATCAAAGTAGATACGATGCCTTCAACAACATTTTCATGGATTTAAAGAGGCTTCAACAAGCAATGATCAAATTTATAAAGTCTCTCATGAAGGTTAGTATGATTTAAACTTTCTAATTCATGGGTGGTTAAAAATCAAATAACACATATATCTAATCATGTGTTGCTTCATGATTGTAGAGTCTATGGGAGTGGTCTCTTTCGTATTGAAGCTAGATGAGTGTCAAATTGTCAAAGGGTGTAGATTGGAAAGAATGGGAATTACACTTATGAATAAGGCAATGGAACATGCAAAGGATAAGGATCAAATAACACATATATCTAATCATGTGTTGCTTCATGATTGTAGAGTCTATGGGAGTGGTCTCTTTCGTATTGAAGCTAGATGAGTGTCAAATTGTCAAAGGGTGTAGATTGGAAAGAATGGGAATTACACTTATGAATAAGGCAATGGCACATGCAAAGGATAAGGATAAGGTGCCTTCTTTCAGTGTTCAATCTGAAAAAGACAATTGGTGGTTAGGAGCTTTTGAGGTGCCAAAGGAGAACCATGAAATGCTAGATTAGATGCGTCAAATATTTCCTTGGATTGTTGAGGTCATCAAGCACAACAAATAAATGGTGAACAACTGGAAGTTCCAGGTGTGGGTACCTTTGTAGTAGATTGGCATTTAGGAGGATATTTGAAAACAATCAAATGTATGCTTGGTTGTGACACAAGTGCTACCTCTTTACTTCCTTTACCTCTATGCATGAAGAAATCAAAGCAAAAGTGCAACAAGAAAGATGAATTGCGATGGATTGATGGAGTCATGTCATGCAACTTGGAACACTGCCAAACATGGATGCCAATGATCCTACATGGAATCCCATTATTTCATTCCCATGCGAAAAAATTCACTTCTACACCTTACATGCCATGATGAGAATATTTGATAAGTTGCTCAAATTGCACATTGACTTTACATTCACTATGAAGCCGGGTGCTCGATCCATGGAAGCCATTTCCAAAGTGGAGGATCTACTCAACTCTCTAGGATACAAAGATGTCTAGAGATAATCACGTTGTGGCACAACAAGTATCAATGAGTGGAGCAAAGGTTAGGCATTTTTTGCACAACATGTTAGGAAAAAACTCCAAAGCAAGATGGGAGTTGTGGAAAGAGTTATGCAAGTGTACTACTGATTGTGACAAGGATGCAAATCTTCATAATAAGTGTGCAAAGGTTTGGGCTTGTTTTGACAAGATGGTTTAAATCATGCTGTTAAGTACTACCAAACGATGAACAACAAAGCATATTCAAGACAATAGTCATCGAGTTTACTCAACTGGTCATTGACAATTGGGGGGAAACATCAATCACCCATGACATGGTACATTTTTTATTATTATCAAGTTGTTACAATCTATATGTATTTATAATCACTTACGCAATTTCTTGTTTCCAGCATATTGTTTACGCAATTGCTTGTTTCCAGCATATTGTTTACGCTCATGGATCATATTACTTGGAAAAGTATGATTCCCTCAACACGTGGAGCACCCAAGGGATGGAGAAGTCACATTATAGGGCAAAGGGAATCTATTTCAAGAACACTTGTGTCATGGTGGAGGGGTGACATGAACAAATTACCTCATTGAAATGTTTGATTGGTTTTTCTAATGCACATTTGAGTAGAAGCTTATTGAAGGAGAAAGAAAAGGCATCTCAAATTGCAAAAGTAGTCCAACTCCACATGAAGGAGACCAATAAGGCTAAACGAAACCAAAGTAGTGGGCCAACACACCATGCTGCATGGCATGCTACAATGGTTAGAAATGGCTAATTTTGGGTGAAACAACATTAAATTGTAAAGAATTTTTTTTTCTTGGTTTCACACTAAATTATCATTTTTGAAAGTTTGACTTAATATTCAAGTGCCTATAATAAGACTCTATGGCCTCATTTTTTTCATTTCACTTTCTCACCCATGGGTCGAACTAAGAATACTGCACTTAGAGTACCTCCTCGTCCTGCCAATGCTACTCCTGGTACTGAAAGCATCCTCTAGATCTCAATAGCACGGAATCCTCAAACTGAGAGCAGGAGTAGAAGTAGGGTCATCCACAATGGGAAAGACAAAATGTTACACCTCCACGAGGACAATGTGCTCTCAAGACCCTCCCTGCCAATATGGGTCCCCTTCCAACAAGAGAGGAAGTCTAACAAGCAAGCGGAGGACAAGGAGGCTCTACAAGTGAGGCAAGCACACCTGGTGTTTTATATTTACAAGCACCTCCACAACAGCAGGTAGTAGAACGTCACCAAAACCTCATCATGGCCGCCCCAAGGAACCTTGACTGGAAGAAGGCTCCTCGTCCTCCAAGGCCTCAAAACCCAAATATTCCTCCACCTGCACCAAGGAGGAGGAGGAAATATGGAGTCAAGGCACTCCAAGAGATACGCCAATTTCAAAAATCTGTGGATCTTCTTATACCCAAGGCACCTTTCACACGTCTTGTAAAAGAAATCCTATATAGCTACTCTCAAGACTATCGTGTGCAAAGCCTTGCCTTGGGAGCTTTACAAGAAGCTACATAAGATTTTTTGGTAACCTTTTTTGAGGATGCAAACCTCTATGCTATCCATGGTACATTTTTGTTATTATCAAGTTGTTTACAATCTATATGTATTTATAATCACTTACGTAATTGCTTGTTTCCAGCATATTGTTTGCGCTCATGGATCATATTACTTGGAAAAGTATGGTTCCCTCAACACGTGGAGCACCCAAGGGATGGAGAAGTCACATTATAGGGCAAAGGGAATCTATTTCAAGAACACTTGTCATGGTGGAGGGGTGACATGAACAAATTACCTCATTGAAATGTTTGATTGGTTTTTCCAATGCACATTGAGTAGAAGCTTATTGAAGGAGAAAGAAAAGGCATCTCAAATCACAAAAGCAGTCCAACTCCACATGAAGGAGACCAATAAGGCTAAATGAAACCAAAGTAGTGGGCCGACACACCATGCTGCATGGCATGCTACAATGGTTAGAAATGGTAAATTTTGGGTGAAACAACATTAAATTGTAAAGGAAATTATTATTATTTTTGGTTTCACACAAAATTATCATTTTTGAAAATTTGACCTAATATTCAAGTGCTTATAATAAGACTCTATGGCCTCATTTTTTTCATTTCACTTTCTCACCCATGGCTCGAACTAAGAATACTGCACTTAAAGTACCTCCTCGTCCTGCCAATGCTACTCCTAGTACTAGAAAGCATCCTCTAGATCTCAATAGCACGGAATCGTCAAATTGACAGCGGAGCAAGAGTAGGAGCAGGGTCATCCACCATGGGAAAGATAAAATGTTACACCTCCATGAGGGCAACATGCTCGGAAGACCCTCCCTACCAATATGTGTCCCCTTCCAATAAGAGAGGAAGTCTTACAAGCAAGCGAAGGACAAGGAGGCTCTACAAGTGAGGCGAGCACGCTGGTGTTTTATATTTACAAGCACCTCCACAACAATAGGTAGTAGAACGTCCACCAAAACCTCATCATGGCCGCCCCAAGGAACCTACTGATTGGAAGAAGGCTCCTCGTCCTCCAAGGCCTCAAAACCCGAATATGCCTCCACATGCACCAAGGAGGAGAAGGAAATATGGAGTCAAGGCACTCCAAGAGATACACAGATTTCAAAAATCTGTGGATCTTCTTATACCCAAGGCACCTTTCACACGTCTTGTAAAAGAAATCCTATATAGTTACTCTCAAGACTATCATGTGTAAAGCCTTGCCTTGGGAGCTTTACAAGAAGCTACATAAGATTTTTTTGGTAACCTTTTTTGAGGATGCAAACCTCTGTGCTATCCATGGTACATTTTTGTTATTATCAAGTTGTTTACAATCTATATGTATTTATAATCACTTACGCAATTGCTTGTTTCCAGCATATTGTTTACTCTCATGGATCATATTACTTGGAAAAGTATGGTTCCCTCAACACGTGGAGCACCCAAGGGATGGAGAAGTCACATTATAGGGCAAAGGGAATCTATTTCAAGAAAAATGTCATGGTGGAGGGGTGACATGAACAAATTACCTCATTGAAATGTTTGATTGGTTTTTCCAATGCACATTGAGTAGAAGCTTATTGAAGGAGAAAGAAAAGGCATCTCAGATCGCAAAAGCAGTCCAACTCCACATGAAGGAGACCAATAAGGCTTAACGAAACCAAAGTAGTGGGCCAACACACCATGCTGCATGGCATGCTACAATGGTTAGAAATGGTAAATTTTGGGTGAAACAACATTAAATTATAAAGAAAATTATTATTTTTCTTGGTTTCACACTAAATTATCATTTTTGAAAATTTGACCTAATATTCAAGTGCCTATAATAAGACTCTATGTCCTCATTTTTTTCATTTCACTTTCTCACCCATGGCTCGAACTTAGAATACTACACGTAGAGTACCTCCTCGTCCTGCCAATGCTACTACTAGTACTAGAAAGCATCCTCTAGATCTCAATAGCACAGAATCGTCAAATTGACAGCAGCGACGAGCAGCAAGAGTAGGAGCAGGGTCATCCACCATGGGAAAGACAAAATGTTACACCTCCATGAGGGCAACGTGCTGGGAAGACCCTCCCTACCAATATGGATCCCCTTCCAACAAGAGAGGAAGTCTAACAAGCAAGCAGAGGACAAGGAGGCTCTACAAGTGAGGCGAGCGCACCTGGTGTTTTATATATACAAGCACCTCCACAACAGCAGATAGTAGAACCTCCACCAGAACCTCACCGTGGCTACCCTAAGGAACCTAACTTGAAGAAGGCTCCTCATCCTCCAAGGCCTCAAAACTTGAATATGCCTCCACATGCACCAAGGAGGAGGAGGAAATATGGAGTCAAGGCACTCCAAGAGATACGCAGATTTTAAAAATCTGTGGATCTTCTTATACCCAAGGAACCTTTTACACGTCTTGTAAAAGAAATCCTATATAGTTATTCTCAAGACTATCATCTGCAAAGCCTTGCCTTGGGAGCTTTACAAGAAGCTGCATACGCTTTTTTGGAGAATGCAAACCTCTATGCTATCCATGCCAAGAGGGTTACTATAATGACAAAGGATCTTAAATTAGCTAGACTTTTGCATCGTCACACGACTTAATCAGCAATGCTCCTATGTAAGAATTTATCTTTATCAATAGAAAGCTCAAGTTTTTTTGTCTTGTCTCATTTAAGCTTGTATAGTCATGGATTTTTGTTTTAGGACACATTTTAAAATATGGAAGTTTGAAATGTATTTTATTAATGTACCATGTGCAAAGTTGCAGCAATTTTCTCACTGTCAGTTATAAAACACATAAGTGTAATTTTTTGTAAATTCTTCTAGAGACTTTACAAATTTACAAAAAAAATTGTTCATTTGAATTGCAAATTGAATTCTGACCCCAGGCCTCAGGGGGGCTGGATGGGCCTAGAAGACCTCAAGCCAACACGAGGCGAACCTAGGCTCGATGCTAGCCTGGGGCCTTCTGGGCCCATCTAGCACCCCCGATGCCAGGGGGAGGGCTTGAAAGGCCTACAGAGGGTCAAAAAAATGTTTCGAACTATTTAATTTTTTTGGAATTGATTTCAAAAATAATTGTAAAAATTTGGTAAATTAGTACAAACTCAACTACAAAATTGAACTCACTCCATTCAATTGCAAATTCATAATCAACTCCAAATTTATAATCAATTGCACAATTAAAAAAATCACTTCATGTAAAATTCAACTACAAAAATTAAAATTGGCCCCAACATAGATGACTTCAAAAAAAGTGTATTTTTATTACCAAAAAAGAGGACTACATGAGAAGCATTACAACTTCTATCCCAGTATTTTGATTGCTTCTAAGGCCATGCGCCTTCTCTTGTTGAGGGGAAGAGTGTTTGATGGAATCTATAATACACTTGATATCTCTCTCTCCTACACTTTTGGCAATGGCTGTATTGACAAGGACCTTAGGAGCATAGCCTCCTTGAAAGGTTGCAAAAATGGCCGACTTGCTGATGAGGATAATTTTCTCCGCATTTTTAGAGATGCTAGACAAGAACAACACTTCAGATAAGGCCCTTTAGAGAAAAAAGTTTGAATCCCCCCATAGGGCTAAAAGCATTGTGGTGGGACAACCACAATGTCTTTAGTTGGAATACGGCCCATGTAATGGGCCAATGCTGAATTAGTTCCAAAGGGATCCCTTGTGCTACCCTTACGATGTTCCCAGGCATCCAACTCCAGGACATACTGCATACAAACCACATTGTAGTAATCACCATGCCATGAATAAGAGTAAAAAACTAGGGATTATTAACTTACCGAGTGTAGTTCAGCAGATGCTTTCACATCTAGCTGCTCAATGTTAATTGAGGACTTGTGCTCCTCCAATTATTAAGGAGGCAAATGCACCAAGCTAGCTTGTACTTCTTTGAATTCCTCCTCGGTTACCTGACCCTGCTCAGCCTCTTGTATTTGCCCTTGAACAAATTGGACACTCTCTAATATCGTACGATCAATTGGTACAAGTTGCTCTGTCATGCATTGAGAGGGTTTGTTGTTGTCAAGTCGACAATCTAGCCCAATGGCAAGGAAAGACACGTACTCATCTTGCTTTAGTTTAAACATTTTTTCTAAGTCCTACAAGAAGAGAAACTCCTCTCCATCTACCACTACGGAGCTAAGCGTACTTAGTGCTAACTCGGGTATATATGTTGCTACCCCTATCTCATCGGCCTCATCTGCAAATGTATCCATAGTTGTCACTACTCCCTTTGCTGATGACCCTTATCCCACTAGCGCGTTGTCGTGACGTGTGCGGTATAGCCAGGAAAGTACAAAACTTCTAGCTGTGAGAGTAGGTGCCAAATCTAACAAGGAATCTCACACACAAAATTCCCCAAGAAGCATAGGACAAGTCCATTTTTAATGACATATTCATGTGTCAATTCACCTCAATACGTCCTTGAACTCATCCTGATGATTGCACAAAATTGTGTACCAAGTGCTTGTCCCTTGATTCACTGACTCCTTTCTCCAAATCCCTTGAACCAATCACATGTAGGCATAACATAACCTTCAATTTTTTCCAACATACATGTGACCATTTACATTCTTTACATCCAATGCCATCAAATCCATCATTTCCAGATGTTCTTTATCACCTGAAAACCTGCTTTTAAATTCTAACATCATGCAAACAAAAGATAGCATATGGCATAACTATAACATGCTCATGAATTCCAAAATTGGATCGAGTAGAAGTGGAACCAACTTCCCACGACTTGAATGTATTTTTGATGCCTTTTTCCCACAATTCTCTGAGTTCCAAAGCCTTTAAATTTTTCTCCAAAGCCTTTTTCTCATTTTCCAAATCCTTAAGGATTTATGAGATATGCCCTTTTTCTAAATCGAAAAAAGTAGTAAAAAGAAAACACTTATCTGAACATTTTCGAGTGAATTTTCTTTTTGATTTTATTTTTGCTAATCTCAAAGTCGGCTCAGCACACACGCGATGGAGAAAACGTGGAAAGGCAAAGTCGCCTCACAGTAGACTGCTCGATGGAGAAAAAACATGAAAATGGCTGAAAGCATCTCTTAATGTAGCACTCAATTTCCTCTTCAATTCTAACACCTACAAGCTATGAATAGTAGGTATATCCTTCATTTAAATTTCTCTGGTAGCCAGCGCTCTGGTTCTCCCATTTTCTGCAGATATCCGCACTCTGATTTTTGCCGCCCCTTATACTCTGGTTTTTCTCCTCTTTTTCCCGCAAGGAATGCGGCCTTCACCACCTTTTGCAGCTTAAGATTCGGAATTCCCTTTTAAAAAAGCTGCGCTCGTTTATATTTTACATAACATCCAGAAATTTCCCCAAAAAAAAATATTCCTTTTTATACACGTATGCTGCCACCCGCCAATCGTAAACTCCTTGGACATAGATCTAAGGTCTCCTTCAGTGACCTCATCGCATGAACCTAGCACGTAGTCGCTTGGACTCCTCTGCTGATTACGATTGAGATTGAACGGAGTAATCAAAGCACATACCATGTGTATATCAATATATCCATCCACTCCCACAGAATAGTCTGGTGGTGATTTATCGTGTCCATAAATGGCATAAGCACATACGAAGCATACTCGTCATCATCGTCCACAGGCAGTGTAAAAGCTCGACTGCGCACCATTGCAACTGCCCATTTATATAGTCAAAATCTGCCCATGCCAGCTCTGGACCAACAAGCTGAGAGAAGCTCTTTTTGATGGCTCGACGGACTTGGATGAGTTCTCGCAACACTGGCTCCCACTGAATTTCTTTTAACTCATCTGGCATCAAACCTTTGCATTTCCATACATGTTAAGAAGGTTGTTCCCTACTACAAGGTCCACCATATGCATAAAACTCCATAATTTACACCACACTCATGTACAGAGGCTTCGAGACCTGGCTCAGCCTCAGCTCATCTTATTAAACCTCATTTACAATATGAACATATGTACTCAGGCATCATATAATGACTCATCATGGCACTTACCCCCATGCATCTGGATTTGCATTTAATGGTTTCATATGCATGGTTTCACACAATAGACGTGCCATGGCATGACATCCACCCCCTCTAAACCTGCACATCCTCTGGTATGTGCCAAATCATCATCAAGATCCACATATAACTGGATGTCGTCTTCATCTTCTGCATTGCCAGGAAGATCATCCTCTTCCTCTTCAACCATATCCATACTACCACTGTCAAGCCTCTCATCCTGAGTCTCCTGTGAATCAAAAGGATCACTATCATACCTTCTTTTAAATATCTTGATTCTTTTGCCTGCCACAAGATTCTTTATTTCTGTTCCATCAAGCTCACACAGAGTATACGTGGCATTTCCATGCACATGCTTGACAATGTAAGGGCCAAACCATCTTTTTGCAAATTTTCTTTGAACAGTGAATTGGTTGTCAAGGCTACTATCATACATTAGAACCCAATCACCTTCTTCAATAGGTTTTGGCCGGAGTCTGTGTCTTCTATCAAATCTTTCTTTATTTTTCAACCTTGCATTTTTCAAGCGAGCTTTAGCAAGCTCTACATCTTCAGGCCTCCTCTCCAACTGTCTTATTCGCAATGCAAGGAGGTCATCTCTGCTCAATCCTTCTACCCAGGGCAATACATTCCAAGTTAGAACTACTTCTTCAACTGGCATCACTGGCTTCTGACCATACATTAATTCTGCAGGCATGTATCCTGTTACTGAGCTATGAGTTGTACGGTCAGCCCACAAGGCATATGGTAGTAGCTTTGGCCACTCTCGCATTCTTTCTCTGCATGCCTTAGCCAAAGCTTTAATGATTGGAGGATGTCCTCGCTCACTTTTTCCATTGCCCTCAGGATTGTAAGCACATGTTAGGGACAGTTTGATACCAATTCTAGAAAAGAATTCCCTTGCTTCTTCAACATCTAGCTCACCCCTATCAGCTGTTATTTTCCCAACACAACCATACCGGCAGATCACATCTTCCAAGAGAAATTTGCATATTGTTTCCGTACTCTTTGTTCTAAGAGCATGCCCCTCTACCTGATTTGTCAAATCTTCTCTTGCAAGTGCTATATACCGCATCTGCCAAATTCCCAAAGGCATTGTAACTAGATCCACTACCCATTTATAGTACATGGCAGGTGGGTAGGTTGGTTGCAAGCCATCACGATGCCGCACATTTGAGTACATTTGGCATACCATGCATGTTTCCACATATTGGGAAATATCCTTGTACATTCCTTTCCACCAATATTTTTCCTTTATTTTGGTAAAGGTGGCCCACACACTTCTATGTCCAGCCCAGAGACTCTCATGGAATTCTTTCACAAGCTTTCCTTGAGTCTCTTTATCACATATGACTCTCTGTGGCATAGCATTCCTCTGCTTAGGATGCTTCCACCAGAGGTACCCATCCTTTAGGATGCTTCCAGAGGTACCCATCCTTTAGGAAATAACCATATGCTTTTCTGCGGATCCTCTTAAATTCTGAGTCAGACCAATTTTCTTGCCTTGTCAGAGTACTCAAATATTGACCAATAAGCAACCAATCTCCTTCATATATTTCCTCAATAAAAGACTCAAGTGCATTTGATAGGCAAATATGGTCCCTTTTTGCATATGCTGTAGTATAGAACTTTGTACCCACATCATCAATGTCACTAATCATCTCCTTTTCATCTTCATACCTGGCTCTTGATAGCATATCTGCAATTGGATTTTCTTTTCCCGCAATATGCTCAAACTCAGGATTTAGTGACTTGATATAAGCAATCCACCTAAGCATAGCAATATCTGGAGTGGTACAACTTGCTATCATCCCAAGAAGTGGCAAGCAATCAGTTTCCACAAGTACAGATGCCCCAATAAGATATTCTTTTTCACATTTTAGAGCAGTGACTATTCCCCATAACTCTCTCTTGATCTGTGGATACTTTCGTTGTCGAAAGCTTAATACCTTTGCTCCAAATCTGATAACATACCTGTGATCATCCTCATCATCTTGTCCTACTGCCCATCCTATCCCAGTAGGACTAGTATCAACTGTAACAATCACAAGCCTGCCACACTCATAATCTGCCTTTCTCAGAGTAGGTGATGATTGGAGCAAACATTTCAGCTTCCGCATAGCTTTAATATGTACTGCACTCCACAGAAATTTTTGATTTTTCCTCAAAAGTTGATAAAGAGGATCTGCTACATGTGCATAATGTGGGATCCAAATAACATAAAAGACACATGCTCCAAGAAATCTCCTCAGATCTGTAACATTAATGCATGTTTCTTTCATTCTTTGTATTGCATCAATCTTGGCTGGACAAGGTCGGCGTCCACTAGTACTACAAAGATGTCCCACTATTAGCACTTCACCAACTCCAAACACTGATTTCAGCCCAGATAAAGTAAGATTCACTTCTTCAAGCCTGGATAGAATCATATCACAATCCTTTATATGATTCGCCACAAACTTGCAGCACCCTTTTGAATCCAAATCCCCATCTTTGTCTTTCTCATCAAGCCCTTTATTGGCACATCATCCAAAAATGGCATAGTTTTTTGTGGTATGAAGTCTCGTAAGACTTTATTCATTCCATTCATCATATGTGCCACTGAGTTGGTGGCTCCCTGTGGTAAGGTACACATCCTTACTAATCCCAAAGGAGTTCTCATTGTGGTCAAGTCCCTGCTTTGTATATCCAGCTGGAACTGATCATATCCCGAATACAAATCACCCATAGAGTATATAGCTTTCCCTGCAAATGCTTCCGCAAACTCATCCACAATCGGACCTGCTCCCACATTCCTGATTGTGACTTTGTTTACAGGTTGCATGTCTTGAATAAAGCGCAATGTCCCATTTTTCTTTGGCACAGTAAACCATCTGTTGGAATATGGGGCACATGATGGCTCCAAGATTCCCATCCTAATCTTTTCTTTTAGTAATTCCATCAGCTTTGGCAAGAGCCTTTGGTACTGGAATTGGCCGCAAGTTCCAGGGCACATGTGGAACAGTAAAGATCACCATTGGTGCTGTTACACTTGGATCAACACAGCCTATCTCATGCGGCTGAAAAGCAAAGGCTTTCCCATGTTTTACAAGCATCTCCTCAAAGCATTCCCTTTCAACTGGCAACAGAAAATCCTTCTCACCAATCTTCAGCTCTTTTAGAGTTTCTTGAGTAAACTTATGCCCAATTTTCTTCGGATCTCTAAGATTTGGCTGCATAGAAGCTTCATCTATCTTCTCCTTGCTTCCTGGTGGCAAAGGCAAGGCAACTGGTTTCACCTTCTTTGCAACTGTTTTGTACTTTGTATCAACATGAGCATCCATCTCGCAATTCATGTTTTTACATTCTACCCCCTCAAATTCCTGGATTATATCATACATCTCCACAGATGACACCTCTATCATTTCATTTCCACCCTGTAAGCATGCTCTTCCCATATCAAAAAGCACATCCATAGTATCTACAAATGACACCTCATTAAGCACCCCTGAAATAAACTCATTCTTCTCCAGAAAACCACACTGCTCAAAACTTTTTTGTTCATTTTGTATATGTTTTCGCATGCCACGCTTCAAATCCTTGCTTTTTACAAAAACCAGTGACCCATAGCTGGAGAATCCCTGAAAATTTGCTGAAAAGCTATTTACATTGATTGAGTCCTGCGAGAACTCATTTTCCCTTGTACCATTGGAATCCCGCTTTACAATGGCACTTGGCCAAAATCCCTCATCTCCCTGTAATTCATGAATTCTCTGTTTATCTTTGGGAGTGACTGTGCTCGAAGAGACTCACGATTCCTTTCATGGTTAATACAAACTGTCAAAAACTGAACAGCTTTTTTGCCATCTTTACTCCTTATTCTTGCATATGCCGAACCATCATCCAAAACCTTTGTTTCCATCCTTACAGCTGTAATGTAGGGTTGCCCAAGGATGAGGGGATACGATGACATCTCCTGAACAAAGAAGTTCTGATCATCTTTCACATCCCCTATAGTTACCCTTACATTTGGACATGCTGCATAAAGCTCTCCAGATGAGTTATTAGCTGCTTTAATCATCCACCCATGATCCACATCCATTGGCCACTTACATTTGTTGTAGAGATTTTTAGCCATAAGATTTATTTCAGACCCATGATCAATTAGAGCGACATATGGCTCTTCCAAATCACCTATCTTGACAAGGGTTTCAGTAGTTGCTCTTGCCCAATGGCTCCTGGAGTAATGACTCTTTGTAAGAACTTCTTTTTCATCATCCTCTTCCACAAAGCGCACTTGTCGTGCCCCATCAGCAGAGTGATTACATTCCACCACATTTTCCCTCTCTTCCTTTTTCTGTACCTGTACTCCACGAGTCTTGGAAGTGCTTGCCTCCCCTTGCGATGGAATAGATTCAATTATGGACTGCCTTTTTCTTCGTATAATATCAATTATCTCATCATGAAATTCTTTCTTTGCAATCCCCAAGACTTCCCCTAGTGTAAATTCCACCCTGCTGTTTAGAATCCTCTCTTCAAGCACCTTTTTGAGATCTGTTGCAGCTTCAATATCAGATTGAAGCTTGTAGAGTGGACTTTTCCCTTTACCCTTCTCCTTCATTTTTGCTGGCACTTCTTCCATTGAAACTTCCTGCGGAGGTCTGCTATGCTGTGGAGGCATATGTGATGGCCCAGGATCCTTCTTTTCACTTCCACGTGTAACTCTTTTTGATGGCCCTCCTTCCTCATTTTCCCTTTTACGCTTCTCCTCTACCTGTGCCTCATTATTTTGGCATTTAGCAATGTAGGCATGAACAGATAAAGAATCCACAGGCTCCTCCCAGCCAGTCTCAAGACGTATACAATCACCTGCCTCATGCAAAGCTTGCTTAGACACCTTCTTTGACGCAATTAATTCCATTGTTGATGGCCAAAAATCCTCATTCTCATAATCCTCATCATTCTCAAATCCCTGCTTTAATTGACCAACCTTTAATCCATAGGTTGCTGCCTCAACCATAGAAATGGCATGACTAGCAGCCATATCCTCAACCAGCTTTTTCATCCCTCCTTTCCCAAAATTTGTACTCAATGGAAGACCAGTCTCTGTAAGATGGATTTTCCCATCTTTGAAAAACACAAGTTGATTTTTAAGAGCTTCTTTATAGCTAGCACAATCTTTCTTTGCATGTTCTGGGTCATCACACCATATGCATCTGTATGTAAACCCTTCTTTGCTTTGAGGCCTTTGCATAGAAGCCTGCCCCAATGGTAGACCCTTTTCTTCAATCCTGGACATCTTCAATTTTAGGTCACGCATACTCTTAATAAGCTCATCCATCAGCCCATCTACCTTTGGAATTGTAGCAGCTGGTTTTGGTAGATTCTCAGGGGTAACAACAGTTATGGGGGTTGCAGAGCCCATCACCATTTTATCCCTCCTCCGCTGCCGCTTTGCTAACATGGTGACTGCATCCTCAACATCATTTCAATCACTCTTTAATCCCTGCTCTGTATCCTTATCCTCGAGGAGGATTTCCAATTTCTCTTGGAGATCTTTCCCAGCTGCTTGTAAGAAGAGCTCTGTTTTTTCTCTGTCCAAAGTTGTACGCTCTATCCTTGACAGCTGGGCATAGCGCTTCTCAAACTCTCTTAGCAATTCTGTGGCAGAAATTCCCATTTTAGGTTTTGTGACCCATTCCAAGAAAGTTCGTTTGGTCACTCGCTCAGAATCTTCCATGAAATATTCATCCTTTAAAGCAAGCTTGAACTCCTCCCAATTTCTGCCACCATGTGCTGTCTGCAATCCTCTTATGCGCTCTCTTATTTCAGGAACACATACCAGCTCGAAACTTCGAACCATATCCTCCTCAGTCACCCTGTTTAGCTCCATTTCCTTTATGTAATTGCGCAGATACTTTGTGATATCCTTCCCATCAAATTGATCCACCTTTTTCACAATTGATTGTAATGCTTTGGTCGTGGAAATTTGTCCCCTCTCAGCAGCTTGTTGCTGTTGCATGTACATGGTAAACATCTGAAACATCTGCATAACTCCGGGGTCAAAATGAACCCCCTGACCCTCAGAATTCTCAGCCATAGCTTCCCTGTATATTTCACCACACTCTCACCCCAGCAGTTTCACGTCGGGTTCACCAAAGAGCTGTCGTGACGTGTGCGGTATAGCCAGGAAAGTACGAAACTTCTAGCTGTGAGAGTAGGTGCCAAATCTAACAAGGAATCTCACACACAAAATTCCCCAAGAAGCATAGGACAAGTCCATTTTTAATGACATATTCATGTGTCAATTCACCTCATAACGTCCTTGAACTCATCCTGATGATTGCACAAAATTGTGTACCAAGTGCTTGTCCCTTGATTCACTGACTCCTTTCTCCAAATCCCTTGAACCAATCACATGTAGGCATAACATAACCTTCAATTTTTTCCAACATACATGTGACCATTTACATTCTTTACATCCAGTGCCATCAAATCCATCATTTCCAGATGTTCTTTATCACCTGAAAACCTGCTTTTAAATTCTAACATCATGCAAACAAAAGATAGCATATGGCATAACTATAACATGCTCATGAATTCCAAAATTGGATCGAGTAGAAGTGGAACCAACTTCCCACGACTTGAATGTATTTTTGATGCCTTTTTCCCACAATTCTCTGAGTTCCAAAGCCTTTAAATTTTTCTCCAAAGCCTTTTTCTCATTTTCCAAATCCTTAAGGATTTATGAGATATGCCCTTTTTCTAAATCGAAAAAAGTAGTAAAAAGAAAACACTTATCTGAACATTTTCGAGTGAATTTTCTTTTTGATTTTATTTTTGCTAATCTCAAAGTCGCCTCAGCACACACGCGATGGAGAAAACGTGGAAAGGCAAAGTCGCCTCACAGTAGACTGCTCGATGGAGAAAAAACATGAAAATGGCTGAAAGCATCTCTTAATGTAGCACTCAATTTCCTCTTCAATTCTAACACCTACAAGCTATGAACAGTAGGTATATCCTTCATTTAAATTTCTCTGGTAGCCAGCGCTCTGGTTCTCCCATTTTCTGCAGATATCCGCACTCTGATTTTTGCCGCCCCTTATACTCTAGTTTTTCTCCTCTTTTTCCCGCAAGGAATGCGGCCTTCACCACCTTTTGCAGCTTAAGATTCGGACTTCCCTTTTAAAAAAGCTGCACTCGTTTATATTTTACATAATATCCAGAAATTTCCCCCAAAAAAATATTCCTTTTTATACACGTATGCTGCCACCCGCCAATCGTAAACTCCTTGGACATAGATCTAAGGTCTCCTTCAGTGACCTCATCGCATGAACCTAGCACGTAGTCGCTTGGACTCCTCTGCTGATTACGATTGAGATTGAACGGAGTAATCAAAGCACATACCATGTGTATATCAATATATCCATCCACTCCCACAGAATAGTCTGGTGGTGATTTATCGTGTCCATAAATGGCATAAGCACATACGAAGCATACTCGTCATCATCGTCCACAGGCAGTGTAAAAGCTCGGACTGCGCACCATTGCAACTGCCCATTTATATAGTCAAAATCTGCCCATGCCAGCTCTGGACCAACAAGCTGAGAGAAGCTCTTTTTGATGGCTCGACGAACTTGGATGAGTTCTCGCAACACTGGCTCCCACTGAATTTCTTTTAACTCATCTGGCATCAAACCTTTGCATTTCCATACATGTTAAGAAGGTTGTTCCCTACTACAAGGTCCACCATATGCATAAAACTCCATAATTTACACCACACTCATGTACAGAGGCTTCGAGACCTGGCTCAGCCTCAGCTCATCTTATTAAACCTCATTTACAATATGAACATATGTACTCAGGCATCATATAATGACTCATCATGGCACTTAACCCCATGCATCTGGATTTGCATTTAATGGTTTCATATGCATGGTTTCACACAATAGACGTGCCATGGCACGACAGCGTGAGGTGGTACCTTCAACTTTTTTACCTCTTTGTGTTGTCGAAGAAGAACCAAGGCCAGAGCTTACTCCGCCACTTGATCAAGGAGCTCAGGCTTTGGATTTACCTCCTTGCCCTTAACTAAATCAATCAGGGCAACATCATCGACCTCAACCTCATCATTGGACTCTTGTTCATTGAACATGAGAATCGGAATGTTGATATCCATGACAAAAAGTTTGTGCCAATGTTTCCCTTACCAAGAGCCGCCATTTCTTGACTGGAGAGCACCTTGAAGTGCCCATATTCTTACACGGCTTGTTTTGGTACCTACGCAATCTCTTAGGATAGTTTGCATCAGTTTTGTTGATGTAGGGTAGAAGCTCGCAAGGGACCCAGAGAGTGTTACTATCAAGGATGATCACAGCAAAGGGCTTTATGTATGTTTCCATGTACTCCAAGGTCTCCTTGTAGTCCTGTTCGACGAGGAGGATAGTTTCTTCGAAGTCAATGGTGCGAGAGAAAATGTGAAATAGCTCTTGTTGGCCAGCCCACTCGATCCTCTCTACTAGGAATGTAAGAAAGTTCTCATACACCATGGAATGATCCATTAGGATCGCGATGAGAGTGCAAGCCAAGCTGTAGGAAATGTATGCTAGCAAAGTGAGCGCGAGTGCTAGTGATACAAATGACAAAAATGATGGAGGTTCCCTATCTATAGAAAAAATTAGGGTTTGAAATCGACAATTTCATACTTAACAAAAAGGGCTTACCGCCCAAAATACTTTATTAAACTTAGTCATTTTAATTAAAATACTTAATCCAAGTAATATATTCAATCAAACATATCCAAATAATAATGTTATACAAACTTATCCAAATTGAACTTATTTTGATCATTCAAGATTGATCCAAATAGTCCGTCCCATTCATTACATTATCGACCAAAAGGGAAAAAGTTGGATAACAACGAAAAAATTTACAATGACATTACCCAATTACACTTCTAATTACAATTCCACACCCCCGTCCCTCCAAGAATCACAAACCATGAAAGACTTCTCCATACATCTCCCAATCTACACAAACACATATGAACAAATATCACCAGAGCATGGATGGTTAAGAAAAATCAACTCAAAAATTAATGAGGAAAAAGCTAATACCTTTTGACGTTCTATCTTGAAGCTTGCATCTTGTACTTCCTCAAATCCCATGATTAGTAGGTGTTCTCGAACGTCTGTTAAGCTCCATTCTTTGCTAGCATTCATAAGGTCAATGGTGTCATTGGGTAGTTTGGCCATGGTAGTACTATGGGTGAATCAACACCCTCACATGACTACAATGGTATCCACTCCCCCTTTTTCCTTCATCCATCGCTCGTAAAATAATCAAATGTATAAATTTAAGCATGCATTCAAGTATCAAAGTGTGATACTTGAAATCACAACTCTACAAGAATATACATCTCCCTTATGCACCCCTACCATTATATCCCATGCATTTCCAAATAAACCATTCATTTGCTCATATTGCAATTTCTTGCAAATTAACATTGGAGTGGCTTGTGGTGGCAAGAGCTTACAAAACACGTGCACAAAAAGATGAATAGGAGTATACCAACTAATACCTACTGATAAAGAGAGCTTTGTAAATTTTAAAGAGGATTGGATATCACTAATCATTGTTTGAAGACATCTACACTCCATTTGTCTGGGATTGGCCACTCAATACTGCCTAATGAGGAAAATGGAAGCTTTTCAAGTGTTCCATAGTCTTTAGGCCTAGAGGGAACTATGTAAGAGTGTGTGAAAAAGAATATTCTACTGCCAAGAAGTGTCCTAGGGTTCTTGTTGGGAAATAAAACCTCACCTATGGTGGAATGGAAAGCATTGAATGTCCCTATTATACTCTTCAATGGTTGTTCCTCTATGTAACTTGATGGGAATATCTTTGCATACACAAAACCACCAAAAAAAACCAAGGGTATAACAAAATGATTTGAATAAAACCACATTAGTAACAAAATACTTATAACAATTACAAGGAAACTTTGTTTTTGCCATTTGAGGAGGAAGATGAATGTATGAAGCCATGTAGACATGTTGAACCGCTGCCACCATGCCTTCATTTCGAGTTTTCTTGAAAGCTAGCAATCTTCCCTTCCCAAAACACCAAAAGCTTTAACTCTATGTGGCCCTCTTGAGCTTGGCTTTAAGTAAACCAAATCATTAACCCTGAATCTCTCTCCAACCCACATACCTTGCTCATTCATATAGTTATTAAGAACATACTCAGAGATGGAATCACTAGGTCGCCTATTCAATGTTTCCATGGCTGAGAACTTGCTTACAAGAGGATAAAGTGACTTAAGTGGAATTAGAGTAGGAATAGGGAGGTTAGAAGGCTTCTAGAGGATTAGATAAAATCTTAGAGAGCCATTAAACCTTGCAATAAGATTTACAAGTGGTTAGAGAGAGATTAAAGAGGTTATAGCAAGATTAGAGATATAGAAGCTTGCACGAGGGTTAGAAACTTGTTGTAATATAAAGGAGAGATTAAATAGACACAAGAGGATTGGAGAGAGATTACAAGCTTACAGTAAAGATTAGAAAGATATTAGAAGGCTGTAGGGAAGATTAGAGAGGTTATAGCAAGATTAGTAGAGAGATATGGAAGCTTTCAAGAGGGTTTGAAACTTGTTGCAAGATTAAGGAGAGATTAAAGACACACAAGAGGATTGAAGAGAGATTACAAGCTTACAACAAAGATTAGAAAGAGATTAGAAGGTTACAGGCAATATTAAAGAGGGATTGGAGAGCTCTAGGACTAATGGTTTACAGGTATAATTAGTTTAAGAGCATAGAAAGGGGTTAGGAGCTTGGAGAATCCTTTTTTCACAATAGAATAATATGGAAGCAATTTTTTGGGGATAAAATCACATTTTTGGAGGGAAACAATTTTCAATTTTTAGGATTACTTTTTGGCCGTGCAGATCTGGTGGGGCCAAGGGAGGTGAAGTAACACTAGTGGGGCTACTAGATAAAAAAGATGATGCGATTTGGGTTATTAGGGGGGCAAACCTAAAGTATATCAATAAATACCCCTACTTTAGGTCCTAAAGCTAGTGGATAGAATGTGCACTCCCCCCTCCCATTGGTCCAAGCTCGATTAAAATGTCATTAAAATTGATCCTAAAGGGACCTTTTTGTAGTCCATATTTCCCCTAATGTGAAAATAAATTAAATCATCGAAGCCAAGATGGTGAACTTCATCTTTGTGTTCATGAAGCTGAGTATTTCACCATTCTTGAGCAAGCTCATGCAAGCATTGTGGGTGGCCATTTCTCTGGGAATAAAACTGTGAAAAAAGTGATTTGGTCGGGTCTATGGTGGCCTACACTCGTTTATGATGCATAAGAATATGTTAAAAAAATGTTCAGAGTGTGAACGCTTTAAAGCATCGTGGAGACCTAAGTCATAAAGTTGCAATAGCTGACAGAGAGTCAACGGAGGACGTCTCGTGTAGCAACGTCGACCGAGGTCTTGACCACCAGCCTCGGTTCGATTTAAATGGTGAGCTTTCGGTACGATGGATGAGAGACCAAGGAAGCGGCCTATGAGTGAAGTGCTAGTTAGGTGACCTACGAAAGGAGCCTAGAGGAGGGTGCTGACCATACGGTGCTTGGGCTATGGGTCGCCGAAGATACCCACACGTGCATCGAGGAAGAAAATGGAACAAGGAGTTAGAGTTGTTTTCTGGGTATGGATCTAGTTGATTGTCCTTGCTGGTCCTCAATGGATGAGTCCATGGCTCTTTTATATGGATCTGTTGGTTGATCTTGGTTGATCTTGCTGATCTTCAACGGAGAGTCCATTTGGATTTTTATAAGTGAATATATTTTTGGGTACTATGAGCTAGGAACTATTGAAAAGGCCCCTGAGTGAATAGGTGGTGAGCGTTCTGGCTGCCAATGATGCCATAGGTACACCGATGAAAGAATGATTGGAAATTAAAATTCAACCAGATATTCTAGAAGATTATGATCAGTGATACTATGGTTTCATTAAAAGATTGTTTTAAAGACAACTGAATCTATGAAACAGGCAATTTCATATTGGGTGTGTAAGTGGTGTGACTATCTTGAAGTTTGCTTGAAGCGCCGGCTAGGGGGCGTGGGAGCTCTTTTCCCTAGTACACGGGACAAAACATAACCAAATTCCTAAATGGATCCTATCACTACAGTGGTTGGGCGGTTGGCTAACGCATGGGACTGGATGGGGTTAGGCTGGATTGATGGATCCCTAAAATGAGACTCAATTCTATTATGGTACGATAGATGAAGTAAATCTCGGATAGTCCTTGTTCTATGGAAAAGAATCAATGATTGTGCCTCTCGATGAGGAAAAAAGCGTTGGTCTCTATGATCCAAGTGCAAGTCTTTTCCTTGATTTGACCATGTGACTTACGGGTTCGATCGGATCAGTTTGGTTAGTTAAGGCTCTTGACTACGTTAGAATAAAAATATCCTGGAGAAAGTTTTTTCGGGTTTGGTTTTGCAAGAATCGAGGGATTAGTCTCTTGTTCGGATATCCATGAGCGAGGCCCCGAGTGAGAGGCTCTGCCCTGCACAAGAAGTGATACTTCCACTCCTAGCACCCCCGAATTCGTTGCGTGGAGGGAGCATGGATCTTTCAACAAAAATAGGACATAGCATAGACTTGCATAAGTTAAAAGCATAAAACTTAATAAACAAAATTAAATAAACAAGAGAGCTAGAAAATAGAGCAGAGATTACCATTGACACAAGATTGTGTTGAATCTCCCCTAGATGAGTATGGCCCCTTGTACCACTCACCCAAAAAGATAACTTTTAAAACAAAGTATAATAGCTTTTGAGTTTTTGAGTATAAAAGCTCTTACAAAAATATAGCAAGCTACAAATATAAAGTCTTGGGCCTGCCAAAAGTATAAAATACTAACTAGTTTGTACAAAGGTTTAAGGCCTTAGCCTTATAAAAATATTAATGACAAAATATGAAACCATAATAAGTCTTCACATGTCTTCCAAAATATCTCATGGTGGTCCAACACATGTTCCACTCATTGATTAGCACATAATACGCCACTCAATCATCGCCTATATCCAAAATAATATCAGTCAGCACACATAGCCAATTAAATACATTAATCATGAATATATCATACTAGTGCACACAGCTGATTAAACACATTAATCATGGTAAATGATATAAATAAAAGACACATCTAAAATAAAATATCCCAAAATAAAATAATGGGTATCTCCATAGAGGTTATGACTAACATTCCCTCTTTCTCACGTTACGATTGACCTCAATTGCGTGAATGGTACAAGTGGATAAGATTTTGGTGAGAATAAAAAGCTTTTATGGCATCCATTTGACATCTTGTATAGGATGATTCTTGAAAGGCATAAGATACTTAACATAACTGTTACTTGCATGTGTAGTGGAGGTCTTGTGCTTCCTCATACGCTTTTCTAGTGTTTCCTTTCCGATGTCTTGTCTGGTTCACAGTATATATTTGCGATGTGTTTTGTCCCTTGATTTGTAGCCCGTTTATCCATTCCTTGATTAGCTGGGCCTAGTTGTCATTTTTGGCCTTGTTTTGGAATCCAAATCCTTGCTTGACTAGATTAAGCCTTCTTTGCTTGATTTAGGGTCGGTTTTGGGATACGCTTTTACATGAAGATTTGTTGAGGTTTCTTCTATATGCAGCTGGCATGGTCAACCTAATAGGTTTACTAGCACTTGACGGAGTTGGGAAGGGATTGTGGTGGTGGAGGATTGATGGGAGGGTAAGGGAAGGGAATCCGCCATGGGAAGGAGAAACTATAAGAGCATCCATACCAAAGACAAGATTGAACGGTGTGGTTTCGATGGAGGTTTTATAGGTTGCTTGGTAGAACATAATGCAACTTTTGTTCCCAATCTGCCCTAGATCCTTCAACTATTTTTGTTAAGGCCACACATAATGTTTTGTTGGTGCTGTTGTGCACAACCATGAACTCCTTTATGAAAAAGTCGATCACTTCATTAACGAGATGAGTGCCTTCATCACTCACAAGCTCAATTGGATAGCCATAATGGGTAAATATATTCTCATAAAGAAATTTGGCAGTTGTGCTCGTGTCATTTTTGGTCATGGATTTGGCTTCAACCCATTTAGTTAGATAATCAGTGGGCCACTAGGATGTATTCCGCATGGGTATAGCGAGCATGAGGCTTAATAGGGTTGAAAAAGTCAATGTCCCATTTGGCAAACACTCGGGTTGCCATCATTGGTCAACCCATTTAGTTAGATAATCAGTGGGCCACTAGGATGTATTCCGCATGGGTATAGCAAGCATGAGGCTTAATAGGGCTGAAAAAGTCAATGTCCCATTTGGCGAACACTCGGGTTGCCATCATTGGTCATAAAAGCATTCGATCTTGATTTTCTAACGGACTCTCATCTTTCCACATTGTTCCACATCATTTCTCGTTATTCCTCATTCTTCTACATCAATTCACATTGCTTAATCCACATCCAATCATATGTATTCCCATCGTCCATCCATTCTCATCTACTCACATCATATTACATCTCATCTACTCACATCATATTACATCTCATCACATCTATCCTCATCACATCTCATCCATTCACATCTACCCATATCCATATCACATCACATCACATCCATTCACATTGCATCTCATCCATTCACATCTATCCCGATTCACATCACATCACATCCATTTCACATCACATCTCATCCATTCACATCTATCTCGATTCACATCACATCACATCTCATTCATTCACATCTATCCCGATTCACATCACATCCATTTTACATCACATCACATCTCATCCATTCACATCTATCCCGATTCACATCACATCCATTTCACATCACATCTCATCCATTCACATCTATCTCGATTCACATCACATCACATCTCATTCATTCACATCTATCCCAATTCACATCACATCCATTTCACATCACATCACATCCATTCACACCACATCTCATCCATTCACATCTATCCCGATTCACATCACATCACAGCACATCCATTTCACATCACATCTCATCCATTCACATCTATCTTGATTCACATCACATCCATTTCACATCACATATCACATCCATTCACATCACATCTCATCCATTCACATCTATCTCGATTCACATCACATCTCATTCATTCACATCTATCCCGATTCACATCACATCCATTTCACATCACATCACATCCATTCACATCACATCTCATCCATTCACATCTATCTCGATTCACATCACATCACATCTCATTCATTCACATCTATCCCGATCACATTACATCACATCACATCCATTTCACATCACATCACATCTCATCCATTCACATCTATCTCGATTCACATCACATCACATCTCATTCATTCACATCTATCCTGATTCACATTACATCACATCACATCACATCCATTCACATCACATCTCATCCATTCACATTTATCTCGATTCACATCTCATTCATTCACATCTATCCTGATTCACATCACATCTCATCCATTCACCTCTTATCACATCGTATTCTTATCTTATTCGCATCGTATTCACATTTAGTAACATTTTCTACTTTCGATACTACTGATGGGACTTTTTCTAAATCTCTGCCAATTGCTTGGCCTAGTTAAAGGTACTTTTTTCTCGATGGATATTTTCATATTCTTTCTCAAATGAAATATTTTCAATATTCTTCTTTTGAGTAAAATATTCATGGGATTTACAAAAATCAATTCTACCCATATTTCCCAATAAAATTAATAATGCTCAAAATTTCACTTTTGATAAATACTCATAATTTGAATTATGCTAGAAATTCCTCTTTTTTCATTTAATTTCTTGGATCTCAAATATCATGGGAATTCCTCTTTTTGCATTTAATTGATTGAATTCCAAATGTCATGGGAATTCCTCTTTTATCATAAAATAAATTTATCTAAAATTCCTCTTTTCTTTAATAAAAATATCCATTATTTCAAATATGTAACAAATTCCACTTTTACCATTTAAATGATTGAATTCCAAATGTCATGGGAATTCCTCTTTTATCATTTAAATTTTCTCATACATAAAATAAATTTATCTAAAATTTCTCTTTACATAAAAATATTCATTATTTTAATATATCAAAATTTCTCTTTTTCCATTTAATTACAATGATCTCCATTATCATGAAAATTCCTCTTTTTGCATAAAAATAAAATTACCAAAAATTCCTCTTTTCTTTAATTAATTAATGCATAAATACTAAAAATTAGTTTCCCATCAATTTGATGAAAATCATTCCTTTAGCATAGGATGTCCAATCCCAAAATATGGTAGGAAGTCCTCTTTTCACATTATGCATAAAAATGAGCTATGTATTGATTTCTAAAAAATTTACCATAGCTTCATTTGCTATTACTGATAATTTTTAATATTTCTAGAAAGAATAAGACTTTGTAATACAATTATGATAGAAGAACTATCTTTGAACTTAAATCTAATTTATGGAATTAAATCACAAATTTACCATAATTTTATTAACATAAAAGCATAAAAAGCCATTTTCTTAACCTCTAGCTTAACAAGCTTAGGGATTGATTTTGAATTAAGAATTTATCAATGAGAAGCATTCATTTACTTAAGAATTAGTCATAGGAATGACTATTCTTTTGGGGAGAGAGAGATATACATAAAAGCATCCTAATTAAGCATAAAGATTAACTTTTTTGTGATTAATCATTAGAATGCTTATAGAAAGCTTGATTTGCATTGAAAACAATTAATTTGAAACTTCTCAAGCTTGAGAGGGTTTGAGAAGTGAAATCTTTTGAGAATATTAATGAAAACCATGAAATTACTTCTTACCTCTAGATTTAGCTTGCTTCTTTATCTTAGAAGGAAGCCCCCAACCAATCAATTGGTTTAGTATGTTGAGAAGAAAGCTCCAAGAGTTGTTGAAGAGAAAGAGAAGCTCCAAGTTTCCCAAAAGTAGAGGATTTTTAAGGGATAATAGAAAATATCAATATTTTAATGTAATGCTAGCATGGTTTAGTTCACAGATTTTTTTACAAAAGACTAAGAATCTATTTATAGGTGAGGGAGTCCACTAACCAAGTCCAACTGGGTTCTAGAATTTTCCAGGTTCAGTTTGACTCAATTTAGATAAGATTTGGACTAGTTTGGCTCCCTTTTTTATTTGGTTTGATCCAGGAGAGAGGAGAGATAAAAATATCACAATTTTTTTGACTTAAAAACTCATCCACATGTGTGAATTAGGCGCCTACCTCAAGAGTCCCCCTCTCCTTACCAAGGTGTCAAAAATGCATCATTATTCCAAAATATCTCTTTTTTTTGTAATATCTCATAGTTTTTAACTAATAAACCTTGTACTCAGTCAACTCTTCATCTTATGCGAGCATTTACTCAATTTTGGGTATTTTCTTTTATTCTTTGGATTTATCTCATCCCAACACTTGGATTAATCCAATTGGCCCATTGGAACCTTAATTGGACCATAATCCAAAAATTTCTAAAAATGTAGACCCTTAGGCTAAGGTCCTTTATACACATTTTCAATTAATTCCAAATGCACATTGGAAAGTTATTTTTGAATTTTTGTTTCAGGGGAATCCATTTTAGACACTAGGAGGATTTTTATATCCAAAGATATCTTTCAAAGAAGTGCTTTTTTGTCTTTAAGTAATTTTGTTATCATTGAAAGATTTTGATACAAAAAGAGTTTTTTCATTTAGAAAGAAATCATGAGACATGATCGTCAAGCTCAAAACATTATAGTTGACATGGAAGCATTAGATAATGATGTTAAAGAACCACTCTATAGGTCATAAAACCAAGTCCATTCTGAGGAGAAGGAAATAACCTTGGAGAAGTAGTTTTGAATTGGACTAATTCCATGGACGAGTACTCCGATATAGCAAGGTACAATGATCACATATGCCCTTTCTCCGCTTTTTAAGATAACTGGAGTTGCCTGAACAAGTTGGAGAAATCATATTGAATTAAACCAGCTGAATCAAGATTAGCACAAGTGGGAGAAATCATATTGAATTAAACCAACTGAATCAAGATTAGCACAAGTGGGAAGATATGAAGAAGGATTATTTTTAATAGAGATTTTTTCCCCCAAGGTTTCAAGAAGAAAAGATTAACAAATTCTTGGAGTTGTCTCACATAGGGAAGTCTATTACTATCACTCATATATAAATCTTTTTCTCTATGTTCAAGTAATGGATGATGAAATTCTTCTTCATCAACTCATTCAAAGGTTGGATCCTCCTCTAAATAAATTGGTGAAGTATACAAAACCCTCATTTATGGGTAGAAGTGCTAAAGATGGCTGAGGACTTTGCCCAAGCTTTTCCAAAGGAAATAGCTCAATAGAAATCCTTCCCACCTCCTCTCCCAAAAGAGAACTTTAACCCTAGAAAATGATTCTAGTTTACCCAAGCCAAAGCAAAGTCAAGGACAAGATTAGAGTCAAGGATAAGATTCTTATTCCTGGACCAATTTTCCATCAACTTAGGAAAGATTTCAAATGCTAGCATTCATGTCACATGATGAGTGATTGCTTGAATTCTCTTGTTGTTGTTGCTTTTCCAACTCAAGGTACCCTAGGATCTAGATACCAAAGACCAGCAGCTTCAGTGCATACTAATCAAGGACCTCTTGCTCAGAACTAGAAAAATTAGAGAAGATAATGGAAAGACGGTCGTCTCCCTACGTATGCAATATGGGCAAGTAGACTACGCTCCTAGCTCACCAATGGAATGATAAACACTCCTTTCATCGCTAGGGGATTCAACCCGGTTAGGTGCATGGAAGCTTATCCCTTTCGGGAGAGAATGCTATGAACACCACTACCTTGACATAGACTTTACACACACAAGCTCAATCTTGCCATAGCTCATTCACTCATCATCCCACTCATTCATGCATCCAATACAAGAAGAAGGCTAAGCTAATGCACACACAAGCTCACTCATAAGCACACAAGCTCAAAGCACACCTCATTCTCAAGCACTTACTTCCCTAGCATGCACACAAACCTTGAAGCTTAATGGAACTTGAAATAAACATGCATTCTCATTCACTACTCAAGCAATGCCTTGCCCATGGATAAGCTACAAGCTATGAAGAAGCTTAAGCTTGAATCCACTACCACACAAAGCCTAATAGAGAATCCACAAGCATCAACAAAGAAGCATGCACACTAGAGAATAGAGATGAGAAGAGAGAAAACATCATCTCATTGCATTGAATTAGAAGAGCATTGCTCATACAATAGTGTAGATGGGGAGAGACAAGAGCTTGCACCTCTATGAACAAGAGGGAGAGCTAGTTTCAAGAGAGCTCAAGCATGAGTTTAGCCCAAAGTGTTTTAAAGCTCTCAAATGAGTCACTATTTATACTAAAACTCCTAAAACTCCCAAAACTTCCCATGTGGGATTATTCTCAAGCCCACTCCCACATTCACCTACAACTTGGAACTCTTGTCACCTACAACTTGGAACTCTCTACAAGAGCCCTAAATAAGAATGTCAAGTCTCTTGTTTTCCTGCTTCCATCTTTGTGTTGCATCCTTGCATTGATCACCACTCGTCATGCAACATTCCCCCCTTCCTATTTTGCGCACGTCCTCGAGCGCGTAGATGCCAAGGAAGAGTAGAATCTCCAGTGTGTACCTGCAAGCAAAATGATAGGTGGTTTGTGTGTTCTTTTTTTTTCATTTTTCATTTTTCATTTTTTCTTTTTTTTTGAAAGCAAAAGTACCGACAGACAATAACAAAACAAGCAATTTTACTGAATAAGACATGGCAATAAACGTCCAATTAGCTAGAGGAAGGAAACATTGAAGCAGTGTAGAGATTGAATAGGTTAGTTCAAGCCTTGATAATTACTACCTGCAGAGCTAACTAAAGTAAAGAATGTTTTATGCCAAATGTATTGTTCTTTTCCTAGAAGGCAAAAGACAACAGTTAATCGAGGGACTATCAAGTAGTATACTGAGCCTATGCTAAGTCAAAGATGTCGGTTCGACACTAATAAATCTAACATAATTATGTAGTGGCAGACTCTTGATATTGCTTAGTGTTTTGGTTTAATATTTTAAGCACAACGGCGACCATCCTGGATTAGACAAGCATTTCTCTTGGTGCCTTTCTGTCCTCTTTTTTTTTTTTTGGGGACAGGGCTCTCTTCAAGAGTATGTTTGCGCGCCCGCGGTATGGCTATTCCTTGCTACACAAGGCATTGGTCTGGGAAAGGTATAGACCTCCCTCGCCTACCATGAATAACAAGGCAATAGGCCACAAACATGTACACTTTTCTTTTATTTTTGTCATGCCAATTTTTGTTATGGAATGTTTATTAGATTGTCCCTAAGCAATGTCCTACTAAGGGCAAGATATCCACTGACGATCCTATGATTAATTTAGTCTCTTTGTCCTAGGTCTGGAACTCTACCTTTAGCACAAAACACTAATTATTTTGTATTGCTAAACGGGTAAAAACAATTACGGTCAAACTTACACTATCAAGTCTAAAGCTACTAAAATGCTATCCCTACTCTAGACCAAAGGAGATGCATATTGCCATGCTTAGTAAAGTGAAATTTATAAACAATCAAGCAACAAGAAAAATACAAAAAACATTAGAGATTGGCATGAGTTCACCTGTTTCTGTTAAAGCGCTGGTTGGTGAAGAATTGTTTGCACTTGATTGTATGACTGTCAGTTGCGATATTGAAGCGGAAGATGTAGTTTGGTGCTTGTATCTGTTTTATTCCGACAAAACAAACTAAAGAGAAAGAAAAATAAAAAGACAAAAAATAAGAAACATTGGTGCTAAACACCGGATTTGGCCGAGGGGAAAAACCCAATGGGAAAAAGTGCCCTGGCTTCTAGTTCTTATTAAGAGAGTACAAGTGCTAGTCTTGCACTGGGGGTGGATGTATGTCTGCATTCTCAGGTGGGTGGACATCAATAGCTTCAAGATGTAAAGATAACCCAGAACGTAATCCTACCCATGGAGGAGTAGATGGCAAGGGGAGAAGTGCATCTTCACTAACATATGGTATGGGCACAGTAGGAAGGCTAAAGAGGCACCTATGGTTTTGAAACCGTTCTAAAGACTCACTCACACTGAGCCAAAACTGACATATAGATTCATGGGGAAGAAGAACCTGCAAAATGGGAGGGGTTAACAAACGAAGGGTGTCTTCACGCCATGTTTGAGCTCTTTCCTCTTCCGGGAGTCTTTGTTGGTTGGGTCCACGTTGCGGCATCATAATTGCCCAGAGATTATGTTGTTGAGGTGTAACCCCCATGATCTACTGCATCATACCAATGCCATAGCGACGGAAATATGTGCGACACTGCCAACATATATGGGAAGCATTCCCCAATACCATATGAGCACAGTCACGGTAGTGTGGAAACGGATGATGTTGCTGGTAGTATAACTCCACAAATTGTCTTCCACAGCAATCCTCACCCACTGGGGCATAAAAATATCGGGAGTGCGTCTGAAAAGGTGCAATGCTGTAGCCCCCTTGATGGTCAGGGTGAGTGCTATCTAGGTCCAAAGATGGACTGCATGTGTCCAGCCAAGTCTCCATTTGGTTATTCTACACAACACATAAGGAAGTGTTTAATTTTTTTTTTAAATTTAATGCAAGTTGAACGAAGAATGCTAGTATGTACAGGCATGACGGAAATAGAGCTAATAGATTCTATAGATGAATTGCCAAAAAGTAGCTTTTGTAGCATGATAGCTCTTTCAAGAATGAGTTTGCTTTTGGATGTAACATTATGCACATTGTTTGTGGGGTGTTGACATATGGCACAGGTTCCTTTTTGTTGGACTCTTTTTGGTACCCCTTTCAGAGTACGTGCAAGAGATTGAAGTTTAGTCGGAGGTGAGATTTTAGCGATAGGCATAGGAAATGCATTGGGACAAATAGGAGGAGGTGTGAATGGAGATGTTTGAACACTTCTGAGCTTTGGCAACCATATGGCAGCTGTGTTCTTGCAATCCCATTGGGCTTTCAAAATTTTCTTGGGTCTTTAGAGTGCCCAACTCTAACACCTATGCCTGTAGACTTATGGCTGGTAATGTAATTTGATTAGGAAAAGAGTAGAATACTGACGACATTCCAAATAGTTGGAGTTGTAGGAAGAACGCTCTTTCCTTGATAGTCAGGGAGTCTACTTGTGTAGGAGCCTGATTGAAAGTTGTCGGCTTTGTAAGACAAACTTTGACATTGCTTGTGTTTTGAGGAATAGACTCTGAACTTGATTCGGTTGCAATATCCTCCTTCTGATGTGTTGCCTCTGAGATAGAAGTGAGTAAAGGTACCCACTTGCCTTTTTCTTCCCATGTCAGTTTGGAGTATCCCTTCCTGTTTGAGACCTTCTGATGATGTCCGATTGACGCGTCAGCTTGTGTTTCCACCTGGACTCTTTCAGGCTTGGTAAGGCGTGGTTTCCACCAGTATTGATTTGGTTTCTGTAAGTGAGGTGGCATTGACTGCTTTTGTTCTTGATTAGATTCAGGAACATAATTATGTTTTACTGCAGTAGTCCCTGCATCCTTCTTTGGTAGCCACAAGGTAGTAGCACCCTCGTAGTAGCTTTTTGCTTGTAGAACCTTCTTTGGGATCCACCGTTGTTAAGTGGTCTTGTTGGAGGTGGAACTGTTAGTTTTGGTGAACCTCCTCTTTAGCTTTGTATTCCTTGGATGTTCCTTGGCAGCATCATTGGGTCTTGGCTTGCGAGCTGCTTTAGGTAACCAGATTTGAATTCTAAGTGCTTCCCCCCTTCCGTAGTGTAAGATTCCTCCCCTAACCCCTTTTTGATTTCTAGTATATTCTCCTGTAATCCATTCCTTTTCTAAAATATAAGAGATCTTGTTTATGACTGTTTTAACCTAGAGAGAGAAAATATTCTAGAGAGAGAATATTCAGATTTTGAATACTTTTGGATAGAAAAATATCTCTTATAATTCAGATGAGTTTCCCTGAAGCAGAAATTTAAAAAGAATTTTCCAATGTGCAATTGGAATTAATTGGAAATAGGTATAAAGAACCTTAGCCTAAGGGTCTAGATTTTCAGAAATCTTTAGACTATGGTCCAATTAAGGTTTCTATGGGCCAATAGCATCAATCCATGTGTAGGTAGGAGATAAATCCAAATTGTAAAAAGAAAATACCCAAAAATGAGTAAATGCTCACATGAGGTGAAGAGTTGAAAATGTACAAGGTTTATTAGTAAAAAACTATGAGCAATATTAAAATGATTCCATTATGACACATATGTAAGGAAGGGGAGTTCTTTAAAGGAGGTGCATATTTCACATAAGATGAAGAGTTGAAAATGTACAAGGTTTATTAGTAAATAAACACATATGTAAGGAAGGGGAGTTCTTTAAAGGAGGTGCATATTTCACATAAGATGAAGAGTTGAAAATGTACAAGGCTTATTAGTAAAAAAAACTATGACACATATGTAAGGAAGAGGAGTTCTTTAAAGGAGGTGCATATTTCACATAAGATGAAGAGTTGAAAATGTACAAGGTTTATTAGTAAAAAACTATGAGCAATACAATTTTGACACATATGTAAGGAAGGGGAATTCTTTAAAGGAGGTGCATATTTCACATGCTTGAATGAGTTTTAAACTCATAAAAATTAAGATATTTCATCTCTCCTCTCTCCTCATTCAAGTCTAGTTCCAAAAAGTTAGCTTAATTGACCTAAAAATGGTCAAAAAGTGACCAAACTGACTTGGAAAATTCTACAATCAGTTTGTTTGGTTAGGAGCTCAAATTTTCCTATAAATAGAAGCTTCCCCTTGTTAAAAGAAAAACATAGTCTCTTATGCTTTGTTACTCTACTCCACCTAAGCCAAAATATATAGTCTCTTATGCTTTGTTACTCTACTCCACCTAAGCCAAAACATATAGTGTCTTATGCTTTGTTACTCTACTCCACCTAAGCCAAAATATATAGTGTCTTATGCTTGTTACTCTACTCCACCTAAGCCAAAAACTGTGAATTCTTTAATAATTCACTAGTTTTTGATACTTCTCTCCTTCTTCAATCCCCATTGGTGGCTCCATCAACATACTAAACCAATTGATTGGTTGGGGGCCTCTACCGTGAATAAAGAATCAAGCAAATCATAAGGTAAGTATATTGAATTTTGATCTTTTCTATAATTTCTCAATGATTCTCTCTTCTCAACCCCTCTCAAGCTTGAGAAGTTTAATTGGTATGGTTTTTTAAATGCTATTGAAGTTAATTGGTGAATAGTAGTGAAGAGTTACATAATTTAATAAATGCTATAGAAGTTAATTTTCATTTATATTTAAATTCTAATGGTTTTTATAATTTCTCTCTCTCACTCAAGAAATGGTCATACTCATGACCCATTCTCAATCCAAATGAAGCTTTTCATGAAGCTTTTCCTTAATCCAAGATTAAGCTAGGCTTGAGACCAAATTAATGGCTTTTGCTATGCTTTTAGTTTATGCACATTGATGATTCAATCCATTATGGATTGATGACCCAATTAGAGACCATTCTAATTATTTCCTTAATGATAAGCTTTATCCCTTAGAAAAAAATTGAGATTTATCAGTCATAATAGCGGAACTATGGCAAAATTTTTATAGAAATTACGCATAAAATAAATTCATTCAAAGCATAAAAAGAGGACTCCCGACCATATCCTAGGAACTATCATCCTAGATTAATTAAAAGAATATTATTATGCATGGAGATATGGATGTTTGCATGTAGATGTAGAGGTATGGATGTGAGTGTGAAAGTGGAGGTGGATGTATGCATGTAGATGTAGATGTATAGATGTAGATGTGGATGTGGAGGTGGGTGGATGCATGTAGATGTAGATGTATAGGTGTAGGTGAGAATGGAGATGTGGATGTATACATGTAGATGTAGATGTATAGATGTAGATGTGAATAGAGATGTGGATGTATACATGTAGATGTAGATGATAGATGTAGATGTGGATGTGGAGGTGGGTGGATGCATGAAGATGTAGATGTATAGATGTAGATGAGAATAGAGATGTGGATGTATATATGTAGATGTAGATGTATAGATGTAGATGTGAATAGAGATGTGGATGTATACATGTAGATGTAGATGTATAGATGTAGATGGGAATGGAGATGTGGATGTATACATGTAGATGTAGATGTATAGTTGTAGATATGAATGGAGATGTGGATGTATGCATGTAGATGTAGGTGTATAGACGTAGATGTGGATGTAGAGGTGGATGTATGCATGTAGATGTAGATGTATAGATGTGGATGTGAATGTGGAGTGGATGTATGCATGTAGATGTAGATGTATGGAGGTGAATGTGAATATGGATGTGGATGTATGCATAGGGATGTAGATGTATGCATGTAGATGTGAATGTACGCATATAGTTGTGGATGTATGGATGTGAATATACGATTGTGATGTGAGGGAATCTGAAGTGATGAGATGGAAATGATGTGATGGGATGAGTATACATATAAATGGAATATGGAATAAGTAATGTAGATTGATGAGGGATAATGTGGAAAAATGAAAGTTAAAATAAAAATTGTGTTGTAAACTGTTTGTAAATACTGTTTGTAAATGCTGTTTGTAAATGATTGTTTTATGTCAAGAATGCTGGGGGGAGCATTTTGACCGTCTTGTGATTAAAGTCGTGATGGTAAAGTTGCAACTGCTGACGGGGAGTCAATGAAGGACGTCTCGCGTAGCAAGGTCGGCCGAGGTCTTGACCAGCCTCGGTGCGATTAAAATGGTGAGCTTCCGGTACGGTGGATGAGGGGCCAAGGAAGCGGCCTATGCGTGAAGCGCTAGGTTACCTGCGAAGGATCCTAGAGGGTGCTGACCATACGGTGCTCGGGCTCTGGGTTGCCTAGGATACCCACGCGTGCGTCGAGGAAGATATTGGAACAGAGTTGGAGTTGTTTTCTGAAATCGAGCATGGATCTGGTTGATTGACCTTGCTGGTCTTCAATGGATGAGTCCATGGCTCCTTATATGGATCTGTTGGTTGATCTTGCTGATCTTCAACGAGAGTCCATCTTGTTAAGTGATTATATTGCCAAGTATTATGGGCTAGGAACTATCGAAACGGCTCCTGAGCGTTCTAGTTGCCAATGATGCCATAGATACTCTGATGAAGGAATGATGGGAAATTAAGAATCAATTGGATAAATTGGAAGATGGTGATCAATGATACTATGGTTTTATTAAAGGATTGTTTTAAACTGGTTGAATCTGGTTGAAAAAGGCAATTTCATATTGGGTGTGTGAGTGGTGTGACTAGTTTTATTTTGCATGAACATTCGGCTAGGGGGCCTTGGAACTCTTTTCCTTGGTACCCGGGACAAAACCTAACCAAATTTTTAATTGGATCCCATCACTACAGTGGTTGGGCGGTTGGCTAACCCATGGGATTGGATGGGGTTAGGCTGGACTGATGGATCCGTAAATCGAGACTCAAACTTTTGTTTTTACGATAGAAAAAAAAAAAATCCCAGACAGAAACTGTTCTATGGATAGGAATCAACGGCTGTGCCTCTTGAATGGGGAAAAAAGCGTTGATCCTAATGATCCAAGTGCAAGTTTCTTCCTTGAACTGACTAAGTATCTTATAGATGTAATCGGATCATCTCGATCAGAAATGATCTTGACTACGTTAGAGTAAAAAGTTATCCTGGTGGAATCGCCCGTGCTTTCCGGTAGAGGAAGTTTTTTCGGGTTCGGTTTTGGAACAACCGACGGATTAGTCTCTTATCCGGATATCCGTGGGCGAGGCCCGAGTGTGGGACCCCTGTCCCGCGCGAGAAGCGCTACTTCCGCTGCCAGTACCCCGAATCCGTTGCTCGGTGGGAACAGGGATCTTACAGTTGGTATCAGAGCATTTGGTTAATAAAGATCAACTGAGAAGACAAATATGTCAAAAAATTATCAAGAAACACCAAAAGGTTATAATTGTGTGATATAATTCATACAATTTGATATTCAAACTGAAATTCATAATTTGGTAATCGGATCTTCAGATGGAAATACCGCAATTATATAGAATCCCTGACTTGCTTGAGGCCTAGACATGATAGTATTTACATTATAATTCCAAGAGCCGTGACTACGCGTATATACCGAGAGTATACTGCAGCTCTTTACTGACAGTATATACTAGTAAATCTAAGACTTGAAATTATAAGCATTAATGCTATCTAAATGATGATTTCGAATGTGATTGATATGATTTTTTAATTCTGTTTGAGAATTGATGAATTGATTTGGATTCTGATTGAAAATGCTGATTGAAAATGCTGTTTGAAAAAAAAAATGTTGATTTTTAAAAATTAGTTGAAATATAATGAAACCACAATGAGGGGGAATGGGACGAGTCCCTATGATGATATTCATAACTAGAATGATGATAACAAATTCAGCAAATCACTATGAGATTAGTGGGTTGTGCTGTCAGATTGCTACTATTAATACTTGACCAGTAGATCAAGTTAAGGGATGTCAAATTGAGAACTTACTTGACTGAAATTTCCGTGGAGGAATGTTCCGAAGGAAACTTTTTGGTCTAATGGACCATTATCATGTTAAAGATATGAATGATATAATCTGAATGAATTGTTATTTAATGATGAGTTCTATATAAGGGATATTTATCCCAGTGTTCTGTTGGGTTGACCAGAATATAAGGAACCCCAGAATAAAATTGGATCTTAAGAAAAAGAGTTGTCCTCTACCTTGCGAGATGAGGACATCTCGCACTTTTTAAGTGGGGTAGAATGTAAGATTCCTCCCCGGCCTTCGAGGTATATAGGAGTAAGAATCTCCCTTTCGGATCTTATAATTATTCCCTCTCTAAAATAAAAGAAAGTTTATGTTTAAAAAAGGAATACCCTTTTCCTAAAATACTTCTCAGGAGTCACGCCTATTTTAAGGATTTAGAACAATGAGTTTAGAAGTGAGAATCGGTGTTTTGGATACCAAGGTTTTGGTTTTCATTCGAGTATGGCCCAAAAGAAGTTCTTTATCTCTTGGGGAGTATAAGAAGTTATCCCCCAGATATTATGATCCTTATATCTGAATTCAAAGAAAGTAGGTGACTTAGCCTACAAGTTTCTTTTATCTCCTCATCTCAAAATTCTTAATGCCTTCTATAGAAAAATGTGTCAAACACAAATCATGGAAAGACGGTAAAACTTCAGTGGCAAGTTACCGTTGGCTTCTAGGTTACGCTAGCTCCTTCCTTTATATAAGTCGTAACTTTTACTTGTCGCTCACAGTAATCTTATTCCCATCAATCTCCTTTCTTTCTTAATCTCCTTCATGGCTTGGCAACAGGAATTAGTTTTATCCTTGATGATTTCTCACCTTCAAGACGCAAGAGAGTCTGTGAAGAAAGACTTTATAGAACAGTATGAGCGCTCACTTTTTCCTCACCTAGGAACTTCTGTAGCGCAGACCAAATGGCGGACCTATCAAAACATAACTAGGGTAACACCCTGGGGTCAGCAACACTTTCGTAACAATGTCCGCTTGGCCATGGTTATTGAAGCTTTGGGTTTGGGTCCCCGATACTACTGTGTCATGAGATCAAGGCATCTTGGGTTTTCTGAGCGGGTCTTCTTACTGGCATGTTTTCTTCCTCATGAGAAGATATGCCTTTACCCCGTTTTTGGCTTGCCTCTCAGAGGTCCTTTTGTTAGATCACCTCATACCACTGAGATAGGTGCGGCGATAACCAGCAGAATCATTCCCATAGATGAGTTACCCTATACTTGTGCAGCTTGTGAGGACTGCTTTTGTGACCATATGATGGACGGGCTTATGGAAGTGTAAAGAGTTCTTCTATCTTTACTGTATAAGTCCCGTGAATGAATAAAGTTTAAATCTTGTTCTTATTTTGAATCTTGCTCTCTTTAAGACTTTTCTTGGTGGTTAATCGTGATTAAAATTTTTCTCTAAGTCTCATATTCGTGCATCTTGCGAAATTATTCCAAGTTGCGAGATGAGGACATCTCGCGTTTTTTAAGTGGGGTAGAATGTAAGATTCCTCCCCTAACCCCTTTTTGATTTCTAGTATATTCTCCTGTAATCCATTCCTTTTCTAAAATATAAGAGATCTTGTTTATGACTGTTTTAACCTAGAGAGAGAAAATATTCTAGAGAGAGAATATTCAGATTTTGAATACTTTTGGATAGAAAAATATCTCTTATAATTCAGATGAGTTTCCCTGAAGCAGAAATTTAAAAAGAATTTTCCAATGTGCAATTGGAATTAATTGGAAATAGGTATAAAGAACCTTAGCCTAAGGGTCTAGATTTTCAGAAATCTTTAGACTATGGTCCAATTAAGGTTTCTATGGGCCAATAGCATCAATCCATGTGTAGGTAGGAGATAAATCCAAATTGTAAAAAGAAAATACCCAAAAATGAGTAAATGCTCACATGAGGTGAAGAGTTGAAAATGTACAAGGTTTATTAGTAAAAAACTATGAGCAATATTAAAATGATTCCATTATGACACATATGTAAGGAAGGGGAGTTCTTTAAAGGAGGTGCATATTTCACATAAGATGAAGAGTTGAAAATGTACAAGGTTTATTAGTAAATAAACACATATGTAAGGAAGGGGAGTTCTTTAAAGGAGGTGCATATTTCACATAAGATGAAGAGTTGAAAATGTACAAGGCTTATTAGTAAAAAAAACTATGACACATATGTAAGGAAGAGGAGTTCTTTAAAGGAGGTGCATATTTCACATAAGATGAAGAGTTGAAAATGTACAAGGTTTATTAGTAAAAAACTATGAGCAATACAATTTTGACACATATGTAAGGAAGGGGAATTCTTTAAAGGAGGTGCATATTTCACATGCTTGAATGAGTTTTAAACTCATAAAAATTAAGATATTTCATCTCTCCTCTCTCCTCATTCAAGTCTAGTTCCAAAAAGTTAGCTTAATTGACCTAAAAATGGTCAAAAAGTGACCAAACTGACTTGGAAAATTCTACAATCAGTTTGTTTGGTTAGGAGCTCAAATTTTCCTATAAATAGAAGCTTCCCCTTGTTAAAAGAAAAACATAGTCTCTTATGCTTTGTTACTCTACTCCACCTAAGCCAAAATATATAGTCTCTTATGCTTTGTTACTCTACTCCACCTAAGCCAAAACATATAGTGTCTTATGCTTTGTTACTCTACTCCACCTAAGCCAAAATATATAGTGTCTTATGCTTGTTACTCTACTCCACCTAAGCCAAAAACTGTGAATTCTTTAATAATTCACTAGTTTTTGATACTTCTCTCCTTCTTCAATCCCCATTGGTGGCTCCATCAACATACTAAACCAATTGATTGGTTGGGGGCCTCTACCGTGAATAAAGAATCAAGCAAATCATAAGGTAAGTATATTGAATTTTGATCTTTTCTATAATTTCTCAATGATTCTCTCTTCTCAACCCCTCTCAAGCTTGAGAAGTTTAATTGGTATGGTTTTTTAAATGCTATTGAAGTTAATTGGTGAATAGTAGTGAAGAGTTACATAATTTAATAAATGCTATAGAAGTTAATTTTCATTTATATTTAAATTCTAATGGTTTTTATAATTTCTCTCTCTCACTCAAGAAATGGTCATACTCATGACCCATTCTCAATCCAAATGAAGCTTTTCATGAAGCTTTTCCTTAATCCAAGATTAAGCTAGGCTTGAGACCAAATTAATGGCTTTTGCTATGCTTTTAGTTTATGCACATTGATGATTCAATCCATTATGGATTGATGACCCAATTAGAGACCATTCTAATTATTTCCTTAATGATAAGCTTTATCCCTTAGAAAAAAATTGAGATTTATCAGTCATAATAGCGGAACTATGGCAAAATTTTTATAGAAATTACGCATAAAATAAATTCATTCAAAGCATAAAAAGAGGACTCCCGACCATATCCTAGGAACTATCATCCTAGATTAATTAAAAGAATATTATTATGCATGGAGATATGGATGTTTGCATGTAGATGTAGAGGTATGGATGTGAGTGTGAAAGTGGAGGTGGATGTATGCATGTAGATGTAGATGTATAGATGTAGATGTGGATGTGGAGGTGGGTGGATGCATGTAGATGTAGATGTATAGGTGTAGGTGAGAATGGAGATGTGGATGTATACATGTAGATGTAGATGTATAGATGTAGATGTGAATAGAGATGTGGATGTATACATGTAGATGTAGATGATAGATGTAGATGTGGATGTGGAGGTGGGTGGATGCATGAAGATGTAGATGTATAGATGTAGATGAGAATAGAGATGTGGATGTATATATGTAGATGTAGATGTATAGATGTAGATGTGAATAGAGATGTGGATGTATACATGTAGATGTAGATGTATAGATGTAGATGGGAATGGAGATGTGGATGTATACATGTAGATGTAGATGTATAGTTGTAGATATGAATGGAGATGTGGATGTATGCATGTAGATGTAGGTGTATAGACGTAGATGTGGATGTAGAGGTGGATGTATGCATGTAGATGTAGATGTATAGATGTGGATGTGAATGTGGAGTGGATGTATGCATGTAGATGTAGATGTATGGAGGTGAATGTGAATATGGATGTGGATGTATGCATAGGGATGTAGATGTATGCATGTAGATGTGAATGTACGCATATAGTTGTGGATGTATGGATGTGAATATACGATTGTGATGTGAGGGAATCTGAAGTGATGAGATGGAAATGATGTGATGGGATGAGTATACATATAAATGGAATATGGAATAAGTAATGTAGATTGATGAGGGATAATGTGGAAAAATGAAAGTTAAAATAGAAATTGTGTTGTAAACTGTTTGTAAATACTGTTTGTAAATGCTGTTTGTAAATGATTGTTTTATGTCAAGAATGCTGGGGGGAGCATTTTGACCGTCTTGTGATTAAAGTCGTGATGGTAAAGTTGCAACTGCTGACGGGGAGTCAATGAAGAACGTCTCGCGTAGCAAGGTCGGCCGAGGTCTTGACCAGCCTCGGTGCGATTAAAATGGTGAGCTTCCGGTACGGTGGATGAGGGGCCAAGGAAGCGGCCTATGCGTGAAGCGCTAGGTTACCTGCGAAGGATCCTAGAGGGTGCTGACCATACGGTGCTCGGGCTCTGGGTTGCCTAGGATACCCACGCGTGCGTCGAGGAAGATATTGGAACAGAGTTGGAGTTGTTTTCTGAAATCGAGCATGGATCTGGTTGATTGACCTTGCTGGTCTTCAATGGATGAGTCCATGGCTCCTTATATGGATCTGTTGGTTGATCTTGCTGATCTTCAACGAGAGTCCATCTTGTTAAGTGATTATATTGCCAAGTATTATGGGCTAGGAACTATCGAAACGGCTCCTGAGCGTTCTAGTTGCCAATGATGCCATAGATACTCTGATGAAGGAATGATGGGAAATTAAGAATCAATTGGATAAATTGGAAGATGGTGATCAATGATACTATGGTTTTATTAAAGGATTGTTTTAAACTGGTTGAATCTGGTTGAAAAAGGCAATTTCATATTAGGTGTGTGAGTGGTGTGACTAGTTTTATTTTGCATGAACATCCGGCTAGGGGGCCTTGGAACTCTTTTCCTTGGTACCCGGGACAAAACCTAACCAAATTTTTAATTGGATCCCATCACTACAGTGGTTGGGCGGTTGGCTAACCCATGGGATTGGATGGGGTTAGGCTGGACTGATGGATCCGTAAATCAAGACTCAAACTTTTGTTTTTACGATAGAAAAAAAAAATAAATCCCGGACAGAAACTGTTCTATGGATAGGAATCAACGGCTGTGCCTCTTGAATGGGGAAAAAAGCGTTGATCCTAATGATCCAAGTGCAAGTTTCTTCCTTGAACTGACTAAGTATCTTATAGATGTAATCGGATCATCTCGATCAGAAATGATCTTGACTACGTTAGAGTAAAAAGTTATCCTGGTGGAATCGCCCGTGCTTTCCGGTAGAGGAAGTTTTTCCGGGTTCGGTTTTGGAACAACCGACGGATTAGTCTCTTATCCGGATATCCGTGGGCGAGGCCCGAGTGTGGGACCCCTGTCCCGCGCGAGAAGCGCTACTTCCGCTGCCAGTACCCCGAATCCGTTGCTCGGTGGGAACAGGGATCTTACACGTAGCCTTGTGCATATAAGAGAGATGTTGGCACATGCCATCCTTGAGTATTGTCATTGTCATTATTCACCCAAATCATTGGATCTTTTGAGGTTGTCTCTATCACAGTGGTGATGGTCTCCACCTTTTGAAAAGATGGGAGTGCCGAAGCACTTGATCCTGTAAGGTGAGTAGAATTTACGAACAAGGTGTATTGTCGTGAGTTCCAGTCCATACCGCATCTGGTGGTTCTAATCCATGATCTGCCTAAAACAACATCCACCACTGCTTGGCTCTTGTTAGCAACATAAAAAGTCACGTGCATAGATTGATCCTGAATGGACATATTAATACAGCACTTGCCTAGGGCTGGGGTTTCATCACCAAAGAAACTCTGGAAGTTCAATGATGCATTGGTGAGCAAAGGTTGGCCTAATGATGTCCACGCTTCATAAGACAAAACATTGCAGTCGGCTCCCGAATCTATAAGTGCAGATGCTGCAAAGATTGCTCTTTGAGTAGGGATCCTTACTTCAATATGAAAGGGATCTACAAAGTCTTCATCATCATTCAAGTGGATGGCCATGATAGCTGCCTTGCGGCGCTCTCGTGCTAGTGCTACTCTAGCCTTAGCTTCTTCTTTTGCTTGACTTTGTAACAAAGCTTGAGCTTTTTTACGTGTCTGACTAGCATGTATGCGTATCAGCATATCATCTGTTAGAGGTTCTTCATAGCGCTTCAAGCGGCTACCATTGATGAAGTTAGTCATTGGCTCTCCATCTAAGGTTTCCAACCTTACTGCACCACTCGCACTAAGCTCATTGATCACAAATGGGCCAAATCCTCGCATTTTCAGCTTGTGTTTTTGTTTCTTCAATGTGTAAAGCAACACTAGATCACCTCTCCCTGAAGCGACCTTTCTTCACATGCGTATCATGCCAACGCTTTTGGCGTCATTTTTTAGCATACATGCCAATGACTGCCAATAGCCTATCTTCATCTAGCCTCTCCAATTCATCAATCTGTGAAGAGAATTCATGATCCGTCCACTCAAGTTGTTTCGCAACTCGAAGTGTAGGTATAATAAATTCTATCGGAAGGATAGCGTCCAGTCCAAAAACTAGATTGAAAGGTGTCGTGCCTATGGATGTTTTGTAAGCAATTCGGTAAGCCCATAGAACTGAGTGAAGTTTCTGTTCCCAATCTGTTCTATGTCCCTCAACAATCTTTGTAAGCGCAGTGCAAAGAGTCTTGTTTGTGCTCTCAGCTTGACCATTTGCTTGCGGGTGATAAGGCGCTGACCTCTTATGGATGACCATAAAGTCTTCCAAAAGAAAGGTAATGACTTCATTGATAAAATGCACACCTTGGTCACTCACAATCTCAATAGGTAAACCGTAGCGTGTAAACACATGTTCGTATAAAAACTTTGCAGTGGTCCTAGCATCGTTTTTTATTGTGGCTTTTGCTTCTACCCACTTCGTAAGATAATCTGTGGCTACAATGATATACTCAGCATGTGTATGGCGTGCTGGTGGTTTAATAGGTCCCACAAAATCAATTCCCCATTTGGCAAAAGCTCTAACCCCCATAATTGGTGTCAATGGCATGTCCTCATACTTGGTAGGAGGTTTGGCTCTTTGACATTGATCACATCGTTTGACATACTCTGTTGCATCATGAAAAAGCGTAGGCCACCATAGTCCTGACCATAGTATAAGTTTGGCAGTGGTTTCTCCATAGAAATGTCCACCCCCAACTCCTGAATGTGCATGAGTCAATACGCTAAGGTAGTCACTCTCATAAACACAAGTCCGTAGGTTTCCATCTTTGCCCCTTTTGTACAACTGGCCTTCAATAATCTGAAAACTCGCTGCTTCTACCTCTATGGCTCTCTTTCTATGCCTAGGCATCTTATCGTCTGTATGACCCTGCGTCAAATACTTCACAATGTACGAACTCCAATTGGGTGTTGTTGAAATATAAAATAGAGTCACAAGAGGAATGGGTTTCCTTTGTTGACAAATTTTATAATTCCGTACGTACTCTTTTGTATTAGCATGAAGTGTTGGCCACTACTATCCTTCCCACAAAACTCTTTTAACCGTATCCTTTCCAGAGACATGTCTGCCTCCTAAGCTCACATGGACATATGAGATAATCTCATCATATTGATCAGGGTCAGGGCATAGACGAAGTATTCCATCTTTTCCTAATTTATACAATCGTCCAGAAAGAAGCTTATAAGGAGCACAATGCTCTAAGGTCATTATCTTTTCATTGGTGGGACTAATGGAGTTAACAAATCTTGTCATTAAAACTTAAATGATGGGTTCTGCCCATCTTGGTGCTGTCTCAACCAAGAATAGAGTAGCATCAGGAATATCATCATCTATACCAATGGGTGCTTCTCCTAGAAAGATGATCAGCCCGCGCTGATGCATTTTTCCCTTCTTTACCGCTACTTCAAATTCAAATTCAAGTAGAATAACAAACCAGCGTACAATCCTTCCGGTTGCACATGGCTTGTTCACAAGGTAAAGCAAAGCTTGATGATCTACGAAGAATGTAAATTTGTTGGCCAAAAGGTAATGCCGAAACTTCTTCACAGTATAGATCATAGCTAAGCCTTCTCTTTCCGTGGTGGTGTAATTCTTTTCAGCACTATTCAACTGGCAGCTAGCATATGAGACTGGAAAGTCCATTTTGTTCTCGCCTGGTTGAGCTAAAATACAGCCAATTGCAAAAGCCGAAGCATCTATATGTACGTGAAATAAATTATCCCAATCCGGCGACCTGAGAATAGGTGCCGTCAATAATGCTTTCTTCAGCATTTCAAAGGCTTCTTCACAATCCTCTGTCCATTCAAATACAACAAGAAGTGCATACAATGGCCGTGCTATTTCAGCGTACATGTAGATAAATCTACGATAGTAGCCGCAATGACCCATGAAAACTTGTATCCCTTTTGCATTGTAAGGTCTAGGTAGCTCAACAATAACAGCTATCTTTTTCGCATCCCGTGGATATACCATTCCTAGACACAATGTGGCCTAGAATCTTCCCTTGCCTAACCATAAACTTGCATTTATCAGGGTTAAGGCATATGAGATACACTCTCCATTTCTCAAAGATTTTTTTGAGATGCTCTATGTGTTCTTCTCTATTTATGGAATGCACACACAAGTCATCCATGAATATTTCAAGAAATAATCGCAGGTATTCTTTGAACGCATGGCTCATCAACCTCTGAAAGGTAGCTGGAGCGTTAGTCAAACCAAAAGGCATGACTCTATATGCAAACACTCCCCATTCTGTAGCAAATGCGGTTTTGTGTTGATCCTTGGGATCAATAGATACCTGGTTGTAGCCCGAAAATCCATCAAGAAAACTGTATGCCTTCTTACCAACTACCCTCTCCAATACATGATCAGTGAGTGGAAGCGGATAGTGGTCCCAGACAGTAGCAGCATTTACTTTCTTTAAATTGACACATACTCGTAGTTTTCCATTCTTCTTAGGTACTACCACAATCGGTGAAACCCATTCTGTATGTTCAATCTCATAAATAAATTCAGCCGCTAACAACTTGTCAATCTCTTCTTTGATCTTTTTGGCAAAATTATTGTTATACGTGTAAGGACGCTGCTTGGACGGCTTGGCATCCTCTCGCATGAGAATTGTATGTTGGCAGATCTTTGGATCTACCCCCTTAAGGTCTTTGTAACTCCAAGCAAATATATCTCGATACTCTCTCAGAGTAGAGATTAGCAATTCTTCCTCCGCTTGGGTTAAGTCTGTGGCAATCCACACGTTACGTGGCTCTTCGCTTGGTTCTGCCAGGTCTATTTTCTTGGCATCCTCAGGGCCATCATAGGAAACTCCTGGTTCCTCAGGTTTCTGTCGAGCGACGAATAGGTTGTTGCAAGACTATTTTCCAATCTTGTATGGTGAACTTCTTGAAGTTTGAGGGGATATTTGTGGTATCCTCTTTTTCCTCCGAGTCGTCACTCATGGAAGACCATGCTGCTTTTAGCATTCTCTTCCGTTCTTGCACTAGAGCTTTACGCTCCACTCTCGTCTCACGGTGCTTTGTTCAGTCTTGACTGAATGCACTAAAGCCTTAGATTTTAGCTTCGGTTTTTGTTTCCTCTTCTTCTTTGGGTTATCACTCTCCTTCTCGTTTAGCTTTTGCACTAATTGAAAGCCGTATCTCCATTTCATCTCGTCTTTGATGCAATCATCAGCTCCCAAGTAGTACAAGTACTCGTTCTTCCCTACAAAGTTTGGAGGTGGGATAAAGTCTTCTTTATCCACATCTTCTCTTTCTTTTTGTTGTTGTTGTCTCTTTTCCTTGACTTCCTATTTGCGATACTCACCCCTGCTCCGCTATCTAGAATAGCTATAGATTCAATCTTGTTGATCTCCACAGGAAGCGTAGTATTTCCTTCATCATCTTCACAATGCTTGCCAACTTTGTTCACAAGAACCGGAATTGTTTGCTTAAGCATTAGCTCAGAAGCCTTTGCCTTCAACAACTCCTTAACCTGGATGTTCTGGTTCCACAATCCTTGCTCAGTTAATTGTGTAGCCACTTCTCCCCACAATCTTGGCCTAAGCTTTAAGAACTCTGCGAGTGGAATGGTACACGTAACTGGTGCCGACATTAAAGCTTGCAAACTCCCTATGTCTCGTTCCTGATGAGGTTGTCGTGTCATTGATGGTGCTCGCATGATTTGGCTATGTGCTTTGTACAGTCCTAAATATGAGAGCAGTGTCTTGCATGTGAGCTTGTTGCTCCGAGCTGAGACAACAGTCTGAGCATCATCTGGTAGAGATAAAGCATCTAATTCTTGAACCCTTTGATTCGAGAATTCTACTATAGAGAACGGTGGTGACTTGTCAGAAATGCTAGATCCTCAACTTGTTTTTGCACCGCTTCCCACATCTCCCTTGCTACTGCTTCCTCTATTTCAGGAATTTCATCTCCAAAATCCGCGGTAGTCAATGGTTTTGACTCGTCTGCATTGGTATGAGGTAAATCATCTCCTTCAGGCATTTCTGGGAAATGTAGAGATACAACTTCACTTCCCTTTTCCATGCTTGGCGTGGCTTCTGGTATCATCTCTAAGTTAGGCTTCAGAGACGCAGGTCCTCTTGCATACATAGGTGGTGGGCCGTCTATTAGAGTCTGAGTATCCCTAATCAACTGCTTATGGATAGCCAAGTTAATTGTCTCTTCACGAGGGCTGGGATATTCTTGCAGCTTCTTAGGCAGCTCATTCAGAGCTGTGATCCTACTATTATACGCTTGAAGCGCTACATCTAAAGGCTCGTACACCTTGTCCACAAGGACTCATCCTCCTGAGCTTTCCTCAGACTCGGATGCTTTTCCCTTTTGCTCATTTTGAGTTTTCTCTCCGATTTGTTTTGTTTTCAACATTCCTTCTAGCTCTTTTGGGATAGAGTTTCCTCCATCAGAGCTCTTCTGCTCCTTTGACTTCTTACTCCCCTTGCTGCGTGGTTTACGTCGAGTTGATTTCTTTCTCTCTTTTCCATCTTTAGATAGAACCTTAATCTCAGAGGGTTTCTCAACAATCTCTTTGACATTCTTTTGCGCTTGGGCTCTAGTCACTACTCTTAGTGACACTAGTTCGTTCTCCTCCTTAGATGTCGTGGTGTGATGGAATCACTTCAACATAGTTGAGGGGCGCTTTAGCTTTTTGTGCTGCCGGATCCGCAGGCTTCAACAAGCAATCCTTTGGTAGATGGTCAATGCTACACCCTTGGCAAAACCTCTCTATAGGTGGAAACGTAGATGTTGTGCCTATGTTAGCTAAGTTGTTTGGACATTCTCTCGCCCAATGTGGTCCACCACATACGTAGCATGGTCCTGTTTGTTGCGTGGGGTATAGTCTCTTTGTAGGATATGGTCCTGGATAACCTTGAGTCTTGGTTGGCTGAGATCCTATAAGCATCAAAGAGCTTGGGTCTCCATTAAAGTCATGAACTAGGCTTGGTCCGGTTGGGTTCTCAAAGTAGGGTTCGACAAGAGGATGCTCCACTTCGATGTAGTATGGTTGAGAGCTAACCATCTCCATACCTAATTCAGGATTCTCATATTCCACATATCTAAAGGAAGCTGTGCCAAGTGGAGGAGGTTGAGCTCCTAGCACCGGCCGTGCTTGCTCTTGAGCAACTAAGGTTCTCTCATGGTTCACAACTTGCTGCCTAGGTGCAGAGTTGGCTGCTTGTTCCCTTTGTATCCTTGCAATGTGATTGCAGTCCGAAGTCACATGTGTGTAGTTCCATTTACAAAGCTGGCACCACTTCTTTGTTGGTTGATTGCCAACCAATGGTGAGAAGGTTGGGCACTGCTCGGTTTTATGGCTACCTCCACATCCTCCACAGACGTAGGGGCCTGTAGTAGGTACAGTATGCATGTATGATGGTCGGGGTCGGTAGGAAGGTCTATAGTATTGCCCCATCTTTTTCAGTACTATCTCGGCAATCTGATCTGTATTAACTAATGGCACGCTAGAGTCTAAGCCCTTCCCAGAGCTACGTTTATCATCTGGATGACTATCTTGGTTTCCCATGCCAGTCATGTCAAAGTTGTCATCGTAATCCATGGCATCCATGCAACACTCATTGAAGATGACATACTTCTTTGCGTACAAGTGAGCGTGAAGCGTCTTGTTTCGTAAGCCTTCCAGGAAGATAGAAATTAATCTTCCCTGGCTTGGCTTCTTGTCGTCAGGGCATCAATTGATGTACTGCTTTAGCCTATTTACCCAACCCCGCACAGATTCTTGATCTTTTTGCTTAAAAGCGTAAATTTGAGCTACCACATTGTGCTTAATTCCCATTTTTGAAAACGCAGCTATAAAGCTCTTTTCCAGCCCATCGAAAGATCGCTTTGCCTCAAGCTCTAAAGTCTGAAACCGTGATAAAGACTTACTCTCTAGTGTCAAGCCAAATCCTTCGATTTGCGTATGTGTATCCGTGACTTGCTCCGCATGTATAGCTTGCTTAAAAGCTGCTATATGGTCATATGGGTCACCGGATCCGTCATACTTCTTGACAAACTTTTACAGTGCAGATGGTCTCACTTTTCTAGAATATTTATCGTCATGTCTCCTATATGAGTCTCTGCCTCTAACTCTAGGCTCTTCAAATGTCAGTTCACTTGGTCTATGGGGTTCTCTTGGAGGTACATATCCACTTGCTTGTGGTCTTTCTTCTCCCCTAGATTCTCTAATAGCCCCGGGTCTCCTCGTAGGATCAATCGTTGGAAAGACTGGTCCTCTAGCAGTTGTTCGCATGGAAGGTGCTGGTCCTCTAGCAGTTGTTTGCATGGAAGGTGCTGGTCGAGCCACACTTGGGGTTCTAGCCCGTGGTGGTGCTGGTGTTTCTCCTCGAAAGGCAGATTCATCTGGACGTGCCGTGTCTAAGGTAGACACCTCACTGAAAAGGGGCCTTCCTTTCCATGTCATTTCCCTAACCTCTGGCCATTCAAGGGTTCTAAAGTCGTTCCCCCATCTATCATGAACACACTTAGTGAAACCTTCTAGATGCTCTACAGTTATTGTATGCATGACTGGAAGCTCTAAGCTCGGGTGCTTAGTGGTTGCATAGTAGGTTTCTACCACATCCCTATAAACCTCTTTAATTGGGTCGTCTTGCTAGATTTTAACTACTGGAATTTCTTTTACTATGTCCCATGGGTTTTTCTTGGTCTCTTTTTCTTTTCCCGTTCTTTCTCTATCCTCCCAATTCCTGTCAGAAAATAATTCTTCAAGTAAAGAAATGGGCGTACCAGGTCTACGCGATGTTCCTGGCACATTTGGATCCGATGGAAGCTCCTTCTTCTGCTTTGCTTGAGCGCTAGGTTGAAGTACACCCAAAGCATCCACTTGTTCAGGATTTTTGGTGACCTCGTAGTGTACTCCATTTCTACCTATGTACATATCGTCTTGGTAGTTTAACCATGGTGTTGGGTCAAACGTAGAATGAATGTCTGCAATTTTAACAACAAACCGGCTCATTGGATTTTTGTAGATCTCACCGCCATGCGCGTTTGTATACAAGAAATGGAGTCTCATGTTGTCAATCAACTCCCCATCTAGGATTTCAAATGGATTAGCAGAATCTACCTTACCAATGGGTGTGGATGGTCTATTCATGCCAAATGACTCATTTATGTCCATTGAAATGTCACTCACGGTTCTTGAGAGGCTCTCTGTTTGAGACTCCAAAGATGTCTCGAGAATGCTCTCCAAGTTGCCAACAACCGATTGAGTGCCGCTCCCTTGAGTGGTTACCCTAGATGGTGCACTAGTGTTACGTCCCCCTAGTATTGTTCCCGAGCGTAGACGCATACGCTATTTTTAGCACGTTGCAGTGTCCAGTTTTTGAAATTTTATTTTTATTTTATTTTTATTTTTTAATTTCTATATATATATATATATATATATATATATATTATAAACCCTACCTAACCACTAAATGCAACTAACATGAATATGTGTGTAAATATATATTTTATTTTATTTTATTTATTTATTTTTTAATAATTACATAAAAATATGAATTATGCTAAAAATACTAATTATGTAGATTACACTAATTATGCAAAAAATTACAAAAATTTAAAAAAATACAAAATATGCAAAAAATGTGGACTCCAAAGAAAACACATAATTTACAGAATTTTTTTAAATTAATTTTTATTTATTTTTATTTTTTTATTTTATTTATTTTTTATTTTTTTTTAATTTTAAAAAAATGCAAAAAACATGAAAATTGGTATGCAAAAATTACAGATTTTGAAAAATTAAAGATTAACAAAAAAAAATAATAATAAATAAATAATAAAAAATAAAATACTAACCTTATCGCCTGCGAATCTGCTGCTGCAGCCGGCACCTTCGCTCCCTCTGCTGTGGTCTTATCGCCTCTGTTCTCTTTGCTCCTCTCTCTCTGCTGCGTGGTTTATCCGGCCTCTCCTCCTCTGCTGACGCCACCGCTGCCGCTCTCTTTGCTGCGGCGGCCAGCTCCGGCCTCTCCTTCGCCTCCTCACCTTCGCTGATGCCACCGACTGCCTCTGCTCTACTGATGCCTTCACCTCCACAGCTGCCGCCTTCTCCTCCTCACCTTCTGACGCCACCGGCCCCTCCGCTCTCAGCTGTCGCCTTCGCCTTCTCCTCCAGCAGCCTGCCGGCTCTTCTCCTCCTCCTCCTCTGCTGCTGTGGCTACCTTCACCTCCTCGCGGCCACCAGCTGAAGCACCTTCGCCTCCTCTGCCACCTTCACCTTCGCCTTCTCTTCCTCCTCCTCTGCTGCGGCCCTTCAGCGGCCAGCAGCAGCTGAAGCACCTTCGCCTGCAAGGTGGGATTCGGAGGTTATCCACTAAATGTTTAGAATGTTTAGAATGCCAATGGCTGCCAAAGATCCTCAACCAATCGTAGGTTCTCCTCCCCGGTAGCGGCGCCAATGGAAAGACGGTCGTCTCCCTACGTATGCAATATGGGCAAGTAGACTACGCTCCTAGCTCACCAATGGAATGATAAACACTCCTTTCATCGCTAGGGGATTCAACCCGGTTAGGTGCATGGAAGCTTATCCCTTTCGGGAGAGAATGCTATGAACACCACTACCTTGACATAGACTTTACACACACAAGCTCAATCTTGCCATAGCTCATTCACTCATCATCCCACTCATTCATGCATCCAATACAAGAAGAAGGCTAAGCTAATGCACACACAAGCTCACTCATAAGCACACAAGCTCAAAGCACACTTCATTCTCAAGCACTTACTTCCCTAGCATGCACACAAACCTTGAAGCTTAATGGAACTTGAAATAAACATGCATTCTCATTCACTACTCAAGCAATGCCTTGCCCATGGATAAGCTACAAGCTATGAAGAAGCTTAAGCTTGAATCCACTACCACACAAAGCCTAATAGAGAATCCACAAGCATCAACAAAGAAGCATGCACACTAGAGAATAGAGATGAGAAGAGAGAAAAACATCATTTCATTGCATTGAATTAGAAGAGCATTGCTCATACAATAGTGTAGATGGGGAGAGAGAAGAGCTTGCACCTCTATGAACAAGAGGGAGAGCTAGTCTCAAGAGAGCTCAAGCATGAGTTTATCCCAAAGTGTTTTAAAGCTCTCAAATGAGCCACTATTTATACTAAAACTCCTAAAACTCCCAAAACTTCCCATGTGGGATTATTCTCAAGCCCACTCCCACACTCACCTACAACTTGGAACTCTTGTCACCTACAACTTGGAACTCTCTATAAGAGCCCTAAATAAGAATGTCAAGTCTCTTGTTTTCCTGCTTCCATCTTTGTGTTGCATCCTTGCATTGATCACCACTTGTCACGCAACAGATAAATTCGAGCCCACTTAGTTGCATCTAATATCATTAATGTGACTAGCAAGAAGAAGATAGAGAAATGATTTATGCCACTATTGAGCATTAGGGTCAAAATAAATTATTGATTGACTAGAAACAAGGTAAAAACTAATGCAAGTGGAATTAGATAGTGGGAAAATTATTTTCACATGCCATGAGATGGACATGATTTAGCTCTTTAGATGAAAACTTGACCAAATATAAGTTTTAAAATTTTACGCTAGGTATATATGATGGAATTCTTGAGATAGATTGGCTTATCTAGAATCGCTAACATCTATTACCACAAAGGAACTATTTCTTCCACATAGATCTTCATGAGATCAAGACACAAGGAATTGGAGCACTTGGAGCTTCTACCTTACATCACTACAAAAAGGAACTATTTCTTTCATAGATCTTCACGAGAACAAGACACATGGAATTGGAGTACTTGGAACTCCTACCTTACAACTTATAAAGACATCTAAGTTATTAAAGGGATAGGAAGAAGCATGCAATTTATGTTTCTAAGCTAAATCCTATAAGCAAGGAATTGGATTCCAAGGAACCTGAATGGTTATGTGAGTATGCCAATATATTTCCTAAGGACTTAACCGAAAAGCCTCTAGCTCTCGTGAAGTAGCATTAGGGGAAATTTGGACTCAAATTAGGCCCTTCAAGGATTTGTACACATTCTCTCTCTACAAAAATGGTCTCATGGTGAAATTTTTGCAAATCAACTCAGAAGTTAGCAGAGTTTGGACATTTGGAATCTACTCTTCGAGACCTTTCCAATGATATATAGCATGATGGGCAATTTTGCATTTTCAAGAAGTCCCCAAACTTGATGATGTGGCATGTCATCACCAAATTTAGGGACTTCTTGAAAATGCAAAATTGTCCATCATGCTATATATCATTGGAAATGTCTCGAAGAGTAGATTCTAAATGTCCAAACTCAGTTCACTTTTGAGTTGATTTGCAAAAATTTCACCATGAGCCCATTTTTAGAGAGAGAGAGAGAGAGAGAGAGAGAGAGAGAGAGAGAGAGAGAGAGAGAGAATGTGTACAAATCCTTAAAGGCCTAATTTGAGTCCAAATTTCCCCTAATGATCATGAGATTGAGTTGATACCTAGAGCTCATCCAACTACAAGGAGGGCATATAAGATTGCCATTGTGGAAGGAATTGAACTCAAGGAACGATTAAGGTAGCTTTTCTCAACCTAGTATGTGCCCATATGTGCAACACGGGGGGATTTTTTTTGCGAGCTTTTTTTGCCGAGCTTTTTGGAGCAATGAACAAGTAGTCCGAGCTTTGCAAAGGACCATGAACTTACTATGAGCTTTGTAAGGACCAAGAACTTACTTACATATAAATAACAAGCTTTGAAAGATCAACAATATAAATTTCAGTCTTTTAAAGATCTAGTCCATAAAAATATTAATTACAAAGTCTTTTGATCCACATCATACTTATTGATATAATTACATATATACATATACCTATCTAAATTCATGCACCTCATACATATACACATACAGAATATACATATACATACATACATGCAAGAGCTACCTACATACTAACATATATACATACATACATACATGCAAGAGCTACCTACATACTAACATATATACATACATACATACATATATACTTTCTTACTTACTTAAATATAAAAAACAATCCTTTAAAGATAAAAAATGTATATACCGATCTTTAAAGTTCCAAACCATGAAAATCTTGATTACAAAGTCTTTTGATCCACATCATACTTATTGATATAATTATATATATACATATATCTACCTAAATTCATACACCTCGTACATATACATATACATACATACATACAAGAGCTACCTACGCACTAACATATATACATACATTACATACATACTTTCTTACTTACTTAAATATATAACACAATCTTTTAAAGATCAAAAATGTATATATCGATCTTTAAACTTCCAAACCATGACAATCTCGATTACAAAGTCTTTTGATCCACAAATTATAGCATTCTTCTACGTGTTATCCCGACCTAATGAGAAATCTCTCAGACATGCTTTGGCTACCTCCATGTCATTCTCTATCCCCATATAGTGCCTTTTTAACTCTTGGCATGCACGTCCCAAGCCTCCACATCCCACAAAAAACGTCCAAGACACCATCTTCTTCACTTGAGTAGGTCTCCACTAGCCACCTACAATGAAATGCAATCATAAACGTGCATCTAAGTATTTTGAAAAAGTAGCTATGAAAATGAACAAAATGAAAATTGTCTCACCTAAAGAACATAGGAGATCTTTCTGCACCACCTCAAATGTAGCGCTCCAAATGCTTCTTATTCTTCTCAAAAATGAAATTTCATTGAGCGTTGAATAACTTCTTTGAAACATTTTGCCCAGCCTCGCGATCAATAATAGAGACATGGCAATTTACTCGATAGAACATACTAAGCACCAATGTATCCACTTACCATAACGAGAAAACATTATGTTTGGATATCCATACCACATAACATGTATACATAAAGGGAAATATTTGAGAGATTATGACTTACCCGTTCTCCATTCTCATACAAATAACTTGATTCCACATGAACAGACATGCTTGACCAATCCAACTTTCTTTCCCATGGAATATATTTTAGGAAGTTGATCCATTAGACTCAAACACACAAACCAACCCTCATCAGCCACAAACAAACCAACAAAACTGAGTGTGGCACGTATCAAGATGAAGAAACTTGATTCCATGAGGGACACCCATCTGTATCTACATCCACAACCTGTAAACCTGTAGGAAAGTCAGCCCATACGAGGCAAGCCATTGTATTTGAGGGAGCACCTCTATGAGATAGAGCCTTGGGAATCTTCATCAAGAATTCTTCCACACTACATAAAAGATTTATGATGTTTGGTTTTGGTAAGTATAACTTGGAAAACTAATTATATGGTGAAATTATTCTTTTTACCTATCTGAGCCCTCCAAAAGAGTGTGGACGTCTACCAGCAATATGTGTGAAGAACATCTCTCACCTGCAAGTAAACAAGACAAAAAATGAGATGCATTTCGAAAGCACACACTTCTCAAAATAAATTTGTGATGTAAAGTACTCTTACTAGTCATGTCCATGATGTCACGTTGTCCTGACACCTCCCCCTCTTGAAGATGCTCTGGAGGGTCTCTCTCTTGATCTTCATTTGTGGGGTCTCCCTCTTGAACATCATGCATAATGTCAAGTTCGCCTCTCACGTTGCACTTGAGACGATGTAGATGTATGCTCTTGGTGTGATTGTGGCACTCGTGATAGTGGTGTGGATGATTTTGGGGCCACACGCGAGGATCCAACTACTAGAGACTGGGTCAAGTTTGTTGGTTGTGGGGAAGGTATTCTAGAGTCTTCTTGAGTTGGGGGCTCTCTTTCAAGCTCAGATTGGTAATTCTTAAATTCTTCAAGAAATAGATCAAGATAATTTAGTAAAAAGGTTCTAGAAATCCCCAGACCTTTTTGTATATGTATGTAGATGTATATGTATCTATGTATATGTATATGTACATGTATATGTATGTGTATATGCATATATATATGTATATGTATGTAGGTATGTATCTATGTATATGTATGTGTATGTATATGTATGTAGGTATATGTATCTATTTATAGGTATATGTATGTAGGTATATGTATCTATTTATATGTATATGTATGTAGGTATGTATATATCAAAACTTAACAACGTTTCTTTTTAAAAATCTGATATGCCAAGCCTTAAATGTAACATGAACTATGTATGTACGTATGTATGTATGTATGTACAAATTTGTAAAAAATTTGAACAGCATCTCCTTTGCATTTTCTAAAAAATCCCAAAATAAACTTCAAAACTTAACAATGTTTCTTTAAAATCTAACATGCCAAATCTTAAATGTAACATGAACTTTGTATGTATGTAGGAATTTAGTATATAATTTAGTGTATGTATGTAGGTATGTATTTATGTATGCATATGTATATATGTACATATATGTTTACATATGTATTTGTATATGTATATATCTATATGTATATGTATCTAATATGTATATGCATATGGATAGTTTATATATATTTATATGTATGTATAGGTATGTATTTGTATAGGTAGGAAGGTTTACCTATACATATACATATACATTTACATGCATATAATTCAGTAGAAAGCAAAAAAGTACCTTTGTCTAGGAGCTCCTCACTTGGAGGCACATGATTTAGAGGATAGTCCAATCACCAAGAACATCTCTTATATTCCCAATCAGAAACCCCTCTCTCAACCCATTCCTTCGGGTACATTGTTTTCGAGGAATTTGGATCTGCCCATTCTTTGATTGCTTCCGTCTCTTCGTCCATTAGACCTTGGCCAATGAGTAGCTGCACCCACCTACATATCCAAAATAAAACAAACAGTACTAAAATATTTTTTTAATGCGTATATGTATTTTTTGTAAAAATAAAATTGCATTAGAAGATATATACCTGTAGACAACCCTCTTTGCAGCATTCTCCACCTCAGGTTGCTTTTGGCCTTCCTTCACTTTTCCAATCTTTGCCCACACCTCATGGAAGAGCCATGGTATGTGTTTCGATCTCTCCTCTTACACCCATTGCATAAATGGTGGGATGTAGATAACATCATCATATACCAATAAACCCTCCAAAATAGAGTCTGCCTCCCCTATTAGCTCTTCCCAATACAACTCTTTCTTCATATGCAGCAATGTCTTTTTGTTATCCCCAAACATCTCCGAAATTACCTTGTCCTTCGCCCTCCCGGTCTAAGCATCTGAAGCAATTCCGTCTTCCTATTTCAGCATCATACCAAATGTGAGATCCCAGTTCCCACCGAGTAAGGGATTTGGGGTACTAGCAGCGGAAGTAGCACTTCTCGCGCGGGACAGGGGTCCCACACTCGGGGCCTCGCCCACGGATATCCGGACAAGAGACTAATCCGTCGGTTTATCCAAAACCGAAACCGGAAAAACTTCCTTTACCCGGAAAGCACGGGCGATTCCACCAGGATAACTCTTTACTCTAACGTAGTCAAGATCATTACTGAGCAAACTGATCTGACTGCACCTTTAACGGTACTTGGTCAAATCAAGGAAGAACTTGCACTTGGATCATTGGGATCAACGCTTTTTTCCCCATCAAGAGGCACAGCCGTTGATTCCTATCCATAGAACAATTTCTATCCGGGATTTACTTCATCTATCGTAATAATAGAAATTAAATCTCGATTTACGGATCCATCAGTCCAGCCTAACCCCATCCGATCCCATGGGTTAGCTAACCGCCCAACCACTGTAGTGATGGGATCCAATTTGGAATTTGGTTAGGTTTTGTCCCGGGTACCAAGGAAAAGAGTTCCAAGGCCCCCTAGCCGGAAGTTCATGCAAACATAAAGCTAGTCATACCACTTACACACCCAATATGAAATTGCCTTTTTCTTAGCATCAACTAGCTTTAAAACAATCCTTTAATAAAACCATTATGTCACTGATGACAAACCTCAAAGTCTCTGGTTGAATCCTTATTTCCACTCATTCTTTCATCAGTATACTTATGGCATCATTGGCAACCAGAACGCTCACCACCTGTTCTCTCAGGGGCCTTTTCCATGGTTCCTAGCTCATAGTAACCGGCAATATATTCATATAATAGAATGGAATCTCCGTGGAAGATCAGCAAGATCAACCCACAGATCCATATAAAAGAGCCATGGACTCATCTGTTGAGGACCAGCAAGGTCAATCAACCAGATCCATGCCCGGTTTCAGAAAACAACTCTTACTCCTTATTCCAATATCTTCCACGACGCACGTGTGGGTATCTTCGGCGACCCAGAGCCCGAGCACCGTATGGTCAGCACCCTCTAGGATCCTTCGCAGGTGACCTAGCGCTTCACTCATAGGCCGCTTCCTTGGTCCCTCATCCACCGTACCGGAAGCTCACCATTTAAATCGAGCCGAGGCTGGTCAAGACCTCGATCGACCTTGCTACGCGAGACGTCCTCCATTGACTCTCCGTCAGCAGTTGCAACTTTATCAGTTCAGTCTTCATGACCTTAATCCTCAAGACGGTCAAAATGCTTCTCCAGCATTCTTGACATAAAACAGTCATTTACAAACAGTCACAAATACAGTTTCTATAACGAACTCTTGTCTTTCCATATTATCCACTCTCGGACCACATTACTTATTCCACATTCCATTCAGTGTGTACTCGTTCTCATCCATTCACTCATATAGACTACATTATCTCACATACATCTTCATATTCATTATTCTACATACATATCCATGTTCGTACGTCCACATCATACATCCAATTTCACATTCATACATACGCATCTACATGCATACATCCACATCTACATTCATACATCCATACCTCCATTTTCACATCCACACATCCACATTCATGTTCATACATCCACATTCACATGCATACATCCATTTTCACATCCTCATTCATACATCCACATTCACATACATACATCCACATCCGTATCTACATCCATACATTCACATCCACATACATACATACACATCCGTATCTACATCCATACATCCACATCCACATCAACATTCACATTCATACATATACATCTACATACATACATACACATCCGTATCTACATCCATACATCCACATTCACATCAACATTCACATTCATACATATACATCTACATGTATACATCCACATCACATTCATACAACCATATTACATCCATTCTCGTCCTAACACATCCCATATACATCTTAACACATCCTATCTCATACACCTCTTATCACATCCTATCACTTTCCATACGCATCTTATCAAATCTTATCACATCTCATACACATCTTATCACATCTTTTTACATCTCATACACCTCTTATCACATCCTATCACTTTCCATACGCATCTTATCAATTCTTATCACATCTCATACACCTCTTATCACATCCTATCACTTTCCATACGCATCTTATCAATTCTTATCACATCTCATACACCTCTTATCACATCCTATCACTTTCCATACGCATCTTATCAATTCTTATCACATCTCATACACCTCTTATCACATCTTATCACATTTCATATCTTTTTTTTTTAAAGAGAATTCTTATATTTGATATAAGATTTCTCTACACATTTATTTATACATAAATTCCATTTAAGGAGACTAACACTTTCGAAATTAAAATCAATCTTTTATGCATCTTCTTATGCATAATTTCAATTTGGTAGACAATTACACTTTTAGAATAAAAGAATTTCTCTTATGCATCTAAGTTAAGCATAAAATCCATTTATGAGGAAAATCACACTTTTAGTATAAAAAGAATATCTTTTATGCATACCTATATGCATGAAATCCAATATGATAAAAGTAACACTTTTGATATAAAATTTTTTCCTTTATGCATACTTCTATGCATGAAAATTAAAAATGATAAAAGTAACACTTTTGATATAAAAATTTTTCCTTTATGCATACTTCTATGCATGAAAATTAAAAATGATAAAAGTAACACTTTTGATATAAAAATTTTCTTTTATGCATACTTTTATGCATGAAAATTAAAAAATGATAAAAGTAACACTTTTGATATAAAAAATTTTCTTTTATGCATACTTCTATGCATGAAAATTAAAAATGATAAAAGTAACACTTTTGATATAAAAATTTTCTTTTATGCATACTTCTATGCATGAAAATTAAAAATGATAAAAGTAACACTTTTGATATAAAAATTTTTCCTTTATGCATACTTCTATGCATGAAAATTAAAAATGATAAAAGTAACACTTTTGATATAAAATTTTTTTTCCTTTATGCGTACTTCTATGCATGAAAATTAAAAATGATAAAAATAACACTTTTGATATAAAAATTTATCCATTATGCATACTTCTATGCATGAAATAAAAATGGTAAAAATAACACTTTTGATATAAAAATTTATCCATTATGCATACTTCTATGCATGAAATAAAAATGGTAAAAATAACACTTTTGATATAAAAACTTATCCTTTATGCATGATATTAAAATTCAATTTCTCCATGATTGTAATGAAATTCTTTCAATTAATCTAGGATGATAATTCCTAGAATATGGTAGGAAGTCCTCTTTTTATGCTTTGAATGAGATTATTTTATGCATAATTTTTATAAAAATTTTGCCATAGCTCCGCTGCTATGACTGATAAATCTCAATTTTTCTAAGGGATAATGCTTATCATTAAGGAAATAATTAAAATGATCTCTAATTGGATTATTAATCCATAATGGATTGAATCATTAATATACATAAACTAAAAGCATAGAAAAAAGCCATTAATTTGGCCTCAAGCATAGCTTAATCTTGGGTTAAGGAAAAGCTTTATGAAAAGCTTGATTTGGATTGAGAATGGGTCATGAGTATGACCATTTCTTGAGTGAGAGAGAGAATTTACATAAAAATCATTAGAATTTAAACATAAATGAAAATTAACTTCAATAGCATTATGTAACTCTTCACTAATATTCAAACTTCAATAGCATTTAAAAAAAAACCATACCAATTAAGCTTCTCAAGCTTGAGAGGGGTTGAGAAGAGAGAAACATTGAGAAATTATAGAAAGATCAATATTCACTAATTACCTTACAACTTGCTTGATTCTTTGTTCACGGTAGAGGCCCCCAACCAATCAATTGGTTAAGTATGTTGATGGAGCCACTAATGGGGATTGAAGAAAGAGGGAAGCTCCAAAAACTAGTGAATTATTAAATGAATTCACAGTTCTTGGCTTAGGTGGAGTAGAGTAACGATGCATAAACACTATCTATTTTTCAACAAGGGGGAGGCTTCTATTTATAGGAAAAATTGAGCTCCTAACCAAACAAACTGATTCTAGAATTTTCTAAATCAGTTTGGTCAATATTTGACCATTTTTAGGTCAGTTAAGCTAACTTTTTGGAACTAGACTTGAATGAGGAGAGAGGAGAGATGAAATATCTCAATTTTTATGAGTTTAAAACTCATTCAAGCATGTGAAATATGCACCTCCTTTAAAGAACTCCCCTTCCTTACATATGTCATATTTTTAATATTGCTCATAGTTTTTTACTAATAAACCTTGTACATTTTCAACTCTTCATCTTATGTGAAATATGCACCTCCTTTAAAGAACTCCCCTTCCTTACATATGTCATACTTTTAATATTGCTCATAATTTTTCATTAATAAACCTTGTACATTTTTAACTCTTCATCTTATGTGAAATATGCACCTCCTTTAAAGAACTCCTCTTCCTTACATATGTCATACTTTTAATATTGCTCATAGTTTTTTTACTAATAAACCTTGTACATTTTCAACTCTTCACCTCATGTGAGCATTTACTCATTTTTGGGTATTTTCTTTTTACAAGTTGGATTTATCTCCTCCCTACACATGGATTGATGCTATTGGTTCATAGGAACCTTAATTGGACCATAGTCTAAAGATTTCTGAAAATCTAGACCCTTAGGCTAAGGTTCTTTATAGCTATTTTCAATTAATTCCAATTGCACATTGGAAAATTCTTTTTGAATTTCTGTTTCAGGGGAACTCATCTGAATTAGAAGAGATATTTTTCTATCCAAAAATATTAAAAATCTGAATATTCTCTCTCTAGAATATTTTTCTCTCTCTAGGCTAAAACAGATAGAAACAAGGTCTTTATATTTCTGAAGAGGGATTGATTACAGGGAAAGATACTAGACATCAAAAAGGGGGTGGGGGAGGAATCTTACATTCTACCCCACTTAAAAAAATGCGAGATGTCCTCATCTCGCAAACTGGGATAATTTCGCAAGATGCACGAATATGAGACTTAGAGAAAAATTTTAATCAAGATTAACCACCAAGATAAGTCTTAAAGAGAGCAAGATTCAAAATACGAACAAGATTTAAACTTTATTCATTCTCGAAACTTATACAGTAAAGATAGAGGAACTCTTTACACTTCCATAAGCCCGTCCATCATATGGTCACTAAAGCAGTCCTCACAAGCTGCACAAGTATAAGGTAACTCATCTATGGGAATGATTCTGTGGGTTATTGTTGCGCCTATCTCAGTGGTATGAGGTGTTCTAACAAAAGGACCTCTGAGAGGCAAGCCAAAAACGGGGTAAAGGCATATCTTCTCATGAGGAAGAAAACACGCCAGTAAGAAGACCCGCTCAGAAAACCCAGGATGCCTTGATCTCATGACGTAGTAGTATCGGGGACCCAAACCCAAAGCTTCAATAACCATGGCCAAGCGGACATTGTTACGAAAGTGCTGCTGACCCCAGGGTGTTACCCTAGTTATGTCTTGATAGGTCCGCCATTTTGTCTGCGCTACAGAAGTTCCCAAGTGAGGGAAAAGTGAGCGCTCATACTGCTCTATAAAATCTTTCTTCACAGACTCCCTTGCGTCTTGAAGGTGAGAAATCATCATGGATAAAACTAATTCTTGTTGCCAAGCCATGAAGGAGATTAAGAAAGAAAGGAGATCGATGGAAGTAAGATTACTGTGAACGACAAGTAAAAGTTACGACTTATATAAAGGAAGGAGCTAGCGTAACTTAGAAGCCAACGGTAACTTGCCACTGAAGTTTTACCGTCTTTCCATGATTTGGGTTTGGCACATTTTTCTATAGAAGGCATTCAAACTTTGAGATGAGGAGATAAAAGAAGTTCGTAAGCTAAATCACCTACTTTCTTTGGTCCACAATATCTGGGAGATAACTTCTTCCCAAGAGATAAAGAACTTCTTTTTGGGCCGTACTCGAATGAAGACCAAAACCTTGATATCCAAAACATCGATTCTCACTTCTGAACTCATTGTTCTGAATCTTAAAACAGGTGGGACTCTTGAGAAGTATTCAGGAAAAAGGTTCTTCCTTTTTTAAACAGAATCTTTCTTTTATTTTAGAGAGAGAATAATTATAAGATCAGAAAGGGAGATTCTTACTCCTGTATACCTCTAAGGCTGGGGGAGAATCTTACATTCTACCCCACTTGAAAAGTGCGAGATGTCCTCATCTCGCAAGGTAGAGGACAACTCTTTTTCTTAAGATCCAATTTATTCTGGGGTTCCTTATATTCTGGTCAACCCAACAGAATACGGGGATAATTATCCCTTATATAGAACTCATCATTAAATAACAATTCATTCAGATCATATCATTCATATCTTTAACACGATAATGGTCCATTAGTCTGAAAATTTTCCTTCTGAACATTCCTCCACAGGAATTTTAGTTAAGCAAGTTCTCAATTTGTCATCCCTTAACTTAATCTACCGTCTCAAGTGTTAACAGTAGCAATCTGACAGCACAATCCACTAATCTCATAGTGATTTGCTGAAATCATTATTATCATTCCAGTTATGAATATCATCACTGGGACTCGTCCCATTCATCCTCATTGTGGTTTCGCTCAGCTTATTACATTTCAACTAAATTTCGAAAATCGTCATTTTTCAATCAGAATCCAATTCAATTCATCAATTCTCAAACAGAATTAAAAATCATATCAACCACATTCGAAATCATCATCTGGATAGCATTAACACTTATAATTTCAAGTCTTAGATTTACTCGTATATACTATCGGTAAAGAGCTGCAGTTATACCCTCGGTATATACGGATAGTCATGATACTCGAAACTATAAGGTAAATACCATCATGTCTAGGTCTCAAGCAAGTCAGGGTTCCATACAATTGCGGTACTTCCAATTGAAGACCCAATTACTAATTTACGAATTTCAATTTGAATTAACAATTTGTATGAATTATATCAAACAATTACAACCTTTTTGTGCGTCTTGATAAACTTTTGACATAATTTGCTCCTCAGTTGATCTTATTGGAGATCTATGACTTAAGTCTGATAAATAGATTTTTCTTTATCCGATCGTCCGTAAAAAAAACATTTGTATATTTATATACAAGTTGCAATAATTACATAGAGTGGTTCGGCTCCAAAATTCAAAATCTCTTCGAGAGACGTATAAGACGACGGTACTGGGCCATAGTCATGCCCTGTTACATAAGTTCTCTAACTGTGAAGGAAGTTATTATTTTCTCCTTAGGGATAAATCGACTAAGGAGTCTATAAATTTGACATGAAAGTTTGAAATTTCGAGGTGTCGAATGATATAGAATGACACCACGCACCATTTTCAGCTTTAACAGGATCATAGTCAATGAGAGATTCTGCCACAGCATTGTACGGCGGTTGCAATGAGCGTGGACATATTGCCCTGCAACCCACTTATGTTGTATTCTCTCCACTGGGGTAGGAAAATATAAATCCTTGAAATGGCGTGCAAGTCTTACTCGGCTTGTTTGAGTTGAAGCGGAAGAGATGAGATGCTCGAAGGCAAATGCAATCATATCTTGAGACTGGGTGAGGTCGGGAATACCAGATAAATGTGGAACTTCCATCTATAAAAATAATTTCTTTGATTAAAATTTCTTCATTAAAGAAGCTTACGGGATGAAAATACATTATGAAAATGCTGTTTCTGAATTCTTATTACCAATTTCAGATAAGAATTTAATTATCTTTATTAGCTTTCAAAAGCGGCTCTGATACCAACTGTGAGATCCCAGTTCCCACCGAGTAAGGGATTTGGGGTACTAGCAGCGGAAGTAGCACTTCTCGCGCGGGACAGGGGTCCCACACTCGGGGCCTCGCCCACGGATATCCGGACAAGAGACTAATCCGTCGGTTTGTCCAAAACCGAAACCGGAAAAACTTCCTTTACCCGGAAAGCACGGGCGATTCCACTTGAATGAGGAGAGAGGAGAGATGAAATATCTCAATTTTTATGAGTTTAAAACTCATTCAAGCATGTGAAATATGCACCTCCTTTAAAGAACTCCCCTTCCTTACATATGTCATATTTTTAATATTGCTCATAGTTTTTTACTAATAAACCTTGTACATTTTCAACTCTTCATCTTATGTGAAATATGCACCTCCTTTAAAGAACTCCCCTTCCTTACATATGTCATACTTTTAATATTGCTCATAATTTTTCATTAATAAACCTTGTACATTTTCAACTCTTCATCTTATGTGAAATATGCACCTCCTTTAAAGAACTCCTCTTCCTTACATATGTCATACTTTTAATATTGCTCATAGTTTTTTTACTAATAAACCTTGTACATTTTCAACTCTTCACCTCATGTGAGCATTTACTCATTTTTGGGTATTTTCTTTTTACAAGTTGGATTTATCTCCTCCCTACACATGGATTGATGCTATTGGTTCATAGGAACCTTAATTGGACCATAGTCTAAAGATTTCTGAAAATCTAGACCCTTAGGCTAAGGTTCTTTATAGCTATTTTCAATTAATTCCAATTGCACATTGGAAAATTCTTTTTGAATTTCTGTTTCAGGGGAACTCATCTGAATTAGAAGAGATATTTTTCTATCCAAAAATATTAAAAATCTGAATATTCTCTCTCTAGAATATTTTTCTCTCTCTAGGCTAAAACAGATAGAAACAAGGTCTTTATATTTCTGAAGAGGGATTGATTACAGGGAAAGATACTAGACATCAAAAAGGGGGTGGGGGAGGAATCTTACATTCTACCCCACTTAAAAAAATGCGAGATGTCCTCATCTCGCAAACTGGGATAATTTCGCAAGATGCACGAATATGAGACTTAGAGAAAAATTTTAATCAAGATTAACCACCAAGATAAGTCTTAAAGAGAGCAAGATTCAAAATACGAACAAGATTTAAACTTTATTCATTCTCGGAACTTATACAGTAAAGATAGAGGAACTCTTTACACTTCCATAAGCCCGTCCATCATATGGTCACTAAAGCAGTCCTCACAAGCTGCACAAGTATAAGGTAACTCATCTATGGGAATGATTCTGTGGGTTATTGTTGCGCCTATCTCAGTGGTATGAGGTGTTCTAACAAAAGGACCTCTGAGAGGCAAGCCAAAAACGGGGTAAAGGCATATCTTCTCATGAGGAAGAAAACACGCCAGTAAGAAGACCCGCTCAGAAAACCCAGGATGCCTTGATCTCATGACGTAGTAGTATCGGGGACCCAAACCCAAAGCTTCAATAACCATGGCCAAGCGGACATTGTTACGAAAGTGCTGCTGACCCCAGGGTGTTACCCTAGTTATGTCTTGATAGGTCCGCCATTTTGTCTGCGCTACAGAAGTTCCCAAGTGAGGGAAAAGTGAGCGCTCATACTGCTCTATAAAATCTTTCTTCACAGACTCCCTTGCGTCTTGAAGGTGAGAAATCATCATGGATAAAACTAATTCTTGTTGCCAAGCCATGAAGGAGATTAAGAAAGAAAGGAGATCGATGGAAGTAAGATTACTGTGAACGACAAGTAAAAGTTACGACTTATATAAAGGAAGGAGCTAGCGTAACTTAGAAGCCAACGGTAACTTGCCACTGAAGTTTCACCGTCTTTCCATGATTTGGGTTTGGCACATTTTTCTATAGAAGGCATTCAAACTTTGAGATGAGGAGATAAAAGAAGTTCGTAAGCTAAATCACCTACTTTCTTTGGTCCACAATATCTGGGAGATAACTTCTTCCCAAGAGATAAAGAACTTCTTTTTGGGCCGTACTCGAATGAAGACCAAAACCTTGATATCCAAAACATCGATTCTCACTTCTGAACTCATTGTTCTGAATCTTAAAACAGGTGGGACTCTTGAGAAGTATTCAGGAAAAAGGTTCTTCCTTTTTTAAACAGAATCTTTCTTTTATTTTAGAGAGAGAATAATTATAAGATCAGAAAGGGAGATTCTTACTCCTGTATACCTCTAAGGCTGGGGGAGAATCTTACATTCTACCCCACTTGAAAAGTGCGAGATGTCCTCATCTCGCAAGGTAGAGGACAACTCTTTTTCTTAAGATCCAATTTATTCTGGGGTTCCTTATATTCTGGTCAACCCAACAGAATACGGGGATAATTATCCCTTATATAGAACTCATCATTAAATAACAATTCATTCAGATCATATCATTCATATCTTTAACACGATAATGGTCCATTAGTCTGAAAATTTTCCTTCTGAACATTCCTCCACAGGAATTTTAGTTAAGCAAGTTCTCAATTTGTCATCCCTTAACTTAATCTACCGTCTCAAGTGTTAACAGTAGCAATCTGACAGCACAATCCACTAATCTCATAGTGATTTGCTGAAATCATTATTATCATTCCAGTTATGAATATCATCACTGGGACTCGTCCCATTCATCCTCATTGTGGTTTCGCTCAGCTTATTACATTTCAACTAAATTTCGAAAATCGTCATTTTTCAATCAGAATCCAATTCAATTCATCAATTCTCAAACAGAATTAAAAATCATATCAACCACATTCGAAATCATCATCTGGATAGCATTAACACTTATAATTTCAAGTCTTAGATTTACTCGTATATACTATCGGTAAAGAGCTGCAGTTATACCCTCGGTATATACGGATAGTCATGATACTCGAAACTATAAGGTAAATACCATCATGTCTAGGTCTCAAGCAAGTCAGGGTTCCATACAATTGCGGTACTTCCAATTGAAGACCCAATTACTAATTTACGAATTTCAATTTGAATTAACAATTTGTATGAATTATATCAAACAATTACAACCTTTTTGTGCGTCTTGATAAACTTTTGACATAATTTGCTCCTCAGTTGATCTTATTGGAGATCTATGACTTAAGTCTGATAAATAGATTTTTCTTTATCCGATCGTCCGTAAAAAAAACATTTGTATATTTATATACAAGTTGCAATAATTACATAGAGTGGTTCGGCTCCAAAATTCAAAATCTCTTCGAGAGACGTATAAGACGACGGTACTGGGCCATAGTCATGCCCTGTTACATAAGTTCTCTAACTGTGAAGGAAGTTATTATTTTCTCCTTAGGGATAAATCGACTAAGGAGTCTATAAATTTGACATGAAAGTTTGAAATTTCGAGGTGTCGAATGATATAGAATGACACCACGCACCATTTTCAGCTTTAACAGGATCATAGTCAATGAGAGATTCTGCCACAGCATTGTACGGCGGTTGCAATGAGCGTGGACATATTGCCCTGCAACCCACTTATGTTGTATTCTCTCCACTGGGGTAGGAAAATATAAATCCTTGAAATGGCGTGCAAGTCTTACTCGGCTTGTTTGAGTTGAAGCGGAAGAGATGAGATGCTCGAAGGCAAATGCAATCATATCTTGAGACTGGGTGAGGTCGGGAATACCAGATAAATGTGGAACTTCCATCTATAAAAATAATTTCTTTGATTAAAATTTCTTCATTAAAGAAGCTTACGGGATGAAAATACATTATGAAAATGCTGTTTCTGAATTCTTATTACCAATTTCAGATAAGAATTTAATTATCTTTATTAGCTTTCAAAAGCGGCTCTGATACCAACTGTGAGATCCCAGTTCCCACCGAGTAAGGGATTTGGGGTACTAGCAGCGGAAGTAGCACTTCTCGCGCGGGACAGGGGTCCCACACTCGGGGCCTCGCCCACGGATATCCGGACAAGAGACTAATCCGTCGGTTTGTCCAAAACCGAAACCGGAAAAACTTCCTTTACCCGGAAAGCACGGGCGATTCCACTTGAATGAGGAGAGAGGAGAGATGAAATATCTCAATTTTTATGAGTTTAAAACTCATTCAAGCATGTGAAATATGCACCTCCTTTAAAGAACTCCCCTTCCTTACATATGTCATATTTTTAATATTGCTCATAGTTTTTTACTAATAAACCTTGTACATTTTCAACTCTTCATCTTATGTGAAATATGCACCTCCTTTAAAGAACTCCCCTTCCTTACATATGTCATACTTTTAATATTGCTCATAATTTTTCATTAATAAACCTTGTACATTTTCAACTCTTCATCTTATGTGAAATATGCACCTCCTTTAAAGAACTCCTCTTCCTTACATATGTCATACTTTTAATATTGCTCATAGTTTTTTTACTAATAAACCTTGTACATTTTCAACTCTTCACCTCATGTGAGCATTTACTCATTTTTGGGTATTTTCTTTTTACAAGTTGGATTTATCTCCTCCCTACACATGGATTGATGCTATTGGTTCATAGGAACCTTAATTGGACCATAGTCTAAAGATTTCTGAAAATCTAGACCCTTAGGCTAAGGTTCTTTATAGCTATTTTCAATTAATTCCAATTGCACATTGGAAAATTCTTTTTGAATTTCTGTTTCAGGGGAACTCATCTGAATTAGAAGAGATATTTTTCTATCCAAAAATATTAAAAATCTGAATATTCTCTCTCTAGAATATTTTTCTCTCTCTAGGCTAAAACAGATAGAAACAAGGTCTTTATATTTCTGAAGAGGGATTGATTACAGGGAAAGATACTAGACATCAAAAAGGGGGTGGGGGAGGAATCTTACACCAAAGCCATAAGAGATTAGATGTTAAGGTTAGTTTATGTTAAGGGAGGTTTATTGACATGTGACATACCTTTGAGTTGAAATCCGAGATATGGCGACTGTGTAGAGCTTTTCTTTGGTCAGAGCAACCAATCCCTTCTTAGACCAATCATAGTTATATACGAGTTGAAAGAATGCATCACCATTGGATGGGTTTGCAATTATGAGCATCTTGTATGCTCTGTCTCGAAATGTTTGCTCTACACCACGTCTAGCTTTCTCACATTTTGTCTCATATTCTTGCAACCCCATGGCATGTCTATCAATGCATGATATAGCTTGCTTCACCGCATTTTCAAACGATGTCTACGTATAACGAAAAGGACTCATTATCACTCACACGATTAAAAAACATTGATAATCCATTTATTAATAAAAGATGGAAAATGCAAACACTACCTTCCACACAAGCTGTGCCAAGATTGTAGCTGGAGCATTGTACCATTGCTCTCCACTTCGTCGCTCCAAACTAAGCTCCATTAAAGCCCACCTCCTTACGTCTTCACCAAGATAGTCCAATATGGATGATTTGTCCGCCATTCCAAATCGTTGAAACATGAAGATCTCATGTGACAATGTGGGTGTAACACTAGTGCGCACCAATCTGTTGTTGTAAAGAGTCATAATGAGCCAAGAACTTCACAATGACTTCACAATGTCTTCACAAGAACTTCACAATGACTTCACAATGTCCGTAATTAAGTAGAGAGAGATCATTTACTCATTTTGAGATCGCAAAGCCAATAGCAATTCTCCTTCTTGCTTCTTGTCCACAACCAAAAATTGACATTTGACCCGGACATGGCATGAGGGGCTATGAGACCAAGCTAGAGAAAACAAAATAAAGATATTACAATATATTACTTTTCATGTTGCATAGAATCACTCTATGGCATTCAAAAGAACATACCTTCGCGCACTCGAGACATCCATGCCTTCACACGATGATTGCCATCACAAACAAGAAACTTATTACCACTGAGATCCTCCCACTCAGTTCCTGTGATTTCATCCTCAAATCTGTCATGTTGTACCACCCAGTATGGTCCCCATTCTTGCAAGTATATTTGTGTGACCGCGAAATACATAGAGCTTTCGGGACGTGTAAGTGAAACTAAAAAAGGAGGAGATGCTTCGACATAGGCATGGCAGTCAAAGGAATCACGAAAGACCTCAAGTTGGCTAGAAACTGTACGGATGGCTTCATTTGGAATCAGCCTACATAAAGGGACCAATGGGTGGAGGAATTGCGTTGCACAAAAAACTTAGTGAATACATCACCAAGCAATCCCAATTCAATAGATTTTCCAAGAAGCCTTCTATGGGTCTCCCCTTGACCAGTACTAGATTCAGGCATCTCCGTGTGAGTTGGAGGAGGTGAGCTCATTGAGCCAATTTCGTTCTCCAACACAAGCACTTCTTCCTCATGAACAAGAGAATTATGCGCTTCTGTTTCCTCTCTAACAGGAGATACATGTGAGGACACAGGTGTCCGTGATTGAGCTTCCTCGCTAAGAGTCAAACAAACACGCCCAGATCTAAGTGAGTATCCCCTGTTGTCTATAAGACACACACACCAAGCCCAAGTAAGCATATCTAAAAATATTAAAACACAATCTCAGTAGAATCTTGGCTATTCACATCATATACCTTTCTTAGTCTTTGCCTATTGTTTTCTTGCTTTTCTTGGAGCCATCTCTCTCTCTTTTGCCTTGAATATGAGTAGCAAATAGTTTGAGCTGAATGACAGATAGGAGATGAAAGGTCATGAATCTTGCTCTACTACTATTGCACAAGCCAGTAGAAGACGAAGATCTTATCATGGAGTTTGGCTCGCTAGAAGGCAAAGCAAAAGAATACAAAATAATAGGGAATGTTGATGAGGACAGAAAAAAGCAGACAAGGTTTGTAGTAGAGATGATCAACCTCACACATAAACCCTACTTCATGTCTATAGGAAAACATCAACCTCACACACAAACCCTACTACATGTCTAAGAAAACATTCAGGATGGCGAAAGCTCTAGAGGCTAGCACACAACTTCAAAGAGTAGATCAGTAAGCTCACAAGGCCGGATACCAAAACCAAGATCAGGCCGTATCTCGAGGCCCTATTCAAAGAAACCTCTAGGAAAGAAACATTCACCCATCATCAACTAATGGGCCCCACTGTGCTGGATCCACCATGCCCAAACCAGCCCCAATAGTGCTAGGCTCATCTAGTTTTTTGGAAACCATAGAATTGGACTGGATGTAGGGGGTATTAGATTACTTGAATAAATGCATGACAAATGTCCCCAAATAAATGTCGAAACTACAAACAATCATAAGGAAAAAAGATGTGGCATGTTCTTAGAGCACAAAGTCACAGAAGAATTGAGGAGCTAGCAAGGGGCCACTATAGGAAGAACTGCACAATCTTGAGGAGAGCATAAGCCAATCAAGTGGAAAACCTACAAAGGCAGCTAACAAAGATCCAAGAGGCAGCTAACAAAGATCCAAGAGGCCAAGAAAGGGCTAGGACAAGAGGCCTCCTCCCCCTCACCATCGCCTCATCTCCATCCTCCATCTCCCCCCTTGCCCCCTGTTGCTCCGGCCACTCCAGGAACCCGGCAGAGCCGGGGGATGGTCTATGCTAGCGCAGACCATCCCCCGGCTCTGCCGGGTGCCTGGAGTGGTCAGAGCAATGGGGGGAAAGGGGGGAGATCATGACCGCCTGGACCGCCTCCACCTCCACCTCCATCTCCATCCACCTCGCCCTCCACCTCCATCTCCGCCTCCAGCGCCACTGCCTCCTCCGCCTCCAGCGCCGCCGCGGGCCCTCAAATCACCACCTCCATGCCTCATCTCCACGGCACATCTCCCCCCTTGCCCCCATTGCTCCGGCCACTCCAGGCACCCGGCAGAGCTGGGGGATGGTCTAGCGTAGACCATCCCCCGGCTCTGTCGGGTGCCTGGAGTGGCCGGAGCAACGGGGGCAAGGGGGGAGATCATGACCGCCTGGACCGCCTCCACCTCCACTACCATCTCCACCTCCACCTCCATCTCCATCCACCTCGCCCTCCACCTCCATCTCCACCTCCAGCGCCACCGCCTCCTCCACCTCCAGCGCTGCCCGCGGGCCCTCAAATCGCCACCTCCATGCCTCATCTCCACTGCACATCTCCCCCCTTGCCCCCATTGCTCCGGCCACTCCAGTCACCCGGCAGAGCCGGGGGATGGTCTAGCGCAGACCATCCCCCGCCTCTGCCGGGGGGACCATCCCCCGGCTCTGTCGGGTGCCTGGAGTGGTCGGAGCAATGGGGGCAAGGGGGAGATCATGACCGCCTCCACCTCCACCTCGCCCTCTCCCTCACCATCGCCGCTGCCCTCCACCTCCATCTCTATCCACATCGCCCTCTCCCTCACCCATCTTCTCCACCGCCGCCACCTCCACCAACACCGCCGTCGGCTCTCAAATTTTCAGAAAGAGAACAGTAGAGAACAGTACCTTACCTGTTCGAAGTTCACAGATGCGTTCGCCAGCTGAGTTGAGAGTATCTCAATCGTGATTGCTCCACCTTGTTTTATCATTTCAGACGCCTTACCTGACAATGATTGATTCGGCCTAGATACCTGATCTCCTATTTTTGTTTTATAAAGTCCACCTGTTCCTTCATTTTTATATTTTCATTTCACATTTTCGTCTCTCCTGTCCTTTTGCATCTTCGTATTGCATTCCCTATGGAGCACACTGTCACCTTTGAGTGGGAGCTTGATGGCTGCAGCAAAAAATCTCAAACTTTAATACTTCTCCACCAAACCACGCTTGTCAGTCATGGATATCTACAAGGGTTTCTGCCTTCATCACACGCCCTTTCTGGAGTGAAAGCTACCAGGACCAATGGAAGCCTACAGGAAATCATCGCTCATTATGATATCGAGGGCAATAAAAACTAACTTATAGATATTACTCGAAGTAAAACATATATGCTACAGTGTAGTCCTCTGTGTGCTGCTGATAGTCTTGATTCTAGTGCTAATGACATTGCCCAAGATGTCCGTCATTTGGAGACCTCAGTGGAGAAAGAATTAGGGACACAAAACACCCATGTTCATATCTCGAGCTCCTCCTGTGAGAGTGACTTGAATGGCTCAGCAACTGTTTCGTAACCAGGTGAAGGCAATCCAAAAGGTTCGAAGCACAATATCTCTGAAGATGAATGTATTGCTTCAGAGAGTATACTTTCAGTTCTTCGTATAAGAAGGAGAAACCTTCTCTTCTACGTTCATTGTTAGAAAAAGTTACTCGAGTCATCCAAGTCCAGGAGGTGCCAAGACATTATGATGGTGATTCCATCCTAGAGTTTCCACCAACATATGGCAAAATAAAAAATATGGATGGAATGGAGCAAAAATATGATGGTCACCTATGGACACGTCTAGTAACATCAAACATGTTTGTAAGTTGTACCGTGCGTATTAGCTATTGTGTTGGTACTTTGGAGTGCCATAGGCTCAGCTGTCCTTTTTACTTGAACAATAAAAGGTATAACAACACCTTCTTTCATGGACATCTAACAAAAAAGATTGCAGTTGGACTTCTGACAGAGGATGAGAAAACTAAAATAGTTTGTCACTTTTGTCGCAAAACTACACGCTGTGTGCAAGTGTGTAGATGTGTTGTGTATTACGTAATGCCTCGTGACACAACTATTACAAGAATGATGCTCCACACTGGGCTGCATGAACATCCAGTTCAGCCAGGAACTTCAAGGTCAATGTTGGAGCGCGTGAAAATGTTTGTTTCTCAAGTGTTGAAAAAAGCCCAGAGAAGTGCAGGTCCTCGAAAAATACAGATGGATATTGTGAAGGATATGTTGTTTTCCTCCATGATGAATCAAAATGATGAGCTACCTACAAGTATTGGGGATCATGAGCTGTCCCCATTGAACTCAAAAGTCAAATGTTTGGGAGGTATTGATGGAAGACTTAAGTGCAACTCATACATACAGGGAAGCTCTATTGGAGTTGTTGCCCGTAGATTCTACTCAGAGCGACGACATCCTGGTCCAGGAGGGCCAAAGGCTCAAATGATGTGGTTTTGTCCTTCAGATGTTTCACACACATGGCATGTAGATCCAAACATAATATACAAGCCATCATACCCAGATATGTGGAAAGTGGATGTTGGGACCAACATAACCAGCCAAGAGGTAGAGAAATTAGTAAAGACAGGGTTCAAGTTAGATGTTACTCATGAAGAACCTTTTGTGTCAGGGGTGGGAGAAACGTCCACACAAGCAGCGGGCAACAAAGAAAGTGACAAGAGGCCACATGATGCTACACAGAATACAAAGAGATCAACCATGATGTTAGGGGTGGGAGAAACATCCACACAAGCAGTGGGCTACAAAGAAAGTGACAAGAGACCACATGATGCTACACAGAATACAAAGAGATCAACCAAGTGGCGGCATTGGATTTCCAAAGAAGCAGAAAAGAGGATTGGTAGTGCCGAGGCCATGACAACGATAGTCCTTAATGAGAGTGCAATGCAGCCGTCCCCCTACTCTATTTTCATTTGGCATGTGAGAGTGGAGAGGACTATTTTATACACATCAAGGTACAACCTTGGTGTACATGTCCTGATTTCATGCAAAGAGAATCTAGAGGAAAGTCTTACATTGCATGTAAGCATATCTATTTTGTCTTCTTGCGAGTTTTGGGATTACATAAGAATGAGGATATGGTAATGCATCAACCGACATTATCACCAGAGGATGTGGGCAATATACTATCACGTCCTCGAAGCAAGGATGTTTGTGCCTATACTTAAGCTTTAATCAAGCCTCTCATGTTTATGCCTACTTAAGCTTGTAAGGAAATGTGAAGTCAATCTTTTTGTAAGAAAATTTGAACCCAATATTTTTGTCTTGCTTTGGGATGGAGTATACTGTCACGTACTCTAAAGTCTTATTGTAGGTAGCTTGTGATGCTATGGTAAAGGAGTTGTACCAACCATATATCTTCTTGTAAGGAAATGTGAACTCAATCTTTTTGTAAGAAAATATGAGTCGGGTATACTTGTTTTTACTTGTGTTGAAATAAATATTGGAAGAAAGGTACATAGATAGGTATGTTTGTGCCTATATTTAAGTTTCTTTGACATAAAATGTGTGTTTATATGTAGGAAGGTAGGTAGGTAGGTATGTAGGTATGTATGTATGCATGCATATGTTTAGGAGTATGCATGCATGTATATATGTATGTATGTATTGTACAAATGTGTGTATGTATGTATATATGTATGTATATACGTAGGAAGGTAGGTAGGTAGGTAGATAGGTAGGTAGGTGTGTTTGAGAATATGCATGTATATATGTATGTATGTATGTGAATGTTGTTGGATAAATGTAATCCCAACTCCTTAGTCCAAATTAATATGTGGTTGCTAGGCTAGTGGTCAGTGGTTGGTGTGTAAAGCCTACAAATGGTTTGTGCATATTGTTCATGCAACTCATGCAACTAAAAATAGGGTAGAGGAGTCTCTAAATAAGGTACAAGTCGTGATCAAGGTATTATGTAAGTTTGGTTCATGTCTAATCACAATTAGTGTCTTCTTGTGTTAATCTCATATCAATTTTCTGCATATACCAATTTTTGTCCCTCATATTCATGATGTCTTGTACAATCTTTGATCCACCTTGAGTATGTTTTGATCAATCTTCATAGCTTAGTTATCATATCCAACATTTGGTATCAGAGCTTGACTCAATTAGGTTTAGTTGATTAGCAAAAATCTTAATCAATTTCTTAATCACCATAGCTAGTTTTTCTCAGTTTGAACGACATGCTGTAGTTTGATTCCATGTGTGCACCTGAGTGGATGAATCCCTAATATTTTGACATAGCCTTCTTGCCTTGCTCCCACGCTTGCTACAACTCGAAGCTCACTCGCTAATTTCAAAGAAATTTGATGAATTTGTCATCGCCATCAGCGCAGGCCGATTTCTGTTCAGCGCAGCCATTCATCGTCGTCTCTTCAAATTGTGACAATTCCTCTGAGGTGTTGCAAGTTCATTATGTGAAGATTGAGCACACAAAATTTGGAGGCATATGGTCCACTGTAGCAGCTGCACGCATCATTTTTCCAGTCGCCCCTTTTCTGCAGTTTCTGCTCCAACTACATGGTGATACCTATTTTGATTTATATTGATGATATTTTTGTTATTTGGGCTTAAATCATCTATGTGAGAAAGTTTTCAACATCAATCATCATATTTTATCATCATGAGTTCCAAATTTCTCGACAAATTCAACGGAACTGGGTTCCATGGTGGCAAATCAAGGTGAAGGGCTAACCTCATGAAGAAAAATCTGTGGAGTGTGGTCAAGCCACTTACTGAAGATGAAGCAGGTATTTCTGCTGTAGTTACAAGAGCTACAATGGCTGCACTTCAAGCAAAAAATGAACAAGCACTTGGTATTATCATTACTGCTTTAGAAGATGATTTTATTCATTATATTGATGATGTTGAGTCAGCTATGGAAGCTTGGGAATTATTAGAACGTACTTTTGGTGCAAAGGCAAAGCATTACAAAATCAGTTTGAAGATGCAACTCTTTGATCTAACCATGGAGAGTAATGAAAATTTAGCAACTTTAATTAACAGGTTGAAGAGCTTAATGACACAATTGGTTTATGTTAAATCTCCTGTTCTTGAAGAAGATGCTATTGCTATCCTGCTTAAAAGCTTACCTTCAAGCTTTAGACAAATTGTGACGGTAGTTAAAGAGGAGCCTATCCCTTCTTTGGAAAGTATCATAAATTCTTTGCAGGAAGAAGACAAGAAGATTACAAAGGATGTGATAGATCCTTATGCATATATTGTTACTACGACATCGGCAAAGAAGAAGTGTACTATTTGTGGTCGTACAAATCATCTTACTAAGGATTGTTTCTCCAAACATCCTTGTGAGTATTGTGGAAAGACGAATCATCCATCCTCAAAGTGCTACCAAAAAGATCAAAAGCAAGCAACGGCACATGTGGTTGAAGTCAACCAACAAGAAGAAACAAATCTTTGTTCTAGTCTCAGTATAAAAGATGTAGATGAGGAGTATGCTTTTTAGATTATGTCATGTATGTGGTTGAGTCAAGACTTATGTTGTTCCAACTTGACGAATTGTAGAGGAGAGTACACTACCCTATGTTGTTGTTAAGGGGGGACTCTTACTCATTGTGTCAAGGAGGTTTGTTAGACTTGATTCATGTTTTGTAAGAAGTTGGTCTTAAGGGGGGATTGTTGGATAAATGTAATCCCAACTCCTTAGTCCAAATTAATATGTGGTTGATAGGCTAGTGGTCAGTGGTTGGTTTGTAAAGCCTACAAATGGTTGGTGCATGTTGTTCATGCAACTCATGCAACTAAAAATAGGGTAGAGGAGTCTCTAAATAAGGTACAAGTCGTGATCAAGGTATTATGTAAGTTTGGTTCATGTCTAATCACAATTAGTGTCTTCTTGTGTTAATCTCATATCAATTTTCTGCATATACCAATTTTTGTCCCTCATATTCATGATGTCTGTTCCACGGGAACACTCACGGGAACACGGATTATGGAAGGAGGCCGGAAGCAATTAATGCGAGAGAGCAGGATTGTAGCCATGGAAACATGAAGACGCACATAATTTTTCCATATTTTTGTGCCGAAGTGCAATGTAAATCGTTTTAGGCCAATATGGGTTCTAAATGAGAGTTCTAAGTGTATTAAGCAAGGCTCACTTATGGGGTTGTCCGCCCATGTGTGAAAGAGGCCTAGGGTTAGGGTTAGTGGCATCTCTACAAAAGAGATGTTAGCTAAAGAAAGTGGACGTTTTTGGCCGTTCTCATAAGCTATTGAGTGAAGCTCTTGAGCTCTCAAGCTATGGCAACTCTCTAACTCTCTCTCTATTGTACTCTAATGAGCATTAAGCTCCAATGAGTATAGCTCCACTTCATTCTCTTAATCTGTTTAGCATCATTGAAGTAGATTAATCTATGATTAGTTGAATGCTTCTTTCTTTCTCTTGTGTATGCTGCATGCTTGTAGTGTGTGTGTGTATAGTCTCCATTGATGCAAGCTCTTGCCCACTTCATTGGCAATGAGTTATTCATGGATAGACTCTCTCTATGAGCTTGTGGGTTTGTGAATGTTACATTCTATGCTTGCTTAAGCTTGTGGGTTAGTAGATGCACGCTTATGGGTTTACAGGCATTAGGGGAAGCTAAGATTTAATCAATGTTTGAATGGGATTAAGAGATTGCTATGCATTGTTGGTTCTCTTGATTAGTGTAGTGGATTTAAGGGATTGAGAGATTGATTGAGGTGTTGAATGGTTGAATCGTCAAGTGGTGGTTCGTGTATGTGAGCTCTCCCTCATGGGATAAGCCTTCATGCACTAATCGGGTCGAGTCCTCGGATTGACATTGTGTTTCTTAACACATTTGTTGATCGGTAGTACTCTATGAGCACTATATTGCACGGTAGAGAGAACCGCTCTACAATGGCGCCGCTGCCAAGGAATGAGTGCCTACATTAGTTGAGAACCATACACACACTACCACTCCTTGTTAAGCTCCAATCGGTTGCAAAACTGTTGGGGATAGGAGAGCAGGATTTGGGACTAATTTTGGTATTCATTTAAGACTAATCTGTTGTTAAAATCTCTTTAATTGTCTTGCAATTCGAGTGCGATTGGCTAGCTATGCTTCTCCCTTGAGGTGATGACCAAAGTTCAGGGTCTAGCGCAGTAGTAAATCCATACCACATAGCTAACCTAGTACTAAGGAGATTGGGACAAACCTATCGCCCACCCATGCAACCACAACAACAGCAGCAGCGAATGAGGAGTGTACTACCTCTACAGGTCCTCATCTTTGTGGAGCATGTGGCGGTAACCATAAAACCGAAGAATGTAATACCTTTTCTCCTCTAGTCACAAACCAACCCACAAAGAAGTGGTGCCAGGCCTGTGCTTGGAATTATACCCACACTACACAGGAATGTACTCGCATTGCAAGAATGAGACAGGAGCGTGAGCAACAAAGGGGTGCAGTGGCTCCACAAATGCATCAACAGTATACTAATTTTGAACGTAAGCCACCGATGGCACAAGAGAAAGCACGACCTGTACTTGGAGCTCAACCTCCTGCTCCTAGGACTGCTCCTGTGAGGTTTGTTGACTATGACAATTCAAATATGTGTAGAGACTTGGTAAACCCAAGCTATGTGGAGGAGGAATATGCATCATATTCATCCAAGGAAAATCTCTTTGAAAGTCCCGCATATCCAAGCCAAGCACTGGTGGAGGCTCAACCGGGGGAACAAAATTCTTTGATGTTGCTAGGTGGCTACCAACCTAGGACTCCAGACCCCTCAGGTCAATGGCAGCAAAGGAAAGTAGAAGCCAAACTAATGGGTCCCTGTTATGAGTGCGGAGAACCCCATTGGGCTTGTGATTGTCCACATCGCCCAAGGCAAGCAGCTCGATCCAATACAACAGTACCACAGTTTCCACCAATTGAAAGATATTGTCTAGGGTGTTGTGTAGAACACTTTCCAAAGGATTGTTTGCTGAAACCACATGAGGAAGGCACCTCTCAACCAAAGGTCTCACTCAACTTTATAGAGGCAGTTCCATCACCACCTTCATCAGAGAATGAGGATGTCGTGCCACTTAGAGTCATGACTAGATCATAGACACAAAATGCCGAAATGCAGACTGATGAGACACCTCGAACTAGGGATGCAAAGGCAAATCTAGTGGACAAGACCCTACATTCCAATAGAAAAAGGACCACTAGGAGGAAAAAGGACCACTAGGAGGAAAAAGAACTACAACAAGCAAACTAAGAGTACATCCACTAGTTCTGAAGAAGTCTCTAAACAAAACATGAAGGATCAAGCTTTTACATCCCAAGAAGTGCATGAGAAGCATCAACCTCAACCTGGGCCTAGTGCTAAACAAGATGAGGCTAGTACAACCGAGGATAGTTCTGGGGGTTTTGTTTTTGTGGATAAGGTGAACGAGACTCTAGATGCCATCATTGATGCTCATAGAAGTCGCATTGCAGCTTTATCTGAGCTACCCAAGAAGCTTCAAGAATACCCAAACCCTCGTGAGGAGAAGATCAATCTAGCTGTAAATCAACAACTCATTAGGGAAGCTCAATCAATACTTGAGGGCCCACCTCCACCTATCCCTCAAGGCCCAACCTCTCTTAAGCCAACATTAGAAACCATACCAGAAGTATCATCAAGTTGGGAAATGAAAAGTGAGCTGATCTCACAAGCTCATAGCGAGAAGTCTGCACCAATTGACACCCCATTGAAAGAAGGCATTCTGCCACCACCTAGTCTTGCCTTCCCATGCAATGATGAAGTTATTGATGCTAACGAGGACATGGCAAATGAGATGTGGGCAGCAGTTCATGAGAAAGTTAATGAGAATATGTCCTCTATTATTTCACCTCCATTCTCTGAGGTGGATTTTTCCAAGGGCAGAGAAAACAACTTTAGACGCCCAAACATCCAGGAGGAAGTTCAAACAATTGTTTCTCCTAGAAGTAAGCATACAATGAAAACCTTACCATCTTATTTGGGAGAATATGAGAAATGTTCTCAAACCTTGAGGATACCCTCCATGCATAGAAGGTTGACAAAGGAGATGGATATGGGCATCATGCAAGCTATTTTGTCAGCACCAGTGGCTTGTACCTTACCTTTGCTTGATTTGATAAAGCTTCAACCAAAGTTGTGGAATGATATTGCCACATGTTTGTCAGAGCAGGTATTGCTACAAAAGGGTCACCATCAATGTACTATACACCCTGAGACAAAGCATGTTATGCCAGTTCCTATCAACAAAGTAGGAAAATTTTGTGAGGACGATCAGGGAAATGCTACCCTCCCATTAGAAGTGCGAAAAGTAGCTTCAACTGCAATACTTGATAGTGGTGCAGGAGTGGGCATTGTGGTGAGACAAGGTCCATTTGGGAAAAGTGGGGCAAACCAGCTATTAGGAGTACAAGGATGCGCTTGCAGCTAGCAGATGGAAGCTTAGAACATCCCATTGGGCTGCTAGAGAACATATTGGTCACCACATGTGGGATTGAATATGAGCACACATTTGCAGTAGTGGATTTTGGAAAGCATCCAAACTATGAAGTGATATTGGGTAGACCATTCATGCGACAATTTCAAATGATTCAAGATTGGGGATACAATTATTTGTACCTCCGACATGATTCTGTCATCACAAGAGTCAACCTAAAGAATCACTCATATCGTGATGTAACACGGTCTCCAATAGATGAGTTTGATTCTGCTTCATCTGAGGGCTCAAGAGTTACATTGTCAGATGGGCGAGAAGATCTGTGGATGTGTGGAGCCTCATGTAAGGATTTCAACACTGAGAGACTTAAGGGTAATCGAAGTGTATCAGATGAGGCATACATTCCACAACCCTTCCCTGAGCACTTAATTGATCCACTAGAATGGAGTCATGTCCTTGCAATGTGCTTTACCTAAGCCAATTCAATTTTGTGACTCAGATGGATATGACATTATTCCTATACGAATGGTACAACCATGTGACCTTCTAGATGATTTGTACTATGGGGATGCATCCACAATAGCATTGCAGGTAGAGGAAGTCTCAGTGGAGGATTTAACACTCGAATCTGCTAATGATGCTGATAAGGAAGATGGATGGGACTCTGATTTGAATGATGATGTGATAATCCCCGAGGAAGAGTTAGGAAAGGCACGCCTACTCTTGAGAGGAAGGGAGGTTCCAGTAGAGATCCTTCGAAGCCGACCTAAACGTAAATGTTGTAAGAGCCATAAGAGAATCCGTAAACAAGATGAGAGGGAACGATGTGAGAGAATACAAAAAGAAGACGAGGAGTTTAAGAATGAACACTCTCGACCACCACCTCACTTCTCAGGAAAGAATGGATATCTATACTATGTCCAAGCACAAGATAGTATCAAAGACCAAGTAAAACGATCAGATGGATTCCAACCAGGAGAAAAGCTAAAAACTGTTAGCAAAAATTGCAAAAAAATGAAGAAACCAAAACAAAAACTCAAGTCTCAAACCGATTCAAAAGAGAGTGTCGGAAGTGCAAAGATAACGGTTAAACAAAAAACTCTGATGCAAGATTGCAAAAGAGAACTCAAAACCGCATGGTCTTCAATTAGTGATGACTCAAGTGGACAAGAACGAGGTCTCAATGTTCCCCCCAACTTCACACAGTACACTCTTCAAGATCGGAAGATTGTTCTTCAACAGCCCATGCGACAAAAGCCAAGCATGCCAGGGGTTTCATATGATGGTCCAAAAGATGCAAAAAAAATTGATATCGCAGAGCCGGGAAAAGAGCCTCGCTATGTGTGGATTGCCATAGACTTGTCCTTAGATGAGGAGAAGTTATTAATTCAAACAATAAAGGAGTATCGCGATGTTTTTGCTTGGAGTTATAAAGACCTCAAAGGAGTTGATCCAAGCATATGTCAGCATACAATTCCATTGCGAGAGGATGCAAAGCCTTCCAAGCAACATCCTTATACTTACAATGAGAATTTTGCACGAAAGATAAAAGAAGAAATAGACAAGCTCTTAGAGGCAGAATTTATCTATGAGATTGAACACACTGAATGGGTCTCCCCTATTGTAGTGGTGCCCAAAAAAAATGGAAAACTTTGAGTATGTGTAAACCTCAAGAAGGTAAATGCAGCTACTGTACGTGATTATTACCCACTTCCAATCACGGATCATGTTTTGGAACGAGTTGCAGGGAAAAAAGCATATAGTTTCTTGGATGGATTCTCCGGTTACAATCAAGTGTCAATTGATCCAAAGAATCAACACAAGACAGCCTTTGCTACTAAAGATGGCATCTTTGCCTATTGTGTTATGCCATTTGGTCTAACAAATGCACTAGCAACCTTTCAGCGGTTAATGAGTCATGTATTCAAGGAGTACCTTAGGCTTTTTCTTGAGATCTTCATGGATGATTTATGTGTTCACTCTCACAAGAACGTGATGATCATATAGAACACCTCAGACTTGTGTTTCAAAAGTGTCGAGTTTATCGTATATGCTTGAATCCTGACAAGTGCAAATTCATGGTAAGACAAGGGAAGATTTTGGGCCATATTGTTTCTCGCAATGGTATTTCAATAGATATGGATAAAATTGATGTCATTGTCTCATTACCTCGGCCTATCAACCCTAAAGGGGTAAAAATATTCATGGGGCATTGTGGCTATTATCGTCGATTCATCTACATGTACGCTGTCCTAGCCAGACCATTATATGCTCTTCTTGTAAAGTTTAACTGGACTGACGAGTGTGAGGAATCCTTTGAAAAGTTGAAGCAAGCATTAGTGTCTGCACCCATCTTACGGGCACCAAATTGGAACCAAATCTTTCATGTCCATATTGATGCTTCAAACTTTGCAATTGGATGTATTTTGGCTCAATCGGGAGAACATAATAAGGATTTCCCAATCTCATATGCTAGTCGACAGTTGAACAATGCTGAGAAGAATTATACCACAACAGAAAGAGAAGGTTTGTCCATGATATATGCAGTGAAAAAGTTTCGCCATTACCTTTTGGCAAACAAATTTATATTTTTTGTGGACCATCAAGCACTGCTATATTTGGTGAATAAGCCTTGTGCAACTGGAAGGATTGTGAGGTGGTTTGTCATCCTTCTTGAGTTTGATTTTGAAGTGGCAGTCCGAAAAGGAACAACTCATCTTAGGGCAGATCATTTGTCTCGAATCACCTCTGGAGAAGCTCCTGTAGGTGTGGATGATGATATGTTAGATTCAACACTTTTCCTTGTAGAGACAGCTCCTAAATGGTCTGAACCCATCTTAGAAATTTTGACAAGTGGTGGGCAGATACAACTAGCGGGTCCTAATGTGGACCTATGGCGACCATTCAAGTTAATCTCAGGGAGATTATATCGTCAGGGTAATGATGGAGTGTTGCGGCTTATACCTAACCCTGACCAATATGAGGAGATCTTGGAATGGGCACATGAGGGTATTGGTGGAATCCATGCATCAGCTACTACTTGTGTGCGACGTATAACTCAGGATGGGCAATGGTGGCCTACCATGCATGCGGATGCTGAAAAATTTGTTCGTAACTGTGCTTCATGTCAAATTCAACAACCAATTCATAATGTCACATTATTCCAAATTTCAACTACACCAAGTTGGAGCAAGTATATTGTGGACTATCTTAAGCATGGTCATACTGATCAAACAATTCCTAAACATCGAAAGCGTGCTATTGAAGTTGAAGCGGCCAACTATATGCTGATAGAGGGCCAACTCTACAAGAGAGGCAAGGATGGCAACTTGCGCATGTGTGTCTGTGAAGCTGACTACTTGAAAATCTTGACTCATGCACATGCAGGTGTTGGGGGTGGGCACTTCTCGGGCAATACCACAGCTAAGTTGATTAGGTGGTCTGGGCTTTAGTGGCCAACCTTACAAATGGATGCCGAAGAATATGTGAAATGTTGTGAGGATTGTCAAAGGACCAAACCTCCCATCACAAAGGACAATATGCCATTGCGGCCTATGTTAAGCACACGTGCGTTTGCCAAATGGGGTATTGATTTTGTCGGTCCCATTAAACCTCCAGCTCGTCACACGCATGCCGAGTATATTATAGTCCCATTAAACCTCCAGCTCGTCACATTGATTATAGTTCCTTATTGATTTTGTCGGTCCCATTAAACCTCCAGCTCGTCACACTCATGCCGAGTATATTATAGTCGCAAACTGACTATTTGACCAAATGGGTAGAGGCAAAAGCTACAGTCAAAAATGATGCCAGAACCACAGCCAAGTTCTTGTATGAGTACGTGTTTACACGCTATGGCTTACCTATTGAAATTGTTAGTGATCAAGGTGTGCACTTTGTGAATGAGGTCATAGAGTTTTTACTTCAAGAATTTATGGTAATTCACAAGCGTTCTGCACCCTATCATCCCCAGACCAATGGTCAAGTTGAGAGTACTAACAACATTCTCTGCACAGCACTCACAAAGATTGTTGAGGGACATAGGACTGATTGGGAGCAAAAGTTGCACTCAGTTCTTTGGGCATATAGAACAGCCTATAAAACATCTGTGGGCACAACCCCATTTGAGCTTACTTTTGGGCTAGATGCAATTCTTCCCATTGAATTTCTTGTACCTACTCTACGAGTTGCTAAACAATTGGACTAGACTGGTCATGAGCTTTCTCAATGCGTTGATGAATTGGAAAAGCTTGATGAGACCCACTTATTGGCGGTAATGGGGATGTATGCCGAGAAGAGGAGACAAAAGCAATGGGGTATGATCGAAATGTAACAACTGGCCGATTCAAAAAAGGGGACCTTGTGCTCTTGTACACACTTAAGAAGCATAAGCGAAAGCTCAAGAAACGTGGCCTAGGACCATTTGTGATTAATGAGCTTACTCCAAGTGGTGCAGTGCGTTTAGAGACACTAGAAGGTGAGCAAATGCCTAACTTCATTAATGGAAGTCGTCTCAAGAAATACAATGAACCATTAACTGAAGCCATGCTTCAACAAATGCATGCTGCCCACACACGGAAAGAAGCACATGACCTACTTAAACGTCAGGCTCAAGAAGAAGCTAAAGCTAGAGTTGCAAAAGCCAAGGAGCGTCGCAAGGCTTCTGTGTTGACCTTACAGTTGGCTACTGATGAACAATATGTCGATCCTTTCAATATTCACGTGTGTCTTCATCTTCATGAGACTACCTACTTTGTCTCTGCGTTAATTGACTCTGGTGCAGATTATAATGTTCTCTCATTTGACAAATGGGTAGCTTTGGGACAACCAACACTTGTGCACATTCCTGTTGACTTACGAAGCTTCTCAGGTGAAGATAACCCTATAGAGGGAAAATGTGTCATTATGATATCCATTCAGGATCACCAGATGTCAGTTCCCTTTTATGTGGCTAGTAAGTCCAAGGCAGTGGTAGAGGTTGTTCTTGGTCGATCATGGTTAAGTGCTACCAATTGTTCATTAGATTGGAAGAATAGACAATACAAATTGCAAATTGATTCTCAGTGCGTCTTGGGATCTGCTGCTCCACCACGAGTTTTATCATGTCAAAAGGGTGGTAGTTCTACCTTACACAACCCACTTTCAACATCTGCTCTTCAAGCTCCAAGACAAATGATGTGGATAATCGATGAGTCCTCAAGTGAGGGCCATGGCTGGCATGTTCCAACTACTCTAGTCACTGCTCAAAGAAGGCCAGGCAAGAAGGAATCGCCAATTTGGCTACCCAAAGATGTGTACAAACTTGTACCATCTAGAAGAGTTGCTAAACCTCCTAAAAAGAATATCTTTTCCAAGCCTAAGCCTCAGATTGTTACTCATTGGGTCCCAAAGCATGTTCTTAAAGCACACAAGGCTATTATGAGGGTGCAACAGCACTTTGGCTTCCCAAATGCCATGGTTTGCTAGAGTCAGAAGAGTGTAGCAATAAGATTCCAAAAGCCACTCTTGGTTTTTCATATCAGTGGTGGTGGGTGCAAAGGAAATCAACACAACCTCTTCAAGATAGGATAAGTGGTTGTGATAGCACCTACAAATCTCCTTGTGTTGACCTTCCCCAACATGTATTGAATCACCAGTTGTCCCAACTTCTCCTTGTTACACACTTCCACCATCAACTTGTGTACCTAAGACAAATCCAACTTTACATGAGTCTCCTTTGAGCATAGATTCTAGCACTTCACTGCCTAAATCCTCTTATCTTGCTCAAATTCCACGACAATTGCTATCCTTCCCACCTCTTAAAAAGGACATACACAAAACCAAAGGTAAGGCATTAACACTACAATTGAAGCTCTTTGGTAGATCAATGTTTAAATAGCCTCACTTTTACTAATGTGGTTCCTTATGCCTTTACAGGATTGTGTTCTTTTTGAGATGATCTTATCTACATTGTTTTTGATAGAGATTGTAATGATGGATCTGAGTGTATAAAGTTTGAAGTTTCTAAATTTCATTGTTCTACGCCCAGATACCTCTTGATGGATACTTGGCGAGATACATGTCCACCATGCATTGACCCTGATATAGTACTCAACCTGAACATCACGGGGGTTATAGTGCTCCTCCTTTTCAAACTCATTCTAGGTACTTTTATGCTCCCTTCGGTGAAAATTGCTGTGGGCATCACTTTGTCACTTTATTCTATCAACAGCATCATCCATTTCCACATTGTCAAGAGTGTGCACGACTCGTATTAGGAGAAGCTTCACACATTTGTTGGCTATGCCACTCTTACTTTCGACGATATGGCACGGGCTTAATGAAACAAATTGTGGGAATTACACCCCAACGCCATAACCTTCTTGATGTGAGAGTACCAGACCGACGAGGACACAATCAACGTAGATTACCTGAGGAGGTTCAAGCACAACAATGGGGGGATACATGCATAAATGACTTGCAACCACCTATCTTGCAAACCCTCCTTCCCCCAGCCTCAACATGTCAATTTTGGATCACTATGAGTACCTATATTGAGCAATTCCAAAATCGGAATTGTCTGCTTAACCTTCCCATAGAACCAATGCCATATTTTAACGAGGAAGCACTCCTTCCTCTACCACCTTCTCCAGAGGTCGGCTTTTGTACAGGGTTGTCCTTGCATCCTGAAGTGATTGATACCATCTTCCCAGCAGAAGTGGACACGGATCCACCACCAGTGCAAGGGTAAGCTCATCAACTCCACAATAAGATTAACAAGCCAGGGCACTTTTCTCCCACTGGGTTTTTCCCCTTGGCTATATTCGGTGATTGGCACCAATAACAAATTTTATTCTTTTCTTTTCTTTTCTTTTCTTTTCTTTTCTTTTCTTGTGTGTTAATAAGACATTTTGCAGAGATCTCAGCTACACAAGAGCATACAAACACGCCCCAATAGTCCACCTACCATGCACACAAATTAGGAAGGGGGGAGACATACACTGCCTACAAAGAGCAAAGAGAAACAATCTGCACATCAGCAATGCATCAAGACAAACACGCCACATCAACGAGCACTACAACAGGTGTATTCAAATCTTAATCTTTTGTTATTTATGTGCTTTTCACTTTTGCATATATTGTTTGCATGTTCACACACACAGTTGGCTGGTTTAAGTTTTATATGAGTTGTTACCATGTGGTGAGTGATTTCTAGATTCTTAGAGGACTTAGTAGAAGGTATTTCTATTTGAAGATGGTGTAAGATATATGCCAACGGAGTATGCCAAGTTCTTATGCTCTCGAAGTATATTAGTTATCCCTAGTGGTAGCTACCTCTTAGGTATGGGCTAGGTGCTACGATTAATAAAAAATTTACGAAAATCATGCCCTAAAAAATATATACAAGTGAATCGAGACATGACGTGTCTACAGCCATGTGGAATGCTTGGTAGGACCTTGGGTTGTCTTAGCACCTTAGGGCCGATGCCTTGGTTTCCATGGGGTGAACACTGATTTGTGAGATAGGTGATGAGCAATACGGGTATGTCACACATGGAGGATTCTATTTTGTGTCATCTCGGATTATTAGTTTATATGGCTATTTTATGGCCGTATGCCATGATTTTGATGTATGTACTTATCTTCCCCTTCTATGTATAGGAATGGACACTTAAATTGTATGTGCATGTTAATAAAGTTCATGGTGGATAAGTGATGTACTTTATCTTCCCCTTCTATGTATGGGAATGGACACATGGAGGAATAGGATAAGTGCCTTGCCAATTTTGTAAAAGGAAAGCCCAATATTTTACGTACACTTTATTATCGGCTCAATGGATAAATTTTACATTATGATTTGAATACCCATGTCGTGGAGAGAGCCTCACGCATGGGGGGCAAATTGAACCCAATGTTTTGTCTTATGTGATGAGGATTTTCCGTTCATGTCTTTTCAGTTTTTAAGTGTTCAAGTGTTTAAGTTCACCTCTTCTATGCTTTCTCTTATTTTTCTATTCAATTTAATCAAGTAATTGAGAGTATATGGTTTAAGTTTTTACTGGGAGAAAGATTCTTGTTTCACTATACCATCGATCAAAATTGAATAGCTCCAAGGGACCTAAGATTGGAAGCAAGGTAAGTTCCCCATGATCATTGTTGCTTGCTTTATGCTCTTTATCTATGAATGAGGGACTTCTAAAGAGATAAAATGGGCTATAACATTTTTAACCCTAATTTGCGTTAACTAAATACTCTCCACCGTTCAACATGAGAGTGCATTGGAAGACAACGCACTATAAAAGTTATAACCTTTGTGAGAAAGGTGGCCACACTAGAACTCTATTAGTTAACTTTAATAGGAGTTTTGGGTGGGCAAGTGTGAAATATAAGCCATTATCTCATAATGAATGGAGACAATCCCCCTTTGTGCTATACAAGTTTTCCAAGTCTTTTACTTGCTCTTTGCTCTTTGTTGTGTGTGTGTAAGATTCCTCCCTCTAGCTTTTGAGGTGTAAAGGTGTAAGAACCTCCCCTTATATTCTTGTAATTATTCCCCTCTCTCAAATAGAAGAAAGATCTTGTTTTACCCTGTTTTAGCGTAGAGAGAGAAAATGTCTAGAGAGAGATAATCCAAAATTTAGATATATTTAGATATAAAATCCTCCTAGTATCTGAAATGGATTCCCTTGAAACAGACGTTCAAAATGAACTTTCCAATGTGCATTAGAAATTAATTGAAAATGGTATAAGGAACCTTAGCCTAAGGGTCTACATTTTCAAAAAAAAATAGATTATGGTCCAATTAAGGTTCCAATGGGCCAATTGGATTAATCCAAGTGTTGGGATGAAATAAATCCAAAAGAATAAAAGAAAATACCCAAAAATGAGTAAATGCTCACATAAAATGAAGAGTTGACTGAGTACAAGGTTTATTAGTTAAAAATTATGAGATATTACTAAAAAATGAGATATTTTGGAATAATGATGCATTTTTGACATCTTGGTAAGGAAAGGGGGACTCTTGAGGTAGGCACCTATTTCACATCTGTGGAAGGGTTTTTTAATTCAAAAAAATTGTGATATTTTCATCTCTCCTCTCTCTTGGATCAAACCAAATCAAAAAGGGAGCCAAACTGGTCCAAATCTTGTCCAAATTGAGTCAAACTGAACCTGGAAAATTCTAGAACGCAGTTGGACTTGGTTAGTGGCCTCCCTCACCTATAAATAGACCCCTAGTCTTTTGTAAAAAAATATGGGAGCTATACCATGCCATTATTATATTAAAATAATCATATTTTCTATTATCCCTTAAATTTTTCTCTCTCTTGGGAGCTTGGAGCTCTCTCTCTCTCTCTACAACAACTCTTGGAGTTGATCTTCTCCTCTTGGTGGACCAATTGATTGGTCGGGGGCTTCACTACTAATAGAGAATCAAGCCAAACTTGGAGGTAAAATCATTTTTTATTGTTTTTTTCAATTTATCTCAATGACTTTCTTCTTCTCAACCCCTCTCAAGCTTGAGAAGCTTTCTAAATGAATGTTTTAATTCAAAGCAAGCTTTTTCTTAAAGTCTTAATGCTTAATGAAGAGAAAGTTAATATTTATGCTTATTTGTAATGCTTTCTTTAAATAAATCTCTCTCTCTCTAAAAAGAATAGCCATCTTTATGGCTAAATCCCTTGAAAAAGGATGCTTCTCAATGATATTCTCTTAATTCAAAGCTAAACTTTAGGCTTGATAAGCTAGAGATTAAGAAAATGGTATTTTTATGATTTTGTGTTAACAAAATAATGGTTATTTATCTTAGGTTATTTATAAGTAGTTAAAAACTACTTTGATTGATTCTAAATGAGAAATAGATTATCCTATCAATTTGGAAAAAGAGAAATAATGGAATTAGCTTAATCTAGTAGAATAATCATAATTAAGTTTATGATTTTGGTTAAAATTATGATTTAAATTCATAGTTTGATTTTAAGCATAAAAGAGAAACTACTATCATATTTTCATTACAATCTTTTTGTTCTTTAGAAAAAAATTGAGAATTATCAGTAATAGGAGCGAAACTATGGCAAAATTTTTAGAAAATAATACATATCTTATTTTATGCATAATGCTAAAAGAGGACTTCCTACCATATTCTAGGATTGGACATCCTATGCAAAAAGAATAATTTTCATCATATTCATGAGAAATAATTTTTTTATAATTATGCATAATTAATTGATTGTGAGAAAAGAGTAAATTTTGGTAAATTTATTTTTATACAAAAAGAGGAATTCCCATGATATTGAGATCCAAGTAATTAAATGGTAAAAGAGAAATTTTTGGCATAATTCAAATTATGAGTATTTATCAAAAGTGAAATTTTGAGCATTATTAATTTTATTGGGAAATATGGGTAGAATTGATTTTTGTAAATCCCATGAATCTTTTACTCAAAAAGAAGAATATTGAATATATTTCACTTGAGAAATTTGAGAAAGAATATGAAAATATCCATCGAGAAAAAGTACCTTTAACTAGGCCACCAAACAATTGGCAGAAACTTAGACAAGTCCATCGGTATCGAAAGTAGAAAACGATACTAAATGTGAATGCGATGTGATAAGATGTGAATGCGATGTATATTGGATTTTTTTTAATAAAAGTGTTACTTTCATCAATATTGTTTTTTATGCATAAAATGATGCATAAAAGATTTTTTTTTAAATTAAAAAATTATTACTTTCATCAATATTAATTTTATACATAAATAGATGCATAAAAGAATTTTTTTATTATAAAAGTGTTACTTTCATCAATATTGATTTTTATGCATAAAATGATGCATAAAAGAATTTTTTTTATTACAAAAGTGTTACTTTCATCAATATTGATTTTTATGCATAAAGAGATGTACAAAAGAATTTTTTTTATTATAAAAGTGTTACTTTCATCAATATTGATTTTTATGCATAAAATGATGCATAAAAAATTTTTAAATTATTATAAAAGTGTTACTTTCATCAATATTGATTTTTATGCATAAAATGATGCATAAAAGAATTTTTTTTTAATTGCAAAAGTGTTACTTTCACCAAAATTGATTTTTATGCATAAAATGATGCATAAAAGAATTTTTTTATTATAAAAGTGTTATTTTCATCAATATTTATTTTTATGCATAAATAGATGCATAAAAGAATTTTTTTTATTATAAAAAGTGTTACTTTCATCAAAATGGATTTTTATGCATAAATAGATGCATAAAAGAAGTTTTTTATTATAAAAGTGTTAGTTTCATCAAAATTGATTTTTATGCATAAATAGATGCATAAAAGGATTTTCATTTATATAAAAGTGTTATTTCCATAGAAGTTGGATTTTATGCATAAATAGATGCATAAAAGAAGTTTTTTATCATAAAAGTGTTAGTTTCATCAAAATTGATTTTTATGCATAAATAGATGCATAAAAGGATTTTCATTTATATAAAAGTGTTATTTTCATAGAAGTTGGATTTTATGCATAAATAGAGTTCTCTTTAATCCTATGTTTAAATCCCATGAATATTGGAAAATGAATAAGTAAATACTCTATGAAGGAAAATTCTACTGGTTCATATTCTCTAGGATGCTAATGAGAAAATTCAGAAGATCTATCGAAGTCAGAATTTTAGATAAATGATTAATTTATTCCTCATAGGAATTCGTGAGACTAGTTTTGAATTCAGTTAAGCAAAATACTCAATGAATGAAATTTAGTAAAGTAGTAATTGAAATATTACCCTTCAAGAAAGATAGTTCAGAGAGAGCCTTAAACCCTGAATCAGACTATGACCAAGACGTAACTCCTTCGTCAGTTTCAAGAAAAGACGATATGACCAGTTCAGTAACCTATACTCAAATCACCCACCGAATCTGAAACTAAGTTTGAGACCTTTGATTTTGATCTAAGGATCAAGAATTCAGAATTCGAGGAATTCTGCTTGGGAATCCAGACCTGTGATCTAGAAGTCTTGGGATACGGAATTAAGATATACTCATTGTATTCAAAAGAAAATCAAAACTGAAAACTTGCATAGGCACCCTGTTTTCTTAAAGGACTATCTTACACCAGAATGCTGAAGGGAGTATTTGGTATATGTGTTTTCTAAGGGAAGTTCGATTGCAACAGCTGGCAGGGAGTGTTCAAAGGACGGCTCACGCGGAAAAAACCTGCCCAGGTCTTGACCAGCTTGGGTATGGTGAAAAATGGTGTGCTTCCAGTACGATGGGGCGAGGGCTGACGAAGTGGTCCCTGAGTGAAGTGCCAGGACACCTAAGGAGGATCCTGTGGAGGGTTCTGACCAGGCGATGCACGGGCTCGCGCTGTTTAGGACACCCATGCGTATGTCGTGGAAGATATATATATGTATGATGACGAGAAAATTATTGTAATCTGCTACTGGATCTCGTTGTGCTGACCTGCTAGTCTCAACGGAGAATCCAGAGTGATACTGTTTTGTGAGAAATAAGGATTAAATGGAAATTTTGAGTTATGACATCTGTAACCAATAATTGTTTGTCAATGGATTGTTTTATAAATTAAAGTTTAAAGAGGAGTGTGTGCGTATCTGTATTCTAAAGCAAAAGTTAAGAAAGGCATTCAATTATGGGTGGGTGAGTACTTGTCTAGTTCTACCAATTCCAGTGGTTGGGCGGTGGCTAACCCATTGGCCAGATGGGGTAGGCTGGAATCAGTAGAGTTTTAATAATAAAATTGATCAATAGGAATACGCTTAGAACTCGAATAGTTAAATAATAACCTGAAGACTTCTCAAATATGATCAAAGAGTTGTACATGCTGAACAGGTCCTAGCCTTATCAAAATCATGGCTAAGGAAATATTTTGCCTGAGTTTCTGACGCTGACTGGTACTGACATTAATACATCGTCCTCTACAGAACCACATATACCGACGTCGCTCAAGAGGATCACGAAAGTAAAGACTCTCAAAATGACGTGCGAGTCTCACTTTGATTACTTGGGTCGTAGCAGAGTTGATGAGGTGCTCGAATGCAAAGGCTATCATATCCTGACTCTGAGAGAGTTCAGGAATGCTAGATAGATTCGGGGTATCCATCTATAAATCTCCAATTTAATTTATGAGTTTTCAATTTTTGAAGTCCATTCAACATAATATTAACAATAAAAAACATTATTTCCTATATTTACTTTAAAAATTTAAGCAATTTCTGCTGCTGTTACGTAAATTTACAACACTGCTCTGATACCAACTGTGAGATCCCCCTGCCCCCTTCGCGCACCGGCGGATTCCCAATTGCTGGCAGAGCGGAAGCAGCTCCCTCTTGCGCGGGGCAGGGTTTCCCACTCGGGGCCTCGCCCTCGAATGTCCGGACACGAGACTAAGCTGGTGGTCATTATACGAAAACCAAAACTGGGAAAATTTTCCATGCTCGAAAAACGAGGACGATTCCACCATTATGAATTTCTTAACGAATTTTTCTAACGAGGTTAAGATACTGAACTAACCTTCATCTCAATAAACCAGATAGAAGGGAAACTATTACAGACTTAACTTGAAGGAATCAACGCTTTTTTCCTAATTGAATTAGGCACAGCCGTTGATCTAACCAGGAGATTCAGAATTTCATGCCGAGTTTTTAGGCTTCTTAGCTGCTTTATCCCTAGAAGTAGAATTACAGCACCTCTTTCTGTAATGAATCATGTGTACCGTGGCATGTCTCCTTCGCAGTTTCGCTTCTTTATGTATATACAATTGAGGCAGTGATTTTGGGAGCCGTGATGCTCTATGTATATATCGAAAACTTTTGATAATAAACGATGTTTTGCAAAAAAATTCCAAATTGTTTTCATGATTGTGAATATGGTTGATAAAATGATCAGAGTAAATCTTGTTTCATGATGTATGATGAAATAATTATCTGTTTAAAGAATAAATTGCAAAAATTAAATAATCATAAATCTATTGTCAAAGTTAAGTTGACAAAAATCTCGTTTTGTCAGTCATGAGGCGCGCCGCCCATGCAAGGCAACCGAATCCTCTAACCAATATGACGAAGAGTTAGATCCGGATGTTCAAAAAGCCCTGCACAGATCCCAACTTGGTCCCTTCAAAGGTGAAGGGGAGCAGTTAGGTGAAGTAGTGGAAAAGTGGATTGAGGCAATGGAGGAATACTTTGATGTAACTGGCTGCAATGAGAGAAGCAAGATGTCGCAAAAATTAAATAATCATAAATCTGTTGTCAAAGTTAAGTTGACAAAAATCTCATTTTGTCAGAGTCATGAGGCACGCGGCCCATGCAAGGCAACCGGATCCTCTAACCGATATGACGAAGAGTTAGATCCGGATGTTCGAAAAGCCCTGCACAGATCCCAACCTGGTCCCTTCAAGGGTGAAGGGGAGCAGCTAGGTGAAGTAGTGGAAAAGTGGATTGAGGCAATGGAGGAATACTTTGATGTAACTGGCTACAATGAGAGAAGCAAGATGGCTCTCGCCAGGTTAAAGATTGTGGAAACAGCCAGGGTCGCTTAGAGGTTTAGTCCTCCGGGCTTCCTTGAAACTAAAATGAATGAGTTCTTAGAACTAAAGCAGGATAGCCGCATAATTGAAGAGTACCATCAAGCTTTTGCCCTTCTCCTCAAATATTCCCCGCAATTGGATGAAGAGCAACTGATGGCCAGATTCATTCGAGGAATGAAGGAGCCATTGGACACCTTAGTAAAGACTGCCAAACCTGTCTCAATGGCCGAAGCAATAAGGGGACAGGGAAGTCAAGGACCGAGAGTGCAGAGACCAGCCCCTTCCTATCAGACAAATCTGGGTCCATCTCATCAAAATCAGGGCAATCCCAGGAGAACTCTAGCTCAGCTATCTGCCTCTATCCAGAGTAGCCTCAGAACTCCTTCCTAGAACTGGGGCAACCAAAGAGAAAGAGTTCCGCAGACTGCAACAACAGCCAGAGCAGTCACAATAGCAGAAGTAGTGGAAGAAGAAAGAGGACAGATTTATGTAGCAATTGAAAACCAAGGGCCAAACCGTCAATTCTCCGTCATTCATACTCCAGCTGAGTATCAGGGTAAGCCTTTTAAGCTTTTGATTGATTCAGGCAGTACTCATTCTTTCATTTCCCCTGGATGCTTGCGTAAGCTAGTCTTAGATCAGAAATCAGGGAAACCTATGCAAGTTGAATTGGCAAGTGGGAAGATTCTTTCACTCACCTTGAGACAGATCGTATTCTGTTCAATCTAGATGGGAATTTAACTGACTGTCAGTTCAGAGTTATACCTTTGGGAGTTTTCGACATGATCCTTGGGATGGATTGGCTCCACAAAAATCAAGCTGACATTCACTCTCATAATGGAACCATTTCCTTCCGTGACCTTCATGGAAATAAATTTCAAGGAATCGGAATCTCAGGATCCCCAAGTCTACAGTTAGTAAAGGCTTCTAAGTTACTAAAAGGACTTAGAAAGAAGCAGCTCATTTATGTTGTCAAAATGAATCCAATAGACTCAAAGTTAAAAGCTAAAGAACCTGAATGGTTAAGTGATTATGATGATTTATTCCTAGCAAAATTAATAGAGATGCCTCCAATTCGAGAAGTAGATCATGTGATAGAATTGACCCCCAGCCAGTAGCCCTGCGCACGTACAAAATGCCAGTTCTTGAAGCCATCAAACTCAAGGAATAGCTTAGACAGCTGTTAGAACAAGGGTTTGTAAGACCCAGTGCTTCACCTTGGGGTGCGCCAGTTCTCTTTCAGAAAAAGAAAGATGGATCGCTAAGATTCTATGTGGACTACAGAGGTCTCAATCAGCAGACAGTTAAGAATAAGTATCCTATCCCCAAAATTGATGAGCTTTTGGACATGCTAAGTGGAGCCCAAATCTTCACAAAGATAGATCTCAAATCAGGGTATTATCAGATTAGGATTAATGAGCAAGATATCCCGAAGACAGCCATCAATACTCGGTATGGGCATTATGAAATCACTGTCATGCCGTTTGGGTTGACAAATGTCCCAGCTACATTCAATCGATTAATGCAGGACATTCTCAGAGAATACTTGGATGATTTTGTTCTTGTTTTCTTTGATGATATTCTAATTTACTCAAAGAATGCAGCTAACCATGAAGCTCATGTCAGAAGAGTTCTTGAGATCCTAAGGAAGCACCAACTCTTTGCAAAAAAGAGTAAATGCACTTTCTCTACCGAGACCATGTTGAATACTTGGGCTTTCTGGTATCCAAAGATAGAATTTCTCCACATTCCGCTAAAGTCCAAGCAGTCATAGATTGGCCTGAACCAAAGTCAGTGAAAGACATCAAAGGATTCTTGGGATTGACTGGTTGGTATAGAATTTTTATACCAAAGTATGCTCCCATAGCTTCCCCCCTGACTAATCTTTTCAAGAAGAATACCCCGTTTCAATGGTCTGCTAGGTGCCAAAGTGCTTTTGATAAGCTGAAGACTGCCTTGGTAACCAATCCCATTCTAAATATGCTAGATTTCTCTCTACCCTTTGAGGTAGTAACTGATGCCAGTGGTTTTGCCCTGGGAGGTGCACTCATGCAGGAAGGTCATGCAGTGGCCTATGAATCCCAAAAACTCAGAACGCATGAGAGGAATTATGCTGTCCATGACCTGGAACTACTTTCAATAGTATATGCCGCCTTGAAGTTGTGGAGACATTACCTACTGGGTCAAAGATTCACTTTGATGATAGATCATTAGAGCTTAAAGTGGATCTTCACTCAAAAGGATCTCAACATGCGCCAAAGAAGGTGGATGCAAACCCTGCAGGAATTTGATTTTGAAATCAAGTACAGCCCAGGCAAAGAAAATGTGGTAGCAGATGCCCTCAACAAAAAAGCCTCCTTGCTTGCAATTACTGTAGTGTCAAATCCTTTGATTATTGAAGCAAGAGAGAAGATCATGCTGCAGGATAGATTCTTTGGCCCTATTGCTACCCTACTTATGCAGGAAAGCAAAACTCCACAGGAGTTGAAGGGTACAACCTAGATGATGGAATTATGTATTATAATCGCAGACTATGCATTCCCAATGATGAGAGAACTAATGAAGCCCATGACAGCCTTATTGATTTTTTGCAGGACATCTAGGTTTCATCAAAACCTACATGTCTGTGAAGAAAAGCTTCTTTTGGCCTGGTCTAAAAAAGGATGTACTTAATCATGTACGTCAATGTCTGACCTGTCAGAAAGTCAAGGCGGCCGAGAGAGTAAAAATGCCTGGGAAGTTACATCCATTAGACATCCCCCAGATGAAGTGGGAATGTATCAGTATGGATTTTATTACTGGATTACCTTCAGTGCAATTAGCTTACAACTCCATCTTCGTGATAGTTGATAGACTAACCAAAGTTGCCCATCTGATTCCAGTAAAAGAAACCTACACTGCAATGGATGTGGCCAGAGTGTTCCTCAAAGAAATCTTCAGATTGCATGGCCTACCCAGAAGAATAGTAAGTGATCGAGATCCCAAATTCACGTCAAGATTATGGACTGCATTTTTGAAGCAGTAGGAACTTTCTTGGATCTCAGCACAGCTTACCACCCTGTGACCGATGGTCAAACAGAAAGGGTGAACCAAGTAATCGAAGCTATACTTTGGTCATGTTGTGGTGACAGGGAACCCAACAAGTGGCTAAGCTATCTGCACCTAGTCGAATTCGCCTACAATGCTTCTTATCACCGAAGTATTGGGATGAGCCCTTTCAAAGCTCTGTATGGACAAGATTGCTTAACTCCATTAACTTGGTCTGACCCATTGATTAGGGTCGAGATGTCTAGAGAGATACTTGACGACATGTAGCAGCAGATGCAGTCAATTCGCAAAGATATAAAAGCTGCCCAGGATAGATAGAAGCAGTATGCATATAAGAAGAGGACAGACAAAATTCAGAGAAGCAGATATGGTCTTCATTCGAGTACACCCCAAAAGAAGTTCTCTATCTCTTGGGAAGTACAAGAAGTTATCCCCCAGATATTGTGGACCATATCTGATCACAAAGAAAGTAGGTGACTTAGCCTATGAGCTTCTTCTACCTCCTCATCTCAAACTACATCATGTATTTTATGTCAGCCTTCTTAAAAAGTATATACCAAGCCCAAACCATGTGCTTGATGATGAAATCTTAACTTCTTCAACCCAAGGATAGATGGAACTCCAACCTGAAGAAATCCTTGATGTTCGAGAAAAGGTTCTCAGGAACAAAATTCTGAGAGAATTATTGGTCAACTGGAAGTTCTATCCTTTTGAAGATGCCACCTGGAGAAAGAAGCCGAGCTGTTACGAGATTACCCCCAGTTTGCGAGATGAGGACATCTCGCGTTTTTCAAGTGGGAGAGAATGTAAGATCCCTGTAATCAAATCCCTCTTCAGATATATAAAAGATCTTATTTCTACTACCTATTTTGGCTTAGAGAGAGAAAATGTTCTAAAAAGAGGTTATTCAAATTTTAGATATTTTTGGATGGAAAAATATCTCTTCTTATTAAAATAAATTCTCCCAAAACAGAAGTTCAAAAAGATTTTCAGAAGGTGCATTAGAAATCAATTATAATCTGTTCAAAAGGACCTTATCCTAGGGGTCTTGATTTTCTAAAAATTTTAAATTAAGGTTTTGAGGGGCCAATCAGATTCATCCAAATGTGTGGAGGGGATAAATAGAAGAAATAAAGAAAATCCCCCTCAAAAATGAGTAAATACTCACATAAGATGAGTGGATTAAGGACTAAAGGAAATACTAAAAAAATGAATTTTTGATACCTCAAAGTAGGGATTCCCCCTCATGAAGGAGGCACCTATTTCACATGTGTGGTAGAGTTTTAATCTCCCAAAAATTGAGAGATTCCATCTCTCCTCTCTCCTAATTCAAGTCTAGTTCCAAAAAGTAAGCTAAACTGACCCAAAAATGGTCAAAAATTGACCAAACTGATCTGGAAAATTCTAGAATCAGTTTGCTTGGTTAGAAGCTCACTTTTTCCTATAAATAGAAGCCTCCCCCTTTGTTGAAGCTTAATAGTGTTTTATGCGCTGTTACTCTACTCTTCCCCAGAGCAAAAAACTATGAATTTCTTAATAATTCATTAGTTTTTGACCATTCCCTCTTCTAAAGAATTGATGGCCATCTTGTTGCAAACAAGAGTAGATCCCTCAAACCATCAAGCCAAAGGAAATCTCTCAGAAATTCATGTACGTTAGAAATCCTACTTTTTCTTTATTCTTTTAATGGTTTTCTAATTTTTGTTATCTTTAAAATGATAAATTGATGCTATGCCTTGTTGGAAAGGCTTTCCCCCTCTCTTCATTCTTAAATTCAGCCTTTCTTTATCCTAGTTAAGTAATCAAATTGTTAGAATTAAACTTTTCATATTGTTTCTCTTTTAAAAGTGAAATTCGATTAGTTTAGAATGCTTTAAACCATTTGGGGATAATTTTTAAGTAATTTAAGGTTGGGAAAATTTTAAAAAATGGTCAGCCATATAAAGGAGGTTATGGCAAAAAAATTTTAAATTTTGTGAAATAAGTTTTATATTTTATTATTCAAAAAGAGTAATCCCCATCATTTGTGTATTCTAAAAGTGTTATTTTCATTCTAGGCATAGAAAAATGCATAGTAGAAATATTTTTATTAAAAGTGGTATTTTCATTAAAATTAAATTCTATGCATAAAAAGATGCATATTTATTATTATTTTTTTATTTATATAAAAGAGTGATTTTCATTAGATTTAAATTCTATGCATAGAAAGATGCATATTGATTATTATTTTTTTATTATAAAAGAGTGATTTGCATTAGATTTAAACTCTATGCATAGAAAAATGCATATTGATTATTATTTTTATTATAAAAGAGTGATTTTCATTAGATTTAAACTCTATGCATAGAAAAATACATATTGATTATTTTTTTTATTATAAAAGAGTGATTTTCATTAGATTTAAATTCTATGCATAAAAAGATGCATATTGATTATTATTTTTATTATAAGAGTGATTTTCATTAGATTTAAATTCTATACATAGAAAGTTGTATATTGGATAATTTTTTTTATTATAAAGTGTTACTTTCATCAATATTGATTTTTATGCAAAAATAGATGCATAAAAGAATTTTTTTATTATAAAAGTGTTACTTTCATCAATATTGATTTTTATGCATAAAATGATGCATAAAAGAATTTTTTTAATTAAAAAATTGTTACTTTCATCAATATTGATTTTTATGCATAAATAGATGCATAAAAGAATTTTTTTATTATAAAAGTGTTACTTTCATCAATAATGATTTTTATGCATAAAAGAATTTTTTTAATTATAAAAGTGTTACTTTCATCAATATTGATTTTTATGCATAAAAGATTTTTTTTATCATAAAAGTGTTACTTTCATCAATATAGATTTTTACGCATAAAATGATGGATAAAAGAATTTTTTTATTATAAAAGTGTTACTTTCATCAATATTGATTTTTACGCATAAAATGATGCATAAAAGAATTTTGGTTGGAACTAAGTGTTAGATTTAATGCTTATGTGCTGTTGTGTAATTTTAGCAAGTGTTGCTAATGTGTATTATGTTTGAATGGACAACATGTAGATTCGTGAGATTAACAAGCCTTATGCTCGCAAGCCGGTATGGTGGGACATGATGGCGGTGATTTCGCATGAACAACTACTGGAAAGGTTTTCCCTTTAGGAGTTTGGCTTTGGCAAAATAGCCAATGATTTTGATTACTATGAGATATTTTTATATTTTACTAGCCACCCACTTTTTTATACATGGGTGTGGACCTATTAATTTGGTTGCACGTGAATTAGCCCTTGGGTGTTTATATGTATTTTTCCTTAGTGATTTGGATAGGAAGGATTTATTAAAGCTTTTGGTGGAAGCAACTTCTATTTTATATAAAGGGCAAGCCCATGCAAGAGCATGCAACTATTTTTTGTTGGCATGTGGGCTAGTCTTATGAATAAAGACATAAATACCCAAGAAGTGGGAGGATGCCGACACTTCTTGGGAGGGAGATTGCACCCAATATTGTGTTGAAGGTGATATCTACTCTATCTCATGTTTTTATGTTATTTTATGCTCAGTCTTATTAATTTGCTTCAATTCTATGGTTTAGTTCTTGATGTTTATGTGAGTTTTGAATTATTCTTCAAAAAGTGTTTGAGGTCCCGTGTCAAACTTATTGATTACCCACATTGAGATAAGCTCCGAGATGGTGCTTTCTTCCATTTGGTCATTCCACTCCCATGGTTCACTCTTCCATTGTGTCACTCACCAATGATGCTTGTCACACAAGAATCATCACACAAGAAGGCTTTTAACTTTCTCTCTCACACACTCATAATCAAATACAACCATGCTAGAGGCATAACATAGTGTCAAGAACACTCTCAAGCTCACTCTCACACTCTGCCACATGAGTTTTTCAAGATATCCATTGTATCATGTGACTCAAATAGTCACTTATATACCTAGAAACAACAATTCTTAAAAAAGGAACAAAATATCACTTAGCTTTAATTTCAGCCTTTATAATGGCATTAAACATCCATGATTCCCATGTCTTAATCATGTTGGATTACATATGAGACATATGATCACCAAATTGGAGTTCCAAGATGACTTAATAATAGTAATTGGGAGATGGAGTAAGATTGACGGATGAGTGTATAAAAATGCAAGGAAAATGGTTTAATTCTAGTCCAGTAGGCATGCCAACCCTCTTAAGCAGGACAACTAGCTCCTCTAAGTCCTATAAGGGTGGCCTCATCCACCCTTATGTTGAATGGGGGGGCCTTCAAGTGTGTTCAAGTGTGGTTACAGAAGATATTGAATAAAGATCTATAATAAGAATGCTACATCTAGATTGCACCATCTTTGTAACTTAGGCTAATATCTACTTGATCATTTTTTACATTATCTTTTATATTATAAATGAAAAGATTGGGGAGAGAGAGAGAGCTTGAGCTCTTGCAAGCACACACACACTCACACAACAATCGATAACACACACACACACACACACACACACAAAGATGGAAGGTTGAAACCTTGTTCTTCTTCTCACTCTCAAAAGAAGGCTACAAAAGATAAGTAACAATCCAACATAAGTACTAGAGTACTATGTATAAGCAGTCCATAATGTGAACATGCTAAATAAATGAGATGGCACGATAAGTATGTCATAACTCGGAGGCAAGTGGACTATGTAGGTGTAGTTCAACTATAGAATCACTCGTGAAGATCCATCGTGTCGGCTACCAAACGTGCTAGTGATGTAAATGTGGAATGGCAACCCAGGCATGTCCTGAGTGTCAGCTCTCATTGTGAGCTTGACACCTCAACACTCCCCCTCAAGCTCAACTCCATCTCCAAGACTCCAAGCATATTACAAAATCTGCGAAGCTTCTTAGCTCCCAAGGCCTTGGTGAAAATGTCAGCAATCTACTCCTCTATACTGACATATCAAAATCAAGCACATTAGGACCCTGGCTCATATTGATCCCAATCTGTGTCATCCCCTGCCACTATGTTAGGCCGTGCTAAAGGAGATAACTCTATATCCCCAAACCGCCTAAGATCGCGCTTATAAACTTGTGTATCACTGTTGTCAATACACAAGCAATGCCAATGTAGCTCGGCACATATGACTCCAAGTCCATTGTAAGATTCCTCCCTCCATCTTTTGAGGTGTAAAGGAGTAAGAACCTCCCCTTCTGTTCTTGAAATTATTCCCCTCTCTGGAATAAAAGAAAGATCTTGTTTTACCCTGTTTTGACCTGGAGAGAGAAAATGTCTAGAGAGAGATAATCCAAAATTAAGATATTTTTGGATATAAAAATCCTCCTAGTGTCTAAAATGGTTTCCCCTGAAATAGAATTTCAAAAAGAACTTTCCAATGTTCATTTGGAATTAATTGAAAATGTGTATAAAGGACCTTAGCCTAAGGGTCAAGATTTTTAGAAATTTTTGGATTATGGTCCAATTAAGGTTCCTATGGACCAATTGGATTAATCCAAGTGTGGGGATGAGATAAATCCAAAGAATAAAAGAAAATACCCAAAAATGAGTAAATGGTCACATAAGATGAAAGAGTTGACTGAGTACAAGGTTTATTAGTTAAAAACTATGAGATATTACTAAAAAATGAGGTATTTTGATATAATGATACATTTTTGACACCTTGGTAAGGAGGGGGGAGACTTTAAGGAGGTGCCTATTTCACACATGTGGATGAGTTTTAAATTCATAAAATTGTGATATTTTTATCTCTCCTCTCTCCTGGATCAAACCAAATAAAAAAGGGAACCAAACTGATCCAAATCTTGTCCAAATTCAGCCAAATTGATGCTGGAAAATTCTAGAACTTAGTTGGACTCAGTTAGTGGCCTCCCTCACCTATAAATAGACCCTCATTCTTTTGTATTCTCATCAATGAACTATACCATGCCAGTATTACATTAAAATAATGATATTTTCTATTATCCTTTAAAAATCCTCTACATTTTGGAGAGATTGGAGCTTCTCTCTCTCTTCAACCTTCCTTGGAGCTTTCCTCTCAACACACTAACCAATTGATTGGTTGGGGGATTCTTCTAAGATAGAGAAGCAAGCAAAAACAAGAGGTAAAGTGTAATTTTATGGTTTTTCTCTACTATTCTCAATGTTTTCACTTCTCAACCCCTCTCAAGCTTGAGAAGTTTCTAAATTAAGTATTTATAATGCAAATCAAGCTTTTCTTAAGAGTTATAAATGAATAATTAAGAAAAGTTTATCTTTATGCTTAATTTACGATGTTTTTATGTATATCTCTCTCTCCCCAAAAGAATGGTCATTCCTATGACCAATTCTCTATTCAAATGATGCTTCTCATTGATAAATTCTCAATTCACAAAACAAACTCTAGGCTTGTGAAGCTAGAGGTTAAGAAAGTGGCTTTTTATACTTTTATGCTTCTAAAATTATGATAATCTTATGATTTAAATCCATAATTTAGATTTAAGTTTAGAAGATAGTTATACTATCATAATTGTATTACTAAGTTTATTCTTTTTAAAAATATTAAAAATTATCAGTAATAGCAACGGAGCTATGGCAAAAATTTTAAGAAATTGATACATAATTCATTCTTATGCATAACATGAAAAGAGGACTTCCTACCATATTCTAGTATTGGTCATCCTATGCTAAAAGAATGATTTTCATCACATTCAATGGAAAACTAATTTTTAAGGTTTATGCATAATAAAATAATTAAGAAAAGAGAAAATTATGGTAATTTTATTTAAATGATAAAAGAGGAATTTCCATGACATTTGGAATTCAATTATTTAAATGAAAAAAGTGAAATTCTTAGCATATTGAATTAATGGATATTTTTATTAAAATTTAAAGAGAAATTTTAGATAAATTTATTTTATGCATGAGAAATATTTAAATGATAAAAGAGTAATTTCCCTAACATTTGGAATTCAATCATTTAAATAGTAAAAGTGGAATTCTTGGCATATTGAATTAATGGATATTTTTATTAAAGAAAAGAGAAATTTTAGATAAATTTATTTGCTGATAAAAGAGGAATTCCCATGACATTTAGAATTCAATCAATTAAATGTAAAAAGAGAAATTCCCATGATATTTGAGATCCAAGAAATTAAATGGGAAAAATAGAAATTTTTAGTATAATTCAATTTATGAATATTTATCAAAAGTGAAATTTTGAGCATTATTGGGAAATATGGGTAGAATTGATTTTTGTAAATCCCATGAATTATTTTATTCAAAACAAGAATATTGAACATATTTCACTTGAGGAATTTGAGAAACAGAGTCACCTTACAATATCAAAGAGGAGAAAAAGGAGTTATAGAATCATTTATTTATGTATGTATATGGATTTTAGGTCCCATTAACAACTCATATGTGTGTGTATACTAGTTGGCTTATCATCATGTTAAGCAGTGTTTTGATGCTTGAAAATAACTCTTTACTAGGATACCTAAGGTTCTATTTATTAAGCACACATTGTGTGGGAAGTTCAAAGCATTTTAAACCTTATACATAGTTTTGTGTGTACCTAATGCTTATAGTAATCCTAAGGTATGTAGCCTTTAATGCAATTCTAAGGCTTTTGTGTGTACCTAAGGCATATTAATCCTAGGTATAACTACTCATATACAAAGCATAAAAATAATTCATAGGTAGTTAAACTTATAAGGAGCTTAGGTATAACTACTCATACAATTGGACAATAGTGCACAATAGTTAGCTTTTTAAGGGCAACTAGTTGAGCCTTATATGTTCTTCATTGCATTTGGAAGGCTTAGAGTGAGTCGATCCAATATTCAAGGGCTAAGGATAGGTCTAGTTAGTGTTCCCTTGTAATATTTGAATGGTGACCTCTTGTGTCTTACCTAAATCACTTTTTAATTTATCATTCTTGGTGGTAACGAAGAGCATACTCATGGAAAAAATGCATCCAAGTGCACACCCAGCACATGTTCTTGCCTTGCACCTTGAGGTAAGAATAAAACTTACAAACTATAGGTCCCAATCCAAGCACATCACCAAAACCATGTATGTAGGCCCCTTGGTGGGCCAAAAAATTTGCACACCAACAAGGGTGGAATCCATGTAGGTGGATGCAACAAATGCACCCCACGAGGGTAGAATCCATGTAGGGTGGATGCAACAAACATATTAAGAGTGGTGGCACTTGGTGTGTACTAGCTCTTCCTTGCTAGCTTTGGCTTGAAGTAAATCTAAACGTTATGCAATTAAGAGAGTGTAATGGTTTCATGCCATGATGGTCACCATAGTATTACTATTGGGTGCATTATCTCTATTGGAACTATAATGGTATTCTTGCTAGTTATCTCTATTAGATCTACAATGGTGACCTTTCTAGTTGGCCCAACTATGGAAATGTTGGCCATAGGGAAAGGAAAGCCAGGGAAAGGTTCATTAGATAATGGGTGAGCTTGATTAGAGATCTGCACAACAGCGACCTTCTTTCTATAAGATGCCACTACCAAGAAGAGTTATGGAGCTAGATAGATTAGACCATCTTAGTGATTTGGCAAGCTAACTTACACAAAGTGAACATGATCCAAGCACATCTCATTAAGAGAGCTGGCTTTTCTATGTAAGATGTCATAATTAAGCATAGTTATCGAGCTAGTTAGGTTAGAACATCTTGGTAATTTAACGTGCTCAAAGTGAACATGATATCCAAGCACATCTCATAGAGTTGGCCCATAACATGTTCACTATGGGGCTGAATGGCTTTTTCACACTTCAAAATATTAAAATTAGGATAAAATAAGGCAGTTTGGTAATGTGGTGATAATGTGAATACACACATTTATATAGCAAAATGTCATAATGAAGCAGAGTTATCAAGCTAGTTAGGTTATAACATCTTGGTAATTTAACGTGCTAAAAGCAAACATGATATCCAAGCACATCTTGTAGAGTTGGCCCATAACATGTTCACTATGGGGCCTATGATGAATGGCTTTTTCACACTTCATAATATTAAAATTAGGATAAAATAAGGTAGTTTGGTAATGGTGATAATGTGAATGCACATATTTATGTAGCAATAGTGTAGATGTTTCTCAAAATCAGTCTTAATGTAAGATTTTCATTAATTTTATATATTTAGATATTTGGCAAGTCATGTTGAAATTGATATAAAGATATCCCAAAAATTAAAAGTAGTTTGTTACTGTGTGGCAAAATGTGTGTGTGTGTGTGTGTGTGTGTGTGTGTGCGCGCGCGCGCGCGCACACGCATGCCATACGTGAGTGAGTGAGTGGATATGAGTGTGTGTGTGTGTGTGTGTGTGTGTGTGTGTGTGTGTGTGTGTGTGTGTGTGCGTGTGTGCACGCGTGCGTGTGTGCACGCGTGCGTGTGTGAGCATGTGTGTGTGTGCACATGTTTATATTTATACATATATATATATATATATATATATATAGGTATTAAGAGTGACACACTCACAAATATAGAATATTTCTAAGCAAAATAAATAGGTATAAAATGGATAAATGTAAATATGTAAATTAAAATAAATATTTAATCATGTACGTGCATGCATGCCCATGGGGTGTCTTTTTTATCTATATTTATAACATATCCACAACCGAATAAAAAGTTTGAGAACCCAAACAGTCTTGATAAATGAAGTGTTAAACATAATTACACAACAATAGTATTGTTTACAATAATCATGTCATAAATCAAGGGAGACTGTGTCTCAAATAGTGAAACGTGTGTCATAAAGCTTAAACTGCAAGACATTTGAGAGGGTAGATCCTGTTACCTGCATCCATCCAAATAGACAAACAGATTGTTAGCTTGTATGTGTATTATAGGTGTCCTCAGACCTACCACATGTTATAGATGTCACTCAAAGAACCCCATGTTTAAGCTATGGTTGGGTCAATTAGTCCTTTTAATAGGTTAAAATTTAGGAGTTGATTCCCAATTTTTAAATAAATAACTAGTTTTTTATCATAACTAGTAAAGATAACACATCTTGGTAATCATCCTCAAAAAATGTAAGACAAATATATGGCATGTGATAGTCCTCATAGTGGGTAAACTATTGGAACTTGTATGTCCATACCCTAGCTACACCCCGCTGACACTTGTCATCTGTACTATTGCTAGTCATCCAAGGTTTAACTCATTAGTTTCTAACCAGCAAAAAAACATAATCAAAAGTAAGAGCTAAGTGGAGTGAGTCACTATACTTGGCCGTAGAATCAGGGCCCAAATTATCGATAGAAAAACTAGAAAAGGGGAGAAGATCCTCTTGGTAGATGTAACCATTAGAAACCAAATGATTATCATTCATCCAAGCAGTCAAAGGATCAAATGACTTGTAGTCAACTCCATAAGTATAGTCATACTCGAGAGATAGATGCCAATTTACTACCATAGTGGACCTTAGCAATAGTCCCAACCCGTAGCTCATGATAGTATTCCCTATCCCATAGAGTCGTCAAATCATTAAAAGCAAGTGTGTATATCCACAATCATTTATAAATGTGTTCAGTGCAAATAGAAAAACTAATCCAAATGCTTGGTCTGAAATCAACATCGTTACCTCCATAGATTGTCAAAGGTGGGAACATAGGATCACTCTTATGGGGAAATCAAACTATATAGTATAGTGTTCAAATTCTTAGCGATAGATTTTAACAACCAAAGTGCAAGCAATATGAGCTGAAGATTGTTAACTCTGCACAGCCCAGAATTAGGATGAATATCAAAAAGCCAGCTTAATGCATGGTTTGAGATTAGCACTATACAAGTAAATAGTAATAGCTAGATCATTAGAGTTAAAATGTTTATTTATTTAGTTCATTGCACCATGTGCTAACACGTAAGACCATCATCCAAAATCCTTAGTTAAGATTAACCGATTAAAAAATGGTGGTAATCTAGTCTTTTTGTGTGTATGCCACACCCAAATAATATATCTGCTGGATGAGTCTGTATTATCAAGTCATAAGACAAACCCTATATTTAGATCAACATACTCATGTGTGAAGCAACAAATGCATGGAACTAAAATATCATATTTCAGAGTTGAAAAAACGACACAATTATTCCAAGCAAAATCAAAATTCCATATCTACAATCAATCATAAAATTCCGTTAATGGCTGAAATAAAAAGTCCTTTGAATAACATGCATATGCCTTATTTAGGGCTAATATTTGCAAATATTTAAACAAGCAAGAAATTATCAAAGTTTATATGAGGCATGTAATCCTTTAAATGACATGCATATTATTCAGGGCTAACAGTCGCATTTTCAAAAAAAGTAATAAATTAGCAGAGTTTATATGAGTTATGCAACCCTAAGATGCATAAGCCATAATAGAGCATCAACACACAATAACCCTTCAAATGGGATTCAAAAAATCATTATCCCATGAATGCAAAAACTGCCATCGGCAGCATGAAGAGTATGTGTTACATTATTAGCCCTCTATGGTCTATTGGGGATGCTCATCCAACCATTGTGCCATGCTTCAATTAGTATCGTGAGTGATGTCATATTAAATACTACATTGTAAGTGCGATTGACATATGCTTTGCGGGTCTATGCTATGTATGCTGTGATTGGGTGATGCCATGTGTACGCATGCTAGTGTTGTTGATTTTGGTGTTTGATTGCCTCACCTAACATGTTGACTTGTTGAGTATAGGTGATGAGTACAAGGATGCCGAATGAGGCGTCGTACTTGTGCGAGGGTCACCGAACGAGGTGTCGCACAGGCATGAGTGTGCAAGGGTCACCGAACGAGGTGTCGCACGCATGAGTGTGCAAGGGTCACCGAACGCACCACTGCAAGGCGTAGATGTAATACTTGGCATGCCATGGCGACACCAGTACAATCCATATATTGATTATGACATGCATTCCTTGTATTTCATGTTCAATGATCAGCATCTATGTCTTAGGGGAATGATGGAAGATAGGACTGCACCTTTCCTTAGCCACACCCAGGCTAAGAGAGCAAGGGTGGGAGAGGGAGGCCAGCTTCAGAGGACCCGACTGGATTTGGATGAGTTCCAGGGTTGTATCTTTTAGAGGGTGTGGGTGGTCGGCTTTCATCAGAGACAGTGGCATGTAGACCCCTCACCGGCCTCGATAGGGGAGGACTATTCTTGGAGATTATGGGCTTGGGACAGCAGGCCTCTTATTCGCCTTCAGTGGGATCCAGGCGAGTGGCTTTGGCGAGATCCCTATTCGGCCCCTACTAGCCCAGGCACCCCCTTTTTTCAGTACACAGCGAGGCTGGGGCGGCGGATCCACAGAGGCACAGGATAGAGGGCACCCCGGCGGCGGCCGAGCATTGGTGGCGACAGGGGCTCTCCCCTGCCTTCCTTAGGGACTTCTGGCAGCGCCTTTGGGACAGCTTCCGGCCCCGGAAGGTGACGCTTTTTCTCTGGCTTACAGCGCATAGAGGACTGGCTGTGGGGGCTTGGCTAGCTTTTGGCAGGCACCCAGCGTCCTGCCCTCGGTGCGGCCATGCATAGGAGTCGCAGCGGCATTGCTTATGGGATTGCCCACAGGCACAGCAGGTCTGGCAGCGCGCTCTCAGGATGGTTTTTGCAGGCTCGCCAGGTGAGATGATGGTGACGTGGGGTGCGTTGGCTTGGGCCACGGACAGCGGCCCGTCCCTTGGATACGAGGACGTCCCTGGCAGTGTGACCATATAGGTCTCTGACAGGGCGATGGCGGTGGTTCCGACGCCAGACTTCTCTTCGGCAGTCTCCCAGGAGGGGGACGGGCACAGATGGGAGATGATCAGCAGCATGACGGCTTGGCACATAGGGAAAGCCCGATGCAGGGAGGCCATAGACCGCCAGGCGATTCCACCGGCGGAGGTCATACAGGCTCTCTGGGTGGACATCATTCACACCTTGAGAGGACACTGGGCGACTCGGATCGCATGAGAGATCGCATGGGAAACTTCAGGGCGACTCGGATCGCATGAGAGATCGCCGCAAGGCGTTCCTCCGCACTTGGCAGCCTGGCCCTTTCCTCACCGCGAGGGGCGAGGATGTCACTTGGCACTACAGGCCTCCAGTTTGGCTCTTCTCACCTCCCGCATGTACTACTAGGTAGCCCCCCCCACAGAGAGCGGCCAGCCACGGGGGTGGAGCTCCGGTGTTCTCTGTATATATTATCCCTCCTTGTGAGGTGAGCTTTGTAGCCTTATGGCGTCTTCTCATTAACTAATAGAAGGATCGTTTTTCCCCAAAAAAAAAAAAGAGCACTGAGAGGAAGAGGGAGAAGACGTTTCTCGTCTTTGTGAATGAGATTACTACTCATGAACCACCTCCCAAGGACACCTCACATGATTCCTTCCTTTCTCAGTTTTTCGATTGTTTTCTTGATGACTTACCCCCCTGGCTTGCCTAGCTCCAGAGACATAAGGATCATAAAATTGACCTTATCCCTGGCAATATACCTCCCTACAAGAGGCACCTTGTAGAGTGAACCAGACTGAGCAAAAAGAAATCCAAAGACAAATAGAAGACCTTTTAGAGAGGAAACTGATCAGGCCCAGTAGTTCACCCTACGGAGCTCCACTTCTTCTAGTCAAAAAGAAGAATTGAACCTACCATCTATGCATTGACTATAGAGCCCTGAATAAAATCACAGTCAAAAACATATATCCTATTCCTTGAGTGGATGATCTTCTTGATAGATTACAAGGAGCAAAGGTATTCAGTAAAATAGACTTGAAATCTGAATACCACCAAGTGAGGATGGTAGAGGAAGGTATACAAGACTGCTTTTAGGACACAAACAGGTCATTATAAGTTCTTAGTGATGCCCTTTGGACTCACTAATGCTTTGGCTACTTTTAGCCGCATGATGAACCACATCTTCCTCAAATATTGAAACTTTGTGGTAGTTTGCTTCAATGATATTTTTGTATTCAATGATAGTGTTGCTGAGCATAAGAAACATCTAGAGATAGTGTTTAATCTCTTAAAAGAGAATCAGTTGTATCTTAATCCTAAGAAGAGCTCTTTCTTTCAAACAGAGATTGAATACCTTGGTCACATTGTTTTTGCTAATGGTTTTCGTTTGTGGACCCCAAAAAGAAGAGACTATAGTGACTTGTTGGCCGAGACCCAACCGAGACCCAAAGATATTCATGAACTCCGAGACCCAAAGATATTCATGAACTCCGATCATTTCTTGGTTTGTGCAATTACTATAGACATTTTGTGAAGAATTTTGCTTACATTTCTCATTATCTGACTTTTCTTTTAAAGAAAGAAAACAAGTATGTGTGGATTGAAAACAGGAAAAATCTTTTAATGCTTTAAAAGAAGCACTCACTAAAGCACCAGTTTTGCAATTACTAGACTTTGCTAGACCTTTCTTTATTGTTATACACTGATGCTAGTGGTACAGGGATAGGGGCAGTATTAATGCAAGATGGTCACCCCATAGCATTTGAGAGTAGGAAACTCAGATGCCCCGAGTGCAAGTACAACACTTATGACAAAGAATTGACTGCTATAGTCCATGCCCTAAAGATTTGGAAACATTATTTGATGGGATCAGAATTCATCATTAAAACAGACCAGCAGAGTATCAAGCACCTACTTACCCAGCCTTTGATATCTGACTGACACATTAAATGGGCTGCTTTTATTCAAAGTTTCTAGCCTACTATTCTCTACCAGCCTGGAAAAGAGAATGTAGTCGCTGATGCCCTTAGTCAACGGCCTAGTGTTCATCACATCACAGCTGTATATAGCTCGACTTTCGATGCTATGAAAGACTCTTATGACCAAGACTCATACTTTTCAGAAACTTGGACCAAAATGAGAGATAATGGGTGGATTCCCCACTCAGATTACTCTTATCATGATGGGTATCTCTTCTTTCAGAGGAGATTATGCATCACGAGACCTTTTAGACAGTCTGTTATGGAGGAGTTACACCAACCCCCATATGCAGGGCATAGAGGAGTATCCTTTGCTTTACAGACCATTGCCCGAGACTTTCATTGGCTATATCTTTCATCTATGAAGAAAGATATAGCCAAGTTTGTGGCTGAATGCATTACTTGCCAACTGTATGCTGCTCATGTTGTCACAATATATGACAACTGCCCTATCCACGGGCTCTCCCATGTCACCAAGTAGCTTCTAAAACCAAGCTATCTCACAAGCTTCCATAGCAGCACCCCTGCATTCTACCTCTGTACTCGACAAGGCAACTGTTGGCTGCTTCTTACTGCTCCAACTCACAGCAGCACTCCCAAATGAGAACATAAAACCACTGGTAGATCTCCTGTCGGCAATACTACCAGCCCAATCAGCATCTGTGTACCCATGCAACTGTATCTCTATACCAGCCTCATAGAAAAGTCCATAATCAACTGTGGACTTTATGTACCTGAGGATCCGTCTAGCCGCATCCAAGTGTGGCTTCCTAGGAGCCTGCATAAACTGACTCACAATTCCAACAGCATAGCTCGAGTCTGGCCTTGTAATGGTCATATAGATCAAGCTATCCACTATGCGCCTATATGTAGTGGGGTCCTCCAAAAGCTCACCTGTATCTGCGGAAAGCTTTGTGTTCTGCTCCAATGGCACTGAAATAGGTTTACAGCCTGTCATACCATACTTGGACAACATGTCCAAGCCATACTGCCTCTACAATAGCAAAATGCCATGAGGTGATCTCACCACCTCTATGCCCAAGAAATACCGTAGCTCACCCAAATCCTTCATCTCAAACTTCTGCTTCAAAAGCATCTTGACATCATGTATGTCTGCATCACTACCACCAGTGATAATCAAGTCATCCACATAGATGACTAATAGCATGATCCCTCTATCTATCTTTTTTACATATAGTGAAAAATATGCATTGGATATCTGAAATCCAATGGTAATAAGATACTCCTCGATCTTGTTTGACCATACTCTGGGTGCCTGCTTCAAGCCCTACAAGGCTTTGCGTAACCTGCACACAAAATCTAGATGTGCATTGCTCTCATAACCTGGTGGCTGCATCATGTACACTTCTTCTTGCAAATTACCATGCAAGAAAGCATTCTTTATATCCATTTAATGTAAAGACCAACCCTTTGCTCTAGCCATAGCAATGACAGCTCTCACGGTTGCCATTCTTGCAAATTACCATGCAAGAAAGCATTCTTTACATCCATTTGATGTAAAGACCAACCTTTTGCTGCAGCCATAGCAACGACAGCTCTCACGGTTGCCATTCTTGCAAATTACCATGCAAGAAAGTATTCTTTACATCCATTTGATGTAAAGACCAACCCTTTGCTGTAGCCATAGCAATGACAGCTCTCACGGTTGCCATTCTTGCAACCGGGCTGAATGTCTCCTCATAGTCTATGCCATAAGTCTACGCATAGCCCTTGGCAACCAATCTTGCCTTGTACCTGCTCACTGAACCATCAGCATTGTGCCTGACTTTATACACCCACTTACATCCAATTGCCTTCTTTTCCTTAGGCAAAGGCACTAACTCAGTGGGTGTCCTGTTCATAATGTACACAGCAGTTGCTACTGCTTCTACCCAAAAGTAATGTGGCATATTCTTTTCAGCCATCAAGGCATGTACCACTTCTGCAATGTGCATGTTTTTCTTTTCTACAACACCATTCTGTTGTTGCGGAGTGTACCTACACGTAAACTGCCTCTTGATTCCCTGCTTTCTCAAGAAATCACTGAAGTCATTAGAGAAATATTCACCCTAACTACAACCCTAACTACAATGGAGGTCTTGAATGGCTTGTACTCTTTGCCAAGCCTATTCAGACAGACACTCACCAAATCATCATCTTCCACTGATACATTGATAGACCCAAGGGATTCAACAATGCCCTTGATCTTTAAGGCATATTCATTGATGGACATGCTTTTCTTTTTCAACAGTATGCAACTCTTGCTTTAACTGTAACTTCCTTGCCTTTGTGTTAGTCTAGAACATCTGAACTAGATTTTGCCATGCAACTATTGGAGTGTTTGCATCCTGTATGTGTCCTATCATAGTGTTTGTGATACTAATTGAAAGCCAATACATGACTTTTCTTGCACCCTGATTCCAATCCTTAAATGCCTTTATATCTGCAGGAGTGACATTCTCCTCAGATAACTTTGGAGGCTCCTCATTGTCTCCTGCATAGTCCCAAAATCCTTTACCCATTAGAAAATTGCTCATTCTGAACTTCCAGGCATGGAAGTTATTCTTATCCAGCTTCTCACTAACAATCTGATTAATTCTGTCGGATATGTTTTCTTGGCAACAATCAAATAACCTGCAAACAGATAACTTCTGTATGCAACCTGTAATACAGTAGTATCTTCTATAATTACTGTAGTAGCGGTACTTCAACACGACCTCTCTGTCACCAAATGTGACCAGAGTACATGTACATACACCCATTATCAACAATACATGTGCAAACCCTGTCTACACTTTCAAAATGCACTGCTGCACTATAATAATCAGATTTCGAACAGAAACAATTCTCTACCAAAACTTCCAGAAAACTGCTGTGAAAAGACCCTGCAGTGACGAAACGGGACCCAAAACGCGTCCGAAACGCGAATCTGACCGAAAAAATATTATCCAATTGTCTAATTATCCAATAGGACAGTATACCTGCCCTGTAGCTTCTCTCCCGCGAAGACAGCTCCTTAATCAGAGATGTGTAGCTCCCAGAGCTACTGAGGGAGTGTTGTACCTAAACCAAGAAGGGGAAAGAGATGCTGGTGCTCTTACCCGTGTAATACCGCTTCCTTCCTTGCTTGTTCTTGCCTCTTGCTTGCCTCCTTTAGCTCTCACACGAACCAAACTCTAATACCATATAGAGGATGTGAGAGAGAGGGAGAGCTTCAAACCCTAGCAAGCAAACACACACACAAGAGAGATCAAAACACAAGAGGGAGATGGATAGCTGAATTTTCTTAAATCTTCTTCTTCTCTAATTAACTAACATAACATAAAGATAAGAGTACACACTCTTATGGGTTAGTACTCATCAACTACTACAACATACAAGAGTCAATCCATAATAGAAACCCGACTAAATGAGCTGACGCTATAACCATGCCAATCTCTAGTAATCCAAAATGTCTGTCACACAATCTGCCATCCCACTGGCCGCATATCACCCATAATCTCACCAACCATACCAATGGTGTAGATGCGAAAGCTATTATCCAGGCAAATCATCAATGTCCGTCGTAGCACTAGTTGAGCTCGATATCTCAACAACAACAAGAAGAGGATTAACTCATTCAAAGGTTGTCTCTGCAATGCTATCAAATAAGCATCCTTGTTCTATTGTAGGATAGGCTTTGTGCTTAGGGATTGGTAGTATGAAGAGATGATCTAATGAGCCAGGAAGCTTTGCCATTTTATGGTTAAGTGAACTTTTAATACTACTAAGTGGCAATGCTTAGAACTAGAAGACCCTAAAAGTCATGTGTTCAACAATTCACACACAAGGGAAACTCAATACAATGAAGTATGGCAATTAAAGAGTTTTCATGTTGGTGTGAGGTTGGTTGTATATCATGCCATTTCTTTAGCTTTCGACCTGCTAAGCTTGCGAGAACTCTATGTAAATTTGTCTTGCATAGCAGTGTGTGGACGTATAAAACATATATTAATGAGTATTGCCACTTAAACCTCAAATTAGTTGATAACAGCTGGTTCCATGGAGCCTTATACTCACCTTTTAATGCCCTTCTCTACAATACAGAAGGGAATACAATAGATACACGCATACCTCAAATTACTTGATACCAATTGGTCCCATGGAGCCTTACATCAACAATTAATATCCCTCACTACATAGCAATAGGGAAAACCATACATCCACTCATACCTCAAATTAGTTGATAACAGCTGGTCCCATGGAACTTTATACCACCTCTTAATATCCCTCACTACCAGGCACATCAAAATCCCTCTAGGAATCAACTAGGGCCAAAAGAGGCATCCATGCATTAAGAGGGATACGACGCACCATTGCAAACCATTTGTGCATGTTCTTTCTCCTGTTTTAACATGAAAGTCCCCAAGCTCCAGAATGAATAAACATCGAGCTTGACCAAGCAGCAGCTCCATGGAATCAACAAACCTCCAGCGTGATTGATCGAGCTCTTTGCCCACCCATCCAAGACCAGTGTTCAAACACCCTTACATACCAAAGTAGAGGCAATGACAAATTAAGGCATTGTGGAGAGGAGAGAGTTTAGCCATGGAAACACAATCTTTTGTTTCTAAGTGATGGGTACACTGTCATATAGCCCAGTGTCAAATGGATCCCTATACTCCAAAACTGAAGTCAAGCTGGACAAAGACAAATAACTTGCTTACAAATGCAACATTTCAAGAAAACAAAGACCATGAGGCACCAGCAGACTTCCACAAATTTTGTATCAGCTTTTGATTTCAGTGACTTAATTGTGATAATTGATTCTTTGGCAACCCATGTAAATTATTGTTTTTTTTTTTACTTTAGTGCTTCAACAAATGATGTTCTATTGGGGAGGACCAAGGCATACCCAGGTATATACAACTCATAAACTGTGAGACCCTCCACACCAAGATTATTAAGATTGCTAATCATTCCGCCATGCGTATAGCAACAATGAAAACCCAACCGAGCCAAGACAAAACTCTTTGCCTTTGAAGCTGTTGCTACTGGGCCACTGAAGCACTGAGGCATATGCACCCTCCGGAAACAAGTACTTCTTCTCTGCATGCTTGAAACTATGAGATCCATATCCTTGCATAAGGGTCGAGGATGAAATCCCAAGCTCTCGTAGCCAGGGCTTCTCGTTGGCTACGCAGGTCTGAAACATGAAGACAGCATGCCCGTCACTCGAGTTGAAGAGCCAGTTATGTACATCCCAGAAGACCTCTATTGGAAGGCCATCAATAAGGATTGTTTGATTACCCCGGAACTTCCACATGAGCTGCTTCACTTGGACTACAAGCTGCTTGTCCACTCTGACTGACAGGCGCGGCTCCCGCTCATTGCCTATGTGGCACTCTATGGCAATGTCATGTGTGTGCCCATTCTCAAAAAACTGTGCTCTAGTAGTGTACACTTGCTTTCCAAACACGTGCTCTTTCCTAGACAGCAATGTAGCTTCAATGAGGGTGGGTTTCACATGCATTTTCTTGAGAGCCTCTCTGTGCATGTTCCCCAATAGCAGCAAAACCTCATGCTCACAGGTGACCATGAGGAAGAAACCCTCCTGTGGCTCAGGGCCAGGGCCACCACCATACTTGGCCCCAGAAAGATCCCACATGACCTCCACCTTCTTGCCGCCCATGTCAAGACCCTTGGACCCTTGCTTTTTCCAAAAAAGCCATGGTTTCATCTCCACATTGCACGTGAGATGGGGTGAAGGGTGATCCACATTCACACTAAGGCCTTGCCCCATGAGGCTCTTGCACCATGTAATGGAGATGAGTTTGTCTTCTCCTGCAAGCTTGGTTTTGTACAGGCAAGTGACCATATTCTGTGAAGATCTAATGCCTGCAATGTCTGATCCATGGTCTCCAAAGCAAGAGGGCAGCACATCCGGCATGGTGGGATCTCACAGAAAAATCCTTGATACCATGAAACAGAATTGAGAAAACCCTAGTCTGAATTTATCACAGGGAACATACTCCTACCTCTTGAAGCCATATGACCATATGTATGCCAAGGAATATCTCTGGACCATCGTTCTTTCCCTTGCGAGATTTAAGCTTCCATCACAGCTTACACCTCCAAAGATCGCTGCTAAGACAGCGTTCTAAAGCAGGATACCATAGCCTTGATGCCGGGCAGAAAACGCTGATAGTATCGGCTGTAAAAACCCTAAGGCATATGGAGAAGACGTAGGAAAATGAAACCCTAAGGCAGGGAACCTGATTAAGAATCCTAATGCAGGTAAGGAAAACCTGATCAAGAGTATCAGACAGGGAAACAGAACACTAATGCAGGTTCTCAGAAGAGAATGATGAAAGTGAAATCGGCGCATTTGAGCAGAACGGAAGAATAAACAAGATGAGGGTTCTGCTTTCAGCACAGAAAGCACGGCCTTTGGCCATAGCCAGAGAGCCCAACGAGATCCGCCATAGCCAGGAGTTTGAATCTATGATTAGTGGGCTGTAATTTATACGAGCCCAACGCCGAATAAGCTGCCAAACCTTAACAGTTAGACCCATGTGAAAATGGACCCCCCATTTGCCAACCCATGCACATGCACTAGTTTGTAGATTTCATTAATAAATTATAACCATTTGAACATCTTTTAAGATGATTATTTTTCCATCTCATATTTGCAATAAGAGGTATCAATTTTCACTTAATTGTTTGTACAAACAATTATATTGTACACATCAACAATATTTTTTTTTACTGGTTGCCTTTAGAGTCTGTACACACATGATTCCCACCTCTTAAAAGGAAAGATCTCACCTACCTGTGTGTAACCCACACCCACCATCTGATGGGCACACAAGAGGTGCCTTTAAAGACCCTTGTCCATCAAAATATCCTTCAAAATGATGTAATTTGCACATAATGCGAACTTTTTTTCCTTTCTCCTTTGTATATGATGGATAAAATGGGCAAAAACATGCATGACAATCCGTCAAAAAGAGAAAATGTATTTGAAAAACATAATATAGTTGTCAATTTAATTTGTGCATTTGATTACGCAAAATTGAGCAAAGAACCGAAACAATGTTTGTACAATTAAATATAAATTCTAATAATGTACTTAAAAAGCATAATATAGTGGTCAACAATCAAAACTTTTGAGATTTAGCCATGAGGGTAATCCATAAAAATATATAAATTAAATATAAATTCTAATAATGTACTTGAAAAGCATAATATAGTGGTCAACAATCAAAACTTTTGAAATTTAGCCATGAGGGTAATCCATAAAAATATATAATCTTGTACATGTGTAAAGGATAAAAAATGTTTAGTCATATCATGTGTAGAGACTACGAAAGCATGTTTGAAGACTAAGAAATGTTTACTTAAATTGTGTGTAAAATACATAAGATTTTTATATGTATTTGTGTCATAGATTAAGAGACATCAGTTGGATGCCTTCCAACCATTTGTTTCTCCATCTAGTCTATAGTCGAGGCCTGAATTGGACTTTGCAACAACCTCACTTTTCACAATGGAAGTCTTTTCAAAGATACTAATAGAATAAAGTTGCTAGTGCTAAGAGATGCATCCACCTAACAAGCAAAGAATTGAAAAAGACACCAACTTGAGAAGTAAAGATTGTCTAGACAAGGCTTACAAGATAACAACCCTAACTCGTTGTACATCTTTGCTTGTCCTTCTCTCTCTTCTACCTTTTAACCTCTACAAAATTTTTCCAACCGTGTTAGGAGAGTGTGTTAGGAGAGAACACAACATACATAGAGAAATGTCACCCATGCCATCAAGGCAATCGAATCTTTAAGTTGTGAGAGACCTTTTTTTTTTAAAAGCAAAAGGAGGATCTTTTATTATTCATAGTGGACATGTCATGTGCCATCATGACAAGAGTTCAGAAGGAAGATCTTCTATTTCATAGTCTATATACTTTGTAAAACTTTACAAGAAGGTTTCCCCTTTAGTAGTCATGTTAGATGGTGCGTGCGCACACACACACACACACATAAATACATACATATGAATTTATGTGTTATATATGTATGTATATCTATATATAAATATATATGTGTATGTGTGTGTGTATGTGTATGAATGTATGCATATATACGAATGTACGATTGTATGTGTATATATATGTCTGCATATTTGTGTGTATGTGTGTGTATGCGCGCATGTGTGTGTAAATGTATACATACACTTACACACACACACATACACACACATGCATGCATGCACACACACCCACACACACACACATGCACACATATACGCAAGCATGCATGCACACACACACACACACACATAGATACACACACACACACACACAGATGTATGTATGTATGCATACATACATACATACACACACACACGCATGTGTGCACACACACACACATGTATGTAAGTGTGTGTATGTGTGTGTGTGTGTGTGTGTGTGTATGTGTGTGTGTATGTGTGTATGTGTGTGTGTATGTATGTATGTATGTATGTGTGTGTGTATGTATGTGTGTATGTATGTATGTATGTATGTGTGTGTATGTATGTATGTATGTATGTGTGTGTGTGGATATATAAGAGAGAGAGAGAGAGAGAGAGAGAGAGAGAGTATCACTTTAATTACACTCAACCTTATTAAGTTTGGCCCATAATTCTTCATAAGTTACTTATGATTGATAACAAATTATCAAATCGTTTACATTTAGAATGCCTACAAATCTTGAAATCTAAAGGCATAACAACCTAAAACCACATTTCTCTAATCATACCTCATTTGTAGAGTAGAATATCATCGATGTTGTGAATTCTACCTTCCTTGTGTTTGGGGAGCTTCTACAAGACTCTCCCCTTTAAACAATACTAGAGGAGTTTTGTGACTCTGTGGTGACAAGAGAATTCAAAAAAGATTTTTTTCTTTAAGAAACACTTATAGTAATGAACGAATTCAAAAAAGATTTTTTTCTTTAAGAAACACTTATAGTAACGAATTCTTGTTGGAACACTTCTTAATTGGGAGCGTGTTAATATGGTAGCTAAGATTATCTTATTTACTTGCAAAAAGTTGATTAGACAATTGTCCTATGATAAAATCTATGGTAATGATTTGATCATGGTTACACATTCTAGTACTTGTGTTTTTTAATTGGTTACAGTTGTTAATAAGGAGTGTGTTAATAAGGTAGCTAAGATTATCTTCTTGCTAGAACACTTCTTAATTGGGAGTGTGTTGGTAAGGCAGCTAAGATTATCTTCTTACTTGCAAAAAGTTGATTAGATAGCTGGCCTATAATAGAATCCATGCTAATGATTTTATCATGGTTACACATTCTAGTATACCTGTGTTTTTTAAGACATCCATTTGAAGCTAGAAGAATTTTAGAAGAAGTTTACCATAGCTACATATTCTAGTATATCTGTGTTTTTTAAGACATCCATTTGAAGCTAGAAGAATTTTAGAAGAAGTTTACCATAGCTACATATTCTAGGAGCCATGTTTTACAAGACATACATTTGAACTTGGAAGAATTTCCTCAAACCAACCATCTTGTTGGTTTAAAATTTTTATATCTTATAGAAATCTATAAGGTGCATATAAAAACAAGCTTTGATGGATTACAAATGAACATAATTGTGTATTAAAAAGTACACACAGACACACATGCACATGCACATATGTATACGTATATTTAATTATGTGTATCCTCTCATAAACGACCCTTTATAAGAACACTTTACTAATCTCAAGCACATGATCTTCATATTTTATGGAAAAATTGTACAAGTTTTTAAAATTTTAATTCATGATATGATGATATTATTAATTCATCCAAAAAAATCCATGGTGCTTTTTCAATTATATTAAACATTGCTATGAATGCATCCTCATCATAGGGATAATGGAATCCACTATATTATGCCCACTCTTATAATAAGAGCCTTTTCCAAGAATTCAATGTTTAAATTTAATTCCCTCTCTTCATCAAACCATGATGTTATTAATTCACCCAAAAAATCCATTGTTCTTTTTTAATTAATATTAAACTTTGCTATGAATGCATCCCTCATCATAGGGATAATGAACTTAAATATATTATGTCCACATGTATAATAAGAGCTTTCTCCAAGAGTGCAGGGTTTAAATTTAATTCCCTCCCTGCATCAAACCAAATTGGATGTTATAGACATAAAAATCCTTTTGGATTGATGTCAAAAGAGGCAATTAGCATCAACCATTGGAAAATTAACAAATCTTACACCATGCTTGGCTCTAAATTTAATACACAAACTAATGTTATGTCTACGAGTCCACCATGCTCTCCTTTAAGGTGCAATTTATATGATTATAACTTTAAAGTGAGATTTATTACTCAACTTGCTCAGAATAATCATCTAGCATTCTTATAACTTTAAAGAGATATTTATTACTCAACTTGCATCGAACAATCATCTAGCATTCTTAAAGAACTTAATATTGCTTTAGGTATTTTGATGATGTCCTCTTTCTTAACACTATTAACACCCTAACCTTATTTGATCCAGAATCTAAATCAACATTTACCCTAGGTACCTTTCTAGCAACTCATCCACCACCTTTTTATATTTTTTATTTAGCGAGGTCTTCTATCTATGTTACATGCTCGTAACGCCGCTATGGGCGTTACCACAGGAGGGGACGGCCTCTGGCTCACCACCCAGCCATAGAGGAAGATTGAGGATTGCCCCTCATCCCCCACCCAGGCTATATAGTGTGTGGCCTGCCGTCCACACTAGCCTGGCCCCCCATGACTCCGCATGGGCGTCCTCTCCCACTGAACCCCGGACATGGCCATCCGGTCTGCCGTCGGTCACACAGGCATTACAGCCTACGTGACATTACCCCCCCTTAAGAAGAGTTTTCGTCCTCGAAAACAAACTGGGGAAACCTTTTGGAAATTGCACTACGGCGTTCCCAGGTTGCTACTCCTCATCCCTATCTGTCCATTTAACAAGTACCTCCTGGTACACTTTATGTCGGGTTTGTCTGTCACGATACTATAGAATCTTTTCAGATTCATGTGGTATCTTTGGTGGCTCCATCAAGTCCACCAAAATCTCGGGAGAAACTGCGTTCTCTAACCCGTGAACTGATTTCTTCAGTTTACTCGCATAAGTTTTAGCGCGATCCTGAGCGCTACGAATGCTCTCTCGTGCGGCTCTGAGCATATCATTCATATCTTCAAGGAAATCCTTGACAGATTGAATCTTCTCCTTTTCTAGGCCTACAGCCATCGGAGATCTCGGCTGGAATCCATACATTAACATGAATGGTGTAAATCCAGTCGCTGAATTCTTGGAGCTGTTATAAGCAAACTCCAATAATGGCAAGTACTCTTCCCAATTAGATTGCTTCTTACTAACATAAGAACGCAACATATCCTCTAGAATTTGGTTAACTCTTTCAGTTTGACCATCAGACTCCGGATGATCTGCCATACTCATACTCAGAGTAGTATCCAACTTTTTGAAGACTTCCCTCCAAAAATGACTGTTGAACTTTCTATCTCTATCCGACACTATATCTGCGGGCAGGCCATATAGCTTGTAGAGATGTTCAATAAAGAGTTTTGCCAACTCTGGCGTTTTTACAGTTTTCTTCGTGGCAATAAACTTTGCCATTTTAGTCCTGTCCACTACCACCCACACCGAGTCATTCCCTCGACTCATCTTGGGTAAACCGGTAATGAAATCCATGGAAATGCTTTCCCATTTCCCTTGAGGAATCTCCAGCGGATGGAATAGTCTCCAACCTTAAGGCATTCATGTTTATTGACCTGGCACTTACTGCATTTCAGCACATAAGTCTGGACGTCCTTAAACAAACTAGGCCAATAAAACTGTCTTTTAACTAGTGCATAGGTCTTCTGAATCCCAGGATGACCCGCACTTGGACTATCATGACTTTCTTTAAGAATTTGGGCCCGAAAGTCACCAATAGTTGGTACACATACTCTACCCTTGTATAGTAAGTACCCGTTCGTCAATGGAGTAATTAGCATATTTCTCCCACATGTCCGGTCGAGCTCGACCGCCGCTACGGGCAATCCGACGTGCCATTACAGGATAAAGAGTTTTCGTCTCCTCGAAAACAAACTGGGGAAGTCATTGGTAAGCAAATGTCTAGTAGTACTCACGCAAGCCGTGATTTGGTATTTCAACCAAAACCCCAAGGCAAATTTCATGCCTTGATTTTGCATCATGTCATTAGCACAGAAGCTAATGTACTGGAGAGCACTCTAGTAGCGCAAGTTCTTAGACTATGCTACTAGATATTTGTAGACTACGCTACCATGTTGCATCACCAACTTGTTAAAACTTCTCCTTGGAAAGCTCTATGGCCATAGGAGAAATAAACTAGAGCCAATCTAATCATGCATCACAAGGATAAGTTCCAAAGTTGAGAGATACTTTCTCTCTTAGAGTAACATCTTTGCACAAGCATATGCTCTAGAATCTTGTTGAGTTTCTAACTACCATCAATCTACGGATGGTTAAACTCCACTCTAACTCAGAGTAAATGTAATTTTTTGAAATTTTCCCTTCAAATATAACAATCAAACTTCCTATCTCTTATGCCATACTATATCTGCGGGTAGACCATATAGTATGTGGAGATGTTTGATAAAGATTCTTGCACCACTACGGGTGTCTGGAGTTACATCCAATCACTTACAACTCTCTGTTGCTATTACCAGACACATCCCTTCAAGTATTGTCTGGACTCACACAACTATTCGAGTTTATGTGATATTTGAGGATATCCCTCCTTTCCCTCAAGAAAGGTTTTTGTCCTCAAAAACTCTACTCTCAAGCGGACTACGCGCTAGTGTCATAGGTCCAAGAACAAATCTAGACCGTGTTTAATATCATATGTTATATTCTTGAGTCCTTCCAAGAAACTTTTAAACATCTTGCAACGAAGATGTGGTATAGTGTCTACGCACATATGGTGGTACTATTGATAAACTGCTTTGCAACAGATCAGTGGTTTCACACTTGTAACAAAGTGCTTCATTGTTGCATATTATTACCCTTTATAAGCGGTTACACACTTATGAATCATTTGGGTGGGTTGTACCATCTATCAAGAAAAATTCCAAACTACTAATAACCACATTATCAATCCACAGATAATGACTAAGCTTGCTACGAAGCCATAGGTTGCTAGATAATTGATGGTAATTACACAAGCCCAATGTTTATTACATCATACATTCAATATAAATGTAAACATCACAGTACTTTGTGATGATGAACTTAGGAATATCATCCTATCCCTGTTTGGTGTTGGTATGAAGTATAACTATGAGAACATTATTTGCTGCCTCCTCATTATAGCGGCAAAGCTACCTACCCATCACAGGTGGCAATCTCTACCAAGCTATAACCAATGACAAGCAAATAAACGAGTACTCTTGTAAGAACTTCATAACCATATCTCACACCAAACTCATAATCACTACGGATTAAATGCCAGGGCTTGCAAAATTGAATGTTGTCTGATAGGTAGAGGGGATCATCAAACTACGGATGACCTTGACAACTCACTAGGACTAGTGATGTGTAACTTTTAAGTTACTCCACTCTCTTTGCTTATTCCATACCATCAAACAAATCGGTCCCTCGATTTGAGCAACGTCAACATATTTATGAGTACCTCGATACTCATGGATTGTGGTTTGGTAATTTAAAATGTTGATCTAGAGTATCTTTCACTCGAGGATCTTAATTTTATTAGCAGCTATGTATTAGTAGTGAGTAACTACGTACCCACTATCATCACACTAGTAGCTCCATACTAGTCTGTGAGTAACTCCGTACCCAATGGCGTACCTCTCCCGAGTGGGAGTACCATATACAACCATCTATAACAAGATGCTTAAGTCACTTTCTGCTAAGAAGTGACTACATAAATTGACCCCTCCATTGCACATTGCAGTACAATCTCTGGTATTACAACACGAATTTTTGGACGTCCTTATCATAGAGGTCAACTTAAAAACTAGTGCATAGGTCTTGTGGAGTCTCGGCTGACCTAACTACACCACTGGTGACTTCCTACAAAAAATGTGGCGCCGAAGTCACCACCTATGTACTTTAACTCCGTAAAGTACATGGTCTTCATCTATCATCTATGGAAAGTTGTAAAACATTCCTGCGATGGATTTTTATCACCCTATAATTATTGTGCACTATTTTAGTGTGAAGAGCTTTTTTCCTGGGTACCATGGTTCACCCCAAGCTCATTTGTTGCTAAATTCTCCGATTTAACAAAAGATATGTCTACCTTCGAACACTCCAGTTCAGCCCCAGACTTTGAGTTTACTTCTTAACACTCCGATTAAGTCAAAACTCACCAGATACAATAGGATTTACCACTAAGCTCTCCGGCTTAGCCTCCTATCCTAACTCAGCCCGAGTTTATGTACACTACATATGTCGGATCCGATACTAACAACAACCAGGCTCGTCTGGAGTGAGATACTACTCACTATTGCCATGTAAAACCTTATTAAATCCTAGAAATGCTCCACTCATTCCCCAGGGGTCATACGACTTATAGGGTTTACACGCACATGAACTTTGTAAGCAAAATAGCCTGTCATGCAATATTACAATTGCTTATGTAGGAAAGTAATATATTTCCCAAATTCATATGGTAGCAACTAAAATGTGCTCACAATCGCACACTTATGTTGAACATAGGCAAGACTACGCTTGCAAAATGCTATAGGGCGTCCCCCATGCATGAAACTGTCCAACCAAACTAGTCTTACTGCTAACCTCTAGATTTAGATCACTTCGAAACTAAATCACTCTGTTAGCACTAGCACACCATCATGGTCTTGCTACCTAGAGCTTCTCCAAACTCTGTAACTGGGTTTTATCCCAACTTATGGCTATATTTGGTAATTTTCAAAGTTCAAATTTTATCTTGCACACTTTATCACTACAGACAAGTGTACATACAGACCTGCCAAAGAGTCAAGTTACATGCACAAGCCTTGGCGTCCCATTCCACCAAGACTACAATCGATTCCGTGAGAATTTGATGTCCCATACCATCAAATTACCACCAAACCAATTGATGTGACATATAAAAAGGCTCTTTCCCCCCTCGAAAGATCACCACAAACTCTCGAGCAGTGGGACGTCGACGCATGGCAATAAAAAGAAGAGAAAACCATGCTAGTAAGTTTAAGAACAGTCTCTTCGATCAACTTCTATAAGGGCATTGAGCATTACATCTCAAGACTATACCCCTTTAGATTTACCTTTGATTTCTACAAATCAATCCTAAATCTGCTATTATTATCTAGGCGTATACTAATTGCTCAGATTAGTACTCCTAGATAAACCATTCAATTGAGTACTGCTAGCAGCACTACTAGCCCCTTGATCCCAAGTAATACACACCTTAGGGATTACTTTTACCAGGCAATGTACGTGACTAAATCAAACTAGTCACTACTCTTTAGGCCCAAGTAGTGACACTATTTTGTTACTACCAACAAGGGCCAGCTTGCCTCTACGGGCCAAGGCTCTCTTGTTGCTACAAACAGTAAGCAACTTGTTTGGACACAAGGCATAACCACATCAAGACTACGCTTGTACATGGTTCTCATTTGCCAAAGTTTATCACAATCTTCTAGCAACTGTTAAAAGATTGTGAAGGGTTATGAGCACTACGGCTCAATTAGGCTTACCTTGATTTCTCGTGATAAGCACTTCGTCTAATTTGGGCACAACTGACGCCATTGCCGGTCCTCTTAGCCTAAGTAAAACACACCGCAGTTTTAGATTTACACTATCGCCAAACTACGTGACTTTGATGGTCAATACTAAGTCTATGCTCAGCTTAAATTTAGTTTCTCTGAACCAAATGTGTGATCACCACATGTGCTATCCTCGAGGCGCTACGGCCATAGACGTGTTCACTCTTCACAACAACGGCCATAGAACGGCTCTCTCTCGAAGGACTCGGCACTACGGCCGTGGGATTTGTCTCTCTCTTAGCACGCGGCGCTATGGCCGTGTGCGATGGGTCTCTTTCGTGGAAAACGGGCACTACGGCCACACGGCACGACAGCCGTGTTGGGTTTGTTTCGTGGGGTGTACTGTTGTTTTGTGTGTTTTGTTTTTTTTTTTAATAAAATAAAAAAAATAACGGGCCGGGCCGGCCCTCACCGCTTCGAGCGTGGCCGCCCGCCCGTGGGGAGTGTCCTTAGGGCCGAGTCTGGCCGCCGCCGCTGGCTGGCCGCCTGCTGGGCTGGCCGCCCGCTTCATTTTTAATAAATTAAAAATGAACAATTAAAATATATGTTTTTTTTCTCCTTTCGTGCGCTGGTCGGCTGCCTGATGGTCGTTGCTGGCCGCCTGGCCGCCGCTGGGCTGGCCGCCCGCTGGGCACCTAAGGCTGGCCGCTTGCTGGGCGCCTAAGGCTGGCCTGGCCGCCTGCCTGGCCGGCTGGCCGCCTAGCTAGCCGCTGGGCTGGCCTGGCTGCAGTGCCGGTGTCTCACAGCCGCTGCCGCCTTCTGGAAAGCTCTGGCTGTAGGCTAGGGTTCTTAAGTGTTTGACACGCCACCCCGCCAATACTGCCTCCGCCATGGCTCTATTCTAGCTGCTGCTGCCTGTCGTGTTTCAGCCAATCGCCGACGATCTCGTCACTGCCACCGTGGAAGAGGTGATGGCAAGGGGAGTGAGAAAGTGAATTTGTGCTTTCAGTACAACGTAGGCGAGCAGGCGTGTCTTCGCCCGCCCCTCCCAAACGTTGCCTTCGCCCCCCCTCCCCCACACACACTATGGAGATAGGCGATTTCTCTTCAGCAAACGAATTCGATTTGCAGACAATTTCAACGCAGAGAGAAAAAAAAACAAAAAAACAAAACAAGATGCTTACCTGCAATTCGTAAGACGGGGAGAGAGAGAGAGAGAGAGAGAGAGTTCTTCCCTTCCATTCTGTTTTGGCCGCCTCCCTCCACACACTCCATTGGAGATAAGGATGAGAAGATGAATGGTTGAAAACCATCGAGTGGGCTTCGGTCCCCCGGTCACGCGCGGGCCCTGACAATCCCATCGAACCACGCTCTGATACCAGTGTTACATGCTCGTAACGCCGCTACGGGCGTTACCACAGGAGGGGACGGCCTCTGGCTCACCACCCAGCCATAGAGGAAGAATGAGGATTGCCCCTCATCCCCCAGGCTATATAGTGTGTGGCTTGCCGTCCACACTAGCCTGGCCGCCCATGACTCCGCATGGGCGTCCTCTCCCACTGAACCCTGGACATGGCCATCGGTCATAGGCATTACAGCCTACGTGACAATCTAGATCTAAAGTGAACTTCTTCTTCTCCAAAATTGGAACTTTATCAAATGAAGAGATTTTACTAAGATAGTATGATAAAACTAACCCTCTCTTCAAAGTTAACAAGTATATTCATAGGGTCAATAAATCAACCTTGTGATTGGGTGTAAAAGAAGGTAATTATCTCACAAATCACTTCTATCTCATACACACAAAACAACATCAACAATGCATTCATGGAAATCAAAGAGTTTTTACCTTAATGGCTATGAAAGGGCATGACTCTGAAGACCAAATGAAGATAACCCTTAAAAAGTCATTTGTCTAGACAATGATTCATCGTACATTGCTTCTATAAAAGTTGTAAAGTTGTTAGACATTAGGACCTCTATGTTAGAGGTCCTAGTCTCCTTAGTACTTATCAAAATGACCCTCAAAAAGTATGTTGTCCATAAATGATTGATCCTACATTGCTTCGACAAAGATGGAAAACTATTGGGACACTAAGACCTTTGTGCTAGAGGGCCTAGTGCCCTTAGCACTAAGGTAATCCTCTTAATCCTGTATGGAAGGATTGGATAATATATTTTCTTCCTATATAAACAATATGTTGACCTTATATAAGGATAAATGCTTTAAACTTTTGACTCTAAAAGTTGTAAAAGATCATGACATGAAACGTGTAATAATTTATGTTACTTTTAGCCATGCCCTTTCTTTTGAAGTGGTTAAGCTAATTATTCCTTAACAAAGGAAAAATAAGTTTTCAAACTAGGGCTTATAAATGGCACTAGACACAAATTTCTAAGAAGAGTTACTATACCACCTTCAATTTTTACTATCATGAATTTTGAGAGAGTTCCAGCTTATTAGATGTGCCATTACATAAGTGGCCATTGTCTATGTGCATGGCTTTACTTTAAATAAGATTAGAAAAGTTCACAAGCACCATTGTTTATGTGTACTCTCTCTCTCTCTCTCTCTCTCTCTCTCTCTCTCTCTCACACACACACACACACACACACACGCTCATATGGTTTTTTAACATAACCAACTCAATGGTTTTTTCGGGGGATAATCGCTATCAATGGCTTTAAATTGAGCCTTATCATCTTTGGTTGTACCACCATTAATGGGTATAACCGCACTAGTCATTCCTGGTGGCAACATGCGAAGGGGTTCTTTGCACAAAATCTCACACAAATTTTCCATGAACGCTCATGGCGGTGGTAGCTAGCATCCTCTGCTTAACTGTAAGTAAAAGGCCATCATCCATGTGAGTTATACAAACCCACTTATCCTTGTTGTGTATTAGAGGTTTTTTTTGGCTATGTCAATTGTGCTTGCTTTGGCTGGGATCTCATCTTCTCAGGTACCTATGATGCCATGGTTTTGGTCATACTGTCAGGATCTTTGCCACACAAGAGAATCAAAGTACCACAAGTGCTCGCATAAATCAAGAATTAGTAATCAACTCCATACAAATAAAAGATTCAAACGTATTAAGCATGGATATGAAAATAAACATGAGATAAAACCATAGACTTGAAACTTTTTCCAAAATAGGGCTCTTTACTTTTTACAAAAATGACCAATCCTTCTAGATGTTCACACACATCTAGTGTGTACCAAAAATAATAGTGAAGCTCTAGTTCACACGCAATACACACGTGCACATCGGTGTACATAAATATTCGAGTACAAATAAATGGCACGCGGCCAACCAAAAATAATGAAGTATAACTCATAAATGTTGAGTTGATGTAAACGCCCATGCACATGACAAAACTCACACGACACCTCGTTCGGTGACCCTCGTGCGTGCAACACCTCGTTCGGTGACCCTTGCACACTCATGCCTGTGTGACACCTCATTCGGTGACCCTCACACAAGTACAATGCCTCATTCGGCATCCTCGTACTCATCACCTATACTCAACAAGTCAACATGTTAGGTGAGGCAATCAAACACCAATATCAACAACACTAGCATGCATACACATGGCATCACCCAATCACAGCATACATAGCATAGACCCGCAAAGCATATGCCAATCGCAATTACAATGTAGTATTTAATATGACATCACTCATGATACTAATTGTTGCAAGCATGGCACAATGGTCGGATGGGCGTCCCCAATAGACCATAGAGGGCCAATAATGTAACATCCCTCTTACTCGGGTTAGCAAAACTGACCTCATGAGTTGCGTGTTTGATAGGAGTGGATTAAGTCAGGACATGTGTGGAAAAACCACTTGGGCATCCAAAGAGCATATTCTCTCGGATGGTTCTTGAAGGTCAAAAGATATGTGTTATAAACATTGCTAGTTCTTGTAGTAGTCTGCTCATGGTCAATAATTGCATCAGGTACTAATTGCTCTTCATCTCATCAACTAGCTCTGGAAGGTCTTCATAAACAGGATGATTAGGGATTGGTCCTTTAAAGGGTCACAATAGACTAATATGAAAGGAGTTATGAATCCTCCAATGGGACGGAATATCTAGTCTATAAGCGAGGTCATTGATTTTGTCTACTATCTTGAAAGGACCGTAGAATCTAGGTGCTAGTTTGACAACAGGATTCTTTTCTACACTCTTAAGCCTCCTCTTTTCTATCCTCAAAAGTACATGGTCTCCTTCAAAAGTCATGGGTTTCCTTTTCTTATTTGCCTGCTTTACATACTTTTCTTGAGCCTTCCTAATAGCCTCCTTAACTTGATCATGAATAGAGTTAAAGTCTCTAGAAAATTCATCAGCAGCTTCTATAGTGCGGGAAAGACGAGTCATCAGAGTGGGAAGGGTCTTTCCATACACTATTTCAAATGGTGCCTTTTTAGTGGCAGAGTGAGGAGTGTTATTGTAGGCAAATTGGAGAATATATAAATATTTATCCCATTGCCTAGGCTACGATGAAACATAGGTTCTAAGAAGCTCTAGGATAGTGCTATTGGCCACTTCAGTCTGGCCATTGGATTCAGGATGAAAAGCAGTAGAGAAATCTAATTTTGTGCCTAAATTATCAAATAATGTTCTCCAAAAATTGCTACAAAATTTAGATCTCTATCTGACACAATGACTTTAGGCAAACCATGATGCACAAAGATATGCTTTAAAAATAAATGAGCAGCTTGATGAGCAGTAAGTTTCTTTTTACATGCAATGAAATGAGCCTGTTTGCTAAATCTATCACAACTACTGTCCAAATCATGTCATTCTGATTAGCAACAGTAAGTGAAAAACCAATGATAAAATCCATTGAAATCTTCTCCCATGGCTCTGGGAATTGGGAGTGGCATAAGTAATCCTTGAGTTTTCCACTTATAGCTTTTAATCTTGTGGCAAGTAATGCATTTAGCCACAAACTTGGCTATATCTTTCTTCATAGATGGCAATGAAAGTCTCAGGCAATGGTCTGTAAAGTAGAGGATACTCCTCTATGCCCTGTATATGGGGGTTGGTGCAACTCCTCCATAACAGACTGTCTAAAAGGTCTCGTGATGCATAATCTCCTCTGAAAGAAGAGATACCCATCATGATAAGAGTAATCTGAGTGGGGAATCCACCCATTATCTCTCATTTTGGTCGAAGTTTTTGAAAAGTATGGGTCTTGGTCATAAGAGTCTTTCATAGCATCGAAAGTCGAGCTATCTACAGCTGTGATGTGATGAACACTAGGCCGTCGACTAAGGGCATCAGTGACTACATTCTCTTTTCCAGGCTGGTAGAGAATAGTAGGCTAGAAACTTTGAATAAAAGCAGCCCATTTAATGTGTCGGTCAGATATCAAAGGCTGGGTAAGTAGGTGCCTGATACTCTGCTGGTCTGCTTTAATGATGAATTCTGATCCCATCAAATAATGTTTCCAAATCTTTAGGGCATGGACTATAGCAGTCAATTCTTTGTCATAAGTGCTGTACTTGCACTCGGGGCATCTGAGTTTCCTACTCTTAAATGCTATGGGGTGACCATCTTGCATTAATACTGCCCCTATGCCTGTACCACTAGCATCAGTGTATAACAATAAAGAAAGGTCTAGCAAAGTCTGGTAATTGCAAAACTGGTGCTTTAGTGAGTGCTTCTTTTAAAGCATTAAAAGATTTTTCCTCTTTATCAGTCCACACATACTTGTTTGCTTTCTTTAAAAGAAAAGTCAGATAATGAGAAATGTAAGCAAAATTCTTCACAAAATTTCTATAATAATTGCACAAACCAAGAAATGATCGGAGTTCATGAATATCTTTGGGTCTCGGCCAAGTCACTATAGTCTCTATCTTTTTGGGGTCCACACACGAAAACCATCAGCAAAAACAATGTGACCAAGGTATTCAATCTCTGTTTGAAAGAAAGAGCTCTTCTTAGGATTAAGATACAACTCATTCTCTTTTAAGAGATTAAACACTATCTCTAGATGTTACTTATGCTCAGCAACACTATCATTGAATACAAGAATATCATTGAAGAAAACTACCACAAAGTTCCAATATTTGAGGAAGATGCGGTTCATCATGCGGCTAAAAGTAGCCAAAGCATTAGTGAGTCCAAAGGGCATCACTAAGAACTCATAATGACCCGTTTGTGTCCTAAAAGCAGTCTTGTATACCTTCCTCTACCATCCTCACTTGGTGGTATTCACTGAATACCTTTGCTCCTCGTAATCTATCAAGAAGATAATTCACTCGAGGAATAGGATATCTGTTTTTTATTGTGATTTTATTCAGGGCTCTATAGTCAATGCATAGATGGTAGGTTCCATTCTTCTTTTTGACTAGAAGAACTGGAGCTCCGTAGGGTGAACTACTGGGCCTGATCAGTTTCCTCTCTAAAAGGTCTTCTATCTGTCTCTGGATTTCTTTCTACTCAATCTAGTTCACTCTATAAGGTGCCTTGTAGGGAGGTATATTGCCAGGGATAAGGTCAATCTTATGAGCTAGGCAAGCCAGGGGGTAAGTCATCAAGAAAACAATCAAAAAACTGAGAAAGGAAAGAATCATGCGACGTGTCCTTGGGAGGTGGTTCATAAGCAGTAATCTCATTCACAAAGACGAGAAACGTCTTCTCCCTCTTCCTCAGTGCTCTCTTAGCCTGGGTGTGGCTAAGGAAAGGTGCAGTCCTATCTTCCATCATTCCCCTAAGACATAGATGCTGATCATGAGCATGAAATACAAGGAATGCGTGTCATAATCAATATATGGATTGTACTGGTGTCGCTATGGAATGCCAAGTATTACATCTACGCCTTGCAGTGGTGCGTTCGGTGAACCTTGCACACTCATGCGTGTGCAAGGGTCACCTCGTTCGGTGACCCTCGCACAAGTACGACGCCTCATTCGGCATCCTTGTGCTCATCACCTATACTCAACAAGTCAACATGTTAGGTGAGGCAATCAAACACCAATATCAACAACACTAGGATGCGTACACATGGCATCACCCAATCATAGCATACATAGCATAGACCTGTAAAGCATATGTCAATCGCACTTACAATGTAGTATTTAATATGACATCACTCACGATACTAATTGAAGCATGGCACAATGATCGGATGGGCATCCCCAATAGACCATAGAGGGCCAATAATGTAACACATACTCTCTATGCTGCCGATGGCAGTTTTTGCATTCATGGGATAATGATTTTTTGAATCCCATTTGAAGGGTTATTGTGTGTTGATGCTCTATTATGGCTTATGCATCTTACGATTGCATAACTCATATAAACTCTGATAATTTCTTACTTTTTTTGAAAATGTGACTGTTAGCCCTGAATAATATGCATGTCATTTAAAGGATTACATGCCTCATATAAACTTTGATAATTTCTTGCTTGTTTAAATATTTGCAAATATTAGCCCTAAATAAGGCATATGCATGTTATTCAAAGGACTTTTTATTTCAGCCATTAACGGAATTTTATGATTGATTGTAGATATGGAATTTTGATTTTGCTTGGAATAATTGTGTCGTTTTTTCAACTCTGAAATATGATATTTTGGTTCCATGTATTTGTTGCTTCACACCTGAGTATGTTGATCTAAATATAGGGTTTGTCTTATGACTTGATCCTACTAGCCATTGGCTGCACAACGACGCCAGTAGCGACTCTTTTTCGTCGCTTACACGACGCTATTTAGAGTCGCTGCTACTGGCATCGTTACGGTACGTCGTTTATACGACGCTGTTAGCGAATATTGTAGCGACTCTTTACGTCGCATAAGCGTCAATTTTTAAAAAAAATTCTAAGCCGTCGCATAAGCAACGAAAAGGTCGCTTAAGCGACGACAATTTCGTCGCATAAGCGATTCGTCGCTTATGCGACGCCCGCAATAAGCAATTCGTCACTTATCTCAACCTTCAGTACCCGCCGTCGCAATCAAGCATTGTTCCCTGGATCGACTTGGCCTAGCAGTAGACCATCGAAGCTAGCAGTCTTCTGGCAGTAGTTCTAGCAGCACCCTCAGTGAGTACCCGCAGTACCCTTAGCCGTAGCACCCCCCACGCTACCCATTTGCTGCTCTAGCTCTGCTCTCTCTCTCTATGACACTATGGTCACCCCAGCTTTGATGTATGCGGCAACAGTATGGGCCCCATGCTTGTCAGCCGCCTCATGAATGACGCAGATTAAGAGACAACAGATATGTATGATCTCACGCTTGTTCCGCAGCAAACCATCAGTACCGCTGTTCTACCTGACATTGGTATCAGAGCTCTCTGGTGGTAAGTTTTTGGTCTTATAGGTCATTTTGGCCTTTTGAAGACGTAAATATAGCATTTCATTTTGTTTCATTTCTCTCTCTCTCTCTCCTTACCGTGCATTGTCGCATCGATGACTCATGAGTTTGCACGTTTGCTTCAGCAACCACTTTCGACTCCATCTTGTCCCAAACTCTGTCTCCAGTGTGTTGATGACATATTTCTTGTCATCCTCAAGTTGATCGCTGCATTGCAAAATAAAGTCAGTTAGTAATTCAAATAAAAAACTGTAATTCATATTCTTTATGTTAAATAATACTTACTGCCATGGTATATGAACTCGCTGTAGATAAGACATGCAAAGGTCTCTCATCCGACGTCCGAAGGCGATGCCGGCTCTGACCTAAAGGATACCGCCATTAGGCGTGATGTCGCATGTGACACCCAAAGTGCCAGTGCACGTGCGCATCGGCACTGGTGGGGGCACTGGTGGTGTGCTACTCTACCATCTCGCTGACGCCTACGTGCAATATAAACATACGATATATTGAGATGTGAGTTCTTAAAAAGTACTTGATATTTAATCCGTAATCGCCATAAAAGATATACCTACGGGACGAACGGCCACTAGCCTGTGAATCAGGTGTCACCTGAGTAGTACCAGGAGGTACATCAGGAGTAAGCCGCTGACTCTCGTGATGTGATGTACCTGGGATAGGAGTCCTAAGCAAACAAAGACATCAAAAGGATATATATATTAAGAATTATATATGTAAAAAAAGGATGACATTACTATTTTATCAATCGAGAAGCTTACCGATGCGCTGTAGTGTGTGCATGAGAAGACGTCTCCACTCCTGCATGTGGCTGGGAGGATGTACCCTCTCCAGGTCGTACGGGCATACTGAATCTCCCAAGAATCTTGATGGTGCCGTCTAAACCCGCATCATCCATCTCCACATAATCTGCCATGGCCTCTGACAGTGTATCTCTAGAAAGTCCAGTGCCTCGTAGTCTTGATGATCGCCAGCTTCACTTTACGGGTGTGGTCACTCATCGTATCTATATATTTAAAACAACTATATGTCAGACTAGAGATACATTGTTAGAGGAGAGCTCAATCTATCTAATTAGAAACATTGACTAAATAACTCCAAGCAAGATGCGTCCACATCTCGAAGTTTATGTACAAGGGGATGTCACGTGCATCCCGCACTTGGATGCCATGTAGACGTTTCTGTACAAAAGGTGCAGGTCCTGGGATGGTGAACTGGTCCCATGTGAGCCCAGTCCGGGATGAGTCAGCAGCCAGGGATCCATCTCAGCTGTCCGAGGTCAGGTGTGCATTGTTCTGCACAACATGAGTCCAAGGTCAGATGTGCACTGTCCCTGCACATGAAACAGTGCCAGTCTGCGCTGTGAGTCTCCCTCTAGAATGATGTCAGTGGTTCTGTGTATCAGGTATGGTACCGAATGCCAGATCACTGAGTAGAGTATGTTTAGGACAAGGAGCCATCCCATAGGGCTACCCCGGAGCTTAGTATGGGCATGGGAATGGTGTGAAACCATCCCCATGTGGGCCAGTAAGGCCTAGGCTAGTGGACCCACCAGCCATGGAAGGGCTGGGACAGCCCTAAGGCAAGAATAAGGCCATTTTCAGGAGGTTACAGCCTTCATAGGGCTGTAGGGCAAGTATGGGGCAGCCCATACAGGCTGCCCAGCCCATGGATTGTGGGCAAAGGCTATGCCCAGCCTTCTAGAAGCAAGCGCCAGCCTCCCAACTTGCTAGGGAATTTACGCAGCATTTATTAGGATTTTTGGAGCATTTTATGTGGAGCATTTTATGCTGATTTTGCTCAGTCGTGGGAATATGCTGCTGTGGCCGCCTGCTCTTATGCTGGCCAACTCCCCCTGAAGGGTAGTATAAATAGTAGAGGTCCACAATCCCATCATTCATCTCATTTTTCACCAAGTGCTCAAGCAAACCAAGGGGCCAAGACAGCCAAGGGCTTGCTAACGCAAAGGGGTGAAGGATTCAGGTCAAGGGCAGGATTTTCCAGCCAAGAAAGGTTAAGTTTTCTGTATTTGTTTTCAGATTTACATCATTCTAATAAAGCAAATACACCATCCGTGGTGGGGGCCCTACAGAGGGCAATTGGGACCCAATACTGTGTCCTCTCCATCTCCCCCTTCTCTCTCTATTTTTTGCACATCTCCTTTCAGTTTGTGCGTTAATTTTTGTCGCGAAAAGAGTGCTGATTTCTGAGTTTTGAAGTGCCGATCCTTCTCCGAAGCTTTCGCATACTACAGTGGTATCAGAGCCTAATTCAAGGATAAAGATTCAGCAAAGAAAACCAAAAAAAATTTCTCGCTCGTGTGGTTGGTTTTTAGACGCCGGTGGACTACCCCTTTCGGAGTGACTCCTGTCTCTCGAAGGACGGTTGGTTTTTAGCCTCCGGAAGCCTCCGGAAGTCTCCCACACACAGATAGTGGATGGTCAGATTGCGTTCCGGAAAGGAATTGCATTTTCCTACTATGGCGAGCTTCGACGACGAGAGAGAACCAGAACCATGGGACTAGAGTGCACCAGGCAGATGGTCGCCTGCTCTTATGCTGGCCGACTCCCCCTGAAGGGTAGTATAAATAGTAGAGGTCCACAATCCCATCATTCATCTCATTTTTCACCAAGTGCTCAAGCAAACCAAGGGGGGCCAAGACAGCCAAGGGCTTGCTAACGCAAAGGGGTGAAGGATTCAGGTCAAGGGCAGGATTTTCCAGCCAAGAAAGGTTAAGTTTTCTGTATTTGTTTTCAGATTTACATCATTCTAATAAAGCAAATACACCATCTGTTGGTGGGGACCCTACAGAGGGTAATTGGGACCCAATACTGTGTCGTCTCCATCTCCGCCTTCTCTCTCTATTTTTTGCACATCTCCTTTCAGTTTGTGCGTTAATTTCCGTCTCGCACGAAAAGAGTGCTGATTTCTGAGTTTTGAAGTACCGATCCTTCTCCGAAGCTTCCGCATACTACAGAGGCATTAAAAATTAATTGGTGCACGATGAACGTCAAGGGAATCAAAGATAAAAAGAAAAACACTGCTTTTTGGGGCTTAGTCAAAGAGTGGGGTCTATCCATTTTGGCTATTCAAGTGCATAATTTATACGGGTCTAAAATTTTGAGGAAAGATAAATTTAAGGATTGGGTAATGATGTGGAATGTTAAGACTCTGTGTGGATTACAGAGGTCTCAATCAGCTAATAAGTATCCTATCCCCAGAATTGATGAGCTTCTGGACAGGCTAAATGGAGCCCAGATCTCCACACAAAGATAGATCTCAAATCAGGGTATTACCAAATCAGGTTTAATGATCAAGATATCCCGAAGATAGCCATCAGTACTCGCTATGGGCACTATGAATTTACTGTCATGCCGTTTGGATTGACAAATGCCCCAGCTACATTCAATTGCCTAATGCAGGACATTCTCAGAGAATACTTTGTTTTGTTTTCTTTGATGATATTTTGATTTACTCAAAGAATGCAATTGACCATGAAGCTCACGTCCGTAAAGTTCTTGAGATTCTAAGGAAGCACCAACTCTTTGCAAAAAAGAGCAAATGCACTTTCTCTGTCGACCGTGTTGAATACTTGGGCTTTCTGGTATCTAAAGACAAAATTTCTCCCCAGATTCTGCAGATTCCGCAAAAGTCCAAGCAGTCCATAGATTGGCCTTAACCAAAGACAGTGAAAGAAGTCAGGGGATTCTTGGATAACTGGTTGGTATAGAATTTTTATACCTAAGTATGCTCTCATAGCTTCCCCCCTAACTAATCTTCTCAAGAAGAATACCCCGTTTCAATGGTCTGCCAGGTGTCAGAGCGCTTTTGATAAGCTGAAGACCGCCTTGGTAACCAATCCCGTTCTGAAGTTACCAAATTTCTCTCTACCCTTTGAGGTAGTAACTGATGCCAGTGGTTTTGCCCTGGGAGGTGCACTCATGCAAGAAGGTCATGCAGTGGACCCTATGAATCTCGAAAACTCAAAACGCATGAGAGAAATTATGGTGTCCATGACTTGGAGCTACTTTCAGTAGTCTATGCCCTGAAGTTGTGGAGATATTACCTACTGGGTCAAAGATTTACTTTGATGACAAATCATCAGAGCTTAAAGTGGATCTTCACTCAGAAGGATCTCAACATGCACCAAAGAAGGTGGATGCAGACCCTGCAAGAATTTGATTTTGAAATCAAGTACCGCCCAGGCAAAGAAAATGTGGTAGCAGATGCCCTCAGCAAAAAAGCCTCCTTGCTTGCAATCACAGTGGTGTCAAATCCATTGATTAATGAAGCAAGAGAAAAGATCATGCAAGATAGATTCTTTGGCCCTATTGCTACCCTACTTATGCAGGAAAGCAAAACTCCTTAGGAGTTGAACCGAGTTCAAGTGTACAGCCTGGATGAAGGAATTATGTATTATCATAGGAGGCTATGCATTCCCAATGATGAGGGAACTAAGGGTCAAATTCTGAATGAAGCCCATGATAGCCTTATAGCAGGACATCCAGGTTTCATCAAGACCTACATGTCTTTAAAGAAAAGCTTCTTTTGGCCTGGACTAAAAAAGGATGTACTTAATCATGTACGTCAATGCTTGATATGTCAGAAAGTCAAAGCCGAGAGAGTAAAAATGCCTGGGAAGTTACATCCATTAGACATCCCCCAGATGAAGTGGGAATGTATCAATATGGATTTTATTACTGGACTACCTTCAGTGCAATCAGGTTACAACTCCATCTTCGTTGTGGTAGTTGACAAACTAATCAAAGTTGCCCATCTGATTCCAATAAAAGAAACCTACACTACAATGGATGTGGCCAGAGTGTTCCTCAAGGAAATCTTCAGATTGCATGGCCTTCCCAGAAGAATAGTAAGTGATCGAGATCCCAAATTCACGTTAAGATTCTAGACTGCATTCTTCGAAGCAGTAGGAACTTTCTTGGATCTCAACACAGGTTACCACCCCGATATCGATGGTCAAACAGAACGTGTGAACCAAGTAATCGAAGATATACTTCAGTCATGCTGTGGGGCAGGGAACCCAAGAAGTGGCTAAGCTATCTGCACCTAGTCAAATTCGCCTACAATGCTTCTTATCACCGAAGTATTGGGATGAGCCCTTTCAAAGCTCTGTATTGGACAAGACTACCTAACACCATTAACTTGGTCGAACCCATTGATAAGGGTCGAGATGTCTAGACAAATGCTTAACGACATGGAGTAGCAGATGCAGTCAATCCGCAAGGATATAAAAGCTACCCAGGATAGATAGAAGCACTATGCGGATAAGAAAAGGTCAGGCAAAAAATTTGAAGAAGCAGATATGGTCCTCATTCGAATACACCCCAAAAGAAGTTCTCTATCTCTTGGGAAGAACAAGAAGTTATCCCCCAGATACTGTGGACCATATCTGATTACAAAGAAAGTAGGTGACTTAGCCTATGAACTTGTTATGCCTCCTCATCTCAAAGTACATAATGTATTTCATGCAGCCTACTTAAGAAGTATGTACCGAGCCCAAATCATGTGCTTAATAATGAACTCTTAACTACTTCAACCCAAGGGCAGATGGAACTCCAACCTGAAGAAATCCTTGATGTTCGAGAGAAGGTTCTCAGGAACAAAATTCTGAGAGAATTATTAGTCAAATGGAAGTTCTATCCTTTTGAAGATGCCGCCTGGGAGAAAGAAGCTAAACTAATGCGGGATTACCCCCAGTTTGCGAGATGAGAACATCTCACGTTTTTCAAGTGGGAGAGGATGTAAGATTCCTCCCCAGTCCCTCAAGATGTCCAGTTTCTTTCCCTGTAATCAAATCCCTTTTCAGAATAATAAAAGATCTTGTTTCTACCTGTTTGGCCTAGAGAGAGAAAATATTCTAGAGAGAGATAATTCAGTTTTTAGATATCTTTGGATGGAAAAATATCCCTTCTTATTAAAATAAATTCCCCCGAAACAGTAGTTTAAAAAGAAATAAATTATAATGTGCACAAAAGACCTTAGCCTAAGGGTCCCTGTTTTCAAAAAAATTTGGATTAAGGTCCAAACAAAGGTTTGATAGGCCAATGAGATTAATCCAAATGTAGGGAGGAGATAAATTGAAGAATAAAAGAACCCCCCCCCCCCCAAAAAAAAAATGAGTAAATGCTCACATAAGATGAAGAGTGGACTAAGGACCAAAGAAAAGAATTAAAAAACTGATTTTGATACCTCAGTGTGGGGATCTCCCCTCATGAAGTAGGTGCCTTTTTCTCATCATTACCCCCAATTTTTAATCAATAAAATGAGATATTTTCATCTCTCCTCTCTCCTATTTCAAATCTAGATCCAAAAAGTAAGCTGAACTGACCCAAAAATGGTCAAAATTGACCAAACTAATCTGGAAATTCTAGAATCAGTTTGCTTGGTTAGAGACTCACTTTTTCCTATAAATAGAAGCCTCCCCCTTTGTAAAAGCTTAATGGTGTTTATGTATTGTTACTCTACTCATCTCTTGAGCCATCTACATTGAATTTTTCCTCTCCAAAGTGAATTGGTGGCCACTATTGCTTCAAACAAGAGTAGAACCCTCAATCCCTCAAGCCAAAGGAGAGCTTACAAGCTCCATGTAAGCTAATTTTCTTACTTTGTTTACGAATTTTAATGAAAAATATATGGCAAATGATTGGATTAAATTCAAATGTTATGCCTTTGATAAAAAGGCCACCCCTTGAATTTAGAAAATTGTGTAGATTAGATCTCGTTTTGCTGACTAGTTAGTCTCAACTAGAGTCCCAGAGTGATACTGTTTTTGAGAAACAAGGGGCTGGATGGAATTTTTGAGTTATGACATCTGTAACCAATAACTGTTTGTCAATGGATTATTTTATATGTTAAAGTTTTAAAGAGGAGTGTGTGCGTATCTGTATTCGAAAGCAAAAGTTAAGAAAGGCATTCAATTATGGGTGGGTGAGTAATTGTCTGGTTCTACCGATTCCAGTGGTTGGGTGGTGGCTAACCCATGGGCCGGATGGGGTTAGGCTGGAATCATTGGAGTTTTAATAATTAAATTGAAATAATAGAAATACCGCTTAGAATTCGAGTAGCTAAATAAAAACTTGAAGAATTTCTCAAATGAGTAGATCAATGGCTGTGCTTGACTTCGATTAGGAAAAAAGCGTTGATTTCCTCAAATGATTAGATCAACGGTTGTGCCTGATTTCGGTTAGAAAAAAAGCGTTAAGTCAATGATAGTTTTCCTTCTATCTTGTTTATTGAGGTGAAGGATAGTTTAGTCTCTTGACCCCGTTTTGGAAAATTCGTTAAGAAAATCAAAAAGGTGGAATCGTCCCCGTTTTTCGAGCAAGGAAAATTTTCCCGGTTTCGGTTTGGTAATGATCACTAGATTAGTCTCGTGTGTCCAGACATTCAAGGGCGAGGCTCCGAGTGGGAAACCCTACCCGTGCAAGAGGAAGCTTCTTCCGCTGCTAGCAACCGGGAATCCGGTGTGCACGGAGGGGGGGGTAGAGGGGTCTCACAGCTTGTATCAGAGCGCTGTTGTAAACTTACGAATTAGCAACACAAATTGCCTAAAATTTTAAAGTAAATATGGAAAATAATATTTTCACTTGTTAAGATTATGTTGAAATGAACTTCATAAATTGAAAACTCATAAATTGAACTGGATTTTTAGATAGATAAACCAAATCTGTCTAGCATTCCTGGACTCTCCCAGAGTCAGGATATGATCGCCTTTGCCTTCTATGAGATCCCTCTGCCCCCTCCACGCACCGCACTCTCGGTAGTAGCTGACAGCAGAAGCAGCCCCCTCATGCACGGGGCAGGGTTTCTCACTCGGGGCCTCGCCCAAGAATGTCCGGGCACGAGACTAGGCTGGTGGTCACTCCGAAAACCGAAGCCGAGAAAATTTTCCATGCCCGGAAAGCAGGGACGATTCCACCATTTTGAATTTTCTTAACGAATTTTTCTAACAAGATCAATTCTATCGTTCACCTGAATAAACCAGATAGAAGGAAACTATCACTGATATAATTTGATCATCTAAGTAATTTCAACGCTTTTTTCCTAATCAAGATTAGGCACAACCGTTGATCCACTCAATTGAGAAATTTATCAGGGAATTAACTAGCTACTCGAATCCTAGCGTAATCCTAAGATTTTTCAGTTTGATTATTAAAACTCCACTGATTCCAACCTAACCCCATCCGGCCCATGGGTTAGCCACCACCCTACCACTGGAATTGGTGGAACCAACAAGTACTCACCCACCCATAATTGAAATGCCTTTCTTAACTTTAGCTTTAGAAAACAGATACGCACACACTCCTCTTTAAAACTTTAATATAAAAATAATCCATTGACAAAACAGATATGATCACAGATTTCATAATTCAAAATTTTCATTCAATCCCTTTTTTCACAAAAACAGTACCACTCTGGACTCTCCATTGGGACCAGCTGGTCAGCAACGAGATCCAGTAACAGATTACAATAATCATTTTGTCAACATACATATATATATCTTCCTCGACATACGTATGGGTGTCCTAAGCACCGCGAGCCCGTGCATCGCCTGGTCAAAACCCTCCAGGATCCTCCTTAGGTGTCCTGGTACTTCACTCAGGGACCCCTTCGTCGGCCCTCGCCCATCGTACCGGAAGCACACCATTTTTCACCATACCCAGGCTGGTCAAGACTTGGGCAGGTTTTTGCCGTGTGAGCTGTCCCTCGAACACTCCCCGCCAGCTGTTGCAACCGAACTTCCCTTAGATAAACATATATGCCAAATGCTCCCTCCAACATTGGCGTAAGACAGTCCTTTAAGAAAATAGGGTTTCTATGCAAGTTTTCAGTTTTGATTTTGTTTGAAAACCATGAATAATCTTAAATCCGTATCTCAATACTTCTAGATCCAGGTCTGAATTCCAAACAGAATTCCTCGAATTCTATTAACTTGATCCTCAGATCAAAATCAAAAGTCTTAACTTAGTTTCAGATTCGGTGGAGAATTTGAGTACATTTTTCCTGAACTGGGCACATCGTCATTGATTGAAATTGATGAAGGAATTAGGTCTTGGTCAATAGTCTGAATCAGAGTTTGCGTCTGGAAAGGTTCTTCCTAAACTATCTTTCTCGAAAGGCACTATTTTAATTTCTCTTTTTCTAAATTTCGTTCGATAAATATTTGCTTACAAATTTCTAATTACAGATTTCTAAGACATGAATTTCTTATGAGGAATAAAATAATCATTTATCTCGATCTCCGACTTCGATAGTTTAATTGAATTTTCTCATTACCTTCTTAATGAATACGAAACGGTAGCATTTCTTCTCATAGATTATCTACTTATTCATTTTTCTAATTTTTGCAAAAATTAAACAGAAGATTAAGAGAACCCTTATTTAAATATAATCATTCTATATGCATCTATTTATGCATAAAATCTAATTCTGATGAAAGTCACACTTTTATCATCATAAAAATCATATATGATGAAAATCACTCTTTTAATATGAAAGAATTTCTTTTATGCATAAAAATCATTTATGATGAAAATCACACTTTTAATATAAAAAATATCTTTTATGCATATGTTTATGCATACAAATCATTTATAATAAAATCACTCTTTTAATATAAAAGAATTTTTTTTATGCATAAAAAATCATTTATGATAAAAATCACACTTTTAATATTAAAAAAATATCTTTTATGCATATGTTTATGCATACAAATCATTTATGATAAAAATCACTCTTTTAATATAAAAGAATTTCTTTTATGCATAAAAATTATTTATGATAAAAATCATACTTTTAATATAAAAAAATATCTTTTATGCATATGTTTATGCATAAAATCATTTATGATGAAAATCACACTTTTAATATAAAAAAATATCTTTTATGCATATGTTTATGCATACAAATCATTTATGAAATCACTCTTTTAATATAAAAGAATTTCTTTTATGCATAAATATCATTTATGATGAAAATCACACTTTTAATGTTAAAAAATATCTTTTATGCATATGTTTATGCATAAAATCATTTATGATGAAAATCACACTTTTAACATTAAAAAATAATCTTTTATGCATATGTTTATGCATAAAAATCATTTATGATGAAAGTAACACTTTTATAATAAAAAATATTCTTTTATGCATACTTTTATGCATAGAAATCAATAATGATAAAAGTAACACTTTTATAATAAAAAAATATTCTTTTATGCATAGAAATCAATAATGAAAAAAAGTAACACTTTTATAATAAAAAAATATTCTTTTATGCATAGAAATCAATAATGATAAAAGTAATATTTTTTAATAAAAAATATTCTTTTATGCATAAAAATCAATATGATGAAAGTAACTCTTTTATAATTAAAAAAATATACTTTTATGCATTATTTTATGCATAAAATTCCATGATGAAGAAAATAACACTTTCATAATAATAAAAAATTATCAATATGTATCTTTCTATACATAGAATTTAATTCTATTGAAAATCATTCTTTTATAAAAATTAATCAATATGCATCTTTCTATGCATGAATGAAAATGACACTTTTAGAATACTCTAACAATGGGGATTACTCTTTTTTATTAATAAAAGATGAAATTTATTTCACAAATTTTTAAAAAATTTCGCCATAACCTCCTTTGTATGGCTGACCATTTTTCAATTTTTTTAACTCTCTAAAATTAATTAGAAGTTCACCAAGAGTATTTAAATCATTCTAATGTAAACATTTTCTACTTATTTAAGAGAAACATTATGAAAAACTTGATTTTATCCAATAATCAATCATCTAGGATAAAGAATGGTTGGATTTACTAAAGAAGAGAGGGGAATGCCTTTTTTCAATGAGGCATAACATCATTTCATTTTAGAGAAGACAAAAATCATAAAAAACCATAAAAGAAATAGAAAAGAGAAGAATCTCCAACTTACATTGATAATTTGAGAGCTTTCATTTGGCTTGATGGTTTGAGGGTTCTACTCTTGTTTGAAACAAGAGTGGCCACCAATCTTTTAGAAGAGGGAAGGCTAATGAATTATGAGTAAAATTCACAGTTTTTGGCACTTGGGAGAGGCAGGGTAACAGTGCAAAACACCATTGAGTTTCAACAAAGGGGAAGGCTTCTATTTATAGGAAAAAATGAGCTTCTAACCAAGCCAACTGATTCTAGAATTTTCCAGATCAGTTTGGTCAATTTTTGACCATTTTTGGGTTAGTTTTGCTCACTTTTTGGATCTAGTTGAAACAGGAGAGAGGAGAGATAAAAATATCTCATTATTTGGGAGTTTAAAACTCATTCAAGCATGTGAAATAGGTGACTCCTTCATGAGGGGAATTCCCCCATATTGAGGTGTCAAAAATGCATCATTTCATCTAAATATCTCTCTTTTTTAACTATTAACCTTGTCCTTAGTCAACTCTTCATCTTATGTGAGTATTTACTCATTTTTGGGGGATTTTTCTTTTATTCTTCTATTTATCTCCTCCCTACATTTGGATGAATCTTATTGGTCCATAGGAACCTTAATTTAAAATTTTAAAAAAATCTTGACCCCCAAGATAATGCCTCTTGAACAGATTATACTTAATTTCTAATGCACCTTCTGAAAATCTTTTTGAACTTCTGTTTCAAGGGAACTTATTTTAATAAGATGAGATATTTTTCTATCTAAAAATATTTAGAAACTGAATTACCACTCTCTAGAAGATTTTCTCTCTCTAGGCCAAAACTGGTAGAAACAAGATCTTTTATATTTCTGAAGAGGGATTTGATTACAGGGGAAGATGCTAGACATCTTGAGAGACTGGGGAGGAATCTTACATTCTCTCCCACTTGAAAAACGCGAGATGTCCTCATCTCGCAAACTGGGGGTAATCCCCCAATAGATCGGCTTCATTCTCCCAGGTGGCATCTTCAAAAGGATAGAACTTCCATTTTACCAATAATTCTCTGAGAATTCTGTTCTTGAGAATCTTTTCTCGAACATCAAGAATTTCTTCAGGTTGGAGTTCCATCTGCCCTTGGGTTGAAGAGGTTAGGATTTCATCATCAAGTACATGATTTGGGCTTGGCACATATTTCTTTAGAAGGCTTACATATGAACTTTGAGATGAGGACGCAGAAGAAGCTCATAGGCTAAGTCACCTACTTTCTTAGTAATCAAATATGGCCCACAATATCTGGGGGATAACTTCTTGTACTTCCCAAGAGATAAAGAACTTCTTTTGGGCCGTACTCAAATGAAGACCATATCGGCTTCTTTGAATTCTCTGTCTGTCCTCTTCTTATCTGCATATTGCTTCTGTCTATCCTGGGCAGCTTTAATATCTTTACGAATTGAATGCATCTGCTGCTCCATGTCGTCAAGCATGTGTCTGGATATCTCGACCCTAATCAATGGGTTAGACCAAGTTAATGGAGTTAAGCAATCTTGTCCATACAAAGCTTTGAAAGGGCTCATCCTAATACTTCTGTGATGATAAGAAGCATTGTAGGCGAACTCGACTAGGTGCAGATAGCTTAGCCACTTCTTGGGTTCCCTGCCACAACATGACCGAAGTATATCTTTGATTACTTGGTTTACCCTTTCAGTTTGACCGGTCTCAGGGTGATAAGCTGTGCTGAGATCCAAGAAAGTTCCCACTGCTTTGAAAAATGCAATCCAGAACCTTGAAGTAAATTTGGGATCTGGATCACTTACTATTCTCCTGGGTAGGCCATGCAATCTGAAGATTTCTTTGAGGAACACTCTGGCCACATCCAGTGTAATGTAGGTTTCTTTTACTGGGATCAGATGGGCAACTTCAACTACCACGAAAATGGAGTTGTAACTTGATTGCAGTGAAGGTAATCCAGTAATAAAGTCCATACTGATACATTCCCACTTCATCTGGGGGATGTCCAATGGATGTAACTTCCCAGGCATTTTTACTCTTTCAGCTTTGACCTTCTGGCATGTCAGACATTGACGTACATGATTCAGTACATCCTTTTTCAGACCAGGCCAAAAGAAGCTTTTCTTTACAAACATGTAGGTTTTGATGAAACCTAGATGTCCTGCATAAGGCTGTCATGGGCTTCCTTCAGAATTTGATGCTTGGTTCCCTCATCATTGGGAATGCATAGCCTGCAATTATAATACATAATGCCATCATCCAAGCTGTACCCTTGAACTCTGTTCAACTCTTGTGGAGTTTTGCTTTCCTTCATAAGTAGGGTAGCAATAGGGCCAAAGAATCTATCCTGCATGATCTTCTCTCTTGCTTCAATAATCAAAGGATTTGATATTATAGTAATTGCAAGCAAGGAGGCTTTTCTGTTGAGGGCATCTGCTACCACATTTTCTTTGCCTGGGCGGTACTTGATTTCAAAATCAAATTCCTGCAGGGTCTGCATCCACCTTCTTTGGCGCATGTTGAGGTCCTTCTGAGTGAAGATCCACTTTAAACTCTGATGGTCTGTCATCAAAGTGAATCTTTTTCCTAGTAGATAATGTCTCCACAACTTTAAGGCATAAACTACTGAAAGTAATTCCAGGTCGTGAACGGCATAATTCCTCTCATGCGTTCTGAGCTTTCGCTCGGGATTCATAGGCCACTGCATGACCTTCCTGCATGAGTGCACCTCCCATGGCAAAACCACTTGCATCAGTTTTACTACCTCAAAGGGTAGAGAGAAATCTGGCAGCTTCAGAACGGGACTGGTTACCAAGGTGGTCTTCAGCTTATCAAAAGCACTCTGGCACCTGGCAGACTACTGAAATGGGGTATTCTTTTTTAGAAGGTTATTCAGGGGGGGGAAGCTAGGAGAGCATACTTTGGTATAAAAATCCTATACCAACCAGTCAATCCCAAGAATCCTCTAACTTCTTTCACTGTCTTTGGTTCAGGCCAATCTATGAGACTGCTTGGACTTTTGAGAAATTCCATCTTTGGATATACCAGAAAGCCCAAGTATTCAACGTGGTCGGCAGAGAAAGTGCATTTGCTCTTTTTGGCAAACAGTTGGTGCTTCCTTAGAATCTCAAGGACATGAGTCTCATGGTCAGCTGCATTCTTTGAGTAAATCAGAATATCATCAAAGAAAACTAGAACAAAATCATCCAAGTATTCTCTGAGGATGTCCTGCATTAGGCGATTGAATGTAGCTGGGGCATTAGTTAATCCGAACGGCATGACAGTAAATTCATAATGCCCATATAGCGAGTATTGATGGGTTGTTTTTGGTATATCTTGATCATTGATCGTGATCTGGTAATACCCGGATTTGAGATCTATCTTTGTGAAGATCTGGGCTCCATTTAGCCCATGTCCAGAAGCTCATCAATTCTTGGGATAGGATACTTATTCTTATCTGTCAGCTGATTTAGACCTCTGTAGTCCACACAGAGTCTAAGCGTTCCATCTTTCTTTTTCTGAAAGAGAACTGGCACACCCCAAGGTGAAACACTGGGTCTTACAAACCCTTATTCTAACAGCTGTCTAAGCTGTTCCTTGAGTTTGATGGCTTCAAGAACTGGCATTTTGTACGTGCGCAAGGCTACTAGGGGCTGAGCTCCGAGGGTTAATTCCATCACATGATCTACTTCCCAAATTGGAGGCATTTTAGTTAGTTCTGCTGGAAATAGGTCATCAAATTCACTTAACCATTCTGGTTCTTTAGCCTTAAGCTTTGAGTCTACTGGGTTCATTTTGACAACATAAATTTGCTGCTTCTTTCTAAGTCCTTTCAGCAACCTAGAAGCTTTTACTAATTGAAGGTCTGGGGATCCGAAAACTCCAGTTCCTTGAACTTTGTTCCCATGAAGGTCATGGAAGGAAATGGTTCCATTGTGACAGTGTATATCAGCTTGATTTTTGTGGAGCCAATCCATTCCAAGGATCCCGTCGAAAACTCCCAGAGGTAAGACTTTGAACTGACAGTCGGTTACATTACCATCTAGATTGAACTGGATAAGATCTGTCTCATGGTGAGTGAAAAGAGTCTTCCCACTGGCCAATTCAACTTACATAGGTTTCCTTGATTTCTGTTCTAAGACTAGCTTACGCAAGCATCCAGGGGAAATGAATGAATGAGAACTGCCTGAATCAATCAAAAGCTTAAAAGGCTTACCCTGATATTCTGCTGGAATATGGATGACTGAGAACTGACGGTTAGGTCCTTGGTTTCCAATTGCAGCAAAGATCTGCCCTCTTTCCTCTTCTACTACATCTGAAATTGTGACTGCTCTAGCTGCTGCAGTCTGAGGCGGAAATCTTTCTCTTTGGTTGCCCCAGTTTTGGAAAGGAGTTCTGAGGTTACTCTGGACAGAGGCAGATGGTTGAGCTGGAGTTCTTCTGGGGTTTCCCTGGCTTGGGCGAGACTGACCCTGATTAGATTGGTATGAAGGGGTTGGTCTCTGAACTCGGGGTCCTTGACTTCCCTGTCCCCTTGACATGGCAGAAGTCGGGCAGTCTTTCAGTTGGTGACCAAAACCTTGGCATCCAAAACATTGGTTTTCACTTCTGAGCTCATCCCTCTGATTTCTTGAAAGAGGTGGGGCTCCTGAGAAAGTATTCTCGGGGAAGGGTCTTCCTTCACTTCGGAATCTTCGTGCATCCTGATTCTGATTCGGGCCTTGCTGCCTCTTTGGGGGTGGAAAGTTTGAAGTACTTCCCTGGGCTTGGAATCTTTTAAAGTTAGAGGGTGCAGGCTTTGGCGGGACCTTTACTACAAAGGCTTTGGCAAAATCCTTTGCCATTCTTACTGCTTCAGCCATGGACACTGGCTTGGCATTTTTGACCAGTGTGTCCAAGGGTTCGTTCATTCCCCGAATGAGGCCATGAGTTGTTCTTCATCTAGAGGTGGTGAATATTTGAGTAGAAGAGCAAAGGCCTGGTGATCTTCCTCGATGGTTTTGCTCTCCTGCTTTAGCTCTAAGAATTCGTTCATTTTGATTTCCAAAAATCCAGGGGGACAAAATCTCTTTCTTAGATAGGTTTTTAGGTCATTCCAGGACTGAGTATTTCTATCCAGACGGTTGGTGTCACAGTGGTTCCTCCATGCTACCCTGGCTGTTTCCACTATTTTCAGTCGGGCAAGAGCCATTTTGCTCTGCTCATTGTAGCCTGTGACATCAAAATATTCTTCCATGGCTTCCACCCATTTCTCCACAGTCTCGCGAGCTTAGGTTCTCTCGTTCTCCTTTGAAGGGTCATGGCTGAGTCCTATGAAGAGCCTTGCGAACATCAGGGTCAAGCTCGTCATCTTCAGAGAGAGGGTCTGGCTGACGGCCACGGTTTCCTCGTCTCATGATTCTGCCAAAAATTTATATATTATTAAATTTTTATTTTGATATCATCCACGAGATCCTAAGACTTAAGAGGTTCGAAAAACAATTTCTTAAACAAGACAATGATCTTATTGGAGATCTATGACATATGTCCGATAACAGATTTTTCTTTATCAGATCCTCCGTAAACAAACACTTATACAACAGGAAATTTTTCTCCGAAAAACATTTCTTTATTTATATAAAAGTTGCAATATGTACATAGAGCAGCTTGGCTCCAGAATTCAAAATCTCCTCCGGAGTCACATAAGACGACGGTACTGGGCCATAGCCATGCCCTGATACAAACGTTCACTTACTAACAAGGGAGCTATTATTTTTTCCTTAGGAATAAAACAACTAAGGAGTCTGTAGACTTGGCATGAAAGTTTGAAATTCCGAGGCGTCGAATGATATAGAATGATGCCACGCACCATTTTCAGTTTTAACAGAATCATAGCCAATGAGAGGTTCTGCCACAGCATTGCACGGCGATCGCAAGAGGCGTGGACATACTGCCCTGCAAAACCACTTATGCTGTAGTTTCTCCAGTGGGTTAGGAAAATATAAATCCTCGAAATGGCGTGCAAGTCTAGCTCGGCTTGGTCGAGTTGAAGCGGAAGAAATGAGATGCTCGAAGGCGAACGTAGTCATATCTTGAGACTGGGTGAGGTCAGGAATACCAGATAAATAGGGAACTTCCATCTATAAAAACAATTTCTTTGATTAAAAATTCTTCATTAAAGAAGTTTACTGAATGAAAATACATTATGAAAAATACTTTTTCTGAGTTTTTATTATCAATTTCTGATAAGAATTTGTTTATTCTTATTATTAGCTTTCAACTTCGCTCTGATACCAACTGTGAGATCCCTCTGCCCCCTCCACGCACCAGAATCCCGGTAGCTGACACAGCAGCAGAAGTAGCCCCCTCATGCGCGGGGCAGGGTTTCTCACTCGGGGCCTCGCCCACGAATGTCCGGGCACGAGACTAGGCTGGTGGTCACTCCGAAAACCGAAACCGGGAATATTTCCCATGCCCGGAAAGCGGGGACGATTCCACCATTTTGAATTTTCTTAATGAATTTTTCTAACGAGATCAATTCTAAACTATCCTTCACCTGAATAAACCAGATAGAAGGAAACTATCACTTATATAATTTGATCATCTGAGTAATTTCAACGCTTTTTTCCTAATCAAGATTAGGCACAGCCGTTGATCCACTCAATTGAGAAATTTATCAGGGAATTAACTAGCTACTCAAATCCTAGCATAATCCTAAGATTTTTCAGTTTGATTATTAAAACTCCACTGATTCCAGCCTACCCATCTAGCCCATGGGTTAGCCACCACCCTACCACTAGAATCGGTGGAACCAAACAAGTACTCACCCACCCATAATTGAAATGCCTTTCTTAACTTTAGCTTTAGAAAACAGATACGCAAAACTTTAATATAAAAATAATCCATTGACAAAACAGATATGATCACAGATTTCATAATTCAAAATTTCCATTCAATCCCTTGTTTCACAAAAACAGTACCACTCTCTGGACTCTCCATTGGGACCAGCTGGTCAGCAACAACGAGATCCAGTAACTGATTACAATAATCATTTTGTCAACATATATATATATATATCTTCCTCGACATACGTATAGGTGTCCTAAGCACCGCGAGCCCGTGCATCGCCTGGTCAGAACCCTTCAGGATCCTCCTTAGGTGTCGTGGTACTTCACTCAGGGACTGCTTCGTCGGTCCTCGCTTATCGTACCGGAAGCACACCATTTTTCACCATACCCAGGCTGGTCAAGACCTGGGCAGGTTTTTGTCTCGCGAGCTGTCCCTCGAACACTCCCCGCCAGCTGTTGCAACCGAACTTTCCTTAGATAAACATATATGCCAATTGCTCCCTCCAGCATTCTGGCGTAAGACAGTCCTTTAAGAAAACAGGGTTTCTATGCAAGTTTTCAGTTTTAATTTTGTTTGAAAACCATGAATAATCTTAAATCCGTATCTCAATACTTCTAGATCTAGGTCTGAATTCCAAACAGAATTCCTCGAATTCTGTTAACTTGATCCTCAGATCAAAATCAAAAGTCTTAACTTAGTTTCAGATTCGGTGGGGGATTTGAGTACATTTTTCCTGAACTGGGCACATCGTCATTGATTGAAATTGATGAGGAATTAGGTCTTGGTCAATAGTCTGAATCAGAGTTTGCGTCTGGAAAGGTTCTTCCTAAACTATCTTTCTCGAAAGGCACTATTTCAATTTCTCTTTTTCTAAATTTCGTTCGATGAATATTTGCTTACAGATTTCTAAGACATGAATTTCTTATGAGAGGAACAAAATAATCATTTATCTCGATCTCCGACTTCGATAGTTTAATTGAATTTTCTCATTACCTTCTTAGTGAATATGAAACGGTAGCATTTCTTCTCACAGATTATCTACTTATTCATTTTTCTAATTTTTACGAAAATTAAAAAGAAGATTAAGAGAACCCTTATTTAAATATAATCATTCTATATGCATCTATTTATGCATAAAATCTAATTCTGATGAAAGTCACACTTTTATCATCATAAAAATCATTTATGATGAAAATGACTCTTTTAATATGAAAGAATTTCTTTTATGCATCCATTCATGCATAAAAATCATTTATGATGAAAATCACACTTTTAATATAAAAAATATCTTTTATGCATATGTTTATGCATACAAATCATTTGTAATAAAATCATCTTTTAATATAAAAGAATTTCTTTTATGCATAAAAAATCATTTATGATGAAAATCACACTTTTAATACAAAAAAATATCTTTTATGCATATGTTTATGCATACAAATCATTTATGATAAAAATCACTCTTCTAATATAAAAGAATTTCTTTTATGCATCCATTTATGCATAAAAATCATTTATGATGAAAATCACACTTAATATCTTTTATGCATATGTTTATGCATAAAATCATTTATGATGAAAATCACACTTTTAACATAAAAAAATATCTTTTATGCATATGTTTTGCATACAAATCATTTATGATAAAAATCACTCTTTTAATATAAAAGAATTTCTTTTATGCATCCATTTATGCATAAAAATCATTTATGATGAAAATCACACTTTTAACATAAAAAAATATCTTTTATGCATATGTTTATGCATAAAATCATTTATAATAAAAAACATTCTTTTAACATAAAAAAATATCTTTTATGCATATGTTTATGCATAAAAATCATTTATGATGAAAGTAACACTTTTATAATAAAAAATATTCTTTTATGCATACTTTTATGCATAGAAATCAATAATGATAAAAGTAACACTTTTATAATTTAAAAAATATTCTTTTATGCATACTTTTATGCATAGAAATCAATAATGATAAAAGTAACACTTTTATAATAAAAAAATATTCTTTTATGCATACTTTTATGCATAGAAATCAATAATGATAAAAGTAACACTTTTATAATAAAAAAATATTCTTTTATGCATACTTTTATGCATAGAAATCAATAATGATAAAAGTAACACTTTTATAATTAAAAAATATTCTTTTATGCATACTTTTATGCATAAAAATCAATATGCATACTTTTATGCATAAAAATCAATATGATTTATTCTTTTTATGCATACTTTTATGCATAAAAATCAATATAATGAAAGTAACTCTTTTATAATTAAAAAAATATACTTTTATGCATTATTTTATGCATAAAAATCCATAATGAAGAAAATAACACTTTCATAATTAAAAAAATTTATCAATATGTATCTTTCTATACATAGAAATTAATTCTATTGAAAATCATTCTTTTATAAAAATTAATCAATATGCATCTTTCTATGCATGAATGAAAATGACACTTTTAGAATACTCTAACAATGGGGATTACTCTTTTTGATTAATAAAAGATGAAATTTATTTCATAAATTTAAAAAAAAAATTCCATAACCTCCTTTGTATGGCTGACCATTTTTTAATTTTTTTAACTCTCTAAAATTAATTAGAAGTTCACCAAGAGTATTTAAATCATTCTAATGTAAACATTTTCTACTTATTTAAGAGAAACATTATGAAAAACTTGATTTTATCCGATAATCAATCATCTAGGATAAAGAATGGTTGGATTTACTAAAGAAGAGAGGGGAATGCCTTTTTTCAATGAGGCATAACATCATTTCATTTTAGAGAAGACAAAAATCATAAAAAACCATAAAAGAAATAGAAAAGAGAAGAATCTCCAACTTACATTGATAATTTGAGAGCTTTCCTTTGGCTTGATGGTTTGAGGGCTCTACTCTTGTTTGAAACAAGAGTGGCCACCAATCTTTTAGAAGAGGGAAGGTCAAAAACTAATGAATTATGAGTAAAATTCACAGTTTTTGGCACTTGGGAGAGGCAGGTAGTAACAGTGCAAAACACTATTGAGTTTCAACAAAGGGGAAGGCTTCTATTTATAGGAAAAAATGAGCTTCTAACCAAGCCAACTAATTCTAGAATTTTCAAGATCAATTTGGTCAATTTTTGACCATTTTTAGGTCAGTTTTGCTCACTTTTTGGATCTAGTTGAAACAGAAGAGAGGAGAGATAAAAATATCTCATTATTTGGGAGTTTAAAACTCATTCAAGCATGTGAAATAGGCGCCTCCTTCATGAGGGGAATTTCCCCATAATACTGAGGTGTCAAAAATGCATCATTTCATCTAAATATCTCTCTTTTTTAACTATTAACCTTGTCCTTAGTCAACTCTTCATCTTATGTGAGTATTTACTCATTTTTGGGGGATTTTCCTTTTATTCTTCTATTTATCTCCTCCCTACATTTGGATGAATCTTATTGGTCCATATGAACCTTAATTTAAAATTTTGAAAAAATCTTGACCCCAAGGATAATGCCTCTTGAATAGATTATACTTATTTTCTAATGCACCTTCTGAAAATCTTTTTGAGCTTCTGTTTCAGGGGAACTTATTTTAATAAGATGAGATATTTTTCTATCCAAAAATATTTAAAAACTGAGTTACCACTCTCTAGAAGATTTTCTCTCTCTAGGCCAAAACTAGTAGAAACAAGATCTTTTATATTTCTGAAGAGGAATTTGATTACAGGGGAAGATGCTGGACATCTTGAGAGACTGGGGAGGAATCTTACACCTTCAAAAATCTCATCAACTCCACTACAACCCCAGGAAGCAGAGTGAGACTCGCTCGTCACTTTGAGGATCTATACTTTCCTGGTCCAGTAGAGCGATGTCAGCATATGTGGTTCTCTGGAGGGTGAAGTATTCGCGTCAATACCAATCAACGACAAAGACTCAGACAGAATATCTCGTTAGCTATGATCTTGATAAGGCTAGGAGTTGTTCATTATGTACAACTCTATAATCACTCACCCGAAATTTTAGAATTTCTTGTCGTATTTTTAGACTTCTTAGCCGCTTTATTCCTAGGAGAAGAATTACAGCAATATTATCAGTGATGAATCCTGTATATCATAGCATGTCTCCATCGCAGTATCGCCTTTTTATGCGTACGCGATTGAGGCGATGACTTTTGGAGCCGAGACGCTCTATGTATATATCAAAAACTTTTGCTAAATGATGTTTTGCAAAAGATTTCAAATTGTTTTCGTGGTTGTAAATATTGATTAATAAAATTATCAGAGTGAATCTTGTTTTCAAGAATTATGATGGAATATTTATTTGTTTAAGAAATAAATCTCAAAAATTAAATCATAAATCTGATGACAAAGTTAAGTTGACAAAAATATCGTTTTGTCAGAATCATGAGGCACGCGGCCCGTGGTAGGCAGCCGGATCCTCTTACCGCCGATAAGGATGAAGAGTTAGATCCAGAGGTTCGTAAAGCCTTGCACCGATCTCAACCTAGTCCCTTCAAGGGTGAAGGGGAACAGTTAGGAGAAGTAGTGGAAAAATGGATCGAGGCAATGAAAGAGTATTTTGATGTAACCGGTTAACGAGAAGAGCAAGATGGCTCTCGCCAGATTGAAAATTGTGGAAACGGCCAGGGTCGCATGGAGAAACCATTGCGAGACAAACCGTCTCAATTGAAATACCCAGACCTGTCAGATCTTAAAGCTTACCTCAGGAAGAGGTTCTGTCCTCCGGGCTTCCTGGAAACCAAAATGAATGAGTTCTTGGAACTGAAGCAGGATAGCCAGATGATTGAAGAATACCATCAGGCATTTGCCCTTCTCCTCAAATATTCTCCACTTTTGGATGAAGAGCAGCTGATGGCCAGATTCATTCGAGGGATGAACGGGCCATTGGACACTTTAGTGAAAAATGCCAAACTAGCCTCAATGTGGCAGAAGCTGTCAGAATGGCAAAGAACTTTGCCAAAGCATTTGTTGTTAAGGTCCCGCCGCCGAAGCCTGCACCCTCAAACTTTAAAAGGTTCCAAACCTCGGGAAGTGCTTCAAACTTTCCACCCCCAAAGGGGCAGCAAGGCCCTAATCAGAATCAAGATGCTGGGAAATTCAAAAGTGAAGGAAGACCCTTCCCTCAAAACACTTTCTCAGGAGCCCCACCTCTTTCAAGGATTCAGAGGGATGAGCTTAGAAGTGAGCATAGAAGTGAGCGGGTGTTTTGGGTGTCAGGGTTTCGGTCACCAGCTTAAAGACTGCCCGACTCCTGCCATGTCAAGAGGACACGGAAGTCAAGGACCCAGAGTGCAGAGACCAGCCCCTTCATATCAGGGCAATCCCAGGAGGACTCCAGCTCACTCCAGCTCAACCATCTGCCTCTATTCACAGTAATCTCAGAACTCCCTCCCAGAACTGGGGTAACCAAAGAGAAAGAGTTCTGCCCCAATTTGCAGTAGCCAGAGCAGTTACGATAGCAGAAGTAGTGGAAGAGGAAAGAGGTCAGTCTTGATACCAAAATTCTATAACCTTGATCCACAGATCAATTCGAAGGGTCTCAAACTTAGTTTCAGATTTGGCGGGAGTCTTGAGTGTATTTTTCTAAACTGGTCACACCTTTCCTCGAAACTGACGAAAGAGTTTGGTCTTGGTCATAGTCTGATTCAAGGTTCGAGTCGGATAAGATTTTTCCTGAACTATCTTTCTCGAAAAGGTTTGGTAATTCAGTTACTATTTTATTGAATTTCTTTCTTGAATATTCACTTAATTGATTTCTAAATTAGTTACGAATTCCAATGAGGAATAAATTAATCATTTATCTGAATATTTGGATCTTGATAGATTTCTTGAATTTTCTTTTTACAATCCGTGTGAATATAAAATGATAGAATTTTCTCTCTTAGAGTATTTAATTATTCATTTATTAAATACTCATAGAATTTAAACATAGAATTTAAGAGAATTCTAATTTTGATATTCTTTATGCATCTATTTATGCATTAAAATCAACTTCAACGGGAATAAAGCTTTTATATAAAAAAAATCCTTTTATGCATCTATTTATGCATAAAATCAAATTTAATAGGAATAACACTTTTAAAATAAAAAGAATTTCTTTATGCATCTATTTATGTATAAAAATCAAATTTTATAAGAATAACGCTTTTATAATTAAAAAATTTCTTTATGCATCTTTCTATGCATTAAAAATCAAATTTAATAAGAATAACACTTTTGTAATAAAAAAAATTTCTTTATGCATCTTTTTATGAATCAAATTTAAATTTAATAAGAATAACACTTTTGTAATTAAATTTTTTTTTTCCTTTATGCATCTTTCTATGCATAAAAATCAAATTTAATAAGAATAACACTTTTGTAATAAAAAAATTCCTTTATGCATCTTTCTTTGCATAAAAATCAAATTTAATAAGAATAACACTTTTGTAATAAAAAAATTCCTTTATGCATCTTTCTATGCATAGAAATCAAATTTAATAAGAATAACACTTTTATAATAAAAAAATTCCTTTATGCATCTTTCTATACATAGAAATCAAATTTAATAATTAATATCAATTACTCTTTTGGAATAACACAAAAATAAACTTTCTTTTTCATAAAATTCTGGAAAATTTTGCCATAACCTCCTTTGTAGTATGGCTGACCATTTCTCATTTTTATCTTTCTTCACTTAACTTAATTAACCCAAATTAGATTTATAGAACTCTAATCTACACAATTTTCTAAATTCAAGAGAGTAAACCATAAGAAGAGTTTAATTAATCACTTAGTTAATCTTTCTAGAATTAAGAAAGGTTGGAATATAAAGAAGAGAAGGGGTGGCCTTTTCATCAACCCAAATTAGATTTATAGAACTCTAATCTACACAATTTTCTAAATTCAAGAGAGTAAACAATAAGAAGAGTTTAATTAATCACTTAGTTAATCTTTCTAGAATTAAGAAAGGTTGGAATATAAAGAAGAGAAGGGGTGGCCTTTTCATCAAAGGCATAGCATTTGAATTTAATTGAATCATTTGCAAAACATAAAAATCAAGAAAACCATAGATTTTTCATTAAAATTCGTAAACAAAGTAAGAAAATTAGCTTACATGGAGCTTGTAAGCTCTCCTTTGGCTTGAGGGATTGAGGGTTCTACTCTTGTTTGAAGCAATAGTAGCCACCAATTCACTTTGGAGAGGATTAGGCCAAAAACAATTGAATTATTAAAAAAATTCAATGTAGATGGCTCAGGATGACAGGAGTAGAGTAACAGTGCATAAACACCATTAAGCTTTTACAAAGGGGGAGGCTTCTATTTATAGGAAAAAGTGAGCCTTTAACCAAGCAAACTGATTCTAGAATTTTCCAGATTAGTTTGGTCAATTTTTGACCATTTTTGGGTCAGTTCAGCTTACTTTTTGGATCTAGATTTGAAATAGGAGAGAGGAGAGATAAAAATATCCCATTTTATTGATTAAAAATTGGGGATAATGATGAGAAAAAGGCACCTACTTCATGAGGGGAGATCCCCACACTGAGGTGTCAAAATCCGTTTTTTAATTCTTTTCTTTGGTCCTTAGTCCACTCTTCATCTTATGTGAGCATTAACTCATTTTTTGGGGGGGGGGGGGGGTTCTTTTATTCTTCAATTTATCTCCTCCCTACATTTGGATTAATCTCATTGGCCTATCAAACCTTTGTTTGGACCTTAATCTAAAATTTTCTTAAAACAGGGGCCCTTAGGCTAAGGTCTTTTGTGCACATTATAATTTATTTCTAATGCACCTGAGGAATTTCTTTTTAAACTACTATTTTGGGAGAATTTATTTTAATAAGAAGGGATATTTTTCCATCCAAAGATATCTAAAAACTGAATTACCTCTCTCTAGAACATTTTCTCTCTTGAGGCCAAAACAGGTAGAAACAAGATCTTTTATTATTCTGAAAAGGGAATTGATTACAGGGAAAGAAACTAGACATCTTGAGGGGCTTGGGAGGAATCTTACATCCTCTCCCACTTGAAAAATGTGAGATGTCCTCATCTCGCAAACTGGGGGTAATCCCGTATTAGTTCAGCTTCTTTCTCCCAGGCGGCATCTTCAAAAGGATAGAACTTCCATTTGACTAATAATTCTCTCAGAATTTTTTTCCTGAGAACCTTCTCTCAAGGATTTCTTTAGGTTGGAGTTCCATCTGCCCTTGGGTTGAAGAAGTTAATTAAGCACATGATTCGGGCTCGGTACATACTTCTTAAGTAGGCTGACATGAAATACATTATGTACTTTGAGATGAGGAGGCAGAAAAAGTTCATAGGCTAAGTCACCTACTTTCTTTGTAATAAGATATGGCCCACAGTATCTGGGGGATAACTTCTTGTACTTTCTAAGAGATAGAGAACATCTTTTGGGGCGTATTCGAATGAAGACCATATCTGCTTCTTCGAATTTTTTGCCTGACCTCTTCTTATCTGCATAGTGCTTCTGTCTATCCTGGGCAGATTTTATATCCTTGCGGATTGACTACATCTACTACTCCATGTCATCAAGCATTTGTCTGGACATCTCGACCCTAATCAATGGGTCAGACCAAGTTGATGGTGTTAGGCAGTCTTGTCCATACAGAGCTTGAAAGGGATCATCCCGATACTTCGGTGATAAGAAGCATTGTAGGCAAATTTGACTAGGTGCAGATAGCTTAGCCACTTCTTGGGTTCCCTGCCACACAGCATGACTGAAGTATATCTTCGATTACTTGGTTCATCCTTTCTGTTTGACCATCGGTTCTCGAGGTGGTAAGCTGTGTTGAGATCCAAGAAAGTTCCTACTGCTTCGAAGAATGCAGTCCAGAATCTTGACGTGAATTTGGGATCTCGATCACTTACTATTCTCCTGGGTAGGCCATGCAATAGGCCATGCAATCTGAAGATTTCCTTGAGGAACAGTCTAGCCACATCCACTGCAGTGTAGGTTTCTTTTACTGGAATCTGATGGGCAACTTTGGTTAGTCTCTCAACTACCACGAAGATGGAGTTGTAACCTGATTGCACTGAAGGTAGTCCAGTAATAAAATCCATACTGATACATTCCCACTTCATCTGGGGGATGTCTAATGGATGTAACTTCCCAGGCATTTTTACTCTCTCGGCTTTGACTTTCTGACATATCACGCATTGACGTGCATGATTAAGTACATCCTTTTTTAGTCCAGGCCAAAAGAAGCTTTTCTTTTGGCCAGACATGTAGGTCTTGATGAAACCTGGATGTCCTATAAGGCTATCATGGGCTTCATTCAGAATTTGACCCTTAGTTTCCTCATCATTGGGAATGCATAGGCTGCTATGATAATACATAATTCCTTCATCCAGGCTGTACCCTTGAACTCGGTTCAACTCCTGAGGAGTTTTGCTTTCCTGCATAAGTAGGGTAGCAATAGGGCCAAAGAATCTATCTTGCATGATCTTCTCTCTTGCTTCATTAATCAACGGATTTGACACCACTGTGATTGCAAGCAAGGAGGCTTTTCTGATGAGGGCATCTGCTACCACATTTTCTTTGCCTGGGCGGTACTTGATTTCAAAATCAAATTCCTGCAGGGCCTTTGGCGCATGTTGAGATCCTTTTCTGAGTGAAGATTCACTTTAAGCTCTGATGATTTGTCATCAAAGTAAATCTTTGACCCAGTAGTAGGTAATGTCTCCACAACTTCAGGGCATAGACTACTGAAAGTAGCTCCAAGTCGTGGATATCGTAATTTCTCTCATGCGTTCTGAGTTTTCAGGATTCATAGGCCACTGCATGACCTTCCTGCATGAGCGCACCTCCCAGGGCAAAACCACTGGCATCAGTTTACTACCTCAAAGGGTAGAGAGAAATTTGGCAACTTCAGAACGGGATTGGTTACCAAGGTGGTCTTTAGCTTATCAAAAGCACTCTGACACCTGGCAGACCATTGAAACGGGGTATTCTTCTTGAGAAGATTAGTTAGGGGGGAAGCTATGAGAGCATACTTAGGTATAAAAAGTCTATACCAACCAGTTAATCCCAAGAATCCCCTGACTTCTTTCACTGTTTTTGGTTCAGGCCAATCTATGACTGCTTGGACTTTTGCGAAATCTGGGAAGAAATTCCGTTTTTGGATACCAAAAAGCCCAAGTATTCAACATGGTCGACAGAGAAAGTACATTTGCTCTTTTTTGCAAAGAGTTGGTGCTTCCTTAGAATCTCAAGAGCGTTACGGAAATAAGCTTCATGGTCAGCTGCATTCTTTGAGTAAATCAGAATATTATAAGAGAAAACAAGAACAAAATCATCCAAGTATTCTCTGAGAATGTCCTGCATTAGGCGACTGAATGTAGCTAGGGCATTTGTCAATCCAAACGGCATGATAGTAAATTCATAGTGCTCATAGCGAGTACTGATGGGCTGTCTTTGGGATATCTTGATCATTAAACCTGATTTGGTAATACCCTGATTTGAGATCTATCTTTGTGAAGATTTGGGCTCCATTTAGCCTGTCTAGAAGCTTATCAATTCTGGGGATAGGATACTTATTCTTAACTATCAGCTGATTGAGACCTCTGTAATCCACACAGAGTCTTAACGTTCCATCCTTTTTTTTCTGAAAGAGAACTGGTGCTCCCCAAGGTGAAACACTGGGTCTTACAAACCCTTGTTCTAACAGTTGCCTAAGCTGTTCCTCCTTGAGTTTAATGGCTTCAGGGACTGGCATTTTGTACGTGCACTGGGCTACTGTGTGGCTGAGCTCCGGGGGTCAATTCTATCTCATGATCTACTTCCCGAATCGGAGGCATCTCAGTTAGCTCTGCTGGGAATAAATCATCATACTCAACCATTCCGGTTCTTTAGCCTTTAACTTTGTGTCTACACTTTGTGTCTGCTGGATTCATTTTGACAACATAAATAAGCTGCTTCTTTCTAAGTCCTTTCAGTAACCTAGAAGCTTTTACTAATTGCAGATCTGGGGATCCGAAAATTCCAGTTCCTTGAACTTTGTTCCCGTGAAGGTGACGGCGTGAAGGTGACGGAAGGAAATGGTTCCATTGTGACAATGAATGTCAGCTTGATTTTTGTGGAGCCAATCCATTTCAAGGATTCCGTCGAAAACTCCCAAAGGTAAGACTCTGAAGAACTAGCAGTCAGTTACATTCCCATCTAGATTAAACTGAATATGATCTGTCTCATGGTGGTGAGTGAAAAGAATCTTCCCACACACTGGCCAATTCAACTTGCATAGGTTTCCCTGATTTCGGTTCTAAGACTAGCTTACGCAAGCATCCTGGGGAAATAAATGAATGAGTACTGCATGAATGAATCAAAAGCTTAAATGGTTTACCCTTATACTCAGTTGGAGGAGCATGGATGACAGAGAATTGATGATTTGGTCCTTGGTTTTCAATCGCGGCATAAATCTTTCGTCAGTTTCGAGGAAAGAAGGTGTGACCAGTTTAGAAAAATACACTCAAGACTTCCGCCAAATCTGAAACTAAGTTTGAGACCCTTCGAATTGATCTGTGGATCTGAGACCCTTCGAATTGATCTGTGGATCAAGGTTATAGAATTCGAGGAATTCTGGTATGAAATTCAGAATTCCGATCAAGAAGTTTTGGGGGATATTGATTCAAGAAATACTTCTTGTATTCAAAAGAAAATCAAACTGAAAACGTGCATAGAAACCCTGTTTTCTTAAAAAGGACTGTCTTACGCCAGAATACTGGAGGGAGCATTTGGTATGAGCATTTGGTATATATTTTTCTACGGGAAGTTCGGTTGCAACAGCTGGCGGCGGGAGTCTTCAAAGGACGGCTCACGCGGCAAAGCCTGCCCAGGTCTTGATGACCACCCTCGGTATGGTTGAAAAATGGTGCGCTTCCAGTACGATGGGCAAGAGGGCCGACGAAGCGGTCCCTGAGTGAAGTGCCAGGATACCTAAGGAGGATCCTGGAGGGATTTGACCAGGAGATGCACGGGCTCGCGGTGCCTATATGACACCCATGCGTATGTTGTGGAAGATTTGTATGATGGACGAAATGATTATTGTAATCTGTTATACTGGATCTCGTTGCTGATCAGTTGGTCTCAACGGAGAGTCCAGAGTGATACTGTTTTTGAGAAACAAGGGACTGGATGGAATTTTTGAGTTATGACATCTATAACAAATAACTGTTTGTCAATGGATTATTTTATATGTTAAAGTTTTAAAGAGGAGTGTGTGCGTATTTGTATTCGAAAGTAAAAGTTAAGAAAGGCATTCAATTATGGGTGGATGAGTAATTGTCTGGTTCTACCGATTCCAGTGGGTTGGGTGGTGGCTAACCCATGGACCGGATGGGGTTAGGCTGGAAGCATTGGAGTTTTAATAATTAAATTGAAATAATAGAAATACGCTTAGAATTCGAGTAGCTAAATAAAAACCTGAAGAATTTCTCAAATGAGTAGATCAATGGCTGTGCGCCTAACTTCAATTAAGAAAAAAGCGTTGATTTTCTCAAATGATTAGATCAACGGCTGTGCCTGATTTCGGTTAGGAAAAAAGCGTTGATTTCTTCAAACTAAGTCAATGATAGTTTTCCTTCTATCTGGTTTATTCAGGTGAAGGATAGTTTAGTCTCTTGACCCCGTTAGAAAATTTGTTAAAATTCGTTAAGAAAATCAAAAAGGTGAAATCGTCCTCGTTTTCCAGGCAAGGAAAATTTTCCCGGTTTCGGTTTCGGAATGACCACCAGATTAGTCTCGTGTCTGGACATTCGAGGGCGAGGAAACCCTGCCCCATGCAAGAGGAAGCTTCTTCTGCTGCTAGCAATCGGGAATCCGGTGCACGGAGGGGCAGAGTGGTCTCACACTCATGATCTTTGCAACATTAAATTTCACCTTCTTGCCATTTTGGTATTTCATTCCATTTTTATTTAAAAACTTGACTTCCCTTTGTCTTCAAGCAAGCCTTTTCTTTGCCATTCCATCAATGTGCTTCATAGTATTAGTACCTTATGATTTTGATATTTAACAACATAAACACATGAACCACTAGCCAACAATAGATATGTAAGCAACCTAACAATGACTCAAAAATTGTTGCACATAACAACACACAAAGTACATATTATGAATAATATAGATATGGTAAAATGGAGTGGAGAAAAGCAGATGCTCATAAATCCTCCTCAACATCATTCCCCTCTAACATTTGAAATTCCCCATATATCCATACAATGATAAATCCATAGCATCATCTTGCAACATATTCTAAGAGGATGAGTGTAAGAATACAACATATTCTAAGGCATGAGTGTAAGAAAACATGACGAATACAAAGACTTACGGCCATACTTACATCATGGTTTTCATCTTAACTAAGATGCAAAGCTTTTTCCAATAGCTTTAAAAATATCCTCGAGCCATTTATGAAAGTATTTGTTGAGATATACTAGTGTAAATATAGATAACATGTCAAGATGACACCTCCGCACTTGTGCCACTAGCGTGGTTGGTGAGATTATGGTTGATATGCCACTAGTGGTTTTTCCACAATGTATGACAACCACTTTGGTTTACTAGAGTTATGGAGGGAATAGTTATAGTGTCAAGTCGTTATAGTGTGTGTGAAGAAAAGATTACCTACACAGAGCTCAAGCTCACCCTCTACCCCACCTTCTCATGGTATCAGAGGCCGATTTGTAGATTTGCATAACAAGCTTAAGAGTCAAGCAAAGGAAGCAGTGCACAAGTAAGGGTAATTCAAGTAGGGTCTACAAAAACCATTAACATTGAGAAACAAAGAAATATAGGCATAGACTTGTCATTGTAAGAAATGGTGAACAAGATGGCATACTTGTAAACTAATAATACGATATCTTTAAAAATGTATAATAGTTAAAAAATCTTAGGAATAGAGAGGAAAGAACATAAAAGATATCAAAATCAATTTGAAGAGAAAAACAATACGAAAACTGAAAAGAGAGGAGGGGGATTTCTTGCCTTACATTTTATGAGATTGGAGGAGACAAGAGGATAAAATGAAAAGATGGAAGAATGCCAAATTCTAAAGTTAAAGGGCAATAATCTTCAAAGAAAACATCACAAGAACACACTGATACTTTATAGCTTGGGGTTCATGTGAAACTAATGCCTCAAACCCGGCTTCAATTTTCTTTTTCTCCTTGAATGTGGTTTTGTTGTTTAGCTCTTTTCCTAATTAACAAAACAATATTACCTAATAAAATATAAACACCTAGCACTTACTTAGTGCCTAGCTGTTTACTAACAAAATAATAATAATGCTTATCAAAATTTATTATGTCACGATTAATTGTACTTTTTGAAATTGTTCTTATCCAATGATGTTTTCATATAATGAGGAAAGTCAAAGCTCTGCAAAAATCCCAAATAAAGTATGGCCAATTTGAAAGATTTGGTGAAGATTCCTTGTGAACCTCTTGTTTGCTTTTCTCATTTTAATATGACTTTATTTCATCAAGTTTAAATCAAGTCCCCAAGCTGTGTTACAAAAATATAATCACTTTCACAAATTATGAATGTTTCAAACTCAAATGCAAATGGCTATTGCTCATCTCCTAAGGCATCATTAGGTGATTATAAAAGGCTTGAATCAAAGAAAAAAATCATTACAAATCTATTAATATGCTTGTATATATGAATTTAAGCAATGGTGGGGCCATTCCTAACATCCATAACCATGATTCTAATCTTTTGTTAGTGTTCATGTTTTATTTTTGGTGTTTGTGTCATCCCAAAAGAATCAAACATAAAATTCGAATATGTGACAAATATTTTTGTTTCCTCTATTTTAAGCTTTTCAAATAGTTTGAAAGGATAACAAGATCTATTACCAAACATATGCCAATGCTTTAGCGCACAATTTTGATAAGTTGATTTAGCACTACGTGCCATGAAATTCAAAAATTTGTTGCACTTTAAGTTCTAATTTAAACAAAAGCAAAATTCACTATTTACATAAGTAAAAAACTTAAATAACTTTCAAAGATTTAACTCCCAAATAATTGCTTCAACAATCCTTACTTTTACAAAAAACTTAGCTTCAAATTGTAGTAGAATGAGGGAAAGGAGGTTTATAAAATAGTGTTAGGGATGCCCAAATTTTAAACATTATATTCTTAGCATGTATGCAATCAAGGTAGGATAATACCATACAGTAGAGTTATTGATATGCTAAATATATAAAGTAAGTTGTGAGCACATTACTAGGTGATCATCCATCTAGTCTAGGCTATAAGGTATATTAAAAGCTATGCCTTAAGGATATCATGTCCAACTTTTAAGGTAGACTTGTGAGAGACCTTAGTAACTCATGAGATGTCAAGATCAATGAAAAGAGCCTCATTACCCATATTTAATTGATGTCTATATTGATAAATATTGGACCCTAAAAAGAGGAGGAAAATAAACCATACGAACTTAGCTACATAAGCTCAAGTATCCATGTGATGCTACATGATGACATATTGATACCATCCTCATCCATAATAGCACCCATAGCATCCCCCCCCCCCCCCCCCCCCCCCCCCGGGCGCCCCGCACGGACTCGCCATACCATCAAAGGAAATACTAGTTCTGTAACTACTGGGTGGAGAGCCAAAATGGGTTTTTGGGGATTTGGATATCAAAAAAGTTGGGTGCATGCATCGTTTCGAGACAGCGAGAGCAAGCAGGGCAGGGGGGGACCATGGGAAGGAGCAACACATAAGTGAATGAAGGTTGCTTAAAACAAGTTTTCTAGTTTTTTTGTATATAGACCATCATGTGCAACTTTAGGGGGGCAGGGGCATAATTGTCCCCTTTTTAAAAAGATTTTGCTGTGGTCACACAGAGCAACTCCTCAAACAAAAGCAGATATATCTTTCATTCAAATATTTCTCTCTCCATCATTAAATTCAATCTGAGTCACATTTTTATGTAGTGAAAATATAAATTGCATGAATCATAAAGGCAAAGAAAATAGATATTACAACACCATGCTGCACTGACTAATCAACCAAGCTTGGCATTCTGTGATATCTGTATTTGATTTGTGATGACTCGGTAAAGCATGAGACCATCCAACGTATTGAATGCCTAACACCACCAACCTAGAGAGCCAAATGATGAGGAGACACAAGGCCACCCAACTAGAGCACACCTCCAAAGACAATCCAACTCAAGAAGATATGGTTCTGATACATTGCAACATGCAACAGATCCATCTAGAAGTAAAAAATCTTTCTTCGTAACAGAAGTCCACACACAAGCTCAAATGCTTACCCTTCCATTCACCAGGCATTTACATTTCTTGGTACTCAATCTAACAAGAGGGATGAAAGCAGCCATAGTGGCACATCTTTAAATAGATCTCTATTGCATAAATCTTCCCTGAAACAGAGAAATGTAACTAACGACAAAGTTAGGTGAGACTGAAGATGCAACTCAAGGTGGCTCGGAAGCTGCTGATGTGGCCAACTGGCTGTGCAGTTCTACTTCAGTTTCACTCTTCTTCCAATGTAGTGGGCTGTAACCTGCCGTCTAAAGACTGAACTCACTGCTCTTATAACAAATTGTCATTGGCATCCCACTTAAGAAAGGCACTACCTGATCATGTCCACTCAATGTAATTACTTACAATATGCTTCGAAAATAGACAAATTGAACAGTACACCAAGAGTAAGGCCAGGTTCACAAGCTGCAAATGCGGCAACATGTGTACGGCCAGCACGGGGGTGTAAACAGGCCTTGTTAAAAAAGCTGCCACATTATTATCAGTAAACCTTGTCCGTGTTTTGAGTCATGACAACACAGAATCTGTCAGATTATCCTATGCTGCATCTGGTTTGGGCACACTGGGCACCTTTTTACAGAAAAGGTGTCCACTTGGTGGGCCCAACAGCACAGCGCAAGTAGGAGCTGGGCAGACATTGTAAACGAGCTTGAAACACTGCAAAAGGAAGGCTGGGTTCACAGCTTTCCGGTGGAAGCTGCTGAAGTGACAACATGCCTACAGCAGGACACAAGGGCATGTCCTACCACCAGTTCATATGCAAGCCTTATAAAAAAGCTGCCACATTGATATCAGCTAACCAGGTTACCTGGTTTGTGTCATGCCAACGCAAAGAATATGTCAGATTTTCCCCATGCTTCTACCTAACATCCAGCTTGGTCACACCAGACAGCTTTTGCAGAAAATTTGCCCCCCAGGAGAGACTGAGACCACGGTGGGAGCAGCAGCAGCAGCAGGAGAGGGAGCGGTGAATGTAAGCTCAGAGCTTCCAGACACTATTCCGCCAATGAGCAATTACCTGTCAGCTTCTAGTACTTCTGCCTGGAGAGCTGTGAACCCAGCCTAGGCAAAACCACTGAAGTGGAAATACGCACGTGCATGAAACATACAATGCAATTGGTAAGAAAAACGTAAAACGCATAACCTAATAAGTGTGGTAAACAAGTACCCAGAACAAGCCTGTAGTTTGATCATTCCCGCACTCAGCAGAACTTGTATTGGTACAAAAAAATTTAAAGGTCTCAAGTTCTGCTTACTACAGCACAGCCGCTACTGCTGCGCATTGTATATTGCTACACAAGCTCATCAATTTTGCCAGTGAGCCTCTTAGCCTGTTACTTCTGGAGCACAAAACTGAGCCGCAAGAAACACTCAAGCTGGTGTGATGATGAGCCAGGAAAAAATGCTAATGGGATACTTTACAGCCATCAGAATTTGTACAAATCTGATGAAATATCCTGGCTGTTTTTGTAGTGTAAAAACCCATGTAAAAACCCTTGATTTCTGTTTAAGTCACCATAGTATGGCCACTTGCAGGTATGATAATAGATCACAGATGCCTGCTGCCAGCTGCCGACTACTACCGCTGTCAGCTTCATGCTTTAGCAATTGTGCCTGCTATTATGTATGCTAAATAGAGGCTAGAACTGCATCATAACACAACCACCAAAATCTTCTCACAGTAAAAGTGGTCCAGGGCGGTAAGACCGGTGCTCCAAGCTCCACCGAAGATGGCCACCTAACACAAGAAAGTTTCAAAGAGTAATGCTTAGGGCTTCATATGATAGCAATTTAGTCACATGGTTCAAGAAAAAGCACCTTGCCTATACCTTTCTCCACTGAAAATCTTGTAGATACACAAAGCACACGAGGACCAGGTGAGTCCGCCACCCAGTTGTTTCATGTAGGGAAACAGCAGTTCCCCTGCCAGTTAAAACCCATTCCAAAGTCAGTACAAAAAATTTGATATAATAAGACTTCCTTGTTATTAACAAAAGAGAAAGGCAAGTCAGGGACTTGTGTCACATAGAGCAACATGCGGATTGCCCTGTCTCACAAAAAATGTGACACGTAAGGCAACATGTGGGTTGTCCTATGTGGCATAGAGTAACATGTAAGCTGCTCCATGTGGCAGGCACTTGTCACCGACCCCGCAACATGGGTTGCACAGTTTGATGGAACATGTAACATGGGATAACATGTACGATGCCTTATCTGATGTGTGTGTGAGAGAGGTAGGTTTCCACATATGATATGCATGTTTTACATACAGAAAAACGCATTTAGATACATACCAATGCTTGCAGTCTTGACCCCAAGAGAGGTTATTAACCTCTGTGTAGTCAGAACAGAAGAATCTTTACTTTGCCAGCTTTGCTGACCTCCAGCCTTGGAGTGCTGCTTGGCCACTCGCTGGACTCTTGCCAAATTCTCAAACCATATACCAGAAGGGAACCTCCTGGGCTGCACAAGCCAAATAGCTACTTGTGCATATGGAAAACAATGCAAAATAGCTATGAAGATCTGCAGGGAGAATCTCACGATCGACAGGGATGTGTACAACATTGTGAAGAAGATGTAGAAAACGGATGTTGTCGGAAGCAGTAGCAGCAGCGGTGTGAACATCAAAGAGCCCACTACATGCTGTTCCACACTATAATCGTATGTATCGATCCTTCCTCTCAGAGTGTTGCGCTTCCGCCCCCTGTAAATATTGTTCATTGGCCATTTACTGGAGTAGTACATCGCATTTAAGAACGAAATTTTGCCTTAAAAAGCAAGAATGGGCACCTGAAAAGCCGCCACAAAGCGGCTAATGCCTGTAGCTGGTTTGAATACAGAAATGCTACCAATTTGTGTAGTGCTGATATATGAATGGTGGCCAAGAAAAGCATATCTGCAATCATCGCAGCTGGCACAGTTATACCCAGCAGCATCCCAGAGATTGCCAGCATGTAGAGGAAGGGTCCAAACACTGGCTTCAAAAGGTACAATAAGGTGGACCATACTTGAATCACGTTCAAAGAAACAAGCCCAAGCATCCCTGCCAGTTCAGTGTTTAGCTTGAATCCAGCCGGCACGCCCATAAGCCATATGCAGCCAGTTCGAAGGATGTCATCTGTAAGGCTCCGCACCATGCTACGGATGTACTGATTGATAGCAGATTGGTGGCAAAGAAAAAAGGCACCCGCTAAAATCCCAAAAACCAGGTCAAATATAATGGCCGACCAAGTAGAGTGCCTGACCAAGGCAGTTCTATGAGCGGCTGCAATGTTGGGCTGATCCCGCCTGCATCAGTCATACAGCTATTAGAGCATGACTGTGATATGTCATGGCACATTAAAAAATAAATAAAAATTCAACCAAGAATGTGCCTTACCCACAGCCTCTCCACAAAAGAATGACCGGCCATCCGGTTAGCTCATAGCATCGGATGCGGATATTGCGGTGTGTGAGCTTCAAAAGCTTTGCAAGAAGAGCATTCACATGCATAAACGGAAATGTTTTTAGAAGGTGAGATCCCACTTGGACAATTAAGTAAAAGAGGGTGGCCAGGAGTGCGATCGTTGCTGCTATGAGATGCCAGTAGAGAGGAGTTAAACTGTTAAAAAAACCCGAAACGTGCAAACAACCCATCAGTCTACCTTTTGCCATAGGGCTACTTATGCATGTTTTAGACATAATGTGTGATCTTACAGACATAAGAATTTGGAAGAAAAACACAAGCTGATGTTTACCAACAAAAACAGAAGATGTCTTACATGGAGCTAAGAGAAAGCCCCTTACAAGGTGTATCTAAAGAAGCCACCAAATGCTTGACAGACTGTTCCGCAGCAACTGCACAGTTAAGCTGGAGAACCACCAGATCCTGAAAATAGACAAAAAAAGCATTGAGTGGTCAGCCTCAAAACCTAGAATAAGTCTATTAAGAGAGCACATTGCCTCTAGCAAAGCTTCTACCATGCAAATTTGCAATAGATATAGTAGATAGGGAGGAGAGACTTGCTATATCGGGAGCGTCTAGGTGCTTCTCGAGCTCTGTTACCCACTCCACCTTTTCCACCTTCTGATGTAAGCCTGGTCCCATGAGAGCCTCTTGAGCCTGACTTGCCTGAGAACCGAAACTCCATGGCCAGATAGAAAAGTGATGACTCCCAAGCTTGGGCTGTTCATATAAGATGAGCTGCCACAGTCAAAATACTCTATCAGCAGGCATCACAATATCCAGCATGCTGGAAAAATATCTACTTATGAATGCTATCAGAGACGAATCTTACATGAAAGTCAGGAATGCAGGAACTGCCTTGAACTCTCAACTTGTGAATATGAGGAATCCAATCCAGCAAGTTTCTGGTCAGTACAGCAGGTTGAATCGAGAGCTCGATCCAAGTGTCTGATGCCATGGTTGCCTTGTAAGAGTTCTCAAGCTTCACGTCCTCACAAACCCGGAAACCATTGCGTGGCCAATGGAGGCTGGTCGTGTCAATATCAGCTCGATTCTTCCTTGACCTGTCACTCCTGTAAGGATGCTCATTTTCCACTTTGCTGCATCCCGGTTCCCCTTGTGACCAGAAGCAGCTATCTGCGGACCTATAATCTTCATAATCTAGTGTAATTAGACCACTTGAAATGGACGAAGTCCTGCTGTTTTGTGAATCTTGTTCTGAACACAAAGAAACGCACTCCCCAATCACAGAAAAAGTGGCCCTTCCTTGTAGCTCACTGGGCAGCCTCTCTGTCGCACACCTTAACATGGCCTGCATCAGGAATTGTGCTACCACATTTTAGATACAAAGTTTATATGGCAATGTAAATTCACACACACAGAAAGACCCTTGAACAGTCTGGATTTTAGACTCAACCATAGCACTATCAATCAGCAAGTCACATCCGTGTGCTAGTGGATGAATGCAGATTACAAGGAAAAGGCCTGGTAGTGTTAATTTGTAGTTTGAAGAAGCCTTTGATACAGTTCCCCATCAGAGCTTGTAGAGAAGGATGGAAAAGTTCAAGGTGTCTCAGCGATTGTAACTAGTCCCGGGTTCTAACACACAACTTTTAATGCAATTAAACATATATAAAAAAGGCGCACAGTTTATCCGCTTAAAACCGCAAGCACAATACTTGACACCAAATGCGCCCCGCACCCGCCCTCCCTCTCCTTGGGATTTATGTCATATTACCAAGGAGTATTTATCTCCTACAAGCTTTGAGTCTAGCACCAAGTTATCCAAAAATAACGATAATATATTCACAAATCCATAGACGCCTATAAATCCAAAGAATTCCATCAAGCATGGAAGATGTCCACATGGATGTCATGTAAACTCATGGAAATTGCCTTCAATGTCCAACAGTACAGCCATGATGACATCACTTTCCAAACACATACATGTGAAGAGAAATAGTCCCATAAGCTGTCCATGGTCCCATATTAGTTCAGAAATCAAAAAAAACCCTGAAAATTGCCAAATAAATATATACCTAGATGAATCCAGGAACATGCCCAAATTCACCTTTTAGGAGCGTGCATGTTATATACTCATGGTAGTCAACCCACAAGACTATATAACTATCAATTCCATTATGCATAGTATGGACTAGATACTACGACATCCCCACTAATGTCATCAGTGCCCAATAGTGGGTGTAGAACTCTGTATCAAGATATGCTCTCACACACACTCCACACACACACACACGTACATAAGAGCATATATTCACACAAAGCCCTTCGTACTGAGTTCCTGTCAAACCTCCGAGGATGCCAAATAAATGCCCAAAACCAGCCGTTTCAAAGCGAAACCACCATATTTCAGATTTTGCACCCTAGGCAAGTATGTCCATACAGTCCGTACACTATAAGGTCTCCATAGACCAACGTAACATACTTCCCTCCTATTCAATTCACATCCTCATGAATGCATAAGGAGACAAGCCTACATAAGCGAATCCCCGAGTTTGAACATCCGTCCACAGCAACTACTCAAGTCTACTGCCTCTTACCTAGGCCAGTGTAAGACTCCTCTTGTAGACCCTATTACAAAGATCCAATTGCTTACTGTCAATCCAACCCTCATCCAAGAACTAAATCCCAATAGGACGTCCAGTCTTAACATGCAACAAGCTCTACCATAACAACCCTAGCATAGACCCATAGCACAACTAAACTATCATAGCCATCCTACATTAGTTGTCGGCAAACACTAGTCCACTTAATGCACAATCAAGTCATGGTGCCATGTACTTCCAGTACAATATTCCAACTACAAGATCTTCCCAATCCAATCCTCAACTAAGATTGAACAAAGATTGTGGTTTCACACATTACCAATAGATACTCATGTCTACTTTAGGGCAAGCATAAAACTCCCCATCAATTTCTGTGCATAGTGGTTGAGTACTTTAGGTACGATGCGGTATGGTACGTGTACGGTACACAGTACGAGTACGTGAAGTACGCATCAAGATAAGTACTTTAAGCACGTTCACATTTTTTACTATGTATGTATGTATGTATATAAAATAAGAAATATCTAGCATCCATATACAAATAGCATGAAAGACAATGGTAATACTAAAATGAAAACTAATCTATTAACTACTAAGCAATGACCACTGACTAAAATAATTAGAAAATGGTCCAAATACGTGTTGTACATTGAACCTCATATTTGGTACGAAGACCTTATCTGTACGAGGTACAGTATGTATGGAGTGGTACGGAAAGTATTGAAGGTGCTCATCAGATGCATGCGGGTATGGAATGCAACTATGTTTCTGCTGTCCTTGAACAGGGCCTAATACACACGACTTTCAGCTACTTTTCACCCCACCAAATTGGAACTTAAGGTTACCAAAGGTCCATGCAATCCCATTAATAGAGATCCTAAAGGACAATGGTTATAACATATTCCACTCCTCACATGTCCATGGGTTACACCCCATCGTACAGGTGGAAAATCCAAATGACTCCAAAGTCCAAAAAACCATCTATGACCATATGTGGAATCCAGCCACATTTACAAAGTCAATATATTAAACGGTCCAACTGTCAACTAGTCTAGACATTCAGTTTTGTTTTGTTTTGTTAGACATTCAGTCTAAGACCAAGAAGTTTCAAACTTCTCTCTCGTGTACAATTCCGAGGCTGCCTCGTGCATCGATATCATTTGGCCATCACGAGAGAGCATGTGATAAATCATAAAACTTGTCACCCTACGAATGGCATGCAAATGCTCAGACAACCAAGAAAGGTGTTAGCGGTCATCTCCTGTCTGTATATTTACACCAGGGCCTCTATTGTGGGTGTGCCCGCCCGATTTAGATGTTTTCTCATTTTTCCCCACTCCATATTTTTCCCTATTTTTTACCAGGTGTGGGAGGCTGTTCTTTGGCTCCTGGCTGATCCAGATGGTGGCCGACTGAGTCTATTGCCCCCAGGTAGTCTTCTGTAGCAGGCCGACTTGATCTAGATGCTGGCCGACTCCACACGTGTGAGGGCCGACTCACTAGGGCTGGCGGACTGGAGCTGGTGCAAGTCGTGGGCCATCAGTAGGCTGTCGGCTGTCCTTACTGTTAGAATTTGCCGATTCTATGGGCAGCGCCCAATGTAATTTGTGTGGTGTGGACACTTATTAAAGTATCAATGTAAGGTGTGTACACCTAGTGTCTTAGAAACTTAAAGTAGTGACACTAGGCACTAGAGTAAAATAAACCTAACTCTAGTTAGTTGGTGGAAGGCTGGTTAGGTCAACCCTTGACCTAAACATAAGTTGTACTTTCACTCTATCTTTTATACGTGCAAGTACACTCTACTCTTTTTGCTTCAGCTCACTCTCTTGCTGTATTTGTCTCTCCTCTCTCTCTCCATAGCTGGCTGCCATTTTCCAACATTTGGTATCAGAGCAGCTCGTACGCGCGGATCCCGTTCAGCCACCGTCAGCCGGTGCCATCCCGCCCAAGGTCCTACTGCTGCCAGCTTGGTTCTCAGCTCGAGGAAGAGTTTTCAGCTGCTGCGAGGTGCTGCTGAAGTGGAGGAGGAGCTGTAGCTGAGCCGTCTCTTGTCTACTCCAAATCTGTCCATTTGCTCCAGATCTGTCCAGCTCAGTCATCTGCTCCAGATCTACTTATTTCAGCCTGCGTGCAGCCCTGCACGCAGCCCGAGGAGCTGCTGTTTTGGAAGAGCTGCTGCTGTTTTCAGCTCTGCCCGCCATTTTCTCAGTCCTGCCCGCCAATTTCTGCAAACCCTAAAAAGTGCAGAAACCCTAATTTTCAGATTTGGGGTTTTCTGGAAATTTCTGGAATTTCCAGTCTATTTCAGCCATCTCTTCTCGAATCTCAGCTCGTGCTGCCCAAAAATTTGGGCTTTTGCTAATTTTTGCTCCCGGAGTTCGAATTGACAACCAATTCAAAGAAATTTCTCAATTTCTTGGACATTCCCACCAAAAATTTGGGGCTTTTGCCCGATTGGAGGCTCTTTGCGCAAATTGTTACCAAACTCATAGACATTGCGCAATTTCTTCCACATTGGCTCAAGAAAATTTGGGGCTTTTCAGTTTTTTGGATCCGGCACGCATCACGAGGCAGATTTCAACTGCTGTTCACTGCTGACACGCATCCCGAGGCGACATTTCTGCAGAAATTCCAACTGTAAGGTACAAATTTCTTCAATTTCTTTGAAATTTTTAAAAAGAAATTTGGGGCTTTTGCCCGACACGCACTCCAAGGCAAGCAACAAGCAGTACAGCAGCATTTAATTGCTATTACAGTCAGATTGGGCAGAGAATTTTGGGAAAATTCAGTAAATTTTGGTAAGAATCAGCATTAAAGTTGCTGTATTTTGTACTTTTGTGGGCACACATTTCGAGGCGGGTGTGGTACAGCAGTATAGTGCTGTAATTTACTGGCTGAGTGCTGATTTGGGTGGCATTGTGCACACTTCGGCATTTGAGTGACAGTTTGATACTTGTTTCTTAATCCCGTGGGGGATTTTGGTACTCTGAGGAGTATACTCTATACTTCAGCATTGAAGTATTTGGCTGCAGATTTTTGTCTATCATTGACAGCATGGCACGTCAGGGGAATAATGATCAGAGCAACATCCTTGGTGTCCTCACTCAAGAGGACAAACTTGATGGCTCAAACTACCCACTGTGGAGTTTTATGGTCCGTAACCTTCTTGTCGCGAAGGACTTGTGGGACTATGTTACAGGTGATTTGCAGCGACCAGGAGGTCTTGAACCTCAAACACCTCAGCGTAACGCTCGAGGACAGGTTGCTGGTGCTGCTGGTGGTGGTGGTGGTATTGGTGCTATCACCATTTGGCCACCCGAATGGTTCACTCTTGCTTTCACACTATGTACATATTGGATTGGTGTCCATGGCTTATGGAATGTGCCTATGCATGTGATTGACACGTGTCATGCTGTATAGTTGGATATAATATTCCGCTGGGACTTAATGTTATCATGCCCGGAATATCTGGAGGACTTGGCTTTCCGCTGGGACTTGTGCCTTTGTGTACATGCCCGGAAACGCCTGGAGAATTGGCTTTCCGCTGGGACTCGTGCCTTTGTGTACATGCCCGGAAACGCCCGGAGGATTGGCTTTCCACTGGGTCTGGTATCGCATATACTTGCCTGGAAACGCCTGGTCTTATATGGTTTCATGAACGGAAATTGCTCATGCCAATGCTGCATTGCATAGCATCTTTATGTGCTTGCTTGCAAATGAAATTGCATGCTGTTTTCATGCCTGCATGACCTATGTGTAGTTCCGGGCTAGGGGACGCCCACCCATGAACCGTGCGTGTGAAACTGTCTGCTGACATGGTTGTGTGGCATGTGAACAAGTGGTAAGTATTACCCAATCTAGGCTCAAATAGCCCTTAGGACTTGGCCAATATTTATAAGTGAGTGTGTTCCCACTTCATTAAAGTTTGGGCGCCCAAAAGTACAGTCCCAAGATGGCTGTTACAAACTCTCCAGGAGAATAAAATGGATGCTCCTATACCTCAACGCACTAGAAGGGCTGCCAAAAATGCAGCAAATGATGCAGGGGGGACACATTTCATTGATTTTACGGAAGTAGATGATTGTGATGAGTATGTGTTTATGAGCTCACTATTGGATGATGATGAGCCTACTAGTATTGTTGTGGGCTACCCAAAGAGGTGCGAGATTATTGTATCAAGACTCGAGTAACGAACATGTCACAGATGATAGAAAATGCTATGACAGCTAATGCATTACTCACTGGAGGATCATCTGGGTTTAAAGGAAGTAAGAACTCGAGCAGGAAAGCTGAAAAATCTGGGCATACTTCACGTGATGCTAAAGGGTCTTCAGAGACGAGGTATAAGAAGTTGCCAATGCCCAAGAGAACTTCTGAGGAGAGACAGGCTTTGAGAGATGCTCGGAAATGTTTTTACTGTACGGAAGAGGGACATATGTCATTTAATTGTCCCAAGAGAAAGTCCCAAAAGGACTCTGACAATAAAGGAGAGCCCAAGTCAAAGAAACCAAAACCTTCTGCAGGGTTAGTTCCTGATCTTGTTGGGGAAGAGCCACGTGGTGAAGAGAGAGTTGTGCAGGGCATGGGGCAAAAGAGGGAAAGGGCAAGAGTCTTTTTTGGTTCTCTGACAGATCGGGAGTATCTAGCTCGAAGAACTTGTGCAGGGCATGGGGCAAAGTGAGAGATCAAAATGCCTTGATATTCTTTGACACAGGTGCTAGAGCCAACTTTATTTCACCGGATTTGGCTGGCCGATTGGGGATTCGTGCAGAGGAGATGGAGTTGTTATATGAGGCTAACATGGCTTGTCCAGGGTATGTAGAACCCGTCACTCCCATCATTGGGAAGCTCAGGCTTCATTTGCAAGGTTATGTGGACAGCGAAGAGTTTTTCATCATGCCTCTTGATGGCTGTGATGTTTTGTTGGGTATGCCATGGTGCCACAGAGTACATGCGGTGGTGGATACATACAATAGGAAAATCACTCTGACTCAGAGAGGGAAAGAACATGTTTTGGATGTAAAACTTAAAGGGGAATCTGTTCCTATCGTATCGGCTTCGGCAATTTCATCAGTAATGAAAAAGCATCTTTCCGCGTACTTGATTTATGTAAAGGATGCACAAGATGATGAGTCTAAGTCTAATTTGTCTATGCTAGATAAGGACAGGACTGATTTCTTATGTGGGTTCCAAGATTGTTTTTCCGAGTCATTGCCAGGGGAACTTCCTCCGGAGAGGCCAGAAGATCATGCCATTGATCTAATTCTTGGTAGTACTCCACCAAATAGACCGCCCTAACGTGTTAGTGCAGCCCAATAGGAAGAAATTATGAGTCAGGTACAGGAGCTTTTGAATAAAGGGTTGATACAGCCTAGCTCATCACCCTTTGCTCACCTGTACTCTTAGTGCAAAAGAAGGATGGTTCTTGGCGCATGTGTATTGACTACAGGGCGCTGAACAAGAATACCATCAAGAATCGATTCCCCATACCGAGGATCGATGACATTTTGGACCGCTTACAGGGCTCCACAGTCTTTAGTCGTATTGACTTGAAAAGCGGGTATCATCAGATACGTATTAGACCCGAGGATGTGCATAAGACAGCATTTCGAACCACGTTTGGGTTGTATGAGTTCTTGGTTATGCCCTTTGGTTTGACAAATGCACCTGCCACATTTAACAGAATGATGGACAGGATTTTTCGGCCTCATAGAGCGTTTATGGGCACATTCTTTGATGATATGATTGTGCATTCACAAACTGAGGAAGAGCATAGAAGGCATTTGGCAATTGTGTTTGCAGAACTCAGGAACCATAGGCTGGTTATTAATGGCAAGAAGAGTGAGTTCTTTTTGCAAGAGATACATTTCTTGGGGCATATTGTGTCTAAGCATGGAGTCCGTATGGATCCAGTGAAGGTGGAAGCAATTCTTAATTGGCCAGATTTGAGGACCGTGCATGATGTACGCAGCTTTCTAGGATTGTGTTCCTATTACAGGCGGTACATACGGTATTTTGCTGAAATTGCTTCGCCCCTTCATGCCTTAACAAAGAAGGCAACTCCGTTTAGATGGGCTAATCGGAAAATTACAGCCTTCAAAAAGCTCAAAGAAAAACCTACTTCGGATCCAGTATTGGTGTTACTGGACCTCCGAAAGGCTTTTGTTGTCCAATGTGATGCATGTGGAAGTAGCATTGGGGCAGTTCTCATGCAGGAGGGACATGTGATAGCCTATGAGAGTAGAATATTGCAAGATGCCGAGAAGCATTTACAGGTTTATGAGAAAGAGATGTTGGCTGTAATTCACGCTCTTTCTACATGGAAACACTATTTGCTTGGGGCTGATTTCACTGTGCAGACATGATTTCACTGTGCAGATAGATCATCAAACCTTGCTTTATTTCCTCACGCAAACTAAGCTTTCAGAGAAGCATATGCGTTGGGCAAACTTTTTGTCTATGTTTCACTTCCAGATTGTGCATGTGGAAGGCAAAAAGAATGTAGTGGCAAATGCTTTGTCACGCAAGCCACAGGTCTCAGCAGTTTCACTTGCTTATCATCATGAGCTTGATGAAATGAAAGAGCAGTATGCCCATGATGAGGACTTTGAAAGGTTGTATGATCAGATGTCTGACGGTCAGCGGCATGAACATTATACTCTCAGAGATGGGTTTTTATTGATGCATGGCAGACTGTGTGTTACCAGGCCATTGCGTCTCAAGGTTATGATTGAAAGTCATGCTCCACCGTATGCAGGTCATCGAGGTATTGACGCCACGGTAAAAGCAATGGAGACTTTCTTTTATTGGCCAACCTTGAGGAGAGATGTTGATGCCTTTGTTAGGCAATGCATCGTATGTTAGAAGGTAAAGTTTAACCGTCAAAAGACACCAGGGTTACTACAGCCTTTACCTATTCCAGATAGACCTTGGGAGAGCATTGCCATGGATTTTATATTTGATCTTCCACGGACACAAACGGGCAATGATGGCATTTGGACTATCATATGCAGGTTCAGTAAGCAGGCTCATTTCATTCCCGTGCGTAAGACGATCAAAGTGGATCATATGGTGAAGTTGTTCATGGCGAACATCTTCAAGTATCATGGCTTGCCTACGTCTATCATTAGTGACCGTGATCCCCGGATGACGAGTTTGTTCTGGAGAGGGTTGTTTGACAACATGGGTACAACTCTCAAGTTTTCATCGTCATTTCATCCACAAACAGATGGTCAGTCAGAAGAGGCTAACTCTACAGTGCTAGATCTTCTCAAGTGTGTTGTGTCAGAGCACAAGCAACAATGGGAAAAGTATCTTCCGTTGGTGGAGTTTGCATATAACAACACTGTCCATACCTCGACGGGCAAGGCGCCTTTTGAGATTGTGGAAGGAGGGAAGAAGGTACCACCCATTTTGCATACAAAGGATAAGATCTTTGAGGCTGATCAGTATGTGGAGAGTATGGATGAAGCTTATCGGAGAGTTAAGTTGGCACTCCAGAAAACTCAGCAGAAGCAAAAGAAAGCCGCAAACCGTCACAGACGTGCTTTAGAGTTTGCATTGGGTGATTGGGTTCTTTTGCGCTTTGAAAAGGCTAGACTCAAGAAGATGAAGGGTAAAGAGCGCTTATTCCCTAAGTTGAGCATGCGTTATTATGGGCCTTTTCAGGTATTGGACAAGATTGGTGAGGTAGCCTATCGTTTGAAGCTACCAGATCACTGGAGGATTCACAATGCTTTTCACATGAGTCTCCTTAGACCTTTCCGTGGGGATGTGCCTGAGGATGTATCAGATGAGGCTCAGCCGGAAGTTGAGGAACTTGATGAGGTTCTTATTCCAGAACAGATACTGGCACATAAGGAAAGAAAGATACGAGGTAAAGTTTCCCGTCGCTATCTTGTGAAGTTCAAGAACTATTCACCGATGGATGCGAAGTGGATGGAGGAAGGGGGCTTAACAGATTCACCTCAGGTTTTGCAGCTTTATCTCGATGCCTTTGAGTTAGAGCCGACTCTTGTTGTGGCTCATTCAGGTTCAGTAGAGCATGGGTCTGGAGCATTGCCTGATGCTCAAGAGGGGGGTAGCACCTCCACTCCCTTGATACAGACAGGCTCAGATGACATCTAGAGGTCGCTTGGTGCAGTTTTTGTCTCACCCGAAGGTACTGATGGTTGACAGTACATCTGTTTATGGGACTTCTATGATATATGTGTACTAGTCACATGAGATATTGTGGTTGTGTATGGTTCACAGTGGTATACAACTTAGACTACTACTACGCCATTGGTTTGCAGTGAATGATGTTACATGTGCATGGCTTAGAGAGATTGGGACGCTGATCTTGCCATATTGTATATTTCACTTTGAATATTTTGTTGTATCACCAGAATGCAATCGAGGACGCTTGCCATTTTTCAAGAGAGGGTTATGTCATGGCCTTGTGAAAATGGAACAGCACAAGTGTGGGCATGGTGGTTGCTGAGCAAAAATATTAAATGATTCACATTTGGGGTGCCCGGACAGAGAGAATGATGTATGGACATTTCCAGGTGTGAAGGGGGGAACTAGAACATTAATATTTTAATGTTTTATTTATGGTTGCCCCTAGGCCTTAGTGGCCCCCAGGGAACTTTAATGTTTATTAAAGTTGGGGCCCTAGGATAAGTTTGGAGAGAGGCCACTCCACTTTTGGAGTTGCATGCCTCTCTCATCTCTCTCTCTAGCTTTTTGGGGAATCGTGTAAGCTCAAGCTTGGAGAGGAGGGGAAGTAAGTCAACTGCTGCAGAGAGATCTGGTTGCTGCTGTGTGTGTGAAGAAAACGGGCCGTACAGAGCTGTACGACTGCAGGTACAAGTGTACGACTCCAGGTACATGTGGCGCTGACAGGAAAACCGTACTGCAGGTACTGGCGGCGACTGTTGCAGTTTCAGGCAGCGCAGGCAGGAACGACTGGAGGTACAGTACTTTACGACTGCTGGTACAGTGTACGAACAGGACAGGAGCAGGCGACGCTGGACAGGACAGGTGCAGGCTGTGTTGACAGGTACAGTCAGCAGGCGGCTGCTGTTAGGTACTGACCAGTACAGTACAGGCACTTGTGGAAACTGTACAGACAGGTACAGTAGTGTTCTACTGACCTGTACGGGCAGGTACAGCTGGTGGCAGATCTGTTCAAACCTGAACAGTAGAGCACAGTGCATCTCCAGCTGCAGGCTAAGCTTTCCCAGAGTTATCTGATACATCAGACAAGTGGTTGCAAGAAGGCAAGTACAAATTGGTACGATTGGCTTCGCAAGTGCAGAACCACGAGCTGATTTGGTAAGCTCTGAACTTGTTCATCTGTCTTTCTTTCCATTGGCTTATGTCTGCTGCAGAGTTGTGCTATCTGGCCCCTTGTGAGAAGAGGGGTATGGCAGATTGAAAAGGGTGGAAACAGAGATTGGACAGTGAATGTATGTTTGTGCTGAGTTGTGGAGTCCTGTGCATGAGATATGCCAGATGTATGCTCAAGGCTGTCCTGCTGAATGGTCTTGGCTGATCAGAGGGAAGCACAGAGTGTTGCTTTGAGACACAGATCTGTGTGTGTGAATCCTCTGTGCTAAGAGGTATTGTGGGCTGCCAGATTGGACATACAGGTGTATTCTCTTGGCTGGTTTTGTTGTACTCAGCCTTACATATTTTTGAAATTGAATAAAGAAATACCGCAAGGGGCGCCAAGCTTTGGGGCCAACAGGTGTCGGTTTTATTTCAGATTTGGGACACACTAGCTCCAATCAAATTTGTTTTCATATCTGGACTACAAGTGGAAGGGTGACTGCTAGTCTACCGCACTTTGGTTTCTACCAGAGGCCGGTTTCAGAATGTGGCAGATTGTTGGCTGATCTACATTTACCATTGGAGGATCCTACACCCATTCTTTCTGATAGTCAGAGTGCTATTGCAGTAGCACGAAATCTTGTGTTTCATGCTCGCACGAAACACATAGAGGTGCATTACCATTATGTCAGAGAGAGATGCTATGCAGGAGAGATCAGCTTGATGTATGTACCCACACAGAAAAATGTTGCAGACATTTTCACCAAGGCACTACCACGCGAGAAGTTTGAGGCTTTTCGAAAGTCCTTAAACTTGTTACCCTTTGGTGATTGATCATCCTTGTACTCCATCACATTGGCACTGCAGGGGGGGGTGTTAAAATTTGCCGATTCTATGGACAGCGCCCAATGTAATTTGTGTGGTGTGGACACTTATTAAAGTGTCAATGTAAGGTGTGTACACCTAGTGTCTTAGAAACTTAAAGTAGTGACACTAGGCTCTAGAGTAAAATAAACCTAACTCTAGTTAGTTGGTGGAAGGCTGGTTAGGTCAACCCTTGACCTAAACATAAGTTGTACTTTCACTCTATCTTTTATACGTGCAAGTACACTCTACTCTTTTTGCTTCAGCTCACTCTCTTGCTGTATTTGTCTCTCCTCTCTCTCTCCATAGCTGGCTGCCATTTTCCAACACTTACTACTGGCCGACTGCTCATGTGGGGCCATATAAAATGGCCCCTTGGCCCCCCACTCATTGCAATGGGTATTCCGGGTTTTCTTGTGTATATAGTAGAGTTATACGCCTCTCTCTCTCCTTCTCTATCGCTGTGTTTTTCTGCAGTGCACTTGCTCTTGAGTTTTCAGATTTTGTCTTCATCTCCGCTGCATATTTTGACAAGTCCCTTATCTTCCTATCTATGACCTGCCCTCAAGAGAGAATCAAAAAATCCACAATGAGCACAAGCCTTGCCTTTTATGGGCTCTTTGAAGCTTTACTCAACTAGCCAACTCCTAGTCAGCCAATTCCATGGACATGAAATATTATAAATGCCGCCGAATGGAAGTATGTCTATTAAAACCCCATGGATCTCCTAAATGCAAAACACGAGTGATTAGTACAAACTCCTAAGAGGGACGTAGGCTAGCTCACCTCCCAACCATAGGTTCTATGCTTCGAGCCACCCCCGAGCCAAAGGCTAAGGCTCCAATCCCACCCTGACACATCCAGTGCTCCTGCTTCACAACAAAGACTCCAAACTTCCCAAAAGAGAACTCGCATCACAGCACAGCATATACAGTCCACACACATGTACCAACCCTCTCTGCCTTCCAAGGGTACTATCCATCTCAATCATGGATTCCCCGACCCCTGTCCAATCAGCAGCAAGGCTGTACAAAACATGTATCAATCCCTGTGTACACTGCCTGCATGTGACCTATCTCCTGGAGAAACCAAAAACATGTTTCCAAAAGAAACCTACGACCTATTTCCACATGAAACCCTTAGGCATGTTTCCCCTTGAAACCTTTTATCCTGTTTCCACACAAAACCATACACAACACCGTTCAAAGACAGTGCCAACAACGGCATACATCCAATGACCTATTTCCTCATGAAACATCTGGAAACATAGATACGCCCAGAACTGCAAGTCCCTTTGTTGCTTTCAAGCAGGAAGAAAACAATCTGCTCCATGAACATGCACCCATGCGAGCTTGCATCACTTCCATGCCAAGAAACACATCCAAGTGACCCTGTACTTGTAGCCAGAAACCCATGCACACAACTGTACTTACAGCCAACCAAAACAGCCCATAAACAATCTCAAAATAATCCTCTGGTCCTCCTGTAGTTCTACCCGCCCCTCTTCCAAACGAGAGAGAGAGAGAGAGAGAGCCCTACAGCTACTGTTCAGCCCCTAACCGTCAGGCTTCCCCCTCGAGATAGCACCCTCCCGTGAAGCTACAGCCGACCTGCAATCCTGGCCATCGACCTATCGCAAAGAGGGAGAGAGATAAACCCGTGGGTGAGCCTGCTGAGCTGTACGCTGCCTGCAGTCTGCCCGCCTGTGCTCCCTACTGAACTATGCACTGCCTGCAGTCTGCCCACCTGTGCTCCCTACTGAACTATGCACTGCCTGCAGTCTGCCCGCTTGCGCTCCCTGCTGAGCTATGCGCTGCCTACAGTCTGCCCGCCAGCCCACCAAGGGGGAGAGAGAGAGAGAGAGATTCAGTCCTGTGCGCCTGCAGTCCAGCCTGCCCACGTGCCACGAGAGAGAGAGAGAGAGAGAGAGAAAGACAGAGAGCACGTAATGCCGCTTCAGCTCACCTCTGCTCCACATCTGCGTCTTACTTCAGCATATGTCAACGCCTACATCAGAGCATCCATCAGCGTTTATACATCAGCTTACATCAGCGCTTTGCTTCAGCGATCATCTGCGTTTTGCTGCAGCATACATCAACGCTACACATCAGCCCACATCTGTGCTTACATTAGGGTTACATCAGGGTTTATATCAGCGTTTATCTCAGCCTTCTTCAGCGCATACATCAGGGCTCACATCTATGCTTACCTTCAGCATATCTCGTGCGTTTTGGCATAGCCCTCGGGACAGCAGCCCTCTCTGCTACATCGGGACAGTAGCCCTTTCTTCTACATCGGGACGGCATCCCTCTCTGCTTCAGGTACGCAGCACCCACGTCACCAGAGCTTGCACCACTCGGGACAACAGCCCTCTGCTTCAGGTACGCAGCAGCCATGTCATCAGAGACTGCACCACCATCATCGTCATCGACGTTACTTTTTTCCGCTGCCACTATCACCTCGGGTGCTTTGCTTCACACCAACGCGAGCCTTCATCATCGACCGTGGTTCAACTCCGACGTCTTCTCTGCTTCAACACTGGTCTTCTTTTTGCTCAGAGTCACCTCTCATATGAGGGCTCTTGTACATATCTGCACTCACCCTTTTATATATATTCACTCACATATTTCATGCTGTGTGGTTTTACTTTGATCTCTCGTATATCTAGTCCTTCCGTCCTTTTGCCCTCACAATACCCAGAACACACTTTGGAGGAGAGATGGGCTCAAGTTCACTCTACCACATGTTACGACCCTGTGTTTTTCGCTTGACATTATGCAAGTGTGTACGAGGACATGGTAGACAGTGTGAATGGCATCAATTTGGGGCAATAGCTTCATGGACAAATTGGTCCAGCTATCAGGGTCAAAAAGGACTCTAGGAATTAATAAAGGTCCTTTTCATATCCCATGGGGACAAAGGGTTGGAGGGGACAAAGGATTCAAAGGTTTTTGGCCTGAAAGATAGCCACACAGCAAAAACACCATGGGATTTTATTCAATAAAAGTGACTTATAATGTTTATAAGTTGGTGTGCTCACACATCATTAAAGACAAGCTGGACATTCTATTGTTTTTGAGCTTGGACAGGTGGACAAAAGGAGGCACCTAGATAAAACTTAGGCATTAAGCCAAGAAAAGCATAAAAGCTGATATATTTGGACAAGTTCAGTTATTTTTGGGCTAAAACTTGGAGTACAAGCCAAGGAAAGCATAAAGTTAATATTTTTAGGCAAGCTTAACTATTTTGGGCAAAAAGGTAAAAGTGCTGCAAATATAGCTAGTCGACTTCATTAAAGAGGTGGGGGCTTCTCTTTTTTGATCGGGCGCATCCCTCTTGGAGTTCCCTCTCTTTCTCCTGCTGGCCGACTGCAGTCTTCTCTCTCCTCCCATGCACAGAAGCTGGCCGACTACAGTATATTCTCTCTCCCCCCTCTTTTGCGTTGGCCGTACAGTAGCTATTGATGTTCTCTCTCTCTTGCGCTGGCCGTACAGGGCACAGCAGGCTGTACAGCTCTCTCTCTCTCTTTGTGCAGGCCGTACACGGTACAATGGCTGTACAAGTTTCATACACGTGAGAAACCCTAGGGCTGGTTTGAGGCCTGTTTTGGGACTGTTTTGGAGCTGTTTTTCAGGACTGATTTGAGACTGTTTATGGCTCGGTTTCGGGGCTGTTTTGGCCGGAGATTCAGGGCTGTTTGGGCTCCGTACCAGACTGTTTTGGCTGATTTATGAACTATTTATGGAGCTGTTTTTGGGGCTGATTTGAGGCTCTATTTTAGGACTGTGGGACAGTTTTGGGACAGCTTCTGGAGATGTTTGTATCTTGGCACTGGATAGTTATTTGGGCAAGATTTGTGCTGATGTTTTGTGGAAAATCCGGTGCTGTATGCACCCACACCTTGGTATCTTGTAAAAGCTTCTCTCTGAATAAAGAAGTTCCTACCGGGGAATGCAGCAGGTTGCTCGCTGAAGCTCCCGTTTCCACCCTGCATTTTGCGCCCGCCTGCACGCCCCCTATCTCTTTCGCCTGTGCGCCTCCTCTCCGCCTGTTCAATTTTTCACCCCCCGCCTGCCTTCGCTCCCCTCTGTTCGCTTCTGCGCCCCCCCTTCCTGCCTCGCTGCTGCTCCTCCCCCCGCCTCTTGGTTTTTTGCCCCCAACCCCCTCTTCGCTTGTTCGCCCCCCCTTCCCCTCTGTCGCCTGTTTCGCCCCCTCATTTCCGCCTGTTCGCGCCCGCCCCCCCCCCTTCAGCAGCGCCCCGCCTCCCCTCCTTCTCGTTTTGTTGCCGCCCCCCCCTGGCTTCTCCTTCGTCCCCCCCCCCTCCCTCCTCTTTCGTGTTTTTCACCCCCAGGGGGTTTTGTTTATTTTTCTTCATTTTCATCCGGTCTTCCGCCTCTTTGGGTGCAGCCCGTTTCTTGCAGGTTTTCCGCATTCGCTTCGCCTTCGCCTGAGCTTCAGACTCTGATGGAGACTCCTCCCGCCTCGCTTCAGAGGGACTCACCCGCAGCCCCCTCGCCCGCCCCCGAGGTCATCCCCATCAGGCTTTCTCTTTCGCCGGAAGAGGAAGCGAGCCTCACTACAGAGGTGGAACGCCTCCAGGCTCATTCCACCATCTGCCGTATAGTCGGCACTCGCCCCAGCAGAGGGGAGATCAGGGATCTTCTTCAGGCTCGCCTTCTTGCAGATGTGGGCAAGATCCTGGATGTACAGCTCCTGGGCCGGGGCCATTATCAGATCGAGTTCGAGGCCGCCCAGAGCGTTGCCAAGGTCCTTGCCATGAGTCCTCTGGACATCAGGGGTGCTCGGGCTTTCTTCAGACCTTGGCAGCATGGATTTGACCCAGCAGCGGCGGAGCAGGGAGAGCGCCTCTTCCATATTACAGTTTGTTTCCCTGGTCTCCGCCGGGAGTATCTTCCGCTCCTCCCCAGGCTCGGAGCATTGGTGGGCTCGGTACTAGAGACGGGCCCCTCAGCAGCTTCAGTGGTGGCCAGAGCAGCGGGGCTACCTTCGGTCAGAGTGTTGGTGTCTGACATCTCCTCCCTTCCTAAGGTCATTCAGCTACCTAGGATAGGGGGGGGGTGGATAGATCAGAGAGTGGAGTTCTCGGGGCTCCCGAACCAGTGCTTCATTTGCAGGCAGGTCGGTCATCTGGCCAAGGCCTGCCCTCGCAGGAGACCTCGACCCTCACCACAGCAACAGGCTACTGATGGCCCGCCCACAGATTCGGCTCGGCAGGCTGCCTCAGGGACACCTGCTCAGGCCACAGAGACCTCGGAGTGGCAGCCTGGACAGGGGCGCCGCCGAGGGAGACAGCCACAGCAGCACGCACAGAGACCGCTGCAGCAGCAGCCACAGTCTCAGCCTCACTGGGTTCCCGTGAGGAACAGCTTTGCTCCCCTTCAGGAGGAGACCCCTGCAGCGACTGAGGACCAGGAGATGCCAGCTCCCCCCTCTTCCCCCCCCCACCCCCGTCCCCTCCCACCGCCTCGTCTCCACCTTCGCCTCCTCCCGCCTCCGCTCCGGTTTCGGCAGCGGCTCCCTCTCCACCTCCCTCGCCTCCCCCTCCTCCCCCTCCGCCCGCCTCACCTTCCCGGGAGACCCTGGCAGTTCCCTGGCGCTCACCTGCAGTCCGGAGAGCGCTGAGCACTGACCTCGCTCGAGCATCACAGAGGAGACCTATGCCGATTAGGGCCTCACGGATTTCATCTATCCGCAGTCGGCTGAGTCGCCTTGGCATTAGACAGCGCTCGGAGGCCTTTGATTATACCTTTACACGGCTTTTTGGAGCAGAGGGCCCCCATGAGCCAGCACCCATTCGAGTTCATGTAGTGATACCTCCGGCCCGCGGGGAGGAGGCACTAGACTCAGCGGTGGCCTTCTCGTTCCCTCTATGTGGACCTTGTGATCGGGAGTGGACTCTAGAGCTCGCTCTCAGCACTTTGAAGACTCAAGCAGTTGAGTTTTCTCACCACATGAGCGATCTGGAGGTGACTGATGTGATAGGCCGACTTTGGGAGTTGGCTCATTTTTTCTTGGATCCCGGGAGTGTGGATACCTCAGGGATTCGGCATCTGGTCGTGCGCATAGTGGCAGACTTGGCGCGCGACCCTGGATATGTGAGTATACACGAGGTTTCTCTGTCAGAGCAAGAGGCAGTCGCCATGGGCCACAGCCACTGGCGCCTGATCCGGGATTCTTGCAGTACACCGGGTGGGCAGATTCGCAGCCGTTCGGATGGGGACTATTCTCCATCCAAACCGCTTGCGAAGGCCCGCCGTACGGCTGAGACAGCATCCACCTCAGCAGGGCATCCATGAGGATCATCTCATGGAATGTACAGGGCCTTGGCGGAGCACACTTTATACGCTATCGAGGTTGCTTGAGGCAGGAGCTTCAGAGATGCCTGGTTGGTGGCAGCATTGACATTTTGATGATGCAGGAGCACCACTTGGGTGAGAGCAGGATCCGGAGATATGGTTCGGTGATGCCTGGTAGATGGGACACTTTTTGGTCTGCAGGGTTTGGTCCTTTGGGTGGACAGGGAGGAGTATGCATGGTTATTGCAGATGTATGGAGGCAGGCCATTGTGGATCGAGGGATCATTGTGCCTGGTAGAGCACAGTATGTCATTTTGAGGATGCATGATGAGCTATTGGGTGTGCTCAACATCTATGCGCCCAATCATGCTAGTGCCAGAGCAGAGTTTTGGGCTCAGGTTACAGATGCATTGCCAGAGGCCGCACATTGGTGTGTTGGGGGAGACTTCAACATGCTTGAGGACCCGGCAGATAGGGTGGGAGGCAGTCATTGTTGGGGTAAGCCCAACTTGTGGTGAGGCTTGCATAAATTGGTTAGACCGGAGGTCCCTAACACCTTAAGGTTTTGGGGTCTAGATGGCTAGACCAGTTTGTGTAACCTCACAGTTAAGCGCGCTTGCGCTGGAACAGTACTGGGATGGGTGACCTCCCGGGAAGTTGTTGCCCCGCGATCCTACAAGTGGTATCAGAGCCATGGTACAAAAAGTCCAACCTCTGAGTTCGTGGAACGGACACGTTGATGTTGACTTCAACCTCTGAGCTAGCTGGCGGCCATGTTGAAGCTCTCAACCTCTGAGCCTAGGAAAGGCGGAACACGTTGGCACTAAGGGGGACAGGTGAGTCCCAAGTTTGGCTTAAGGGGGCGGTTGTTGGGGTAAGCCCAACTTGTGGTGAGGCTTGCATAAATTGGTTAGACCGGAGGTCCCTAACACCTTAAGGTTTTGGGGTCTAGATGGCTAGACCAGTTTGTGTAACCTCACAGTTAAGCGCGCTTGCGCTGGAACAGTACTGGGATGGGTGACCTCCCGGGAAGTTGTTGCCCCGCGATCCTACAGTCATGTTACAGTGCACGGCACGGAGCTTGCAGCTTGGGACCGGTTTTGCATGTCACTGAGGATCACTGATGCATGGCAGCATGGGGCTTTCTCCCGGTCTCAGGACAGTCTTAGTTTCTCTCGGTCGGATCGCCGGCAGGGAGGGACTAATCTATCTCGGATTGATCGATTTTATGTGGGCGATTGGTTGGGGGAGCGAGGGGGCTCCGTCGGCATTCTTGCTGGCACTTCATTTTCAGATCATGCGCCAGTTATATTGACTTTGGAGGAGGGGACACGGGAGCCCAGCTTGCAGTTGAGGATCCCAGAGAGGGTACTTGCAGACCCCAGTCTCGCTGAGGACATTGAGAGGATCTGGCACGATAGTCAGTGCTCTGACCAGGATGCAGCGGGCCAGTGTGCCCAGGGACTCATTGATCTTAGCTCTTTTCTACACGCTGCAGCTTTGACACGACTGGGAGAGATTCGCGAGCGGGAGCATCGGCTGAGACGCAGCCTTGCTTCGCTACAGCGCCTTCAGGAGCAGCAGCCTGCATGTGAGTGGGTGGCGTCCCAGCTGAGCTAGGCACGCCAGGAGGTTAGAGAGGCAGAGGAGCAGAGACATGAGTTTTACTATCGTCGTCAGGCCTCTCAGTGGACGCAGCTTGGTGATAGAGTGATTGGAGAGTTTTTTGAGATCACTGGACCCCGTCATGCGCGAGCAGGGGTTCGCCAGCTTGGTAGACCGGATGGATCGATAGCTACTGAGCTCGGGGAGATCAGAGCCATTGCCACAGCTTTTTATAGTGACTTGCTCTCAGCGGAGCCAGCCACTGAGGATCGAGATGTATGCAGACAGACTGTGTGGGCCCATGTGCAGAGGAGGGTCACAGACCATATGCGCACAGTTCTAGGTGCGCCTCTGTCAGAGATTGAGCTTGCCGAGGCCTTGAGGGTCCTGCCGCGACATAGTTGCCCAGGGGAGGACGGACTGACGCCGGCCTTTTTTATGCGCTATTGGGACCTTTTGGGGCCAGGCCTCCGCAGGGGCTTTCAGCATGTTTTGGACACTGGGGTGATGCCGCAGAGCTTTTCAGAGGGCTTGATCTATCTTATCCCCAAGGGAGAGGGAGTATCAGATGATATTCGGCATTGGAGGCCTATTACGATCCTCAATACTGTCTACAAGGTCTTGGCAAAGGCCTTGAGTTTGAGGATCCAGCCCTTCCTGGGGGAGTTGATTCATGCTACTCAGACAGGATTTGTCAAGGAGCGCAGTATCCTTGACAACATCTTTACTTTCTGGGAGGCGACGGCCCGAGCTAGATTTCTTGGCGAGGACTTGGTCGTGATGCTTCTCGATTTTGAGAAGGCATACGATAGAGTTGATTGGGGATTCTTAGAGGGCACTATGCTACGCCTGGGCTTTGAGCCAGGATGGATCAGAGGGGTGGCAGCTTTGTATTCCACAGCTCGCAGCCAGGTGCTGATTGCAGGAGGTCGGGGGCCGAGTTTTGAGCTGACCAGATCAGTCCGTCAGGGGTGTCCTCTCGCCCCTTTCCTTTTTCTCTTCTTTGCGGAGGCTATGAGTATGTATTTGACGGCAGAGGAGGTTGGTTTGAGAGGACTTCAGCTCCCAGTCCGGGGGGAGGATTTGCGTGATGCTGAGTTTGCAGACGACACGGGCTTATTTTTGCATGGCCAAGAGGCCAATCTTATTCGGGCAGAGCAGTCGCTCCAGGTTTTTAGTGCAGCTTCGGGAGCATTGATCAATTGGCGCAAGACAGTGGCCTTTTGGATCAGTAGTGCTCCCACTCCGGCATGGAGTCCGGACCCCGGTTTTAGATGGATTCCCCCCGGCACAGCAGTGCGGTATTTGGGATGCCAGATTGGCCTCGATTTGTCACCTGAGCAGCAGATTGCCCCGCTTCTTCTGAGCATTCGGAAGAAGCTATTGTATTGGAGTACAGCTCGACTATCCTTGGCTAGGAGGGTGGTGGTGGCAAATCAGGTGCTGTTAGCGACTATGTGGTACATTACGTCTTGCTGGATTTTCTCGAGCTCTTGCATCAGCCAGGTACAGAGGCTGATCAGGAACTTTCTGTGGTCTGGGCGGGACGGTCAGCCAGCTCGGGCAAAGGTTGCATGGGCAGTTATTACACTTCCGCTGGCTCAGGGCGGTTTGGGCATTATAGATCCAGTTGATCAGAGTAGAGCCTTATTGGGGAAGCTTATTGTTCGGGGGTTGCTTCCAGGCGCTGAGCCTTGGAAAGAGCTCCTCTTGCAGCGACTGCAGGCCCGGGCGCCTCCTGCAGGGGGTACTTGGGCACCAGAGATTCGCTGGATCTTCATAGAGATGAGGAGGACAGGCCTCAGTAGAGGATGGGAGGACAGATTTGCTTTGAGTATCCTGAGAGCTTGGGAGCTGCTGAGACCGGGGCTCTCTCAGCGGCCTCCTTCTTGTGTTGAGGAGCGGGCCAGGCAGCCGCTCATCTGGAGCCCAGCGGTTCGTACAGAGCAGGGTCATATGCTGGGTTCTCGGCCTCGTCTAGCCTGGGGACCTTTAGCGGCAGGCCCAGCTCGTAGTTTTGGAGACTGGCAGGCTTTCTGCAGTCTACCAGAGGAGACCCAGTTGGAGAGGCTGAGTCACTTCAGAGGGGGGTTGATTATGAGGGATGATATTCAGGAGGCACTTACAGAGGAGTGGTTCACACCTCTCGAGCCAGTGGCCCCACGGTGGATGGGAGCCTTTACACAGTTGGAGATCCTGATTGCTGTCAGAGCTAGCACTGAGGATGGCAGATGCCTCTATTATGAGATTCAGGATGAGGGCAGACTCCAGAGAGTGGAGGTGGAGTCGCCTTTGGTTGCAGAGTGCACCTTTCAGAGGATTCGGGTAGTGGCTGCCGCTTCTCGGAAGTGGCATATTGACCCCGACCCTGCTGACGTGCTCCCGGATTGGCGCATATGGGCATATGCAGCGCGCCCCTTGGCCCGGCTACAGTGGGACCCCGGAGAGTACAAGTGGCATGATCCTTATGCATCCCTCGAGGCCACAGAGATCACATTTTTCCAGTATACTGTTCGGCTGGGACGGCATATTTTGACGGCGAGGAGGACGGTTTCTCCAGCGGCAGCGGGGCATTGGCGATTGCAGGGACTATCACAGGAGTTCCTGGAGGATTTCTGGGCTCGGCTCTGGGCTAGTCGACAGGCCCGCAGGATCTCGGCTTTTCAATGGCTGGTCGCCCACAGGGGCTCAGCAGTTGGCACTTGGCTTGTTTACAGCGGTCTTCCGGCGGCCTGCGTCCGATGCGGCCACCCTATGGAGACACAGAGACATTGCCTTTGGGACTGCCCTCAGGCACAGCAGATTTGGCTGCGGATGCTGCGTATTCTGGCCCCCCTCTCTCCAGAGGGTATGTTTACGTGGGGTGCCGCTGCTTGGTCGACTTCGTCAGGGCCTGCTATGGGCTATGAGATGGAGCAGGGCAGTCAGGCCATCAGATTTATTAGGGGCCAGCCTCGCCTGGTTCCGGCACCGGATTTCTCGTCCGCCAGCTGGACACAGGAGAGGGATTTACGATGGGAGCTCCTCAGCAGCCTCACCATCTGGTTCACCTGGAGGGCCCGGTGCTTTACGGCCTTTGAGGGGAGATTAGAGCCACCAGCAGAGACTGTTCGGGGGATTTGGCAGGAGTTGATCCACACCCTGCGAGGACAGTACGACCGCATCCGAGGAGACTCGGATGAGGCGATCTTACGGCGCCAGGCCTTTCATACCACTTGGCGCTGCGGCCCGTTCTACACCCTACACACGGGATCCCCCCGTTGGCACTACAGGCCACCTGTTTGGCTCTTTCCCCCCCCCATTGTATGATTTAGCCGCTCAGTTCTTTAGACTCATGCTTGTATTTTGCAGCACCTAGGGAGAGTCTCCCGGGCTGCCATGATGTATTCACTGCTCTTCTCTCTGTTAGGAGCAGGAGAGATCTCTTTTGTAGCCCTACGGGCGTTTTTTACATAACTAATGAAAGGATCTTTTCTCGGAACAAAAAAAAAAGTTCCTACGGGGAGCTGGCCGTTCCGACTCAATGCGGTGTTATTGTGTTATTTATGGTTCTTCCGCTGTGTTATCATGCTCTGATTAGTATTTGAAATGTTGGTCTATTATTATTGTTCCAAGCGTTCTTCCCTACTTGTGACACTTTTCATGTAAGTTTATTAAAGCCGTATCATGGAGAGATGCCTACTTCTCCAGTCATGGAAGATCCACCTGAAGTACATGAGCAGACTATAGAGGTATTACAACCTAAACAATGTTGGGGTAAAGGCACTATGCCCACCCTTGTAGTGTGTACAAGCCCATAAGTTATAGTACATAGTACACTTAGTACTTTTAATGTACTAAGTGCACTATGTGTACTAGTGCAATATACATGTGTGATAGGGGAGTCACACACTAAATGCTTGAGTTGACTTATCCCCACAACTCTCTCTCTCTCTCTCCCTTGTCTCTCTGTGTGTATGTCTCCCACATGAAAACCTAACCCTAACAATTAACTCTCCCATTCAACTGGTATCAGAGCTTAGGTAGCTGTCTTGATCCTCTCCCTCTTGGCGCTGATTTTTCTCTCCTGGCTTAGGTAGCAAAGCAAGGCGTTGTGGCCACAAGGCTTAACAAAACAAGAGCAAAGGCTCAGCCCGTTTCGGCAGTACAGGGCAGTACAGGTGCGCAGGCGTGTCAACGCTTGGCAGTACAGGTACGCAGTCGTGTCAGCGCTGGGCAGTGCAGGTGCGCAGGCGTGTCAACGCTAGGCAGCACACGTAAGCAGGCGAACACGCTTGTAGGTGTACGCGTGCCTGCGCTTGTAGCAAAACGCGTTGAGCGTTAGACGCAGCCTCGTGGGCGACAAGACCTCAAACGGGAGGCCAAATCGGGCGGCTATGGAGAATTTCGCACGCACTAGCGCCGCCTCCGCCTACACGTTGCCGCCACCTGAAAAGTGCGCCTACCTTCAAGCGCCTGCATCTTAGACGCCCCTTCACACCTCCAATGTCGTCGATGACAACGACGTCCGAAGGGGAAGGCTGCTGGAGCATCTAGAACCCGCATAGTCGGAGAGGGCTCTACCGGAAGCCTGTGAACTGGTTATCAGCATCAGCATCAGCATCAGCATCAGCATCAGCATCAGCATCAGCATCAGCATCAGCATCAGCATCAGCATCAGCATCAGCATCAGCATCAGCATCAGCATCAGCATCAGCATCAGCATCAGCATCAGCATCAGCATCAGCATCAGCATCAGCATCAGCATCAGCATCAGCATCAGCATCAGCATCAGCATCAGCATCAGACGTACCCCCTCCCTCTCCTGCAACAACAAAATTCAGTCTGCAAATCTCAGAGAAATTCAAAAATTAAGAGGTATTTGCCTTCAATTTTGGGATTTTCCTTGTCAATTATCATCAATTGAGCAGGTACAGGTTGCAATGGCTCAATTTTGAGCAAAATTGGCAAAAATTGGGTGACATTGGTCACAATCAGGATCAATTTGCAGGAAATTGGATGTCAAAATTTGGGGGCTTTTGATGTAATTGTGCAATTAAGCATTCATACATGTTGTATGATGTGAGAAATCACACATTCGGGCAAAATTGCAGCAAATTGCAGGCAAATCAAGGGGCTTTTGTGCCGATTGGATTGATTTGCATGCAGGCACTCGCATTTGATGCTTTGGGCAATGTGTTGATGCCTGTCAAGCACTCAATGTGCCTGTAAATCAAGGGGCTTTTATGTACTGGATGTATATGTGGCCAGGGGGGAGCACTGTGAAGACTCTGGATGCCTTCATGTGCGTCAATGTACCATGTATGATCAGAAATTGATCTTACATCAAGGGGCTTTTCAAGATTTTATGCTTGTTGAGTTTGGCAAAGCAGCAGGCAAGACTTTTATGCTTTGAATCCTCAGAAATCCACTTGCAGTCAAGGGGCTTTTGCTCAATTTCAGTCCGGGACTGTTGTATGCAGTGGTGGGGACTGTAGAAGTCTGATTTTCACTCATTTAAACAGCCAGGAGAGCATTTATTGCTACTGTACCTGCTGGTAAAGATTTGGTACAGCTTTGTACAAGTTTTGGCATGGCTGCACATTGATTTGAGTGAGCAAAAATCTCAATTTCAGCTGCTGTACTTGCCGGTACAGGTTTGGTACATCATTGGTGAGCACTTAGTACTGCTGTACAGTACTTTGAAAGGGCAAAAGAGCACATTTAAGGTGCTGTCCTAAATCTGCAGCAACCAGATTTTGGTGATTTCATCACATACAGTGGGAGAAAAGTTGCATTCGTGCTTCCGCATTGGGAGATAAACTTTGGGAGAACAACTGTGAGCACTTTGTGTGCTTTTGGTGCAGTGTTTGCACATTTTGCAGGGAGTCAGGCATTGACAGGTTGCATATTGCTATGGCAACCACAGGTGAGAGCTCTTCATTGCTTCACATCAAGAAGCTTGAAGGCTCACATAACTATGATATTTGGCAAACCCAGTGCTATAATGTGTTGCTCCAGAAGAAGCAGCACAAGCCCATCAAAGAAAGGGGTGTAAAGCCCGCTTCTCTTACTGCTGAAGAGTGGGAAGATATGGATGAGCTGGCAAGATCTACTATCATGTTGTCTGTGTCAGACTCTTTACTTTTCAGCATTCGTGAAGAGAAGACAGCTTGGGGAATGTGGCAAAGATTGCAGGACTTGTATGCCCAGCAAAGTGCCTCAAGCAAAGTGTATTGGTTGAAGAAACTCATAGGTCTTCAGATGAAGGAAGGGGCGTCTATGACAGCCCATCTAAATGAGTTTAATGGTATTGTCAGCCAGGTTATTAATCAAAAGTTGGCAATGGACGATGAGTTCAAAGCCACTTTTCTCTTATGCACTTTGCCAGAGAGTTGGGACACATTCAGGACAGCCACTAGCAATTCAAATGCTATGCTGTCATATGCAGATGTGGAAGGTGCTCTTCTTCAAGAAGAGATGAACAAGAAGAACAATTCTGTTGGAAAGTCCAATGCAATGAATGCACGTGGGAGATCCCAGCAAAGGGGTAAAAGCCAAGAACGGGGAAGGAGCAAGTCCCGCTCCAAAAAGGACTTGGAATGCCATTATTGTGGCAAGAAGGGACACATCAAAAAGCAATGCTACAAATGGAAAAATGATCAAAAGGAAAAGGGAAAAGGCAAAGACAAAGACAAAGATGAAGCCAAAGATGTAAAGCCAAAGGGCAAAAGTGGAGTCAAGATTGAAGAAATCAATGTGTCACATGCAGGTGACAGTGAGGATGAGGTCCTATTCACGTCTTCACTTGATGCCCATTCACTTCTTACAGGAGATGGTCATGGTATGCACTCATGGATCATTGATTCAGGTGCCTCCTTTCATGTCACAGGTTGCAGAGACTTGTTTGTCAGGTATACTGCTGGCAATGAAGGAGTAGTTTATTTGGGTGATAACCATGCATGCAAGATTCTTGGCAGAGGTGATGTGAGGCTTGTGTTTTCAGATGGCTCACAGCTTATGCTCCATGATGTCAGGCATGTGCCTGAGATCAAGAAGAACCTGCTTTCTACTGGACAGCTTGATGATGCTGATTATGTTACCACATTTGGTCGTGGAAATGTTGGGGTAAAGGCGTTATGCCCACCCTTATAGTGTGTACAAGCCCATAAGTTATAGTACATAGTACACTTAGTACTTTTAATGTACTAAGTGCACTATGTGTACTAGTGCAATATACATGTGTGATAGGGGAGTCACACACTCATGCTTTTCATGAGTTGACTTATCCCCACAACTCTCTCTCTCTCTCTCCCTTGCTTCTCTGTGTATGTCTCCCATGAATGAACTCTAAACCCTAATTACAGGTTTCTCCCCATCAACTGGTATCAGAGCCAACAGCCAGTTGCAGGCTTGCAGGCAGGCGGAGTAATCAGGCGCCTACAGCAACCTAGCAGAATCATCATTAGCCAGCCAACGGGCACAGGTAGTCGCGAGAGGTGGCAGCTCTGTCACGTAGAAGTTGCAGGCGATAGCACTATACTGGTATCAATACGTGATGCTGTAGCGCTGCTACTCGGCGAACGCGAAAGACCAGCTGGCGGGAGTTGATTCATCAGCGAGTCGCAGGTAGTCAGGCGAGTGTCCATACCCAAGCGGACACGTAAGCAGGCGTCAATACTCGTGAGCGAAGCGCACAGTCGCAGGCGAAGGAGGAGAAGATAGCGTATAGCTATCAGGCGCTGTCGACTTCATGCGTGTAGAAGACGCACGGCCAAGCAAAGCGAAAGCCAAGGCAGCATAAGCGGGCAATTCCAGGCGCTCATCAACGAGCGAACCAGGCAAAGCTGGCGGAGCAGGACTCTCCAATTCGCCGCCCCCTCTCTGCCGCCTTCCTTCTAGTCTTCTAGCTGGCGACTCTCCCCATCAACTGGTACACTTCTCCACAACAGCTTCATCACCGTCTGCAAACAGGAGCCCTCCATTGGCTCAGTCTTCTGCAGTTTGCCTGAGGAGTCCTTTACCTGCACAGAACAGAAGCAGCATCATCATTACCCCTTTTCCTCCAACAACAAAAATTTAGCCTGCAAATTGCAACAGAAATCAGAAATCAAAGGTATTTTGCTTCAATTTTGGATTTTCCTTGTCAAATCAAGCAATTGAGCAGGTACAGGTGCCCAATTGCTCAATTTTTGAGCAAAATTGGCAAAATTGGGTGACATTGGTCACAATCAGGATAAATTTGCAGGAAATTGGTCAAATCAGGATCAATTTGCAGGAAATTGGATGTCGAAATTTGGGGCTTTTGATGTAATTGTGCAATTAAGCACTCATACATGCTGTATGATGTGAAAAATCGCACATTTGGGCAAAATTGCAGCAAATTGCAGCAAATTGCAGTGCAAATCAAGGGGCTTTTGTGCCGATTTGGTTGATTTGCATGCAGGCAATCGCATTTGATGCTGTGGATAATGTGTTGATGCCTTACAAGCACTCAATGTGCCTGTAAATCAAGGGGCTTTCATGTATTTGATGTATATGTGGCCAGGGGGAAGCATCGTGAACACTCTGGATGCCTTCATGTGCGTCAATGTACCATGCATGATCAGAAATTGATCTCAAATCAAGGGGCTTTTCAAGTTTGTATGCTTGTTGAGCTTGGCAAAGCAGCAGGCAAGACATTTATGCCTTGAATCCTCAGAAATCAGCTTGCAGTCAAGGGGCTTTTGCCCAATTTCTGTTCGGGACTGTTTTATGCAGTGTTCGTGACTGTAAAAATCTGATTTTCACTCATTTGGACAGCCAGGAGAGCATTTATTGCTACTGTACCTGCTGGTACAGATTTGGCACAGCTTTGTGCATGTTTTGGCATGGCTGTACACTGTTTTGAGTGATCAAAAGGTTCAAATTCAGCTGCTGAAATTGCCGGTACAGGTTTGGTACATCATTGGTGAGCGCTTAGTACTGCTGTACAGTACTTTGGAAGGGCAAAAGAGCACATTCAAGGTGCTGTCCAAAATCTGCAGCAACCAGATTTTGGTGTTTTCATCACAAAAAGTGGGAGAAAAGTTGCATTCTTGCTTCCGCAGTGGGAGATAAAGCTTGGGAGAACATTTGTAAACACTTTGTGTGCTTTGGGTGCAGTGTTTGCACATCTTGGGTGCAGTGTTTGCACATTTGCAGGGAGTCAGGCATTACAGGTTGTATTTTGCTATGGCAACCACAGGTGAGAGCTCTTCATTGCTTCACATCAAGAAGCTTGAAGGCTCGCAGAATTATGACATTTGGCAAACCCAGTGCTACAATGTGTTGCTTCAGAAAAAGCAGCACAAGCCTATCAAAGAAAGGGGTGTGATGCCCGCTTCTCTTACGGCTGAAGAGTGGGAAGATATGGATGAGCTGGCAAGATCTACTATCATGTTGTCTGTGTCAGACTCATTACTTTTCAGCATTCGTGAAGAGAAGACAGCTTGGGGAATGTGGCAGAGATTGCAGGACTTGTATGCCCAACAAAGTGCCTCAAGCAAAGTGTATTGGTTGAAGAAACTCATAGGCCTTCAGATGAAGGAAGGGGCTTCTATGACAGCCCATCTCAATGAGTTTAATGGTATTGTCAGCCAGGTTATAAATCAAAAGTTGGCAATGGACGATGAGTTCAAAGCCACTTTTTTGTTATGCACTTTGCCAGAGAGTTGGGACACATTTAGGACAGCCACTAGCAATTCGAATGCTATGCTGTCATATGCAGATGTTGAGGGTGCTCTTCTTCAAGAAGAGATGAACAGGAAAAACAACTCTGTTGGCAAGTCTAATGCAATGAATGCACGTGGGAGATCCCAGCAAAGGGGGAAAAGCCAAGAAAGGGGAAGGAGCAAGTCTCGCTCCAAAAAGGATTTGGAATGCCATTATTGTGGCAAGAAGGGACACATTAAAAAGCAATGCTACAAATGGAAAAATGATCAGAAAGAAAAGGGAAAAGGCAAAGACAAAGAGAAGGATGAAGCCAAAGATGTAAAGCCAAAGGGCAAAAGTGGAGTCAAGATCGAAGAAATCAATGTGTCACATGCAGGTGGCAGTGAGGATGAGGTCCTCTTTACGTCTTCACTTGATGCCCATTCACTTCTTACAGGTGGTCATGGTATGCACTCATGGATCATTGATTCAGGTGCCTCCTTTCATGTCACAGGTTGCAGAGACTTGTTTGTCAGGTACACTGCTGGCAATGAAGGAGTGGTTTATTTGGGTGATAACCATGCATGCAAGATACTTGGCAGAGGTGATGTGAGGCTTGTATTTTCAGATGGCTCACAGCTTATGCTCCATGATGTCAGGCATGTGCCTGAGATCAAGAAGAACCTGCTTTCTACTGGACAGCTTGATGATGCTGATTATGTTACCACATTTGGTAGTGGAAAGTGGAAAATTAGTAAGGGCTCACTGGTTGTTGCCAGAGGCTCTAAGGTGGACACTCTTTACTTTATGCATGCAGGTGTTTGTCACCATGCTAATGTAAATGCAACCGAGCTGCCGGAAATCTCTATGTGGCATAGCCGGTTGGGACACATGAGTGTCAAAGGAATGGAGCAATTGTCTCGTTTGGGTTACTTGCCTTCTCTAAAGTTTTCAAGTTTTCAGTTTTGTGAGCATTGTATATATGGTAGGCAACTACAGTGCCCCCACAAGAAAGCTCTTGGACAGAAAGATGCTCAGTTAGAGCTTGTGCATACAGATGTATGTGAGATGCCTCAGCTTTCTTTGGGAGGGGCAAAATACTTTGTGTCTTTTATTGATGATGCCACACGCAAGGTGTGGGTCTATCCTCTTCGCTTGAAGAGTGATACATTCTCAGTGTTTCAGAAGTTTGTTGCTCTTGTTGAGAATCAAACTGGCAAAACACTGAAGGCTTTGCGTTCCGACAATGGTGGAGAGTATACGTCCAAACAGTTTCAGGACTTTTGTGATGCTAAAGGCATCAAGAGGGAGCTCTCTACTCCTTATGATCCTCCACAAAACGGGACAGCAGAGAGGATGAACAGGACCATTCAGGAGAAGGTCCGTTCTATGTTGTCACATGCTGCATTACCTCATGGTTTTTGGGCTGAAGCTGTTATGACAGCCGTTCACCTTATAAACAGGTCACCTAACACGAGGCTTGGTGGGAAAGTGCCAGAAGAAGTATGGACAGGGAAGCCTCCGTCATACAAGCACTTAAGAGTGTTTGGTTGCGTTGCGTACGTGCACATACGCAGGGAAATGCGCACCAAACTTGATCCTAAGTCTCATAAATGCATATTCCTAGGATATGGTGACAGAGGTGAAATGGGGTATAGACTTTGGGATCCCATGAATAGAAAGATCATACGCAGCAATGATGTCATTTTTGATGAAACATGCATGTATAAGGAGCCTGCAAGGCAACAGGAGCCTGGCAGAGTCATCTTTGATGATGATGGACATCATGGACAACAACAAAGGGCTGTAAATCAGCCATTACAGCAGGAAAACCAGCCCTTAAATGGTGCTGAAAATGGTCCAAATGGACAGCCAGATATGGCAGAAGATATCCCTATGGATATACCACAGTTAGAGGAGATACCGGGCATGATTTTTCAGCCTTATGGCATGGAACAGGAGCCACCAATGGGTGATATGCAGGCTGGACAGCAACCTGCAAATGATGGTCATTGGGTACGGAGGTCCACTAGACCCTCCAGAGCCCCTGACAGGTTTGTTCCAGGGGTTGACTACTTGATGCTTACTGACTGTGGGGAGCCCTCATGTTATAAAGAGGCTTTACAGAGGGCAGACAAGGCTCTATGGGAGCGTGCCATGAAGTCAGAGATGGATTCTCTGCATAAAAATGGAACATGGAAGTTGGTGCCTTTGCCTGCAGGCAAGAAGGTTTTGCCATGCAAGTGGGTTTACAGGCTCAAAGTTGCACCAGATGCAAAGCCAAGATACAAAGCCAGGTTAGTGGCTAAGGGCTTCAAGCAGGAATATGGTGTGGACTTTGATGAGATCTTCTCTCCAGTGGTCAAAATGACCACACTTAGAGCTGTATTGGCTTTGGTTGCGCATGATGATCTGGACTTGATTCAGATGGATGTGAAGACTGCTTTTCTTCACGGTGATCTCCATGAGGAGATATATATGCAGCAGCCAGAGGGTTATGCAGTGAGTGGAAAGGAGAAGCTTGTATGCAAGCTGAAAAAGAGTCTTTATGGGCTCAAACAGGCACCAAGAGAATGGTATCATAAATTTGATACATTCATGAAAACTCAGAAATTCAGGAGAAGTGACATAGATCACTGCTTGTACACCAAGAAAGCTTTGGATGGCAGTCTCTTGATTCTCATTTTGTATGTTGATGATATGTTGATTGCCGGGAAATCTCGTAAAGAGATGGATGCTTTGAAGAAGAGGCTGCATGAAACCTTTGATATGAAGGATTTGGGTGATGCAAATCACATCTTGGGTATGCGGATACTTCGGGACAGAAATACATTGGCAAAGTCTTGCAGAGGTTCAATATGGACGGGGGGAAGAAAGCTAGTACTCCTTTGCCTCCATATGTGAAACTCAGTGCTATGGACAGCCCACAGTCAGATAGAGACAGGGCTGATATGGCCAAGATTCCGTATGCTTCAGCTTGTGGCAGTCTCATGTATGCCATGGTTGCTACTAGGCCGGACATTGCATTTGCAGTGGGAGTGGTTTCTAGATACATGGCCAACCCTGGCAAGAAGCATTGGGAAGCAGTGAAAGGTGTCATGAGATACCTGAAGGGCACACAGGATTTGTGCATTTGCTTTGGCAAACAGGATGCATTAGTGCATGGTTACACGGATTCGGATTATGCCGGTCATCCAGATAACCGGAAGTCTACTACCGGTTATGTATTTACATTCACAGGAGGTGCTGTGTCATGGATATCCAGGATGCAGAAGTGCACAGCCTTATCTACTACAGAGGCCGAGTATATTGCAGCCACAGAGGCTTGCAAGGAGGCATTATGGCTATCTCGGTTAGTGGTTGATTTGGGTTATACAGGGGATATTCCATTGTTGCATTGTGACAGTCAGAGTGCCATTCAGTTGGCAAAGAACCCTGTTTTTCATGCAAAGACGAAGCATGTGGATGTGAAGTATCACTTCATCAGAGAGGTGATAGAGAACAAGCAAATTCAGCTTGTTAAGATTCATACGGATGACAACCCGGCTGATCTGTTGACAAAGAGTTTGCCTCCGGAGCGGTTTGCTCATTGCAGACACTTGATGGGCATTGGATGAGGCCATTTTCAGCCTTGATATGGCCTTGTATATTATCATGTACATGCTGATTTTTTTTCTTTTCCTTTACTTAAGGGCACTTTGCCTTTAAGTGGGAGGTTGTTGGGGTAAAGGCGTTATGCCCACCCTTATAGTGTGTACAAGCCCATAAGTTATAGTACATAGTACACTTAGTACTTTTAATGTACTAAGTGCACTATGTGTACTAGTGCAATATACATGTGTGATAGGGGAGTCACACACTCATGCTTTTCATGAGTTGACTTATCCCCACAACTCTCTCTCTCTCTCTCCCTTGCTTCTCTGTGTATGTCTCCCATGAATGAACTCTAAACCCTAATTACAGGTTTCTCCCCATCAGGAAAGTGGAAGATTAGTAAGGGCTCACTGGTTGTTGCCAAAGGCTCTAAGGTGGACACTCTTTACTTCATGCATGCAAGTGTTTGTCACCATGCTAATGTAAATGCAACCGAGCTGTCGGAAATCTCTATGTGGCATAGCCGGTTGGGACACATGAGTGTCAAAGGAATGGAGCAATTGTCTCGTTTGGGTTACTTGCCTTCTCTAAAGTTTTCAAGTTTTCAGTTTTGTGAGCATTGTATATATGGTAGGCAACTCCAATGCCCCCACAAGAAAGCTCTTGGACAGAAAGATGCTCAGTTAGAGCTTGTGCATACAGATGTATGTGAGATGCCTCAGCTTTCTTTGGGAGGGGCAAAATATTTTGTCTTTTATTGATGATGCCACACGCAAGGTGTGGGTCTATCCTCTTCGTTTGAAGAGTGATACATTCTCAGTGTTTGAGAAGTTTGTTGCTCATGTTGAGAATCAAACTGGCAAAACACCGAAGGCTTTGCGTTCCGACAATGGTGGAGAGTATATGTCCAAACAGTTTCAGGACTTTTGTGATGCTAAAGGCATCAAGAGGGAGCTCTCTACTCCTTATGATCCTCCACAAAACGGGACAGCAGAGAGGATGAACAGGACCATTCAGGAGAAGGTCCGTTCTATGTTGTCACATGCTGCATTACCTCATGGTTTTTGGGCTGAAGCTGTTATGACAGCCGTTCACCTTATAAACAGGTCACCTAACACGAGGCTTGGTGGGAAAGTGCCAGAGGAAGTATGGACAGGGAAGCCTCCGTCATACAAGCACTTAAGAGTGTTTGGTTGCGTTGCGTACGTGCACATACGCAGGGAAATGCGCACCAAACTTGATCCTAAGTCTCACAAATGCATATTCCTAGGATATGGTGACAGAGGTGAAATGGGGTATAGACTTTGGGATCCCGTGAATAGAAAGATTATACGCAGCAATGATATCATTTTTTATGAAACATGCATGTGTAAGGAGCCTGCAAGGCAACAGGAGCCTGGCAGAGTCATCTTTGATGATGATGGACATCATGGACAACAACCAAGGGCTGTAAATCAGCCATTACAGCAGCAAAACCAGCCCTTAAATGGTGCTGAAAATGGTCCAAATGGACAGCCAGAGATGGCAGAAGATATCCCTATGGATATCCCACAGTTAGAGGAGATACCGGGCATGATTTTTCAGCCTTATGGCATGGAACAGGAGCCACCAATAGGTGATATGCAGGCTGGACAGCAACCTGCAAATGATGGTCATTGGGTACGGAGGTCCACAAGACCCTCCAGAGCCCCTGACAGGTTTGTTCCAAGGGTTGACTACTTGATGCTCACTGACTGTGGGGACCCCTCATGTTATAAGGAGGCTTTACAGAGGGCAGACAAGGCTCTTTGGGAGCGTGCTATGAAGTCAGAGATGGATTCTCTGCACAAAAATGGAACATGGAAGTTGGTGCATTTGCCTACAGGCAAGAAGGTTTTGCCATGCAAGTGGGTTTACAGGCTCAAAGTTGCACCAGATGCAAAGCCAAGATACAAAGCCAGGTTAGTGGCTAAGGGCTTCAAGCAGGAATATGGTGTGGACTTTGATGAGATCTTCTCTCCAGTGGTCAAAATGACCACACTTAGAGCTGTATTAGCTTTGGTTGCTCATGATGATCTGGATTTGATTCAGATGGATGTGAAGACTGCTTTTCTTCACGGTGATCTCCATGAGGAGATATATATGCAACAGCCAGAGGGTTATGCAGTGAATGGAAAGGAGAAGCTTGTATGCAAGCTGAAAAAGAGTCTTTATGGGCTCAAACAGGCACCAAGAGAATGGTATCATAAATTTGATACATTCATGAAATCCCAGAAATTCAGGAGAAGTGACATAGATCACTGCTTATACACCAAGAAAGCTTTGGATGGCAGTCTATTGATCCTCATCTTGTATGTTGATGATATGTTGATTGCTGGGAAATCTCGTAAGAAGATGGATACCTTGAAGCAGAGGCTGCATCAAACCTTTGATATGAAGGATTTAGGTGATGCAAATCACATTTTGGGTATGCGGATACTTCGGGACAGAAATCAGCATGTGTTGTATTTGTCTCAGAAGGAATACATTGGCAAAGTTTTGCAGAGGTTCAATATGGATGGGGGGAAGAAGACTAGTACTCCTTTGCCTCCATATGTGAAACTCAGTGCTATGGACAGCCCACAGTCAGATAGTGGCAGGGCTGATATGGCCAAGATTCCGTATGCTTCAGCTTGTGGCAGTCTCATGTATGCCATGGTTGCTACTAGGCCGGACATTGCATTTGCAGTGGGAGTGGTTTCTAGATACATGGCCAACCCTGGCAAGAAGCATTGGGAAGCAATGAAAGGTGTCATGAGATACCTGAAGGGCACACAGGATATGTGCATATGCTTTGGCAAACAAGATGCATTAGTGCATGGTTACACGGATTCGGATTATGCCGGTCATCCAGATAACCAGAAGTCTACTACCGGTTATGTATTTACATTCACAGGAGGTGCTGTGTCATGGATATCTAGGATGCAGAAGTGCACTGTCTTATCTACTACAGAGGCCGAGTATATTGCAGCCACAGAGGCTTGCAAGGAGACATTATGGCTATCTCGGTTAGTGGTTGATTTGGGTTATACAGGGGATATTCCATTGTTGCATTGTGACAGTCAGAGTGCCATCCAGTTGGCAAAGAACCCTGTCTTTCATGCAAAGACGAAGCATGTAGATGTGAAGTATCACTTCATCAGAGAGGTGATAGAGAACAAGCAAATTCAGCTTGTTAAGATTCATACGGATGACAACCCGGCTGATCTGTTGACAAAGAGTTTGCCTCCAGAGCGGTTTGCTCATTGCAGACACTTGATGGGCATTGGATGAGGCCAGTTTCAGCCTTGATATGGCCTTGTATATTATCATGTACATGCTGATTTTTTCTTTTCCTTCATTTAAGGGCACTTTGCCTTTAAGTGGGAGGTTGTTGGAGTAAAGGCACTATGCCCACCCTTGTAGTGTGTACAAGCCCATAAGTTATAGTACATAGTACACTTAGTGCTTTTAATGTACTAAGTGCACTATGTGTACTAGTGCAATATACATGTGTGATAGGGGAGTCACACACTAAATGCTTGAGTTGACTTATCTCCACAACTCTCTCTCTCTCTCTCCCTTGTCTCTCTGTGTGTATGTCTCCCACATGAAAACCTAACCCTAACAATTAACTCTCCCATTCAAACAACTTGTGTATCATAAGGGAAGGAAAGGACCCAAAGGAAAGCTTATCGGAAAATTCCAGATAAAGTTCAAGAACTATCCACCCTTGGATGGTCAATGGATGGATCCAGAAGACCTTGAAGATTATCCAGAGGTATTGAACCCTTATCTGGATGCCTTTCAATTGAGGACAACTGCAATATAGGACGGAGATATGTCACCCACCTGTGTTTGTGACAAACCCTAACCATGTACATGGAATCTTGTATCAAGAATCTTGAAGATAAATATAACTTGGACATGTTGTCTGACCTAGCACGGTAGGCTTCATGATTAGACATGAATTCTTATTCCACAAGAACCCATGAATGTCCGGACATGCTTCCATCCGTAAGCGAGCAAGTATGATTGGACATGCTTAGATCCCTGAGTGGGGAAGTATGATTGGTCATGGACATACTTAAATCCCTAAGTGGGGAAGTGTGATTAGACATGCTTTATAAAGCATGATGGACTATGCACTCTTACCTTTATAGGGGAGAGTATAGACGGATACAAAGTGTATTGAACGGATGGTATTCACCTTAGGCACATGCACATTAAGTTGTTTGATGAACTTGCACCGGATGCAATTTTGGAATGCGTGAACACGAAGCCATTCATCCTTAAGCACCAAATGTCTCCATGCTACTGGTTATTGATCTAGCTAACTTATATTTTGGAAGAGGTTAAGTATTCTTATCACCTAACAACTTTCAATTTCAACAAATTTTAATGATATACTAACTTTTAGGATCAAAATCTGATTTAAGGGCTTTCTCTTTATCTTTTGAGAAAATGGAGGTCAGAATCAGAACGGTCGAAAACCCCCAACACAACCAAAAAAAAAAAGAACTGATGACATCTGCTTGCCCATGCCAACTCAGTAACTTTCCCTTCAGCTAAACATGCAAACTCATTTTAGAAGTTTAGTTATTGAAGGGGCAAAGTTACTTGTGAAGAACCATGACTTTCTATTTTAAAAAAGAAGATTAGACCATCTCTTTTTATTTTGAGGAGAAAACTATTAAGAAAGTTTCTCATGCACACTCATTAATTCCATCTCTTTCTATTTTCAAAAGGGAGATGCACTTTTAGAAACCATCTCTTTCTATTTTCAAGAGGGAAATGCACTTTTCAGACTCTCTTTTCTATTCTTGAAAAGGGGAAAGGACTTCACTATAAAAAGAGGCTAGCTATCCTCATTATACACATATGAGAGAAGCGGCAAGAACTTCGTAACGTGAGAGAGAGAAACAACACTTAGAGCTTGAGAGCAAGAAGACAAGGAGGCTAAAGCTACTCTATCAAGTGTGGAGATTCTTTTGCAAAAGTAGCCCTTGAAGTAAAGCTACGTGAATTCTTCTTCGAAGGACTACACTCTTGTGTGCATCCAAAACATGAGAAGACAACCGGATTGGAAGGCCATTGGGGTGGCACACAAACGGGTGAGTTTCTCCAACTCTTGTACGTGTATGGTAAGCCATCACGTACAAATTAGGAGAATCCAAATCATTTGTTTTCAATCTTGTTTGATGGTGATACCATGTTGAATTTAAACAGCCAATACACTTTGTAAAAATTCTAGAGGAATAATCTATATTCTTGTGAAGGGGCCCGGCCGTTCCGGGTCTATGCTGTGTTGGTTTTCTCTCTTCCATTCTTCTATCTCTCTCAAGTGATTGCTGTAAATTTCTGAGTGGTTTGCTTCAAAATTCAATAGTGATTAAAGTTGGCTAGCAGTGAATAGTTTGTTACGCGTAACGCAGCTGCGACGAGTTTCATGTTACATTACATGTAAGTTGTTACCCCCACTGATGGCATTAAAACGGAAAGTTTGATTGATAATTGCATCAATGAACCCGCAAGCAGCTAAAGATATGATAGTTGAAGTTTGCATCAAAAAGACCAGCAAGTCAATACAAATATCAGTGTCAAAGTCAAGATCCGTTTTTTGTGGGCAGGGGCTGCATCTTTAAAGACTCTCATTGTAGTCAGACAAGAATCCCCTCAAAGTGTGATCTTATCTGCCCGTCCCTCATGGGCTCCCTCATCCAACCCATATGTGAGGGATTTGTCTATAAAGACCCTGAGTGTAGGAAAATGACAAGGCCTGAATTGGAAAAACTGTGTAGACATGCCAGTCAATTTTTCAAGAACCTTGCGCTTCAAAGGCAGCAGAAAAAGAGGCAACATAAGATTATGCAGAGTTATGGTTGCTTTTGATCAGATTTTGCAGTATTTTACAGTTTTGGGCCAGTTTTGACCAATGTTGGGCAGTTTTTACCAGGTTGACCAGCATTGACCAGTTTGCTCACAGTTGACCATGTTTGACCACCTTTGACCAGATGACCAACTGTGGCATCATTGACTAATTTTAAAGACCTAACCTTGAAATGGGAGAAAGCTAAGAACCATAAAAAAACAAGCCATAAGATTAATTCCTTCTTATGGCCCGGGAGCCTGCCGTTCCCCTTGACAAAATTAATGTGAGCAACAGCAGTTTGAGATGGACCAAGCTCTAGGGACTCCATCTGTAAAATCCGAAAAAGAGGACTACTACTCTTAGTCGAGGGAGAAGCCCAAGAGGAAGACTACAGTTCAAAGCAATGTGTCTGAGGTCATCATAAAGTTTTTTGTGCATGCCTGATCGGTATGACGACCGTGGAGCTAGAAAACCACAATGCTATTTTCCACTACATAAGGGGGGATCCTCAACTGGGGTGTCCCTGGCCACGCCCACGTGCACACACATATATTATACATTATTAATGTATCTATATATGTATACATACTTTATGTATGTACATATGTTAGCAAATTACATAATGGAGCACCACAAAGAGGGTACCTCCATAATTGAGAATGTTGTTCATATAAAACAAAAGACGAGGATCTTCACAAGCTAATCTCAGAATCAAGCAATAATAGGAATTTTATTGAACACCAAAAAAAGATGGGGTAACCCTAATCTTAGCGATGGAGATGGATCAACAAAGGCATAACAGGAGAATTAACAAGAACCTGCAGAAATCGATCGGAGAAGTCGGAATTGATCACTGCATTACAACAAGCGGTGGCGACGACAAGATCCACAGACTGCGAGTGGCGAGAGGCCCACCCTAGCAGAAGATTGGTATGGCGAGAGGGCCGGAACTTCAGATGACGAGGCCACCATAGCCTGCATTGAAGCCTCTCCTTTCCATCCATGGATACGCGGCAATCCAATGGCCCATCTTGTTTCACATCCTCCGTCCCTCTTTAGCAGAAAAATTATCTCCCTCCATTGAAGCTCTCCCAAAGGCCGCCGCCACCACCACAGTCATCACAGTAGGGCAAAACCGGCTTGAAAAGCAGGCATGTGAAAGGACAAAACCCTGGTTTTTTCAAACAGCAGCTTCTTCAAAGGGCCTTGCACAGAGAAAAGAAGAAGGGGAGGCAAAGAAGGGCTTTAAATGTAGCGCAAATGGTTCATCTGGATGTGAAGTGGGAAGCTGGAGGGCATGGCATGGTGAGCTGGGTGTCGATGGATGGGCTATGGTGTGAAGAACGGCAGGGTGAGGACAGAGATGGAGAAAGAAAGATTGTAATTGGATTTGAATTTTGCAAATTAGGCCAAATTGGGTGAATTTGGCTCCACATAGGGTCTTGCCTTTACACACTTAAATGCAATGGAGCTCACGGAAACAAGATGGGCGGGCTACATTTGGCCAGGACTTAGACTAGATTGGCACGTTGCTCGAAAGCAGCTCGCAAAAACGCCAATAGGGATGCAATGCTCGTGAAAAAAAAAGCAGTGGACAAGATTGTCTAGTAACAGTTATTCTGTAGTGGAGATAGTTTCTTCCATGGCAAGTTGGTTGGCAAGATTGTCTGGTACTGGTTGATTGCAAGTGGAGATATTTTGTTCCTTGGCAAGTTTCCATGGGCAAGCCACATAGCTCAAGGCCACTTGGATCTTTGCTCCAAGGCATGTGAAAGGGCCCTTATAGACTTGGACGCGATGGCATGAAAAATGATGCATGAAGAACAATCAAGATTTGCTTGCCCTTATCAACTTGGATGTAATGAACAATGAAATGGCATACGGATGAGTAAGATTGTGTAATTATGGTAAATAAGCTACACTGATCATTTGTCCTATTGTTACAAGTTTGTAAGGGCCCTTACATTTTAATCCAATGGGCAAGGGGATGGATATCTTTTTTTTGTCATTTTAATCCAATGGGCAAGGGGATGGATATCTTTTTTATTTGATTTTTTCTATTGTCAAAGAGGCCTTCGGTTATCACCCATCAACTACTTGGCCCAGAGGCTACCATCATCAAATGATTACCAACTACTTGGCCCGGAGGTTACCATCATCAAATGATTACCAACTACTTGGCCCGGAGGCTACCATCATCAAATGATTACCAACCCTACGCTGCACAAACAACAAATCTATGTAGCCCCACCCCTTTTCCCCTTCCTTATTTAAAATTTCCAATGTCTTTTTCCCCTTTCTCATTGTAAATCTGTGATCCCAAATTTTACAAAAGGTATAAATTTCCACTTGTCTACTTAGTCAATCCACGAGATTATTTTTTAATGGGAAATGGGCAATAATGATAGTGTACAAATGTGCTTCCAAAATTTAATTTATGTGAGAACTAGATGCACTTATTGTCAACGATTAATGTTACACCCAAGGTTGGTAACAAGCTGTTGGATGTTGAAGGAGAGATAAAGATGTAATGTGTGTATGTGAACATGATGAGTGTTAAAATGAACTATGACATTAAAGGAGAGTACGACTCTCATTTCAGTTCATTGAATAATAATTCATCAGATACATGGTCAGAGGGTTTGACATGATTTGTTGTTCAAGCGCAAGCACTACCGGGCTAAATAAAACAATCTTTTAAAAAGTGTAGTAATCGATGCTCAATGGTTATAATTTATTGAAGCATAAAAAATACATGATAAGTTCACAAAGGTCCGGGGTGATAAACTGCAAATGTTTTTTACTTGTCCCCTTCTGTAACCAATGTTGTGAATCTTGAGAACTACCTAAGGAACCAAAAGTATCCAAAGTGTCGCTTGGATTAAGAAAAAAAAGGAGGGAAATTCATGAGTGAAATTAAAGATGAAGAAGAGACTGATATGAGACAAGTTCCAAAAAAATTCAAATCATATACCGTTGATGAGAGAACTATTGTACATCTTAGAGCTTAACACTCTAACTAGGATTAGGAGGTGTATCATATGATGGATCGGTTAGAGGTCAAGGAAGTTGATATTGCAAAGTCTAGTAAGACCCCAAACCAGTTTCCCTAAGGATTTGACATCAAAAGAAGAAAAGGATTTGATAGACCTCTTGAAGCTGTTTAGCACACTATTCCTATCATTTAAGGATCATGGTTGGCGAGACATCATCCTTATCAAATGAATCATATTCTATTATTGTCAAGGAGGGGATAGATAAACTTGATGACGCAGGTTTCATCTATCCTATTAAGCAACCGGTGATTAGGGATGGAAAGTTGAGAGTTTATGTGGATTTGAAGAATGTCAATGTGTCGCTACATGGAGAGACAATTATATCCACTCCTATACACATAACATCTTTTGGAAAGAGTAGCATGAAAGGAAGCTTATAACTTCTTAGATAGCTTCTAGGGATACAATTAAGTATCCATCACCCCTAAAGATTAACATAAGATTGTATACTATGATTTGGGGAATGTATGTATTATATAGGGTTTTTCCCTTTAGCTTAACCAACACACCATCCACTTTCTAAAGGCTGATGTGTATTGCTTTCATCAATGCATCAAACGTTGCTATTGGATGTGTATTGGCACAGCCTAGAGAGTACTAATTAGACTATCTAGTGTGCTTTACTAATCGAATGATGTAGAGATAACCCATACAACTATGGAAAGAGAAGGTTTGGCCATGTTTATGTTGTTAAAAAGTATTGACATTATCTTTTGTCAAACAAGTTTGTGTTTTTTGTAGAGGACCATCAAACTTTGTTATTCCTAAGCATGCACAATGAGTCGTATTACATGATTGTCGCTTTTACTATTGGAATTAAACCTTAGCGTTATGGTAAGGAAAGGTTCACAACATCCCATATGTTTAGAATTCCTAATTGGTGAACTAGCTACATGAGTTGAAGATGATTTATCTAACACTCCTTTATTTAAAGTGGATTTAGTTTCTTGGATGGAGTGAGGAGATCTTACACTACCTATGGCTTCTGGATTTCTAAATAGGCCTTCAAATAGAGATTACATGAGATGCTTGTTTGAACAAGCATCACCTTATTAATTGATTTGCAAGACATGATGTACTACACATGTGTGTGTGAACATGAGTTTATGGATATCTTAGAGTAAGCGCATGCTGGGATAGCAGGAGGGAATTATGTTGTTAAAATAACGTCACAAAGGTGCAGGATCACACTTTATCAATGAGACAGTCACTCTAAAAGATTTTTGGTCATGCACCAAAAATCTTCTCCCTATTATATTCATAAAGAAAATAGACAAGCTAAGAGCACCAATAAGACATTGTGTGCAATATTAACCAAAATACTGGAAGCAAGTAGATCAGACTTGGAGCATAAGCTTATAGATACTCTTGATGGGCTTATCGTATCTCTTATAAAGTTACAATGGATCAAACACCATTTTGGTTGGCCATTGGACTTAAAGTGGTGATGCCACTTGAATATTCAGTGCAAGTTTGCATGTGTTATAAGAGAGGTTAATGGAAAATGCAAAAGTAGAAAGACTAATTGAACTAGAAAAGCTCAATGAGACCAGAATCCACTTGACTATTTAGTGCATGCATGTCTTACAAGACAGGTTAATGGAAAATGGGGAAGTAGAGAGACTAATTGAACTATAAAAGCTCAATGAGACCAGAATCCAGACTGTCCATGATTGTTGAAATTTCGAGGAGAAAAAGATGGTTTAACATCAATCTTAAGAAAGGGGATTTCATCTTGATGTATGAAATTCGAAGCACAAAACATAAATTAAAGTACATGGGACTAGGACCGTTTTGAGTTATTGGTTTGATAATACAAAGTGCAACAAAGATTGAAACCCTAGATGGTGTGGAAATGTTGGGTTATGTCAATGGATTCCTAACAAAATGCCATCTCCAAGGCAAGGAACCAATGCATCAATCCCAAAGGTTCGCTATTATCCACAGAAGGATGCATGCTTCTAATCCCTGTAATCTCAAAATAACCATTAAAAATGGTGCTTAGACTATGTGGGTCCCATTAGCCGAGCCACTAAGGGATCTAGACATGCTTTATCATAGTCACCACATCACCAACAACTACTTCACCAAGTGGGTTGAGCTAAAACATTAAGAGAGCTTAAAATGCTTACAAGCCTCCACAAATGCGACATCTTTAGAAAAGGAATTTCTAATCTTAAAACCATTTTATAAGTATACATAGCTTTCTTGTGTAATAGATAATCATGTTCTTCTAATTGATACATGTAAGACTTTCTTGCAAGTCACCAATGATGTAAGAAGGGATAAGAGAAATGACAATTATAATAAATTATTGAAGCAAAGATAGACAAGGCTATATAATAAGATCTTCAAATGCTTGCAAGCCTCCATAAATGCACATGGCAGTATAATGCATTTAAAGTGGTTGTTAATAGGTGATAAAAAAAGGATTGCAAAACTTAATTGAGTTCAACTCCGACAACTTTATAAAAGAATTGCTTATATTAGTTAATTGAAAGAAACCATGTATAGGTATACAATGCAATTTTTGTAATAGGGAGCCATGTTCTTCCAATTGACCACCTTCCATATATTCTTTAATTACTCTCTAGCTTCACATTCTTGTATTGTAAATAAATATGTAATTAAAATTAACACACGTGTGTGTGTGTGTGTGTGTGTGTGTGTGTGAGAGAGAGAGAGAGAGAGAATATACACACATATATACATATATATATATATATATGTGTGTGTGTGTGTGTGATTCTGCTAACATAAATAGAAGGGTAGGGGTTTCACATATATGTACATATATATATAATGTGTGTGTGTGTGTGTACATATATGCACTAAGGGTGGAGCAACTCACTCGGGGCCTCATATCACAATGTCTTAACACTTGGCTATTCTGGTAGCTCCTCTCAATTTGATTAGAACAATCCTTACACAAGAAAGGTGAATGATTCTAGCAGGTGTATTCCCTTCAAAATTCTCACAAACAAGTCACATCATGCGGCTCATCCGGGCTCAATAAAATGTCCAAACTCCTCGATTATAGAGCTAATTTGTCTACCCTTATGCATGATTTGCCAACTAAGCTATTCATCCCAAGTTTTTTCTCGTTTTAATAACATAATTTTGTTTTGATTTGGAAAATATCCGCTTCTTGGGTCCACCTAACCGCCCACTTTCTAGTGTCTTAATTATTTCCATACTTTGACCATATCCATAGGCTCTGGCTAGTCTCCCCATGGGTCTAGCATTTTGCCCTCCATTAGACCTACGGAGCCAGTGTGAACTCATGTACCCAAAACATAGAGCTACCGACAATGAGATCTATTACCAAGTTCTTATTGTCAAATTACATAACCATATCTTCTCAAATCACGCATTATTCCTCATTGAACCACATGTTATTCTTTATGTGTTCCATAGATTGATCTAAAAACTGATAATTCCAAAATTGGGTAGAACCTAATTTCATGAGATCATCTATTGCTAGGGACCAAACCTAGTCTATTTGGTCACTTAACACCCTGTTCATGTACACCCATTCTAGGAGGTTTGCTGGATATTCTTCACCTTTGTAGGAGGAAAGTGCTTCGAATCACATAAAGCTTGAACGACACTAAATCTCAAGCACCCTCTAGGATAGACTAAGCTTAGCACCATCTCTCTCTCTCTCTCTCTCTCTCTCTCTCTCTCTCTCTCTCTCTCTCTCTCTCTTTCTCTTCTCTTCTCTCTCTCTCTCTCTATCTTTCTCTTTGTTGCTAACTCTCTCTATCCTTCGTTCTCTTTGGTAGCTCTCTCTATCCTCCCCCCCCTCTCTCTCCTTCATTTCCCTCTCCCTCCCTCCCTTTCACTCTCCCACCCTCCTCCTCCCCCCCCCCCCTCTCTCTCTCTCTCTCTCTCTCTCCTCTTATCCTCCTTCCCTCTCTCGCTCTCTATATCCTCCTATCTCTCTCTATCCATCTCTTTGCTCACTCTCTCTATCCTTCCCTTTACGTACTCTCTCTATCCTCCCTCGTTAACTCTCTCTATTCTCCTCGTCTCACTCTCTTTATATGCTTCTCTTTTCTCACTCTCTCTATCCTCCCTCACTCGCTCTCTCTCTCCTCCCCCCCCCCCTCTCTCTCTCCTTCCCCCCTCTCTCTTTTGTAGCTCTCCCTCTCTCCTTCCCCCCTCTCTCTCTCTCTCTCCTTCCCCCCTCTCTCTTTTGTAGCTCTCCCTGTCTCACTCTCTTTGTCCTCTCCCTGTCTCACTCTCTCTATCATTCTCTTTACTCACTCTCTCTATCCTTTCCATGTCTCTCTCTCTCTACCCTTCTCTTTGCTCTCTCTCTTTCTCACCCTTTCTGTCTTTCTGTCCTTCTCTTTGCTCTCTCTCTCTCTCTCTCTCTCTCTCTCTCTCTCTCTCTCTCTCTCTCTCTCTCTCTCTCACACACACACACACATACACACACACCTCCTCTTTGTCCACTCTCTCTATATTTCCTTCTCATTTCTCAACACAGCATACTTAACTCATGTTTTGTGTACAGATCCTCGAGTCTACAAACTCTTCACTACCTTATTCATCCACACAATACAGAAAATGTCAATTCTTTATTGGTTTGTATTACATGGTATACATAAACATCATTTTGCAATTGTGAATGATGTCTTATTGTTGCAAAACCCCAACATGTGTTGCTCTCGCCCTCTCTCTCTCTTTTAATATGAAAAATAAGATCATGACACAATCATAAACAAATGCTAAACCTAGTTACTTGAATATTCACAAATAAATATGTTTACTGCACTATAATGAAATCTTTATCAAGACATCCTCCACTACATCCTCTTCGGGATCAATACAAACAATGTTCATGCCGAATTTTTATGCTCCCATATAGCACAATATCCACATCTAGCATAAAGCTCTATTATCACTTTCCCTTTATCTACACGATGCTTCAACAGGCGATCCCAAAATTCATATCCACGCTGAGATCCACCTGCAAAGAAAACATCTCTCATAATTCCACCAAAAAATGTAATGCCCTTATTTTGGAGCACAAAAATGTTAACTCCATACCTCGCCATGTTGTCCCATCTGGGTGTTTGCGCCCCAGTGCATCATGTTGCAAGGATTAATGATATAATTAAGTGAGAAAGGTTGTGTATAGTTTTGTCCAACTATGTTCGTGAAGGTAGCGACGAGAGTATATATCTACACAAGCTGTTTTTTTGTAGCAAAAAGTGATGCTCAATGGTAACCTCTATGGTTAGTGTTGCTTACCTATTGTCCAAAGGCCTTTGCAATCTACGTTGTACATTGCACATTCACGAGGGTGTCTACGGAGAAGCAACCTATGCTATAATGGTTACCACTTTTGATACATAGTACTGATGACAATAATAGAGCCATTATCGTCTAAGATGGTCTCACAAATCTAAAGCAATATATAGGCTCCTCTACATCAATGTGGCATCAAAATGACATACACAAAAAAACGTAAGCATGACATACACGTAACATATACACAACAATACATAAGGGCTTAATGAAGGGAAAATCATCTCATCACTCACATGCGTAGAGATTCCATGGTGGGACAATGTCATCGGTGTAGCCATAAACAGAACCTCCTGTGGGCAACCTCACTAAAATACAATCACACTGTGCTTGCATTGACACCTTTAACAGTAAAGGTCATGTCTCCCTCTTTGACCTTTTGCAACATATCAAAGACATGTACTAGCTCCTGTGGACACACTTGGTTTAGAATTGCACAGCCTATCTTTAAAGGATCCCCAACAAATGCCGTCATCTTTGCAAAATGATGTTCTGCCACACAACATTGAGTAGAGTTACACATCAATTATTATTACAGGATATAAAAGACACACCTTTACAATCCTTTCACATGTTGATTGTATAGTTCATACCATGGTTGATTCCTTTACAAGCCTGAGTATACATCTCCTTCTCGCTCTTGGAAAATTTACCACTTAGAAAGTCAAGAAACAATGGACATCTCTTGTATATCCCTGCATCCTAAAGGTCTCAAAATACTACTGTGTATACATAGTTCTCTCATGTGTTGGATTGTGCTAATCTTTTAAGACTGCAGGCACATCTGCAATATATCTCTCCGCATGGTACTTACAAATCCATCTACACATTATTATTTTTGTTCAGTTTACGAATATAAGAGTACAACTAAGTAGTAAGTAAGCTTTGTATAATGTTACGCACCTGAACACAGCACGCTTGGTAAAATTGACGATAGCAGGGTTTCAAGCTACCACACCTTGTTTCTTTAGGGATCCCACCATTTCCTCGAATAACTTCCCAAAATATAGTCTCTTAATATTGTCAAGGTCCTCCAGGAATGTATTTGGGAAAATTATCTTGTACTTTTCTGATATTTCTACAAGAACGGCTACACCCTGTGCTCCAATCTCATGCCATATGACTTCTCTTTAAAGCCAATTCCCAAATAAACTTGCATTTGCTGCGTTGCCATTGAAATTGTTATTCAAACAAAATAGAGTGCTTTGTATATATCAAGAAGTTAGGGAAAGTAATTATTACTTACTTTTAGAGATCTGTGAATCCTTCATCCTCTGTAAATTTCCATTAATCAAAATATCCAAAATCTGTGCTTTGTGGTCATTTGGCAATGAGCTAGATACTAAGTTGTATAGCCTATCCTTGTCAAATAATCCAATTTCTCGTCCCAATTAACTTGCACTGTCATCTGCAACACAACATCAAAATTAAACCATAATATTAAAGCCATAAAATGTTGTTGCCTACGAAATAGATAAAGGAAAGAGTGTAAAATTTCTTACTCAAAGAAACCTTCCCCTTGTGCAGGGTTTGCAATCACCGCAGCCGCCTTGTAACATGCCTCGACTTTCTTTCATCTTTATAAAATGCAGTTCTCCATTTCTCTTCAAACTCACGTGCAGGCAAGCCATCTACTAGGGGATCAATATCTCGGGTGGCTTCGAGATGCTCATCCTATTATTCACAAATTACAACATTAGTTTAGTAATATGCAAATGTTAATCATATATTGCAAGTGTCAAAAGATTGAAGGTTTACCCGGAATACTATTTGGGAAAGTTTCAAAAGCTTGCAGCAGTTATACCAGGATGGGCAATCCTTTTTTTAATGTGTGGAGGTATGCTTGTCCATTTATGCCTTGATCATCTCTCTAGTATGCTTCATAATTGTTTCTTTGCCCAAGCGCCCTAATGAGGCACACTTTATCCACAAGAGACAAAGAAACATAGCCCACTTCATTCATCCTATGACAAAAAAATCCGAGGTTATGATGAAAGATTGAAACATAGTACGTCGAACATTCTAAATTCAAAGAGACTTCAGACATATATTCTCTTACTTGTTTAACTGTGAGAACCTCCCCCCTCGCTATCCTCATTGAATTAGGATAGCGTCAACACAAGGATGTCTTGATACGACATTCTTGAATGCTACAGTTAGATAGTGGGAATCTAATTAATATCAAAACTATTTTTATAAAACAAAAGACCGCATTCAAAAAGTAGGCAATTTAAGTAGACTCACATTTACTAATCTCCTCCATCCATGCCACAACTCGATGATTGTCATCCCGCACATACAACATCCTGTTGCTCATGAATTCCCACTTCGTATCTTTGATCATATTCTCGAACTCCTTGTTTTTCAATCGCCAGATGTCATCCCATGCAATAGCATCATCTTGAGTCACTTCTCTAACATGATTATGGGACGAGGAGATAGAGAAAAAATAAACCTGCTCATCTATCGGCATGGCAACATAGCCATTCGTATAGAATTTCGTTCAGCTTCTTGTATCTAAACTACACTCTTTGTATAGAGGGGTTAGGCACAAGTTTGCACAAGGGAATAGGTGGCAAAGGAGTGGATTTCACCACCTGCAATGTACACACACACACACACACACACACACACACACACACACACACACACACACACATTATGCTTGGTAATCTAAAAAATACCTTATGTAAGATTTGATAAAAATTGGATAACAATTACCTTCACTCTGTTAAGACTGTCTTGTAGGAGTTCTAATTGCAAGAGAGTTGCATGAGTCACCACAAAACCCTCTGCATTCTTGCCTTCTTTTTCAATTCCCTTGCCCACCTCTCCTACTTGCTTAGTTTCTTTAATGGATTTTGAAGAAGCACCTTTCTTTGAAGACTTAGCAACCCAACCTCGATTCCTTCGAGGAGGATTCCAATCATCATTATCTTCCTCTTACACTTTTTTTCCTCTTCTTCGTACTTGTCACTTCTTGGCTTGCTTGTCTGGTAGGTGTGCTTTTTACGTGTTTTGCACACTTTGGATGTGGGGTTTCCTTTGATGTGTTTGCAACAATCTAAACACATTGACATATACAAGACAAAATGCTCTTAAAAAAACCATTAAAAAGGAGCATAATTGGAAGGGTGGAGATAGATAAAATAACACTTATGCAATCTTTGGCTCGCCACACGATGATGTAGCCTTTGGTTTGATTTAACTTGTCGATATCACCATCTTTGAGGGGAAAAGGAAGAGGTACTTCTCCCATTTCAACATCTTCTATTGACACGCCAACATGACCAAGCGACAAACCAATTCCATGGACAGTATCCATAGTGGGGTCTATATGCAAAACAGTCCCTGTCTCGCTACCTTGGTACCGTTGAGCATCAAGGACACTCGTGTCCCTCTTTATAATTGAGGAGACGCCATGTAGTAAAAAGAGGACGAGCAAGTAGCACAAGAGAGAAGAAATAGATTTCCAAATACGATCACTTGGAAGGAGATTGAACAAGGAATAAAGAGTCCTAAAAGATATAAGAAAGAGAAGAGGTGATATAAATAGAGAAAAGGATAAAAATTAAGTAAAAAAGAAATAGATATAAATAGAGGGATATATATAAATAGAGAGAGAGAAAATAAATCTAACAAAAATTAGGGTTTTGAAGAAGAAGAGAGGAGAGGGAAGAAACAACGAAGCAAAGAGAGAGAGAGAGAGAGAGAGGGGGGGGGGAGGGAGATCCATGAGAGAGAGGGAGAGAGTACGTGAGAGAGAGGGAGAGAGGGAGGGAGGGGGCTAATGTTTTAGTTGAAAGAGGGGGGGAGGGGAGAGTTTTGTGTTTAAGGGGGAGGGAGGGACAAAGCGTGAGGTGCGTTCGCATTTAGGGGGGGATGTGTTCGTGTTTAAGGGGAGAGATGCATTCGCATTTAAGGGGGGGAGGTGCATGCTATTGTGCGCATTTTAGGGGGGAGGGCAACCGTTTTCCACTCCCCACTAAGGGGGATGGTCGCCTTAGTCAGGGGTGGGACACCCACCACCAACTAAGGTTGCCCTTAGTGGGGGGGAGGGGGGTGTGCCACCCCTCACCCTGACTAAGGGCGACAGTTGCCCTTTAGTGAAGGTAAGTTGTTGTCCGCTCCCCACTAAGGGTGACAGTCGCCCTTAGTTGGGGGGGTGCCACCCCTCATCCTCACTAAGGGCAACCATCGCCCTTAGTGGGGGCCCTCACCAAGGGCGACCTTAGTAAGGGCCCTCACTAAGGACCCTTAGTGAGGGCCCGGTCCTTAGTGAGGGCCCTTACTATCGCACTTGGTGAGGGCCCTTAGTAAGGGCTCTCATCGTCACCCTTAGTGAGGGCCCTTACTATCGCCCTTGGTGAGGGACCTCACTAAGGGCAACGGTCGCCCTTAGTGAGGGTAAGGGGTGGACCCCCCCAACTAAGGGTCTTGGCAAAGGAACCAATTTCACCTTTCTAACATTACCAGCCACACATTTTGTCTTGGTGGAGAAGTGTTAGAGATACTAATCACCTATCCTCTTCATTCCACTTTAAATCTTCCTCTTCATTGGGTGTGTTATTGGGCCTACTCTCTCTTTATCTTCTCTTTTATTTAATTACCTCTATTCAGTAGTACAAAAGTACTCTTAGCAATGTAAAACATTAGACTTGTAATGGACACTTAAAAACTACACAAGGGTCTATACTCTACTTGGGATTAAAATGAATGGATTAAGTACTATATAAACATACAAGGGATTAAAACGGATCAATTAAGAACTATAATTGGGTATGTACTTTTCACTTTGGGTTAAAATCAATGGCTTAAGAACTATATAAGGGCATGTACTCTTTATTGGAAATAAAAATGGATGGAATCATAAAAAGTAATATTCGTTAAATGGGAGTTAGTTTATGGAATAATCATTAAATGGGATTGAAGAATGTTTTTATATTTGTCAAAATATTAATGAAACTGTTAATGATTGAACGGAGTTAGCGTTGAAGCCAAGAAAAACTTGCACTCTTTAAAGATAACAATTTCAATGCAATTTATTGAATACAGCATCACACAATTCGTAACTTCATACAATTCTATGCCATTATTTTTAAAGGAAAAGATACACATTTATTAACACTAATTTAAGAAAAAAAAAACTCTTCTTTAAAAGATAACCAAGCTAACTTGGCCACGATTTCCCTGAGGAGCTTGAAAAGGGAGGGTTGGAGCCGTATCGGGAGCATCTTCCCTAATCTTGTTGTTGTGCGCTCCTCTCGAGACAATATTCTGACATTTTTGGGAAGGGGCCATCTTGGACGTCACTTTGTAGAGCTCGTTGTCGTGATCAAAACGCTTCAGTCGGATCTCAATTCTGAGATCGTTTGCTCACCGTATGAGCAAAAGATTATAGTGCACAAACCCTTTCTTAAGGCAAAAACCTCTTATTAAAGTCTACGCAAATGGGAGGGGGGATTGTGAGATGTCCTTAAGACAAAAACGTTTTGTAAAAGGGGGAGAAGGGCTGAGGGCTACTATAAGTCTATTCACACGGGGGGAGAAGAGTTAAGGACACTGCCTCCTAGATAGCAAGAGGGGGATGGAGGAAAATTGGCTTATCTAAAAAGAGACAAATGAGGGGGTGTGAGAGAGGTGGCTGCAAGGGGCGGCTGTACTACAGCAAGTACACTGCACATGGACAGATGGCGGTACGGACGACAGTACAACAGGGTATACGCTGCACAGAAATGTGTGTAGCCTGTGTGGAACACCCCAGGGGGTTTATATAGCTATGGGGTACGGGTACGAGCGCTGCACAAAGCAAGGACGAAAGGACGGTGTACCAGCAAAGGCTATGGATCAGTGGCCTGCATGGGTCTAGGGGAAAGGTACGATGTCAGTTGTCAGGGAAAGGAGTGGTACGCATGTACCTTATCTGGTGTCTTGGGCAGCATGGGTGTCCACGTAAGGATACGTGTGGACCACACAATGGGTGGTCGTCCTTTGGTTCTTGTGCGGCCATCATACAGGCGCCCTAGTAAGTGTGTACGGCCCAAATTTTAGGGTGGGGTATCCAAATTTGGGGCGACCGCCTCGATTTGCGTGCCGGACCGCCCTAGGGGGCAATTTTTTTTTGGGGTCCGAGAGATTATCTTGGTCGTTGGGGTTCAGACTGTTTGTCAATCGGACGCTCGGTCGTGCATTTATTAAGGTTTAAAGGTCGCCGCTTTTTAACTAAAATGACTGAAATTTGCGTATAAGCTTGATCCGGTGCCCATTTTGGATGCTGTAAAATCCTATATTAGGATAAAATCACGTGCAAATTCCAAATTTGGGCTCAGAATTTGAAGATTCTAAGTAGAAATGACTCAAATAATAAAATCATTGATTTTTATACCATAAAAACTCATAAATTTATCTATTACATGGACATTTCTTTATTAGTGAAGATGGGTATGTTACATCCTTCCCCCCTTAAAGAAATCGAGATGTCCTCATCTCGTCATCATGAATTGGGGATAATCCTTTAAGAGTGTAGCTTCATCTTCCCAAGTTGCATCCACTTCAGGGTAATCTTTCCACTGTACTAGATGTTCTACAAGAGTTCTATTTCGGAGTTGCCTTTCCCTAGAATCTATGATGCTACTGGGCTGTAATTCAAGGACTCCTTGAGTAAGGATTACAACTTGTTCATCATCAAGAATATGATCGAGACTGGGTACATATGGTTTTAACAAACTTACATGAAATACATTGTGGACTTTGATATGGGCTGGGAGTTGGAGTTTATAGGCACTTTTACCTAAACACTTGATAACTGTATAGGGACCACAATACCTAGGGCTGAGTTTCTTATATTTCCCAAGTGATAGAGAACTTCGTTTGGGTTGCAGTCGTAGAAGAACTCTGTCCTCCTGCCTTGAAGATCCTTTCAGACCTCTTGGTGTCAGCATAATGCTTTTGTCGATCTTGGGCAGCTTTAATATCCATTTGGATTGCCTTGGTTTGTTCCTCCATCTCTTCGAACATTTTCCTGAATGCCTCAACTCTTATGGTCAGATGAGAGAAATTTAGAGGAGACAAGCATTCTTGCTCATAGAGTGCTTTGAAAGGTGACATTCCTATGCTATGATGATAAGATGTATTGTAGGTAAATTCTACCAGAGGAAGGTATTGAATCCACCTTCTTGGTTCCCGTCCACAATATGCTCTGAGAATGTCTTCAATTACTTGATTGACTCTCTCAGTCTGGCCATCGGTCTCTGGATGATAAGCTGTGCTAAAGCAAAGTTGAGTTCCCAGGGCTTGAAATAAGGATTGCCAGAACTTTGAAGTGAAGTCAGAATCCCGATCACTTACTATTCTTTTTGGGAGACCATGAAGTTTGAGGACTTCCTTAGCGAGCAACATCAGAAGCTTTGAAGGTCTTCTTTGCTGGTATAAGGTGAGCTACTTTGGTAAGTAAGTCCACTACTACCAGAATGGAGTCATATCCTCCTTGAACAGTGGGGAGACTTGTGACAAAATCCATACTAATGCACTCCCACTTCATTTGGGGAATATCCAAGGGTTGAAGTTTTCCAGGCATCTTGACCCTTTTAGCTTTGATCCTTTGGCATGAGAGACATTGCTTCAAGTACCGAAGCACATCATTTTTCAAGCCTGCCCACCAATGAAAGCTCCTTCTTACGGCATTTAATGTTTTTGCATAGCCTGGGTGTCCTGCAAGCAGGACTATCATGAGCTTCATGGAGGATTATTTTCTTTAAAGCAGGATCCTTAGGGATACATAGCCTGTGATTGAAGTAGAGGCTTCCTTCATGAGTGGAGTATCCCTTGATTAGATTCTTCTCTTTCTCTGAATTTCTTCCTTCTTCTACTAACTTCATCATCCTCTGATAATCTGGATCATGAGATGAGACTTCTTCCACTTTGCACTCAAGAAAGATTTGCGGCTAAGTGCATCTGCTACCACATTATCTTTCCCAAGGTGGAATTTGATGTCGAAGTCATATTCTTGTAGAATTTCAATCCATCTCCTTTGCCGCATGTTGAGGTTAGGCTGGGTGAAGATCCACTTTAGACTTTTGTGGTTAGTTACAAGCTGGAATTTGCCCCCAAGAGATAATGTCTCCATAATTTGAGGCAATGAACAACTGCTAAGAGCTCCAAATCATGGGTGGCATAATTTGCTTCATATTGCTTCAGCTTGCGGGAAGTATAAGCAACTGGTCTTCCTTCTTGGCCTAAGACACCACCAAGTGCTAGACTACTAGCATCAATAACCACTTCAAATTCCTTGGCGAAATCAGGAAGTTTCAGGACTGGGACAGAAGTAATAATGACCTTGAGCTGATCAAAACTGTTTTGATGGATTGGAAGCCACACTATTTTGCAATCCTTCTTAAGAAGATCCGTCAAAGGTGCAGCTACCAAGGCATAATCTTTGATAAAAATCCTATACCATCCCGTGATTCCCAAAAACCCACGAACTTCACAAACTGATTTAGGGGGTGGCCACTCCAGAATATCCTTGACCTTGGCGGGGTCTACTAAAATGCCATCTTTGGAGATGATGAATCCAAGATACTCAATTTGATGAGTAAAGAAGGTACATTTGCTCTTCTTGGCATAGAGTTTGTGTTTGCGCAACAATTACAAAACTTTACGCACATGTTCCTCATGCTCTTCCATTGATTTGGAGTAGATTAAGATGTCGTCAAAGAAAACAAGTACAAATTCATCCAAGTAAGGACGGAATATATCTTGCATTGTGGTTGAAGGTTGTAGGAGCATTGGTTAACCCAAATGACATTACAGTAAACTCATAGTGGCCATAACGGGTATTGAAGGCTGTCTTGGGTATATTTGCTTCCTTGACTTTGATCTGATAGTAACCAGACCTCAAATCTATTTTTGAGAAGACTTTGGCCCCATGAAGCCTGTCAAGAAGTTCGTCGATGCGAGGGATAGGATACTTATTCTTGACAGTGACTTGATTTAGCCCTCGATAATCTATGTAGAGGCGGAGAGTTCGGTCCTTCTTTTTTTGGAAAAGAACAGGTGCCCCCCAAGGAGAGCTACTGGGGCGTACGAATCCTTGCTCAATGAGTTGGGAAAGTTGCTCTTTAAGTTCAATGGCTTCAGGAAGAGACATTTTATAGGGGGTTTTTGAGACGGGTTGAGCTCCAGGGATCACCTCGATTTCATGATCGACTTCTCGAGGAGGCGGTAGCCCTGTAAGCTCGTCAGGGAAGATGTCAGAGAATTCTTGGAGCCAAGAGGGTTCTGTCTCCATACTAGGTTCAATGGCTTTGTTGAGCTTGACTAAGAAAACTTGTGCTGACCCTTACGTGTTCCCTTGAGAAGATGTTTTGCCTTGACTACCCTAGATTTAGGTTTTCCTGTTATCCCCTGAACAGATTTTACTTGGCCATGCTCATTTTCAAAAGTGAAGGATTCCATCATAAATTCCTAATGGCAAGACTCTAAAGTGGCCATGAGTTTGCTCATTACCCAGCTCAAAATCAAGGTTTTCTATAGAGTGGCGAGATACTACTTCTTTCCCACTGGCTAACTCTACAGTCATTCTTCTAGCTGTTTTTTTGACTCAAGTTTAATTTTTGTAAACACCTAGGAGAAAGAAATGAATGGGTACTGCCACAATCAATCAAAAGTTGAAATGGCTTACCGTGATGAGTGGCTGGGGTTTGGATTACACCAAATTGTTTATTTGGACCTTGGTGTTCTACTGCCACATGGACGATGGCGCGCTCTTCTTCAGCTATTTCCAAGGTCGGTTCTTCACTTATATTACAGGCGGTCCTAAACAACTGCTCCTCCGTGGCCTTTGCCACGCCCACCGCCTCTTGCACCTTGGTGGATAGGGGTTCCACGGCCTTGATTTCCTCTGCTACCTTGGGGAAATGATGTTGCCATCTTGGGACAGTTGGCTCTAAAGTGTCCCAGCTCATTGCACTCAAAACACAGAGGGCCTTCTCTGGAAGAAGCAGCATACGAGCGGGGGACAAAAGAGTTTCCTTGTCGCCCTCTGTTGTAGTAGGGAAAATTCTGTTAGGGTTTCTTGTAGGGTTGATCTTTAGGATTTGCCTCAGGGTAAGATCTCTTTTGATGCTTAGGTTTGTCAGTCTTCATTTCTTTCACAAGGGGCTTTGCTCGTATGAGAGCATCCTATAATGTGCTTGGCCTCATTGCTTCAAGGTGGGAATCTAAGGGTTCATTTAGCCCTTGGCAAAAACGAGCCACTTGCTAGGAAGTAGTCATAGCTGGGGCATACTTTCGAAGAGTGATAAATTTGGAATAGTAGTCCTCAAGAGTTAAGCTGCACTGCCTAAGACTAAAAAACTCATTCATCTTTATGGATTCATGGGATGGGGGAAGATATCTTTCCTTCACTGCTTGCTTGATGTCTTCCCATGTTTGAGAATGCTCGGTGACTTCCTTGTCACGACACCACTGTTTCCACCAGAGTTTAGCATCTTCGATGAGGCGAAACTGTGCAAGCGTAGACTGATTTGCTACTCCAGTACCGGCGGCGGCAGGCAGAGAAATAATCGTCCATTGCCTTAATCCAGACTTCAGCATCCTTCTCAACCTTTGAACCTTCTTCTTTAAAGGAGGGAGGTTGCATTTGCTTGAGCAGGAGCTTCTTCTCCTGGGTATCAGTGTAAAGCGCATTGGGAAGCGGAGGGTGATTGTCCTGACCATCATTGTAAAAACAATTTGAAGATTACAAGATTCATATTTGCACAACGCTTATTTTTGGAGAGTAAAACATTGAAATTATTTTATTTCTAAATATTTACAAGGACGAGTTTTATTACAAAGATCTGAGACTAATATAATTAGTCTTATTTGCCATCAAGGGAAATTCCTAAGCTTGACTATGACATAAGGGTAGAGCGATCCACATAGGTGAAATATGGGGGTTCCGTTGTAGTTTCTAAGACTTTAAAAATTGATGGTAAGGGTGGTAGACTCTAGATTAGGGTAGATCCCAACACAGCTACTATCAGCAGGTAAGATCTGCATCACTTGGTCATACACCCAGCGATCCTGAGGTATGCGAATCCCATATATAGTCACAGAGTGTCGGCCCTGGGGGTACCGACGAACCAAAATAAACGGATCATCTTCAACTTTTCAATCCAACGAATCCACTGTAGGTCGGTGGTAAGGTTCCCAATTCGATCTGCTCGGATGAAGAAATATCTCGGCCCACGACTCCAGAAATCTCTACCCCATCCTCTTTCAATACGAGAGAAATGAGGGAGGGACATATTCTCTAGTATCTGCACCATGGTGTCACGGAACTCGAAATTTGAGGAGTGACTAGCAATCTCTCGAAGATGCATTGGAAAACTAGAAACTTTGAGTAGGCATATTCCTCTTCCTACAATCATTCAAACATCAATTTAACTTGTTTGTTTTAGTAGGATGTTTTTATTAATTAGCATTATGTTAGGTAAAACATTCATTGCAAAACAGTCCTTAAATGGCAATTCCTAGGAGCTAAGATCGGCTCTGAAACCAATTGTAAGGTTCCCCCCTTCTAAAATAGGGGAAACACTTAAGATAGTCCACTAAGTCTTAACTTGGAGAAAATTTTCTATTTATCGACACCTTGATCATGTAGATTCAAGGATACGATTCATAGGTAAGACCTGGTCCTATCCCGCAGGGGAAGCGTGATCTTCTAAAAGTCAAATCACCCATAGGGTAATTTATCATAAATTGGGCAACTACTAGACTTGATTTCTAGAGGCAATGCTTTTTTCCTCATCCATGCAAGGCACAAACCACTGACCTAGTCTTCTAGAATAGAGTTGCCCAAGAACCTAATTATCTAGCGTAGGGCTTTCACTTAATATGTTGGAAAGCTACCCGACTAATCGGGTCCACCCGTCCGTAGGATGGTGTCATCGGGGCATTACATCCTCCCACTTTCCACCCTACTCACGCGTCAATTTGTTTTCTAATTAATCCTACCACACTGTTTGACATAAATAAACATGTTCCTAAATTAAAGCCCTTTTCACAAGGTTTGTTAAGACAGCCTTTTTACACAATATAATCATGCCAAAGACAAGATATATATATATATAAAGTTTATACATGAATCAATTCCATACAAGCCAAACCGGGTCTCTTATTCTTTTCCTTTATTCTGCCGATGATCTAGAATTCGGCCTTCTAGCCTCTACATGCTGGGCAAAACCCTACGGGACCATACACCTCATCGTCGGCCGCTGGGGCGAGGACTCAAGCTGACCTGTCGCCCTCTCAGGCTCCATCGCTTAATCCTCCCACCCCTCAGAGGGATGTCTGCGCACTAGGGTGGGCTTATTTATCGCACTAGCCTGGGCCCTCAGAACTAGGCAGCATCATAATCTCGCACCTCAATTGGCGAACCTTATTCTCCCAATGGTATGAGGGATACCTTGGGCCATTCCCGGGCTTTGCTAATGATGCCGCTCGGCTACACAAGCACGAAACGGAGTTAGCGTTGAAGCCAAGAAAAACTTGCACTCTTTAAAGATAACAATTTCAATGCAATTTATTGAATACAGCATCACACAATTCGTAACTTCATACAATTTTATGTCATTATTTTAAAAGGAAAAAATACACATTTATTAACACTAATTTAATAAAAAAAACTATTCTTTAAAAGATAACCAAGCTAACCTGGCCACCATTTCCCTAAGGAGCTTGAAAAGGGAGGGTTGGAGCCATATCAGGAGCATCTTCCCTAATCTCGTTGTTGCGCGCTCCTCTCGAGGCAATATTCTGACATTTCCAAGAAGGGGCCATCTTGGATGTTGCCTTGTAGAGCTCGCTGTTGCGATCGAAACGCTTCAGTCGGATCTCAATTCTGAGATCGTTTGCTCACCGTATGAGCAAAAGATTATAGCGCACGAACCCTTTCTTAAGGCAAAAACCTCTTATTAAAGTCTACGCAAATGGGGGGAGAATTGTGAGATATCGTTAAGACAAAAACGTTTTGTAAAAGGGGGAGAAGGGCTGAGGGTTTTTGTAAGTCTATTCACACGGAGAGAGAGAGAGAGAGAGAGAGAGAGAGAGAGAGAGAGAGAGAGAGAGAAGAGTTAAGGACACTGCCTCCTAGCAAGAGGGGGATGGAGGAAAATTGGCTTATCTGAAAAGAGACAAATGAGGGGGTGTGAGAGGGGTGGCTGCAAGGGGAGGCCGTACTACAGCAAGTACACTGCACAGGGATAGACGATGGTACAACAGGGCATATGCTGCACAGAAATGCGTGTAGCCTGTGGAACACCCCAGGGGGTTTATATAGCTGTGGGGTACGGGTACGGGCGATGCGCAAAGCAAGGACGAAAGGATGGTGTACTAGCAAAGGCTATGGATCAGTGGCCTGCATGGGTCTAGGGGAAAGGTACGGTGTCGGCGGTTGTCAGGGAAAGGAGTGGTACGCATGTACCTTATCTGGTCTGGGGTAGCATAGGTGTCCACGTAAGGGTACGTGTGGACCACACAGTGGGCGGCCGTCCTTTGGTTCTTGTGCGGCCATCGTACGGGCGCCCTAGTAAGTGTGTACGGCTCAAATTTTGGAGCGGGGTATCCAAATTTGGGACATTCACCTCGATTTGCGTGTCGGACCACTGGGGGGTGAATTTTTTTTTTTGGGTCCGGGAGGTTCTCCTAGTCGTTGGGGTTCAGACCGTTCGTCAATCGAATGCCCGGTCGTGCATTTATTAAGGTTTAAAGGTCGCCACGCTTTTTAACTAAAATGACTGAAATTTGCGTATAAGCTTGATCCAGTGTCCGTTTTGGATGCTGTAAAATCTTATATTAGGGTAAAATCGCACACAGATTCCAAATTTGGGCTCAAAATTTGAAGATTCTAAGTAGAAACGACTCAAATAATAAAATCATTGATTTTTATACCATAAAAACTCATAAATTTATCTATTACATGGACATTTCTTTATTTAGTGAAGATGGGTATGTTACAGAGAAGGAGAGGGAGGGAGGGTGGGAGAGTGAAAGGGAGGGAGGGAGAGGGAAATGAATGAGAGAGAGGGGGGGGAGGGGGAGGGAAGAGGGTGGGATAAGGAGAGAGAGGGAGGGTGGGAGAGTGGAAGGGAGGGATGGGGAGGGCAATGAAGCAGAGAGAGAGAGGGGGGGGATAGAGAGAGCTACCAAAGAGAGCAAAGGATAAAGAGAGCTAGCAAAGAGAGCAAAGGATAGAGAGAGTTAGCAAAGAGAAGAATATATATATATATATATATATATATATATATATATATATATATATATATATATATATATATATATATATATATATATATATATATATATATATATAGATAGATAGATAGAGAGAGAGAGAGAGAGAGAGAGAGAGAGAGAGAGAGAGAGAGAGAGAGAGAGAGGGGGGGGGGATAGAGAGAGTGAGAGGGGGAGAGTGAAAGGGAGATGAAGGAGAGTGAGAGAGGGGAAGATAAGAGGGCGGGAGAAGGAGAGGGAGGGAGGGTGGGAGAGTGAAAGGGAGGGAGGGAGGGGGAGAGGGAAATGAAGGAGAGAGAGAGAGGGAGAGAGGGAGAGAGGGAGGGAGGATATAGAGAGTGAGTAAAGAGAAGGATAGAGAGAGTGAAAGGGAGGGAGGGAGAGGAAGGGACAGTGGTAATAGATAGAGAGAGAAACGAAGGAGCAAGGTTGGTGGTGTGGGCTGGGTTCGGCGGTGGTGGGGGTAGAGATGGTGGTGGCATTAGTTAGAGAGAGAGGGCAGCTAAGAAAAGCTCCTTCCAAAGCTCCCTAAAAAATCACACTCTTACTTGAACCTTACCAACCATTCATACCCAATGAAACTCACCTAGCAAGAGTGGAAAAAAGGGCCCACAATATGGCCCGAGATGAGTCTATTCCAAGCCTCGACCAAAATGTATCATGAAATCAAATCAGGGGGATGGGAGTGCAAATATGTTAAGAGAGGGAGTAACTTGTTAGATATTAATGTTCCACCCTCTCATTGTATTACCTAAGAAGCACCGGATAGCTCATGTTTGCATGAGTCCATCACGAGGAGCATGGGAACCCAATATTCACACAAGAAGGTGGCCTAGGAGGTTAGATGGTTTGGTGTGACAACTTAGATGAGATTTGGCATAATGCCAAACATGCAACATGCTACATTGGACCATTGTCTCATAATGGACCACACATGAAGTATAGGTAGACTTTACCCTTGGACACCCTATCCTGACATAAGTTAGGCTTGAATGCCACTTAAGATGACCCCAAATGACTGTGTGAGGTGGGGCATAGTAACTGCTAGTTCATCTTTATGGCCCGAATCTGTGATGGTGGCACCATATATGATTGTGGACCTATATAGATACACAGCTAGCCCCTTATCCTCCTCGCATATAGAGGCCTACATAGATACATGACTAACCCCTTCTCTGCATAGTTCATCAGCCACGCATCACAATGAGTACAAACAGTTGGAGAGCCTACCTTAGGAAGCTCTAAACGGAATAACACCTGCATCTCCACAACAAAGGTAAGTATTCCTGACTTTATTTTGGTGCCACACTGTGGAAAGGGTACATTTCCCAGTGACACATTACTTTTTTTGGAAATAGGCATATAACATTGGCACCGCTATAGGGGAGGTAGGGTGACCTCCTTATTCTGTGATGCAATTTATGTGGTGGTTTTCCTTGTGTTTCTCTCAATAATCCTAGAACTTAGATCGATTTTTTTGTTTGATTTGTTTTGTTTTTTATTGCAATAGAGTAGATATAGAAAGGCATTAGGAAAGACTAATTACGATTTTTTTTGAAAAAAAACTCTTGATATTGGCCAATTTTCACTAATCCATTGATAAATGAAAAATTAAAAAGAGGGTGGTCACATGGGGAAAAAACCCTTTCCAGTAAGAAGCTACAAAGCACCCATTTGTAAGAGCATGTTCACACCAAAAGCGATAGTACAATATTCTCTAGGGTACTTACGTACCATCACCTAAGAGGGTGGTCACACGGGGAAAAAACCCTTCCCAACAAGAAGGTAAAAAGAGCTTGTGTGTAAGAGCATGTTCACACCAAACCGATCAAGAGGTACACGACACGTGTAACATAATTGGGTCTCATTAAGTTTAAAACCATAATCCCAATATTTACTAAAACCAAATTGGATACTTAAGCCATGAGAAATCATCAAAAAACCCAAAAGTATTCCTTCAATAGATTTCATAATCATTTCAATATCTTTATTGAAAAATTCATGGTAAATCCAAGGGAATATAGTAATATTATTTCCAAACATGTAGTTATCGATGGGTTTGATAGGCGTTTCATTTAGCTTTTACTTACAAAGAATTTTCTTTTTATGTGGTGTGTGAGTAGAGGTATATGCATAGAATGAAACATTTTGTGTGGTGTGTGAATAGAGGTATAGGCATAGAATAAAACTTTTTGTTTGGTGTGTGAATACAGGTATGGGCATAAAAAGAAACTTTTTGCATGGAGATGTGAGCATTCTTATGCTTGTAATAGAGTAAAACTCCCTTTGTCCATGATTTAATTTAGTTCATCTCTATTATTTAATTCCTTGATAGTTATGAAATTTCTCTTATTTATATACTTCTTTGTGTTTGTAAGATTTTCTTTGATACCATGATGAGATTATGGTTTTTGCTAGCACTAGTAGAACTGATCCCTAGAGGTGCACCATCTATGCATGGATGAGCATTGCAACCATCACCTATCGGGCTTCCATCTCCTAGCATGTTGCCCCCCAAAACTACTGGCTACGGGAGACACCAACAACCCCAACTACCTCCATCCCCTATAGCACCCATCTACACCCAACTCGGTTGCTTAATGGGGCAACTGGAACCCACCAAGGATGACACATGGTAGCTATCCATCATGTTACACCCTCCTTTTTGAGAATTGTGCCCCAAGAATCTAAAGGTGTAATTTTTTATGCCTTTCATATTCACCCTTTACAAGAGTGTTGCATGCACTTATTATTGTCCCTTTGCTAGAGTGTTGCATACACTTGGGAAAAAAACATTCATTTAAGAGAATGAATAGAATATTTATAAGCATAAAAGAAATACATGTTTCTCTCTTTGTAGCTAATGTATATTTTTGCTTAAGTGCAAATAGTGCTATCGTACACTCATTTGTGTGGAAAACATATAGAAAAACTACAAAAACCTTACCGTTTAATTAACTTCATATATAATTTGGCTTTTCCATTCTCAATAAACTTTAATATTTACATTGGCTTCTATAACATAACCCTTCAAATTCCAAATATAGCACATATTTGATACATGTACTACAGTTGATTCAAAGTAGAATGTAAACCTCCATTTAGAAAAAAGGTAATATATATATTAAGTCCATATATTATCTTTATAGTTTCTTACCTTGTTTCCACCGCACCTTCCAACTTAATCCCTTGCGTGTAGATATGTCCCCTACTAGCATGTCACCTTAACTTGAATATTAATTGGTAACACTATACCATGATAACAATACTATGAAAAAAACAAATCTTTTTTCTTGCTTTGTATGACACGTAAGGCCATAGAAACTTACTTGACTATGAAGAGCATGAGAGAGAGAGAGAGAGAGAGAGAGAGAGAGAGAGAGAGAGAGAGAGAGAGAGAGAGAGAATTATATTAACATCTTTTGTAAGACCAAATGGTCTATGAGACCAAAAGATGTCACATTGTGTCTATGAAGTAGCAACTAAAGAAACAAATTGGACCTATGAGACAAAATACATGTGGTGAGTGTAACACCCTAGTACAAAACATGCCCTTTAGGTCACACACACACACACACACACACACACACACACACACACACAGAGTTTTAAAAACACATATACATGAGTAAAATTCAATAGCCACCACCTCGTACCAATGTTACCATGTTATCCCCTCTGTGCATGATGCACAAATGAGCATATATGCAAGATAAGCAATGCCACCAAATAGTAAGCATAACCCACCCACCTTAAACGGTCATTTGAGTATGTACACCATCTCTATCAAGCTTCTCTTGGTTTGCTTGGTTTTTTAGAAAAGCTTAAACATTGCTAAATTTGCAGACAACCTCCTTTAACACGTTGCCTATATGATGCACATATGACCATATATGTAAGAAATTATAATGACACCTAATGGTTCACCTAATAGGTCCTCTACTTTGTGATAAAGTTAGCATAGCCCACCCACTTGAAACGATCATTTGAGTATTGTACACAATCTCTATCAAGCTTCTCTTGGTTTACTCAGTTTGTTAGGAAAGCTCAATACGTTGGAGCTATGCTAACACGTACCTTCTTTCATATGTGAGACCATTTCAAACTTTTAATTTAGGTTGTTTGGGTGGAGATGGTCTTGACAATCATCTTTTCCATGGTTAGTCAAACTTGTGTGGTGCATCTACACAAGTTCATCCACACAAGGTGGCTAGTAGATAACACACCCACAAACACATCTACTTGACACATTATGGTGCAAGGGATTGAGGTTTCCCCAAAAGAATTTTCTTGGAGAAGAGAATGTACTAATTGCCTACCAACATCATCCATTCACATAATAGTGCATTTGAGGCATGTTCAAGACCATGGTTCAAACTTAATTGAAGCTCACACCACGTATAATATTACATTGATCTATTTGTTAAGTTTTCACAAATCTCCCACTTTTTGATAGGAAGAATGGAAAACCACCAACAAACATGCATTCAAAGGTTTGTTTCCCACACAATTTAAGATGTCTTTTTAAGCTTATCAAGAAAGGAAGATGCCGATGAGGTAGGAAATTCATCCTCCCACACTAGTGTGCATGGTTGCTTGTTCATACCCATGCACTAAATATTTCACGACCATTTTTCATCCATGCCATGAAATTGGTCAAGTGGCTATATAGCTTTTATTATTAATCAATCAAGTGCATGTAGAAGGAATTTGTCAATATCCATGCAAAGTTAAAGCTATACAAAAGGTAGGTCTGTATGTCCAAGGTATCCAAGTAATCTCATTAAGGTTATCACAACAAGATAAGAAATAAACCTAATACAAACCTTAAATTTGATACCTTTTCTCTTTCAATGAACTTCCTTTATGTTGTGACTTGGCTTGCTTCTTGGATTTTGGCTTATATTTCAACTTAGATTGCTTTTTACGTTGCATTTAGGATTATAAATGTAATCACGATTCTAACTTTAACTGAGACTTATGATACTTACCCCTTCCTTTTGATGTAGTTGCTACCCTCTTGCCTTTACCCTCAAAATCACCTCCTCCCCTTTGAATGGATAGTGTTATCATCCAAGGGTTTTGTAGGTTTGGTAGAGGCCTTGTGGGTTTCATGCCCTATGGAGCATAGTTGCTTGCTATCTAGACTATGTGCTATGCATTCAAAATGCCTCGTAGTTATGGAGTCATGTCATTCTTTGAATTTCATAGGAATGAATATAATGTCTTATAATTATATTATATTATAGAAAATAGTCTTACACTAGATTTGACATTTCATTTGGATAATTAAGAAAATAATGTCTTATTATAAAATATTAAAAAAGGGAATAAAGTCTTGCATTGGATTAGACATTTCATCTAGATAATCAAGAAACCATGGCACTCTTCCATGCTTTGTACAAAGTATAAACTCTCTAAATCTCCCCTCTTCTTTATGTGTGTGTGTGTATGTGCATCTTTCTCTCCCTTCCCTCCCCCCCCCCCTCTCTCTCTCTCTCTCTCTCTCTCTCTCTCTCTCTCTCTCTCTCTCTCTCTATCTATCTATCTATCTCTCTCTCTCTCTCTCTCTCTCTCTCTCTCTATATATATATATATATATATATATATATATATATATATCTGTAAACCCATTTTGATACTAACAATTACCCACTTACATTCTACATCAAAGAGAAAAGCCAGGCACACCAAAAGGATGTACAATCAAGCTATGAAGCAACAGTGTCCAAATTTACAACTTGGATGGGCACATGTAAAATGAATATTTATAGCGATTCCCACTCTAAGAGCGTGTGGTAGAAATCTAGAATGAGAACTATGATGATGTACATCATGGATGTATTATGAGATTAAGCATATGGGCACTTGGTTGTCCACAATTTAAGTGTGCATAAATACTTATGTCCTTTTATATAAGTCAGTTTATCCCATAATGTTACGGTCCACTCCTACTCTTGCTAGAACTCTATACTCTCTCTCATTCATGGAGAAAACAAGAACAAGCAAAACATGTCATGGGAGCTTACCAATGTGTTATAATGGATACAACCCTCTCTTCTTTGAGACATATCTATGTCATCCGTGATTCTCTCGATGCATTGTCACATCAACTCAGTTGTAGTCCATAGGTAGTAACACACTCCTCTCTCACACATATGGTAGTTACACAAGCATAAGGATAGAGTGGAGAATCGAGCAAGAGCAAGACTCGATAGATATGAGTTGCGTGCCTCCATGCAAGAGGAGATGGATAGGTGGAAGGCAGACATGCAGGAGAGTATGTTGTATTATGAGAGAAAATTGGCTTATATACAAGGCCATAAGTGTTCACACACACTTAAACTATGGTGGACCGGGTGCCCAAGGCTCGTAAGTAGTGTATTGCTTATACGATGCTTAGTCTCATAATATATGTGTAAAGTACATTCATAGGGGATTCATCCTAGCTTGCTACCACATGCTCTTGGAGCGAGAATCGCCATAAGTATTCAATTATACCATTACAAGAATTGCCATAAGTATTCTATTATGAGAATTGGCATAAGTATTCCATCAGATCATATGGGTGCCCATCCAAGTTATAAATTTAGACACCGTTGCTTTATAGCTTGATCATACATAATTTTGGTGTGTTTGCCTTTGTTTCTCTATGATGTAGAATATTAGTGGCATCATTTGATAATCCCAAAATGGGTTAACATTCTCCCCTTCCTAATGTTAATCACGTCCTCATGATCAAGTAAAAGACCTTGTTATGGGGAGAATTGAGAATCTTATTAGCGTTGTCTTGATCTGTTCAATGGTCATTGAGAATCTGGAGGGAACAGGGAAGGCTTGTTTGTAAATGAAGAAGTTAGCAATTTTGGTGGGAGTACGTAAAATGGAGTGGGGACCTCTACGAGTGATTATATTTTCATCTTCTTTTTGTGAGTAATTTTTTAAAAGTATATTATTTATTTTTTGGTAATCACAAGCGAAGTTATAACTTTTTTATTATTGAGGTTAGTGGGGTTCTAAGACTTGTTATTAATGGAGGAGATGAGATGGGGGGGGTCCAAAGGAATGTAGACATAATCATCAAAATGAGAGTGTGAATCTCAATTCCTCACTTGATCTATTGAAGCAATGTAAGGTGTCTGATTCTTGGTATGCAAGAGTGTTGTCAAATGAACTTGGAGGACTTATCCTTGCATTCTTCATCTCCATGTGTTTTTTAAAAATTTTTAAGTGCATCTATTTGTCTTCCAAGCAGATATACAATGAAGTGCATAAAGGTGAGTCATTTAGACTCTTGATAAAAGAATTTAATCGACTTGCAAGGCTAAAGGAGAACTTCTTCACAATTCTTGGAATATGGAAGATATTTGTTGAAGAGACTCCATTGTTGGTGAGGTTTGGGTCATCGAATTGAGTAGATAGTAGTGGTAATAGTAAAGACAACTTATTGTGTTTGCACCTTTTAAGTGAAATCTAGGTGATGGGTCATATAATGGACGAGTGGGGGTGATGGGTTATACTATGGACATGCTTTCACCCACCATTGACACCTACCCAGAGATGTACATCGATGTTAAGGCTATGGTGTTAATGAACTTTGCAATTCTCTTTTGCTAGTGGGTGAGTAAATACATGTGTTTTCATATAGAGAAATTGCCACATTAGTTAGCTAATTGAAATGAAGAGAATGGTAAGCTAATTAGCTCGCTCATTAATATAGGTGCTATAGATGATTTAGGAGCTTGGTAGATATTCATGAGTATTTGATTACTTTTATTTGTGGATTTGTGTTTAAACGACTCTTTTGTGGGCATGAAAATTAAGAGATTTTGATGGGGATATCGTGTGGTCAGATATTAAACTTATTGGGCATGACTTGTGGAGGTTTCTTAATAATGTTAGTACTCCCCTTGGTTAGTATGTTGATTGATTTATTGGGAGACCCTTTGTGGCATGAAAACCCAATCTAGTTTTCCACGGCATGAAAAACTAAAGTTCCTCATAGTATAGAAACTCAAATTATTTGGGCTTCTTGGCACTTATGATAAAGTTAGATTGCTATTTGGGCTTCTTTGCACACATATTGAAGTTAGATGGTCATGTAGTTGCATGCTTAATGGATAATGCCTTGTGATGTGAAAAAACCAGAGCCTAGTTTTTTAAAACAGAGTGAAAAATGTGAATTCTTAATGACAAAAACAACTCCCTCTTTTTGTGATATTTGCATGATCCCATGTTAGTACAACACATTAGTGATGATAGAGATCAATGTGTTGATATCAAATTGGATTGCCACCCTCGTAGTAGCCTTGAGCTACAAGTAACTATTTTTCCACCTGTATTTTTAGTGGTGGAGTTATTTTTTTTTGGTGGAGCTGAAGGTTTGGTACTCTTCTTAGCATGAGCTTGCAAAGAAGCACTAGTGTTTTATGAGTCTAGGCAACGTTGATGGTCTACAACATGAGCTTGCAAAGAAGCACTGGTGTTTATGAGTATAGGCAATGTTGATAATGAGGCTTGGGTCTACAATAGAGGACTTGCCAATGTTGAGGTCACATAAGTGAATTTACCTTGGTCAATTGTTGCAGTGATGACCTTCGGTATCATCGCACGCCTTAGGGATGTTTACAAGAGGGGTTGGCGATAATGGTAATGACCTTCGGTATCATCGCATGCCTTAGGGATGTTTACAAGAGGGGTTGGCGATAATGGTGATAGAAATATTTTTCTCCTTTGGTGAGGTTGGTTGAAGAAGGGTTCTTGGAGTAGAGACTTCACTAGAAGTTATTTGAGAGGCTATGCTCTTAGGAAGAGGGTCTATTGATGGTTGAGGGTTTTGCGAGGTTACCCTTGCCATAGTAAGATTCAATCTTTGTTATTGGTATTGAGAGGATTGGTGGGACATGTGTAGGAATGGCTATTGATTGCAAGGTAATTGAGTTGGAGATGGGAGCATGTTTTTGATGGTGAGGTCGGAGTTGATGGAATGGTGGACTTTTCAGAGAGGGCTTGATAGAGAAGGCATGTCTTTAAGTAGAGGAGATTTTAGGTAGGAAGCTAGTATCCATTTGTGTTGATCATCATAGAGGTCAATGAGTGTTGGATCTTTATTGTTGTCACAAAATGGTACCACCAACTCTGTGAGAATGAAGGTGTATGTTGTATTGTTGGTGAAGCGTACTTTAGCTTAGGTAGCAATAATCCATTCACATCCCACCAACACATACTCAAGCATGAATAACTTCTAATTAAACGTGTTAGTTTGCCTATAGATTGTTTGTTCAAAGTACCCCAAACATGGCATGTTTATGTCCATTATGAAGGGAATCCATTCAGGATGAGCTTATAGTACATGTTGGCCTAACAATTCCCATAGATCAAAGGTCATGAGAATACGTTTATGCCATATGTTAATTTGAGCTTGTATCATTTTAATTGACATAAACACTTGAATCCCAATCTTTATTCTACGAAGATTTAGATTAGGGTCAAGTTTAGGCACTGGAGATTCAAGCTCCATGGGTTTAGGTTGTGAAGGTCCCATTTCTATTATGGCTCCTCTACGTGTGTGAATGTAATCATTGGATGTTCTAAAGTGACAATTTGCATTGATTAGTCAATAGAGTACTAAGAAATACTTATCCAAAGACCACCCAAGATAATCTCATTAGATGTTTTAAAGTGACAATTTGCATTGATTAGTCACAATAGAGTACAAAGTACTACTTATCCAAATTTTAATGTACTCCCCACTAGCATCTATCATAGCAATGTGCCTAAGGGTTGACTGCAGGTTGTCCCAAAGATACCCAAGTTTCCCTGGATATGATATTGTGACTAGATTAAGGACTAATCACAGGTTTTTTCATTAATGTTTTTCCCATTGGGAAATCTAGCCAAACTTTGATAGACTTCTCAAATGGAAACATGGATGTTTTAGTTTCAGCTTCTTCAATTTTAGTTGCACTTTTAGTTTCCCATTCGCTTTCATACAGAAGTTTTGAAACTTCATTCGTTAGTTCACTCATAAAGACTTGGTAAAAAGCATAATAATACTCACTCCTTCTTTCAACATTCTTAAGAGTGCTAATTCTGGTGCCTAGCGTGTAATACAATGGCACTGTAGGTCCACACAGTGTCATCATTGAGACTTGTTCAAAAGCTTGTGAATCCTCTTGAGGTTCCCTTATGGCATTAGAATACCCTTCTATGTAGCCTTTTGGGTCTTGGTACATTTCGGGTTCAGACCATAGGCATGCATAGACTTGTTTTTTTTTTTTGAAACAAGACATATGTATTGTCCTATAGTACAACATTGAAGTCTCAGCAAAAGCGCAGGTCTTTGGTTAAACTTTTTCCAAGTTGCAATGATGTAGAAACCATCTATAAATATAATACTGTTAATAAAAAAAAGAGTCTTATGCACTTGTTGTTTTGGTGCTTCTATATACTAAGCCGTTGTTGCTTTTTCCCTTGTAGTGGACCTCTGATGTATAAATTGAAGGAGCTTATTTTCTCAGCTTCAAGCATAATTGTGGTGTATAATCATCGAATCATTTTGGCAACTTTTTTTAATCATGAGTGATATCAAAGATTTACAAATTACATACATGCATTTGTATTATACTATATGGATACAAAACCACACACACTCTCATACATATATGTCATACATACACACGTGTGTAAAAAATAATTTATACATATATGTAATAGTTATACATACATATATATGTGTAAAAAATAATTTATACATATATGTAATAGTTATACATACATATATGTAATAGTTATACATACATATATATGTGTAAAAAATAATTTATGCATATATATATAGAAGAGAGAGAGAGAGAGAGAGAGAGAGAGAGAGAGAGAGGGAGAGAGAGAGAGTGTGATCCATGAGGAGAGCCCTCGTCCCTTTCCATCGCCCTGCAGAATACTTGATACGTCTACCTTTGAATTCTAATTATCTTCTATCAAACCCGTTTAGTCCTGTGCTGTGGACACGGTCAAAGGCTTCCTCACACAAGTTGCGCTTGCACTGCAGCTCAAAGGCCCAGCTCTCGCGAAGCGGCTCAATCGCACAGATTGATTTCACGCCTCTCTGTGAGAAGCCAGCAGCCCACAACAGCACTGTTGGGGAGCTACTGGCTTGGAGGAGATGGGCCCAGGACACAGCCATGGCTGTTGGAAGGAAGTATCAAGAAGCAGATGGTGGCCCTGATGCAGAGGACCTTCTCAGAGAGCTCGAATGGATGCTAGAGGATGCAGTAAGCCATGGTACGTTTTCTACAAAACCACCCAAAAGAATCCAATGCATGCTAAACGATGCATTGAGCCATGGCCCCCCATGCGCAGAACAAGCAGAAACCATGAAATGGATGCTAGATGATGCAATAAGCCCGTTCAAAATCATGAAATGGAGAGAAATCAAGACTTTAGAGCCTCACCACAACCACAATATTGTTTGCCTCAGAGCCAGTTTAGAAGAGCTTTCTGTGCTGTGGACACAGAGAGTGCAACACAGAAGGCCCTTCCAGTATGTGGTAGGATGTGCCCACTGGAGAGACTATGTGCTTTGTGTTAAGGAAGGGGTGCTCATCCCGAGGCCCGAGACAGAGCAAATGATAGACCTAGCTCAAGAGGCAATCAAAGCACACCCCACCCTTTCTAAGGGCTTGTGGGCTGATTTGGGTACTGGCAGTGGGGCCCTTGCCATTGGGCTGGGTTGCCTCCTTGATCCTCAGGGTGCTGTTATGGCTGTCGACATCAGCAATGAAGCGGTTTCCATCTCTTCTCTTAATATTCAAAGATATGGCCTCCAGGTATGGCTTCATATTTGGCTCTTCATGGTCCATGAATTGAGTATCCCTAAGAAACATGTTATGTTAATAATCTGTTATTTCCTTGAAGTTTACAGTTTTCCTTTTGTGGTTGATATAAAGGTTTGGGCCTGCTTTGCTATTGTTAGAATCCTTCTCAAGCGTTCTTTGTTTTATGTTCAGAGCATTTGAATTAGGGCCGACATTAGGGCTTGTTATAACTTATTTCTGAGTCTAACTAGACCTAGCCCAATCTATCACGTTCATATAGTGGGAAACAGTGGTGCATGCAACACGGCGGGTCTCAAATTAGGGATCCGGCCCATGCAACTGTCTCTAGCTGATAAATATGGTACCCTTACAACCAATGAGCAATCAAACTAGCCATCATGCACCTGACTTGGTGCGCTGAAAAATGTTGCCATTGCCGTGTTTCAACAGCATCTTTGCATGGACAGCAAAACATCAGCCGACCCATGTTGGCTGGACACTACCTATGACAAAGCCAATGTGTGCTAGTTGCTATGGGTCCTATGAATCAAGAATCATCCTATAATTCCCCTCTCTTGCTAAAACCTTCCGGCTGTTTTGGTTAGTCAAAGATGTTTCTGTTTTGCATGTTTCAGTAACCATTTTGTTTTTTAAAATTGAAATGATCGAGGGCCACCTGAGTCACTTTTGAAGGTCTTTTAGAAGAACTGAAGGCCGCTTCACATTGGCTCATTATTTTGCAACACGTGTCAAATTCAGCCATAAGTGTTCCTATCCAAAGAACCATCCTAAGGCATTAGCCTGTTTCATCATTATGCCAAATAAATTATCATAGTTGGGGACCTAACATATTCTGTCCTTTAGACTAAATCCACTACTACATGAAGAAGAAGTTCACATTGAGGAAATGTGAGAATTGCCTTCTAAGAAGTTATACTCTGTATATTGGTCCCTTCATTTGATACGTATTTCAAAAGTATGCTAAATCCTAAGAGCTCTTTCACGACAATTGAGAACTTTCTGTGGTTTGTGAAAGGCGAATCTCTAACTGAGAAAGTTTCTCTGAGACAAAGCTATTTTCAGTCCCTAACATCTTTTAGAGGGCATGCTTTCATGTAAAATGGAGTTGCAAACTGGCTGTCAAAAGTTGTAAGAGTAGTTGAAATTAAAAACCTTATTTGTTTGCAAATTCTGTTTCCATGTCCCACTGAAATCATTGCTGAAGAGAGGTTAACGAGGGTAACCACAGTAAATGGCTATTTGCCAAGATGCCATTGGTCCATCATCATTAACAGTGGGCTATGAATAAAACAAGTTGAAACCAGGTTAAAGTTTGACTGAACTGGCAACCTAATTGCAGAAATTGCCCATAGTCACAGTATTTGCCGGGACAATGGAAACCACAAAAGGGGCATAAGACTTGAGTAATGGTTTAGAGCTTGCCACTGCATTTCTCCTGGGATGCAATCACCATATGCGTGGAAGCAAGCTCTTAGTCTAGTAACATGACAATTGTAGTCATAGGCCGCTCATTTATCACTTGTTTTAGTGTGTGAGGTGCACTAAACTTAGTAGAAACCTTATGAAGTCCTTAGATTTTCAATAACTGTGAATTCTTAGGGATTCAAAACTAACTAGTTGATTCTTTTTTGGAGCTTTGCGAGGTTAGATTTAGCCTCCAGGGTGTTAGTAGTGAATGAGGTGTTACTGGCTGCTGCCTGGTTTGTTATGTCTTGCTGACGTTATTCTCGTGGACTTCCATGTGGGCCTCACGAGTCGGAGGTCTCCACGCGGGTGTCCATGCACTCCTTTTTGTCCATGTAAGACTAATTGTGGTTTGCAAGAGTTATCAAAGAGAGAAGAGAGTAATGGAATCACGAGACCTGAGCTCAGATATGCTGTAGACGGTTCTCCCTTGGCAAATGCTGGTTGTTGAAGGTCCAATTCCATCTTCTCCCCAATCACCTTGCTCTTGTGCTTCGGGTAAGCTCTAGTTTCATGAGATGCCAAATAAAGACCCCAATTCCACCTTTTTTGTCAGCATTGTGACTAATCTCCTTAAGTATTATGTCGCATGTGCGGAAGCTCTGTGTGTCTTCTTTCAGCCCTAAGCAACTGAATAGGAACCTTGATGCAAATCACCAACAAAGACAGAGAGAGAGAGAGCTGTATTTTTAGTATATTATATAGTACAAAAGTTTCTACAAGATGTGTGGCATTTGGCCTTCCAAAAGGAGTAATTCTAAGACCTAAGAGTCCTAATCCTTGACCTGCCCCGCAAGGGGCAGATGATCTACACTTAGCACAAGCTTTGCCTTTCATAGGCTCTTGGAGGACTAAATCAGCAGTTGGCCAGTTCTATGGACGTGGAATATTACAAATGCTGCCAATCGGAAGTATATCACCTCCTAAGCCTAGTTGATAGGGTCTTGGTCCACAGATAAGCCTTCTCATGCCAAACCCTAATGTTTTTTTGTTGCCCACTTAGGAAATAGCTTGGAAAGCTACCATGTCCTTGTGTGCACATGACATTCTCTCCTGCTAAACTTGCTGACAGGATTCCAACCTTTGACCTTGGATGCCTATCATCATCCCTTTGTGTAAAGTCCTTTCCTGAATCTGATCTAAACACAACTGAAAACCAAGGTTAGTCCTTAACCAAATCATGAGGTAGTAGGCTAGCGCATTTCCCAATTGCAACCGGCATCCCATACCATCGAAGCCTACCTGTAGGCCTTTGACACACCAACCTACGTACTCGCCATGTGCGTGGCATGAGCATATTTGCTCTCCTGGTCCAAGCCAAACCTTTAGTGGTGCATCCACATAACTATATTTCATAATAACCCAAGCTCTCACTTATATAGTGATAACTATGCCATAAATAGCTAACTTGCAGTAAAAGGTCATTAAGCTTGTTTTTATCTATCTTGGAACCCTAGCCAAGTATCAGTCTGCTAATCTCGAATCCCGGGGCACCATCTGTATCTTTTTATCCTTGGGAAAAGGATGAAACTGTGCCTGGACTAGAGTTTCTACTCTTGCCGTGGACATGGCAGATCATAGAGATAGTCTTGCTGAGAGGCCCTTTGGGCAGGCACTGGTGGTATGGGATGCCAATGCTAATTGGCATATATTTGAACTAATGAAAGAAGAGTAGGAAGCATCCAAGGCTAAAGATACAGAGCTTGACTTCCTTAAGGTGGACACCAGAACATGAGGATCATTGCATGGAAGGTACAGGAAGATCTTGAAGAAGCCAAAAGTTCAAACAAACAATAAGCTCAAGGTGAAGGAAGACCAGCTGAAGAACAGAGAGGGCAGAACACACAAAGGAGCTAGAAGGCAGCTGGCATAAAGGAAGAGCAAACAAAGGCCCTCGAAGAGCTAGCAACACTAGAAAATGAGTTTCAAGCTGCCGACATGTTAAAGCTCCACAACCTAACACTCAAGCAAAAAGATGAGGAGATTGTCACATTACACAAAGCATTGGAGGTTGTAGAGAAGAAAAAAGAGGTGGGACCTAGGGCGCTTCCGGCCCAGGAGGACAGGGATGGTGTTCTTCTATAGTTATATAGATAGTTTCCCCCCATGTGCTTCCAACCAGAGGAGGCTGTTAGCAGCTCCATTTTTGGTGCATAGGAACCGTGAGTCAGAGTTCCAAGCATCAAAAATCCATGCGGGAAACATGTAAGGCTGTTTGACTGTGGCCGTTTGGACATCCCGTTATATATAATCGGCCCATGTATAGTCCCCATCTCCAAGAAGTGTCTACCATATTGATATGCTGTTGCCTCCCCTATATCTTGGTTGGCCCTCTGTAGGTCCATCTTGGCCAAGTCAATCTTTGACAGCATAATGGCATCTCTCTGGGTGTCTTACATATGTTCCTGTTTCTCCCCGGCTTTGCAATATCTGCAAATAATGGCATATATGGGGAGTCCTCTCTCTGCCACACTGCATGCAAATGCTTATGTCTCTGGTGGGAAGTAGCATACTGCAATGTATATCACTCTCAAGCCAGGTTTGGCTAACCGGATCCACATAAAGTGGGTCTCCTTGTCCCGTCTGCCCACTGTGAGCATTTGTTTCAGATGAGGCGGAAACAAGCATTGCACAGCTCCTGAACCATGCACCCCTCCACTGGTGTGTGTCTGTTCTCTGAAGGCTGATTCCCATGTATAACCTGCCACTTCGGGTAGCCCTCTCTTGGGGCTTTGATGGGTTTCTGTGTATAAGATAAGATCTTTCTGTGTATAAGTCTCTGTGAGGCCTCTTGTGTCAGATCATAGAGTTCCGTAACAGTTCCATACTTCCATCTTCGATGCATCGAGAGAGAGAGAGAGAGAGAGAGAGAGAGAGAGAGAGAGAGCGAGCTAACTAGCTAATAAACATAATAATCACAGAACAAGGTGAAAGTTCTTCAGGGGTCGTGGTTCTCAGTTCTAGGAGACAAAAAAGGAAAACTTGCAGGAGTGCTAAGCAATCCACCATACATCCCTTCGCATTGTATTCCTTCTTTACAAGCAGAGGTGGGAAAATATGAACCAAGAAACGCACTTGATGGAGGACAGCAGGGAACAGATGATCTGATTACGATATGCCATGGAGCTGCATGCACACTTCACAGTGATGGATGTCTCATCCTTGAGGTTCACTCCTTCTCACATCATGATTTTAAAATACTTGGTCCAACTATTTCTGGCATGAGCACGCACATGGCTACACATGCATGCATGTGCTTGCACACCCACCCGTGCACATGCAAATACGACTGTGTGCCCATGCTTGAACACGCACTCACACATGCACGCACACTTACACACACCGAAAAAGAGAGTGGAAGACCTAGTTTTTAAAAGGTCTAATATAAGTGTTGAATGCTACTGCAGACAAACGGTGGAGGGCAGGCAGAGGTTATCACAGAACTTTTGCAAAGCATGTCAAAAGCCCCTTTTCGTGATGTACAACTTGTGAAAGATTATGCAGGAGTTGTTCGATTTGTAAAAGCCACGCATGCTTGATGTGCTCAACAGTAAAGAAAATGTCATCTTATCCTACAACTAAACTGCACCATGATTACAAGAAGCTTGGAGGTCTACTTGGAGGGGCAGGGGGGGCGCTGGGGGTGTGTTTTCGAGAGAATGTGTCAGCAAGAAACCAAGTTATACAAAAGAAATGTACATCCAGAAGCAGCTAGCTGAGACTTGTGAACTAACAAACTCCTTGTCCTAGACTATAGCCAACAAAAGTGGTAGGAGGCCACAATCATAAAATATATGCAAATCATAAGCATGAAGAGCAGGACTTTTAACAGCAGCAGCAAAGTGGAACGACTTAATCAGTTGGATCAAGTGTTGCTCATTCTAAAGGACTAACTTGAGCATTTTGATTGTGTTGAATACAATATGGAGTTGCACTTTGTTTTTTTAAACAACTTGTGAGGTCTATCAAGGTTAGAATGTGTCCATTTGTCTGGGTGGAGCCATGGATACCCATTCATGAAGCATTTTAATTACTTCCTTTTTCTATATGAGAACGTGTATTCATGTGTGAAGAAGAAAAGTGTGACCATTCCATTTACAAATAAATGTCGCACGTGAGTTTTTTTGATCATCCAATTAGGCCACGATAAGTAGAGAGAGAAAGAGAGAGTTATATTAAATGTCTACAAAAGATCCCAAGGGTCTATGAGACCAAAAAAATGTTCCAAAAAATTGCACGAGGTCATTGGAACATGGGAAAAAAGAAAACAAAGTCTTCGAATTCCACAAGATACGATATGATACGATAAACTAAAGTAGCCACGTGACTCATATCTTGTATACAATGTACATAGTATCTATGATCTCAAGAAAGTCTCTATGTCTGCCTCTTGTTAGGGGCCCTCCTTGTGTGTCTAAAGGGTCAATTGGATTTGGAGCTGTTGCATAAATGGAGCTATGGGGCCCGAAGGATGGGGGCACCTAGTGCGTTGTAGCTGATGTGCTGTTCTGATGGTAGTCTCTTGGTGTTACTCTTCTAAACCATCAAGAAACAACTTGTGATGAGGCTTTTGAGATATTTTGGGTTTGTGCTTTGCCCTCTTTGAGGAGAAATTCTCTGTTTTGCATAGCTCCACCATGAAGAACCTCAAACATCGCATGATTGTTGGTCGGGGAGGTTGATATTCTTAGATAGTGGGCCAAAGGCCTCTCGAAAAAGCTTGTGAAATTCCCCTTTTGAATCTCTTAGTACATTTGGCATGTGTAGATGTAGTGCTCCTTTGTCTTGGCCTCCAATGTGCAAAGACTACATATCTTGACCTCCGTAGCAATGGCTTTTGCTCTCCTTGTCTCCACTCTAAGGTGATGGGATAAAACACGGATGTGCCCATTTGCAATCTGCATAGCATGGGACACGTTTATGTAGGTATCCATACCTTTGAACGAAGCCCTTCTTTGACCCCTAGAAAAAGGTAACGATCTTCACGTGAACTCCGAAGGTGCAAACCATGTATGACGGGTGTGTAGGCGAAGAAGGTCATAATGGATGAGGAAGTTTACCTCATGTTGAGTGAGACAAAGGAAGGGTGTATCTAGGTTATTTTGAGTGATCTGTTTGAAGCCCTTGAGAGAGAAACCATTAGGAAACCTTGGCATTATGTGATAGAATGTGCAGTGGAAGAAGGGAAAGTGGAAACACAGGAGAGAGAGTGAGAGAGAGAGAGAGAGAGATGGAAAGGAAACACAGGTGAGAACCTGCTCTCAATATCATTATCCAAAGGAATACATGTCCCGAGCAAGAGGGGAGAAAACCTCGTATGTGAGGGATTGCAACAAACAATGCTAAGCAAGCAGTGAAGAATGAGGGAGGCAAGCTAGCTATATATATGCCCATATGAAGGCAGTCGGCTAGCATCCACACGAGTGGGTAAATGTCCATGACTAGGATAAATATCCAAGGCACCATAAAATGGGAAAACATATGTGAGGGGTGACCAGCCCCTCTAGCTAACATGGTCAGCCTAGAGGCTAAAATAGGACACCAAACAGGAAGCCAGCAAGAAGGGGATGATGTCTAACACCCCCTCTCAGCATCGGATGCTGAGTGAACTCCAAGAAGCCAGAGATGTCGTCCTCGATCAAAGATGAAAGACTGCAGAAATAGGTACCAAGAAAGCTCCACAAGCAATCTCCTCAGCAACTTAGTTACAAAAGCAACAGAACAAGCTGCCAGGGACACTGCTCCTCATGTAGGGTGCGACGTGCTGCTCCAAATAATGGTTCCAAACCCAAGTGTAAGAACACTCCCCGAAGTCAAATGTCGTGTTTCCAGCCTAGAGAAGGTATGAAAAACCTTAAAACCAACCAAGATCAGATCCTATAGATAATCAATCCTGGGAGAAGCAAACTGCTCCTCACTGGTGGGCATCACAAGATGAAAGGACTCCACATCCCCCTCTGAAAACTAATGTCGTCGGACTGGTACAAGCCCAACCTGATTCTGATCCAAATCCAAAAAACTTTGGAAGTACCACTGTGCCCCAGGCACGGTTAGCAACCACAGATCCAAAACATCCCAGTGGTTCCAAAAGTCCATCCTCCAAAACAACAAACCTGCAGAACTGGCAGGGAGAGGGACATCCTCAGAAGCATCACAAAGAGAGGTAGAGCTAGACTCCTCACAATGAGGAAGGGAAGCAGGAATATAAACTACAGTGGTAACAAAGTCCTTAAGAGCATCACTGAGAGCAGAAGAATGTTCCATAAGTAGAATCACATCCCAAGAATCAACAAATAAGTGATCCATGTGAGAGGATCACACCTCAAGGGCAAAACACCCTCCTTGTTCGGCAAACACTGCAAAGAACACAGGCTCGGACAAAATAAACTCTGCTTAGGATCTCTTAATAGATCACTGCTCTCCTCCAAAATTTGTAAACTCCTGTCTTGCAGAAGAAAGTCTCTAGATAAACAAAACAGCTCTCGAAACTGATCCTCAAGTGAAGTAGCTCGAGATAGGCCCCCTCTGAGTGTAGAAAACTCCTTTGGGAAGCAAAACGCAGCCAAAACACTGCTATCCAGCAAAAAATAGCACTCCACTGCCAATAGAAGGCAAGGAACATGAAGAAACTGGGTAACTGTGTAGGCCAGGAACAAAACACAGGTATAGATGCTCAAAAATTAGCAAAACGCTGACTGAAATCAGAAATTCAGCATCAGCCTCAAGTACCAAACTACCTCCAAAGCCACAATCCAAACAAAAAAACCCCTCTGCATGTGATCTTGTGTCCACTGGAGAAGAAAATGCAGCCAAACAAGGGCTACAAACCTGAAAATTCAGGTCAACCAGTGTCCACCCCTCCTATGAGGAAAAACGCTAAAGAGAAGGTACCTTCGGGTCCAACAGATGAAGCCCAGGTGAAGGTAGAGCTACCAACAAGATCAGTTTAGAAAAACGCAGCAACCATGGCTGCAAATCTGACACAGAGGTGTTCGGGGCAGTAGAAAGGGGCAAACTCTGGAAACGCAGAAGAAATAGGTACACCCAAGCCTCAAATCAGCAAATTGGCATCAGAAAACCTGTAGGAGAAAAAACGCAGCATGTAGGTTGCTGCTGTCCTGCAGAGAATTCATGACTTCATCTATATGCTGTGCAATAGTTGATTGCGTTACCGACATCTAAAACATAAAGGCTTGAATATTTTTCATAAAAGGAGAATCATTTCTTAGTAGTGTTGATAATCCTCACTAACAACCTATCATAATAGAAGCTCCATCTGATCAAAACAAATCATCTTTTTGATATCAAGTTTAATTCGAGATAAAAATTGTTTGTCACATCATAGAGTGGTGCAAATGTTCCACTCTCAATTTCTAAAAGGCCTAGAAAATGGTGGTAGGCTCAAAATCCTCTAAGTAAGAAACATAAACAATCAGATGTTGGGAGACTCCAATGTTAGTAGATTCATCTATAAGAAGACTAAAAAAGGGCGAATTCTTTAGCTTACTAATATGCACTTTCATTAGTGATTTGCTAATATACTGAACAAACATAGAACAAGATTTGTCATTATGGTACATACTTTTAGGTAACGAAAGGCGCTCACAAAATGAGAGTAGCTCCAAGACTAAAGCATACTAAAGGCAAGGTCTTCTTTGGCCACATGATAAGCAGGTGCAAACAGATTCAAAATAGCAATGTCAGTTCTATCTTTATTCTTTGCCAAAGTATCAGTTATTACAACCTTTTGTTTTCTAGAAAAGTATGAACCCTTCCCATGGGCTTTACTCTTTGCATGCTATAAGTGCACTATGTTGGATATTAATTGACCCAGATATCCCAAAAGCCTCTTCATCACTAATGGGCATCATCTTGCTCCTTAGGGTTCTCATTCCTTGATTCTGCTGCTACATTTCAAACTACTCTTGAAGCATGCTTGGAACTACTCTTCCCTTTCTTTAGAGTCTCAGTAGGTCTGTCCTGTCTTGTGAATCCATGCATCCTGAATAAAGTTGATTGGATGAAAGATATCTTTTTCCTAATACAAAAAAATAAAACCGAATATCTTAATTTTTTATGGTATTGAAGAGCAAACCCTTGTCCTACAAATTTCACTTGCGGTTGAGAGCATTCATATGTAATGTGAAACGAATCCATTATACATAACGACACGAATGACCAAAAGACCAATTACCAAGCCTAGCCAGCTGTCAAATCGTGATTTGTAGCCTGCAATACACATGTTACATACAACAAGTAGCCTTTAGCACACATACATCCAAATTGCAGTTGGAGAGCATTCATATGTAATGTGAAACGAATCCATTATACATAACGACACGAATGACCAGAAGACCAATTACCAAGCCTAGCCAGCTGTCGAATCGTGATTTGTAGCCTGCAATACACATGTTACATACAACAAGTAGCCTTTAGCACACATACATTACATACAAGTTGAATGACACGAATGACCAGAAGACTGGTTGTTGAATCGATATTTGTAACACCTAGATGAACACAACGATGTGAAAGCCTCCAGACTCTCATGGTCATGTTGTGAAAAAATCATCAAACATTGAATAGAAGAAATCTCTGGATAAATTTCTTCTATTGCCACAAATAGCCCTAATCCTACTTCATCACTGTTCTCGAATTCCTCCTTTAAAGACTTCAAAGTGCTATTCTTCTCATTTTCTTCCTTTGGTCTACATGATTTGACCACATGATCGGGCTTTATACGATAGACACACTTTGCCTTTGATTTCCTCTTCTTCTCAAAAGCAAGTCATTGCAGCCTTTCCCCTTGCCTTTCTTTGCATTTTTGGAGAATGTATCGTTCGCTATCATCTATGGCTTTAAAATGCATCTCCTCCTCCACTAACATTGCGCCAAACTCCTCAAAAGTAAAAGGTAGGTTGCGCACATGTGTGTTTAGTGAGGTCACCAAAAACTGTCATACTTTGGGGATAACACTCTGATGTATCTTTATACTAATTCTTCACTGGTCTTAGTGATCCCCACCACCCGCCACCATGCGATCTTGTAAATTCTTTATCCATGGTATGAATTGCTCTATTACTTTTTCTTTAGAATGCCTTTCTATTACAAGATGATTCTCAAGGTTTTGAATCCTTATCTAATTCCTCGTCTCATACTAGATGTTTAGAACTTGCATGCTTCAAAATTTGTGGTAGTATACTTAACCAGGGTCATCACTGAATCAGTGATGCTAAATTAGGGTCATCATCAAATCAATGACACCAATGATGATGGCACATAGCATATATACATTCCTTTACCATCACACCAAAGTGAGAATAGGATCTGACAGTATATGGTTTGTAGTGGATCTGCTAGATTTTGAATATGACTCGGCTTTGTATCAACCCCTATTATGGTTTCCCAACAAATCATATGAATCAAGAATAGACTTAATCTTGAACTTCTAGAGAGTGTCATTTGTCCCATTCAACTTTCTATTACCAAATGGTGGAGGATAAACAAGAGCGGCTGTGTTATTATAGGTTGGCCATCACTCCAAATTTGCCTTCAAATAGTAAACTGCTATAACAAGCTTTGGCTAGAGCCTATGCTTTAATACCATGTAAGAAAACATAAAAGCGAAAGCATGAATAACACAATACAAAGCACTAAATTGTAGAAAGAAATTTAGGACTACTACTACTAGTAGGTGACTACAATTTAGCACTTATAGAATGTAAGTGAGCTATTAGTCACCTACTACTAGTAGTAGGTGCTAGTAGTAGGTGACTACAATTTAGCACTTATAGAATGTAAGTGAGCTATTAGTCAAAAAATGGAGGGCTATTAGAATGTATGTGGACTAATAATAATTAGAAATGGGGTTGATATCAAATTGTCTATGAAATACTAGTTTTAGTAGGTTAAAATATTATTATATTATTTTTAGAGTGCTAATTAGGATATACATTAGCAATTAAAATTATACCTGCTAGAGTGGATTACTTCTAGTGGATTATTGCATGTGCTCTACTAGTTAGTAATTGATAGCTATATGGCTTTCTTCTAAATAATGAGGCTATGGACTATTTCATGTGGATTGCTAGTTAGTAATTAATATTAGATTTTCTATGGACTGTGAAATAATGTGGCTAGTAGAGGACTATGTTTTTATAGTGAACTTCAATTGGGATGATAGTGGATTTATACTTTTAAATTAGAACAAAAGTGGACTAAATTTAACAAACTAATGGATTGAATATGAACTAGGAGTTACTAGTTTGATTGCTAGTAGGCTATTGGGATTGCTAGTTAGCATTGATATACTACACGGCTAACCCTAAACCTTTTTTTTTCAACAATTATACTGCTATTTGTTTTTTTTTGGAATACTACTGAGTAGTTGGTATGATAGTGCATTGTTTATGGATTGCTACCACTAGTGGATTTTTTTGGATTACTACTACTACAGAGTGTAGCTTGTATGCTAGTGGATTTTTTGTGGACTGCTATTTTGGCAATTAGAATGTTAATAGATTAGTTGTGGCTTTCTCCTTAGTATTTTGATTAGTGTTGATAGTTCTAAAATTTTCCTCTTGGTTAACAATTTTACTAACTACTATAGCAAGTATTTGGACAATTAGTGGATTGTCTTCCCCTCCCAAAGGGAGAGAGGTGCTTGGGATTTCTATCTGGGGTGTGGTGTTTTCAGGGTGTGCTAGCCCATGCCAAAATTTTTGCCTCTATATGGATGGTGACACCTCGCTTGAGATAGGAAAGAGACAGGAACAGGGCACAAGTGAGGGAAGAGTGAGATGAGACATCTGGAAGGGTTAGGAAAGAGACAAGAATGAGGTAGACCACAGAGCGAGGGAAGAGTGAGGTGAGGCATCTGGAAGAGTTGGGATATGTAATCACCTATTTAGAGATATAAGGAATTAATGCTAATTTTCTCTCTCTCTCTCCCCTCACACACACTCACTATGGTTATCCTCCATCCACCATAGTCATGGCTTGATCCTTCATCCCTCTCTTTGCACATGCTCCATCTTGGCACCATGAATACTAGCAACTATGGCCCCCTATCTAGATATGGTGGATGTGGTTGTTGATGATAAGGATATGGTGCATATATGTGAGTGACGATTCATATAAGATATGTCTATGGCTGCCCCATCTAGAGATGTACTAGGAAGGTTGCTGATGACGATGCTATGGTGTCTATTTGTGAGTGCCAATTCATGTAAGATATGTTTGTGAAGTACTAAGCCCTTAATATATGCTCGTGTGCATGGGTTGTGTGGGCTAATTGTGTGTTCTTCTTGTCCTCTCAGCATGTCTTCCATCTCATGGCTCCAACGATGCTTTCTTCATTATGTTGCTTTATTCCTTGTGTTGTTTTCTTCCTTGTATTGCTTTCTTCATTGTGTGCACCAACTCAGTATGTTGTCTTTGACTCGCTTTTTTCTATTTTCCTCAACATTTTCCTTAGCTCCCTCCCTAATTAGAGGATTCAAATGGGAAGAATTTATGGACTTGTCCAACTCTTTGGCACCTAAATAACTAGATTCTTCTTTTGTTGCATTCATCATGTCTCCCAATACTCCTCCTTTTTTTGACTCTCGACCAATTTCTTTGACATTTACCCCTCATCCCTTTTCTTAAAGAATAAGATCATGATATTGTTGTGGTACCTCTTTCTAATTGACGAGGTTTTGTTCCTCTTTATTTCCCATCCATGTGATAAGGTTTTGGTTAGGACATATTCTTCCTGGGTCTTTTAGGCACCATTGCCACTTGGTAGTGGCTTGTGGATTTTGAGTGAAAGAGGTTTGGGGTTTGGTCGAGGCAGACTTGAGCAACCACATGCGGGTGTTTCCCTCATAGTAATAACCTTGCACTATGAGTAGTACGTCTAGTACCCGGGTTTGTCTTGAGAATGCCTTCTCTTATTGGTAGGAGAGAGTTGGGGTGCTACATTAGAAAGCCATAGATGTGTGTTACCTTCATATTACCCTTGTGCTTGCAACAATTCTTCCTTGACCCATCAAGTGTGTGATTAAGTGTGTGATTATGGTGATCACAGGTGGGCCTCTTCTTCTTCTTCACTTTGGTATGGTAATAGCAGATAGAGCTTTAGGGGATATCTTGGAAATCAAGATATGTTACCATTACCCTAGTCATAGTACCCTTGTGATTCCTTAAAGTATGCATTTCGGTACCCTTGTGCTTACTAACCTTCTTATTGATAGGCTTGGAGGTTTTGGGGCCTAGTTGCTCTAGGTAAGATCTACAAAGTTAATAGAGTTAGTAGATGATATGTTAGTGAGATTAGTCCTAAGCGAGGCTTGTTGTTCAAGGGGGGTAGCCAATGATGAAGTTGCCACTTATCCTAGAAAGGCATTTTTGTTCGTGGATCGAGGTGGGCCTCTTCCTCTTCTTCACTTTGGTAATAACTAGGGGATCTCTTGGGATATGCTACCATTACCCTAGTCGTAGTACCCTTGTGCTTGCTTAAAGTATACACTTAAGTATCCACCACTTCTAACCTTCTTTTGATAGGCTTGGAGGTTTTGGGGCCTAGTGGCACTTAGTTTTGGGTAAGCTTGGTAATAACCAGGGGATCTCTTGGGAATTAAGATATGCTACCATTACCCTAGTTGTAGTACCCTTGTTCTTGCTTAAAGTATATACTTAAGTATTCACCACTTCTAACCTTCTTTTGATAGGCTTGGATGTTTTGGGGCCTACTTGCACTTAGTTTTGGGTAAGCTTCATCTATAAAGTTTATAGAGTTAGTAGATGATGTGTTAGTGAGATTAATCCTAGGTGAGGCTTGTTGTTCAAGGGGGATAGCCAATGATGAAGTTGCCACTTATCCTAGAAAGGCATTTTTGTTCATGAATTGAGGTGACTTACCTTCGAATTGTTTTTCAAGGGGGATACCCAAGGATGAAGTTTCCCCTTATCCTAGAAAGGCATTTTCATTCATGAATCGAGGTGACTTACCTTTGAATTTTTGACCTAGTTGGGCCTTGAGACGAAGGAAGGGCCACTTCTTAAGTGGTACAATTGATGGTGAGGTCTTCTTGGGGTGGCACACCTAATGCATGGAGGGTTCCTAAATCTAAGTCAAGGAGTCTCTGGGCTTGGGTTCTTCCTCTATTGTGATGATAGAGGCAAGTTAAAGCATTACAATTCACTTATCCTAATTAATCTCACGAGGACCTCTTCTTGCATGATGGTACCTGCACCAAGGGATTATTCCCAATGTGAAACAATTTAGTGAATTCCCCAAGGTATGCGATAGTGTTTGAATCAATCATTCTAATATATGCCTTAATTTATGTTGGCGGAGTTTAACCTAAGGAACACCAGATTCATGAGGAGAAATAAAATTATGGCTAGCTTTGATATCAACTAGGACTAGTTTCTATTCAATTCCACTCTTTGTGGTCATGCCTAGCTAGATTTTGGCTGCCCTAACTTCCCAATCTTCTTCCCTAACTTCCCTAACTTCCACTTTTTTTGGTCATGCTGCCTGGCTAGATTTTGGCTGCCCTAACTTCCCAACCTTCTTCCTCCAAGTCAATGACTTGGGCCATATTCATGCAATTATTTTGAAGCTTCTCTTATTGCTTATATTTTGGGGATATATATATATATATATATATATATATATATATATATATATATAGAGAGAGAGAGAGAGAGAGAGAGAGAGAGAGAGAGATGCATCCAATGATTGCATATGCTACACCTACCTAGGCCACAACACTAACCCACTATCTAAAGCTAGACAAAAACTAAATGCAAGCTTAAGGATGATGTTTGAGGGCAAAACTGACCACCATCATAACTTCCAAATCATTGTGCAAAAGTGAACCTCTCTCATACTTGGTTCCTTCGTGGGCCCTTCCCTAGGGCGGTACGGAATGAAGATGATGACTTACCCATACTCAGCCAATGTGCCGTCTTGTGTGCTTCACCTGCTAAAAAATGCTCAAACTATCACTCCTCAAGGACTTAAACCCTAATATGGCAAGGTTCTATTGCTTTCTTGCATCATCCTTAACTTGTTGGACAAAGACTTGTATGAGCTGACACAATGCACATAAACCATGCTAACAATGATGATGATGCTACCTCTGATGATGATGATGTGCCACTCATAAAGCGTTGGTTCATCCCATTAGCAAACAACTTCAAGATCAATCATGTGATGATGATTCGGTAAATGTTGCAGGAAATAGTCAATGGTAGTTATGAATAAGTTACAATGATAAAGATGCCTCAATGGGAGTGGTAAGGACATAAGTGATCTTCATGCACAAATGGAGCGCCTTGAGTAGGTGACTAAATCCAAATACAAGGAACCAACTATGAGAGAGGTTCACTTTTGCATAATGATTTGGAAGTTATGATGGTGGTTAGTTTTGCCCTTAAACACCATCCTTAAGCTTGCATTTAGTTTTTGCCTAACTTTAGATAGTGGGTTAGTGTTGTGGCCTAGGTAGGTGTAGCATATGCAATCATCGGATGCATCTCTCTCTCTCTCTCTCTCTCTCTCTCTCTCTCTCTCTCTCTCTCTCTCGTGCATGCGTGTGTGTGTATGTGTGGGTGCATCTACACGCATACATGTGTGTGTGTATATATGTGCATGGAATGCATGCACATATGCACAAAGACATTTTTATCCTTTTCTTTTGAAGATTTTTATGCTTTAATCAATCCTTGGGAAGACAATGTCACATATATCATATTTGCACTATTTAAGATGCAAATCCTTTGATTAATTATTTTTGACATTACTAGAGGAGCAGATGTGTTTATCATTGGATGAGTCATTTGTTGCTACTTCATTTTGGATGGGTAATTGTATTATTATCTTATTAGTGAAGCCAATTGGCACATTGTTTCTTACTTTGGAGAGTGTGTGGTCATCCAAGAAGAACTTTGTCATTGAGAGAGCAATAATAGAGAGATTGGGGTGGGGACAATAGCGAGGTGGTTAAGGTGGCGCTCTTAATCTGTGCAGGGCGCGCGGGTTCGATTATGGCCCACCCCTGCACCTCACTCCACAAAACGGGATGAAAGAGTGTGTATGTTTTCCCTTTTAAAAAGATTGATAGAGAAAGGGTCCCTAAACTACATGAGGTCGATTGAAGCATGTAAGGGGACCTTGATTTGTCCTTAGGTCAACAAGGCGACCTTAGGTTATCCCTAAGGTTATTTGTCAAAATACTAGTAGTGACCGATCTCGATTATGACGATGGCCTTTTGTTCTCTTGCTTATATGAAATGTATACCAAAGTCCAAAATGTTTTCCTGTGTTAGTTTTAGGGTTTCAGAGCGTCAGCAGGCCATCGTCCAGGATCAGCAAAAAGGCATGCAAGTTTGTATGGCTACAGAAAATTGCCGGCACCAACAGGCATCTAATCTCTCGGAGGTAGTTCTGGGTAGTTCTCGGAGGTAGTTCTGGGTGGATGCTTCCAATAAGGGAAGACCGAGTGAAGAGTTCAAATTAGAGCAACAGCTGACACTCAGTCACTATTTCCTGCAAAATTCACTGAATCATCAGCACAGGATTGATCTTGGAGTTGTTGCTGATGGGATGAACCCATGCTTTATGATCAGTGGCACATCATCATCATCATCATCGTCAGAGGTACTACCATCATCATCATCTTTAGCATGGTTTTATGGGCATTGTTTTACCTTATACCAGGATATCAGATCAGGTCTCTGTCCAACAAGTTAAGAATGGTGCAAGAAAGCAGCAGAACCTTGCCATATTAGGGTTTAAGTCCTTGAGGAGTGATGGTTTGAGCATTTTTGAGCAGGTGAAGGCACACAAGAGGGCACTGGCATTTGCCGTCATACCACCATCACCACTTCCTCCTCCTCCCAGTCATCGTCCAAGACTGCTTTCCCACTTTTTTCATCACAAAATTTGACCCTTCCACTGTTGGCTACCTCGGAAGCCCTTCTCACCCATAATGGAATTTTCCCAGGAGATATCTTTAGCATCTCCTGTGAACAGCTATCCTCTGTTATCAAGCTAAGTTTTCTTGAATACATTCAAGTAATGCAGCTAGTATAAGGTGTTGAGTGTGCAATCTCCCCCCCTCTCTCTGTCATGGAGTTTTTAGTGTGGTTTAATCCACCTTAATTATGTTGTTTAATCTATGTTCTTCACCGTGATCAATCCCATTTTTGGATTGTTAACATAAGGGTAATCATTTCTTTAATAAATCATAAGTATTTTCATGGTCAGCAAGTTTTTCTTAGCAGCCTACAAAAGTACAATAAGGCCAAAGAATGCTGCCAAAGTTGAAACTTGCTATATGAACATGGGCATGTACTCCATTAATTTATCACAAAATCTGGTCTTATTTCAATCCAGAAACTCTTCATTTAAAAAACAAGAACTATGTAGCACCAGTGTCTCTACAGCCACATCGCAACAGGCGATCATACTCGCTCTCAGTAAGAGGTGCTGCTAAGGTGCAGGCCATTTTGGAAACAGAAATCATGGGCAGCAACAATAGAAATCTAATGTAGAAATAGGAGGAAGAGGCTACTCTAGAGGCGGGGGAGCGAGAGAGGCTGAGGTGGATGGCAAAGAAATCATAGTAGAAATAGTATGGAGTGCTATTATTGTGGCAAACCAGATTATATAGCAAATGAGTACTAAAAAAAACAGAATGACATTAACAGTGGGAACTATGCATCTTCAGCACGAGAGAGGCCGAGGTGGATGGCAAAGAAATCATAGTAGAAATAGTATGGAGTGCTATTATTGTGGCAAACTAGATTATATAGCAAATGAGTACTATAAAAAACAGAATGACATTAAAAGTGGGAACTATGCATCTTCAAGCAAGCAAGCTGAAGATAGAAGTGAGCAACTTTTTGTGATGTAGCATATGCTTAGTTCTACGACTGCAGATACAAGAAACTCTCGAGATGTATGGTATGTTGATTCGGGTGCTTCTAACCACATGACCAATCATGGAGAGTGGTTTAGGTATATGTAGAAAATGAAAAAACTTGGGTATATGTAGAAACATGTGATGATACAGTGCACTCTATTACACATGCTGGTAAGGTGTCATTATCTATGTAGGATGGCAAAGTCAAGTATTTGACTGATGTACTTCATGTTCCAAACATTACAAAGAACTTGAAAAAATGATTGAGCCTGGTCTACAAACGAGGTTTAATCTACAAGGTTGTTATTTTGAAGATTTCAATAACCAGTGCTGTGCAGTTGCAAAGGACAACAAAATTGGAAGAATGTTTACATTGGATGTATATTAGTCATGTTAATTTTTAGTAAGCTGAAAAATATGAAGGTCCAAAGCATTGTTATATTTTTGTCGAAATTCAAAGTAGATGAAATACACAAAGAATGTGAAACATACCAACTGGGAAAAATAGTCATAAGCATATTAGTCATGTCAATATTCAGCATGTCAATATTCAGCAGGCTGAAAAATATGAAGGTCCAAAGCATTGTTATATTTTTTGTCGAAATTCAAAGTAGATGAAATACACAAAGAATGTGAAACATACCAACTGGGAAAAATAGTCTAAGCAAGTAATTCCACATGATATGAATAAGAGTCAAAGACCATTGGAGTCGTGCATTTTGATATTTGGGGACCAAAAAAATAGCATTAATCAAAGGGTGTTCATTGTTGTGATGACCACATTAGGAAGGTGTGGGTTTACTTCATGAAAGAGAAACACACAAAAACCTTTGACCTTGATAAATTTCAAAGATTCTTGCATATTTATTTATGCAAAAAATATAAGTTAAATTGGTCCCAATCAAAGGCAAGAAAATTCTAAAAAATGTCAACTTTAAATGATAAATATGAGTTTGTGCCTCTTTAGGCTGGAATTTGACATGATGTAGATACAAAATTTGATGAAGATGTCTTGTGCAGTATCTGAGAAGCCCACGAATTTTTTTTGCTTCTCCTTAGGTACTTACAGTACTCAAATTAACAACGATTTGGTACTTTTAAATAGGCTTAATGGCTAGAAAGGGGGCTGTACTAGTCTAGGTGATGTACTTTTGGCACAAAAAGCAATAAAATGGGCTCACGAGGATGAAGAAAAAACATGTGGATTTATCTTGAGGGAAGGGATTATTTATACTAAAATTTGATGGTTGGGAGCCTTCACAATAGTCCTTCAGAGTTAATGCCGTTCTATACCTAACAGCAACTCATGCACACGATAGAAATTGGGGGCTAAACTAAATCTTAGACTAACATGCATGCACTTTATCTAAAGTGAACTAATAGAAGGTGCACTACCTTAGATTTACATAAACCATTTACCATAAACCACTAATAATTACCATGGATAGATAAACCACCTACCAATCCAATCCATCTTGGTTTTTTCCAACCATGGTTTTTCAAACCTTAGAAAAATTACCCTTAGTCTAACTAGATTAAATAATGCACACACACACACACACACATTGGTATGCATATTTATTTAATTTATCCAAGAGAAACTCTTGTAATTAAATGTCATAGTATTTTGATTTATCTCTGGTACTTGAGTTAATTATTTATTTTTATTTTTGTAATTAATATTAAGCATTTTATCCTTTTGATCTAATTTAATTTGCAAGGTGTGTGCACTAATGTACACGTGCACAATAGTTCACATGTATACCCAAGGGCTTTCCCTTTATTTTTACACATTTATCCTTAAACTTTTATTTAAAAAAGGCTTTAATTTATTTATTTACACACTTTTCATTATCAAAATTTTATATTAGTAAGAGGTATCTTACAGTCTTCCCCACTTGAAAATCTGAGATATCCTCATCTTGCAAACTAGGGATAGCCTCGTACTATATCTTTCTCCTTTTCATAGGTAGCATCTTCAATTGGAAAGAAATTCAATTTTATTAGATACTCCTTCAAGATTCAATTTCTCAGGAGCTTTTCTTAAGACCCAAAACTACATGAAAGATATTGTGGATCTTCAAATATGGAGGAAGCTGAAGTTCATAATCTTAATCTCCAATTCTCTCCTTGTAATTATATAAGGTCCACAATATTTGGGTGATAACTTCTTGTACTTTCCTAAGAAAAGTGAACTTCTCTTTGGGTATACTTGAAGAAAAACCATATCACCTTCTTCAAATTCTCTAAAAGTATGCTTCAGATCAACATATTTTGCTTTTATATGTCTTGAGAAACTTTGATATCTTTCTTTATTGACTACATCTAACGATCCATTTTATCTACCATTTCTACTCTAATCAATGGTGGGTTGGAGCAAGTTAAAGGTGTCACACAATATTGTCTGTAAAGTGCCTTAAATGGACTCATTCTAATGCTCCAATATGATGAGATGCATTATAAGCAAGCTCCACCAAATGAAGATTGTTCATCTATCTCTTGGGTTCTCATCCATAAAATGCTAAAAGGATATCTTCGATCACCTAGTTCACTCTCTCGGTTTGGCTATCGAATTTTAATACTGAGATCTAGAGAGGTTCCCCCATAGCTTCAAAGAAATCAATATGAAAATAGGATATGAACTTTGCATCTCAATCTCATTGACAATCCTTTTGGTAGACTAGGCATTAACGAACATGTTGCAATACATCTCTCTCAAGTCCGGGCTAAAGGAAACTCTACTACCATGAAAGTCTTCACATAGCCATGGTGTCTTGCTATATGTCCATCATGAGCTTCATTTAAAATTCTTCTCTTAACATCTCTATCTTTAAGAACACGCACTCAGTTAATTAAAGTACATGCATTCATCTTCAACTTTCTTAACTTCTTAAGCAGTCTTGGTTTCTTACTTAAACAACGTGATAAATAGAGACAAACAATGTGTATGATTTGATCTTCTCCTTGATCTCCATGGGTAGAGGGTGAGAAGCTACTATAATTGTCGCAAGTAAGGAAGCTGTCCCACTAATCACATCCACCACTACATTCTCCTTACCTTCTTTGTATTTCATATCATAATCAAACTCTTGATACCTTCTCTGCCTCATACTAAGATTATTCTGAGTAAAAATCCACTTTAATCTCTTATGATCGGTTACCAAAGTAAATTTCTATCCGAGAAGATATTGTCACCAAAGCTTCAGGGTATGCACTGTAAGCAACTCAAGATCGTGGACAGTGTATTTCCTTTTACGAGGTCTTAATTTTCAAGACTCACAATCTATGGGACGTCCTTCCTGCATTAGGATTCCTTCGATAATGAATCCACTAGCATCAGTAATAGTAACTTCAAAGGACTTCCCAAACTCTAGAAATTTTAGCATTGGAAGGAAACCTTTAGCTTATCAAAAGCGCTTTGGCACATTGCAGACCAACAAAAGGAATATCCTTGTTCAAAAGTGATGTCAATGGTGAAACTATCTTGGCGTATCAGGGAATAAATACCTAATACCACCCTTTTGTAAGAACCCTCTGACTTCATTTACCGTCTTTGGTTCTAAGCTAATCGATGATAGCTTGCACCTTTGTAGGATTAGTTGATATACCATCTTTTGACACTATGAACCCTAAATATTCAATCTGGTCAGTAAAGAAGATACAATTACTTTTCTTGGTTAAAAACTTTATACTTTTTAAGAGTTTCTAGACTTTACATGTATGCTTCTCATAACATCTAGGGCATCCTTATCATCTTTGTACAACACACATTCAATATCTATCTATCATCTCATTGTGTGCTCCCTTGAGCTTCTCCAATATGTGTGTATGTGTGTGTGCATTCATGTAACCCTATTTCCAACATTTGGTATCAAAGCCTACGCTCCTCGCCCTTGTGCTGTTGCCTACCCTTCACCCCGAGTTGCATGTCTTCTTGAATCGGATCAACGAGCCTTGTGAGATTAATGAGGACTGTGAGGTGTGCAATACCTCATACTACAGTTTTTCGGACAGATTTTTGTTCCGAGTACATTTTGGATGCCGTTCGCGCAATTTTTTAGTTTTCTACAAACATCTTTGGGGACTAGATTTGCATTGTTTTACTCTGCATTTCTTTCATACACCTTGCAGGTCTCCATTTTCCAGTGGCCTTATAGCAGCCACCTTGGTTGCATCAAAGTAGAACTTAGCACTTTTCAGGTTGCATGATTACTTGCTTGGGTATTATAAAAAATGGCATACAGTGATGTATTTCGGATGTTATTCACGCTTAGGATAAGCCTGACGGGATCAACTACCCATTATGGTCCTATATGGTATAACATGTATTGGTAGCCAAAAGGCTATGAAATGTTGTGGTCGGCACTAAGAAACATCCTACTTCCTTTGATGAATATGATGTAGAAGGCACATCTACAGACACGAACTCAGTTTCAGATGGTGCATTACCACAACATAGCACACCTCCTATGCAGGAACAAGCAAAGTGGGATAGAAGAGATGTTTAGGCACATGTGTTGCTTGCTTTGTCAGTCAAGAGGAGTATCATTCCTCACATTTGGTCATGTAGGACTGCTAAACATGCTTGGGATGCACTTGCATCATTGAACCAGGTGTGTAATGAAACATGTGTTGCTTATCTACGTAAGTAATTAGAGTTAGAGCATATAGATGAGGGAGACTCCATGAACACTTTCCTTACAAAAATCAAGGATTTTGTCTCCACTTTTTCAAAGCATGACACAAAACTCTGTTTCATGTGCTAGCCACATACTTTGTGGGTTAGTAATCTTTTTACTCAAAAAACAATTGGCCTACTATGCTGCTCCAGTAGCATAATCACTAGCATCCATTTCAACCATAAAAGGTTTACTTGGATCCACAATTTGGAGCATAGGAGCCATTCTTACCTCATATTTCAACTTATTGAAAACATTTATCTAGCTTCTCAGTCCATTACATAGGCTTGTACTTATTGTACTTGCTTTTCTCTACCCCTTTAGAAATATTTAAAAGAGGCAATGTAATCTTTGTATGATTCTAGATGATTTTCTCAAAGAATTTTACAAATCCAAAAAGGATTTAACTTGTGTGATGGTCCTTAATATTGGCTAATAATATACATTTTTTATCTTCTCATAATTAATATGCGCATTGTTAATGGTAAGATGTGCCCTAGGAATGTAACTCTTGCTTAAAGAAATCACATTTTCTCTCTTTAGAAAATCTAAGAATATCTAACATAATTCTCAGATGTAGAGCACATTCCTCAAGGGTCCTGCTATATACGAGGATGTCATGCAAGAAGACTATCACATACTTTCCCGAATTGAGATGAAATATATTGTTCTCATCATTTTCTAGAAAGTATTTAGTGCATTCGTGAGTCCAAATAGTACAACCAAGAAGTCATAAGCCCATACGTATTTCTAAAACCAGCCTTAAAAGACATCACGGTCAAATATTGTAATCTGATGGTTACCTGAACTATCCTAATTTGATGGTAACCTCTCCTCATATCAATCTTTTGTGAAGTTGTGCTCCACAAAAAGCCAATCAATAATGTCATCCATCCTCGGCAAAGGATATTTAGCAATGAATTTGTTAAGACCCATATAATCCACACATATTTTTTTTATGTTATCCTTCTTGTCCACAAGAAGAGAAATGGTTCTCCCCATGACAACTTGCTAGGCCTCACATGCCCCATCCAGAGGTACTCATGAAGTTGTCTAGCAAATTTATCCTCCTTAGATTGACTCAGCCTATATAAAGCTACCTAAGCACTAGATGTGTCCTAGGTATAAGCTCAACCTTATGGTCTTCTACACACCTATTCAGAGGTAAACCACATTAAAAAATTAGACATAATCTCTCAAAATATTTTTCCTTCTCTCGAAAGAGTTTTATTTTGGAGAATCAACACTACAAAGGTCAACACCCTTTGAGCTCGCCATATCCATGGCATGAGAGCTCAAACTAGCTTGCTAGCTCCAACAACCAACCCTTAGGAAGAATTGAATCACTCACTTCGCACTTTTTGAGAGCTAAACTCATAGCCCTAGTAGTAGTTGAATGTTGATCGCATAGTATCAACTCCATGTTATGGAAAACAACTAAAACATTTTGAATCTAGAAATGCTTTATACTTATCCTTAGGTAAAAATACTATCATTGCACTTCATTCTTCACAACATAATAAATAACATCACATTCATCACAATGTGAAGCATTTCCATAGTTTCTAAAGAAGAACAAATAGGACTATCATTAGTAGAAGACATATTTGAATAATCTACATAAGAAGAAATCTTGCTCATTGAACTAAAAGGAGCATCATATAAAGAAAACTTCTTCTCATTATGTACAAAAGATAACCATATAAATAAAACTTATTCTCAATATGTACAAACGTGATTATAATATATAGTTAATATTTACATGAGTGCTCTTGTGGAAAACCACTCTTTGCTAACAACACAAAACATCTATGCTATCAATGCACATAACTAGAAAACAATTCTTCGATTTCTTTAGAGTGACTTGAGGACCCTTCCTTTGCCAACACTAGGTAATTCCTTGATCAAAATCGACCATATAACAACACAAAACATCTATGCTATCAATGCACATAACTAGAAAACAATTCTTCGATTTCTTTAGAGTGACTTGAGGACCCTTCCTTTGCCAACACTAGGTAATTCCTTGATCAAAATCGACCATATAACAATGGTCACTTAATGCCATTGGGATACATAGTCTCTAGATAAGAGAAGAATGAGTGTGATTTTTAAGGGAGCTTGGTGGAGGGAGCTTTTTCTAGCAACTCCTCTCTTCAAAATGTGGACATTGTCTCTCCAGCCCCATTCTCTCTCCAACACCTCTACCACTAACTCCTCCCATCTCCTCCAACTACCTCCACCACCACCTCTTTGCTAAGCCCACTTTCTCCCCTCTAGCCCACCAACTCAACTCCTCCCTCCTCTCTCTCTCCCACTCTCTTCCTTTCAACCCCTATCTCCCTCTCCCTCTCCCCCTCTCTCTCTCTCTGTCTCTATCTCTGTCTCTGTCTCTGTCTCTCTCCCTCTCTCTGTCTCTCTCTCTCTCTGTCTCTGTCTCTGTCTCTGTCTCTCTCTCTCTCTCTCTCCCTCCCTCCCTCTATCTCTCCTTCTCTCCCTCCCTCTCCCTCTCCCTCTGCCACCGTCTTCCCTCTGTCCTTCCTTGCCCTCTCCCTCTCCCACTCTTCCTATGCATAATCTCTCCTTCCCTCTCTCTCACCCTTTCTTACTTAAAGTCATATTAGAGACCTTCATGATGGCTTTCCCACTCTCCCTCTGACTCTCTCTCCTTCCTCCTCTCCCACCCTCTCCCCTTTCTCTTTCCCTCTCCCACCCTCTCTCTCTCTCTCTCTCTCTCTCCCCCCTTCATTTCACTCTCCCTCCCTCCCTTTCACTCTCCCACCCTCCCTCTCTCTCCTTATCCCACTCTCTTCCCTCCCCCCTTCTCTCTATCTCTCCTTCATTTCCCTCTCTCTCCCTCCCTTTTACTCTCCCACCCTCCCTCTCTCTCCTTCCCCCACCCTCCCTATGCATACTCTTCCCTCTCTCTCTCTCTCTCTCTCTCCCCCACCCTCCCTATGCATACTCTTCCCTCTCTCTGTCTCTCTCTCTCTCTCTCTCCCCCACCCTCCCTATTATGCATAATCTCTTCGTCCATCGCTCTCTCATGCTCATCTTCAACACTTCTCCCTCCCTTTGTTCCCATGTCTCTCTTTCACCTCTCTCTCTCTCTCACCTCATCTTCACATGCCTTCTCATAGCATTGCATGATGTGAGTTTATTTTCTCCATTTGTATTTTTGCATTTGTATGACATTGCCTACTCTTTATTATCCTTTTGCATGTCAATGCATGTGCCATTAAATGCATTGCATTGCATGGCATGGCATGGCATTGCATTTGGATGTTATTACATGTGCATGTCATTGTATGGTACTACTTGCCCTTTGCATAGTATTGCATGTCATTTGCATATTGTTTCATGTCATTGCATGCCTTTGCATGTGATTGTATGTCATTTTAAGCCTTTGCATATGACTTCATATCATTACATTTGAGTAGTACAATTGACAAGGTGAATAATGTACACAATTATATATACAAGATAATTTCATTCTAGGAAAGATATCTAGTATGCCTTGCGTATTATTTCATAAAAAATAGTGAACAATGTAAAATTATTAAGGTTAATAATTTTATAATTATTATTAAGGTCATGGTATAATTATTTGAGAAAGGGGAAAAGAGAGCGAGAGCGAGTGAGAGAGAGAACAACGTGACAACATTACATCCTTAGGATCGAAAATACTACTTTCAATTACAAATAAAACCAAGTTCATCCACATACAACTTGCAAATACAACTCTTCTATCATAACATTTATTCAGTTTCATTGAGAGTTCTATGGGCATCAATTTTCCTGGGATATGTAGGCACAAAATAAGCGAACAACGTTCATTCCCTTCCGCACTTCCTCTAGTAAGAGACGCTCGGCGCATCATCGATAAAACTATGGGCTCGCCATATAGCAATTAATCTCACCACTTTGGTTTGCATCAAAGAAATATCATCATCACTACTAGGAAATGATAAGGATGTGAGAGCTTTCCATGCTTGTGCACCATCTATAGTCTTTTTCTTGACCTCTGCATTGGTAGCCTCCCTAGAGCGATACGTGCAACTTCGATGCTAATTTTTGATGAGGCCATCATAAACAATAAGGAGGAGGGTTGTGGGTGGTGTGCTCTACTAAGAATGATAAGGTAACAAAGTTGTATGGAGGTTATCTTTATATTTATAGTAGTGGGAGAGGTGTGCTCTTCTTTTGCACCAAACAAAAAAAGATACCTTTCTTCTTTTTTAATGTCAATAATAAAGGCATCTTCCTTCAAAATCCTACACCCCAATAATGAAGTCATCTTTTCTTTATTTTTTGGGGAAGAGAGTATGTCATGAAGAACAATGAACAATACAAAATTGAATAGGGTAAGTTGCCAATTGTGTGCAGCAAGATAAATTTTACTTCCGAAAAGAAATTTCATTTGGATCACATACTATTTACTCAAAATAACAACAAACTAGAAATTTGACAAGGCAATTAATAAAAAAGACAAAGCAAATTATAGTTGAATGACCACTTTATTCTAAAAAGGTTATTAAATCATCCTTTCTAGCTAAAGACATCTATTTACTTATAAGGGCTGCTACAACAATCAAACACTATTTACAATTGATAACATACCATTACTGCCTAGGGTTCCTACACCTATGTGCTTTTATGGGCTACTCTATTCTTCAACTCCTCTCTCAGAGGGGCTCTTCCTTCTCTTCGGCAATGTACCCACGTAACTCTGCGAAGTTCCGATAGCGCTTCCAATCTTCATATTCCACACATACAAATCTCAAGAATCAATAGCCTCATCGGGGCTAGCATCTTGCTCCAAAGATTACGGGCCTTTGTTGTGATTCTAAGATGTTCTACCGCATCTCCCCCCGTTTTGTTGCACAAATCTTTGCAAACCCTATTAAGGGTATCCTTTAGTGTATAGTTAGAAGAAGACATAATTGAGATAAAAAAAGGTGAGTTAATGATGGTGAGAGTTGCTAAGGAAGAGAATGATGGTGAGGGAGAGAAATACAATAAGAGGGAGAGGGAAGCAATAAGATTTGGAAGTGAGGATTAGAGTAAGATCCAAGGGTCATGTTTATAGATACACAAAGCTAAAAGCAAAAAGGGATTTTGCATGGATATTTCCTAAATTTAGAAAAGTAGATGCATGGATAAGTGTTGTGTGTAAAAAGAGGAATTGTATGAATAAGTAATATATTCAAGAAAATCTAAGTAGACATCAACATTGACAAGACCTTGATATAATAAATGAACATGTTCCAGCCCCATTGACATACATCCATATTGTCCTGCTAAAACATTTAAAAAACAAAAAGTAAATAGACCTTGCTAGAGAGTTGAGAAAAAGAACATTTTATTATTGCAACATGAAGAACCTTTTCAAAACTACAGTACAATGTCATCAACAATAGTACAAGGTCCTTTTTAGATTGTTCTCCTGTTTTGATAAACATTCTCATTAGGTCCTCATTTTTAGAGTGGGTTGATGTATAAACATATTATGGTTTGCATCTAATCCAAAGATACACAAATATACAAAATAAAGGTGCTTACATGCACAATATGGTCTACCAACACCTACCCTGATTTGAAAATCAGGACATGTGCATGATGGATTCTTTTCCATAGTCACCCGGTATTTTTAATTGCATAGTAAGCATTCCTCGGTCTCAATTACAAACACTTCCATCTATTTGGCCTTAATGATTCTCAAAGACTGTAGCTATGTTTGAAATTTCCGAATCTATTCTCTTGGCTACCATATCCGATATGCCACTTCTATATTTTGTTGATCGATTGGCTACATCATTTGCTTCTTAGCATAGTCCCTTTTGCAACACAAATCCACTAGCCTCCAATGCTCGAACCTTATCCACAGTAAGGCTTGTACCTTGTCCAACTGGCCATACAACTGGGGGTCTAGTAGGTGATTGACAAATGGTATTACATAATCTCCAAGTATGATCCATGCTGCTATTGCAAAACCACATGAACTAACGCCTTTACCCCATGACCACTCTCACATACCATAGAAAGATGGAGCTGGAACACCTGGTCTCTGTAGTTCTTGATGCTTTTCTTACACTTGCCATCTTGGCCACCTAACCATCCTTGGCAACAAGTGACCTTGTTGTGTGTAGAGGTGTTTGATGTATAGCCCACATTGAATCGTGTATGCCATTCTCCAAAATTTACTGTACCTCTGATTCAATTGCTAATCTCTCTACATTGTGACCACCTTCTACAGAGTTGAAGGAATAGTGGGTGGAAAGTTTAATCTCCTACCTTGTTTCTTGCGTGGTTGGGTTTCTGTGACATACTACGGACGATGTGATGAGTTATCTTCCTCAAGATTTATAACTGTGGGTTTTTGATGCCAGATAGCTATACTATTATCACCAATATAGTTTGGTTATACATGCATTGGAGTGCCACTCACTACTTCTCCCACCAAAATATGGGTGCTTGACGGACTTGGAGCTTTTGATGTTTTGGCCTTCTCCATCATCTTTGTTATTGTAGGTCTTGCTCCGTGATATTTACCTTACATGAATGCATGCTTCTTCGTGGATTGCAAGAGGGCATTAGTGAGATCTAAAACAGCAGCATCATATAAAGAGATGGTTCCCTTGAAACCGTCTCTTGCCTAACCAACTTGCATGTTTCATTTTTGCTAGATTGGTGGTCGACATGTGCTACAAAGTAACGTCATCCACCACCTCTTATAATAAAAGATTAACTAATAAGAATCGAAGTTATAAGCTCCAACCACATTCCACAACAAAAAGACTAGATTTACGATTCAGATTCCAAATGCAAGCTATTGGTTTTCAAATCCAAGAAAGTTATACTTACCCCTACAAGGTGCTTCCTCCAATGGGGATATCTAGTATGCCACCAACTAAGCCAACAATCCATGGCTAGTAAGTTTGCATTGGCAACTTTACCATTCATCCACCATGATCTAATGTGTATGTATTTCAAGAGTGCCTCTCCTTCACTCAATGCATAACGCCACACGGCATAGTTGCTTATACACTTCTTGAAAATTCCTGACTACATATTGTACTACTGTATGGATGTTCAAGATTTGTTCCCAATGAAAAAGACAAGAATGCTCACGAACTTCCATTATATTCTCTGGTCCATTATTATAGACTATCATGACTGCCCTTCCAGCTGGCTTTCACCTCATTAGCCAACCATGAAGCCAAAAAATTCAAGTTTGGAAAAGCATTTTTGCACTACAACATTGTTGATCATTTCCCAAACAAGAACTTGTGCCACAATGTCCTCTTTCATTTCGCAAGTCACAATTGTCTCATGAGCTCTTGTAGGATACATGCCATCATATAATAGTTGGAAAGCAACTAAAAATAGGTTTATAATTTTAAAGAATTTGACAAGACCAAAATGTACCTTGGATTATATACATGTGCAGCCATTGTTGTTACACGCCTGACGTGATCAAAATAAACCCAAGCCCTCCTCAAATCACCGTCTCCTGTTTGGTGCATATGGTTTACCAGATCCAAACCCGATGTGGGCCCTATGTGGTTGACATTTTAAACCCGTAACACCACTCTGACTCGTCCAAAGATTGCCTAAGAAAACGGCTATCATGGAGGAACTCAAAAGTGCATTGTGTCTCTTCATATCTAGGATACTAGACTCTGATGTGGATAGGTGTGGTGTGATGTGGATATATGTGGTGTGATGTGGATAGATGTGATAAGATGAGGATGGATGTGACAAGATGTTAATGAATGTGGGATGTAAATGGGTGTGATGGATGTGAATGGATGTGATGAGATGTGAGTGGATGTGGGGAGATGTGAATGTGATGTGAATAGATGTGATGTGATGTGGATCTGGTTAGATATGAATAGATGAGATATGAATAGATGAGATATGATGTGGATAGATGAGATGTGATGTGATGTGGACTTGGGTAGATGTGAATGGATGTGAAGTGATGTAAATAGATGTGAACGTGATGTGATGTGGATCTGAATGAATGTAGATGGATGTGATGTGATATGAATGAATGAGATGTGATGTGGATATGTTGTGATGTAATGTGATGTGAATTGGATAGATGTGGATAGATGCAATGACATGTAATATGATGTGATTGGATGAGAATGGATGAAGGACGACGGGAATACATATGATTGGATGCGGAATTAGCAATGTGAATTGATGTAGAAGAATGTGGAATAACAAGAAATGATGTGGAACAATGTGGAAAGATGAGAGTTCGTTTTAGAAACTATAGTTATGAAACTTGTTTTTAAATGACTATTTTATGTCAAGAACAATGGGGAATTATTTTGACCATCTTGTGAATGAGATCGTGGAGACCTAAGTGATAAAGTTGCAACAGCTGACGAAGAGTCAATGGAGGACGTCTCGCGTAGCAAGGTCTCGGCCGAGGTCTTGACTAGCCTCAGTTCGATTTAAATGGTGAGCTTCCGGTACGGTGGATGAGGGACCAAGGAAGCGGCCTATGAGTGAAGCACTAGGTGACCTGCGAAAGGAGCCTAGAGGGTGCTGACCATACGGTGCTCGGGCTCTGGGTCGCCGAAGATACCCACGCGTGCATCCGGAAAGAAAATGGAATGAGGAGTTAGAGTTGTTTTCTAAACTCGGGTATGGATCTGGTTGATTGGCCTTGCTGGTCCTCAACAGATGAGTCTATGACTCTTTTATATGGATCTGTTGGTTGATCTTGCTGATCTTCAACAGAGAGGCCATCGGGATTTTTCTTATGTGATTATATTTCCGGGTACTATGAGCTAGGAACTATTGAAAAGGCCCCTGAGTGAGTAGGTGGTGAGCGTTCTGGTTGCCAATGATGCCATAGGTACACTGATGAAGAAATGATTGGAAATTAGAATTCAAGCTAGATATTTTGGAGGATTATGATCAGTGATACTATGGTTTCATTAAAAGATTGTTTAAAGACAGCTGAATATGTGAAACATGCATGTGTAAGTGGTGTGGCTATCTTGAAGTTTGCTTGAAGCGTCGGCTAGGGGGCCTGGGAACTCTTTTCCCTGGTACCCGGGGCAAAGCATAACCAAATTCCTAAATGGATCCTATCACTACAATGGTTGGGCAGTTGGCTAACCCATGGGATTAGATGGGGTTAGGTTGGACTGATGGATCCCTAAAATGAGACTCAATTCTGTTAAGTTACGATAGTTGAAGTAAATCCCAGATAACCCTTGTTTTATGGAAAAGAATCAACGATTGTGTCTCTTGATGAGGAAAAAAGCATTGGACTCTATGATCCAAGTGCAAGTCTCTTCCTTGATCTGACCATGAGACTTATGGGTTCGGTCGGATCAGTTTGGTTAGTGAAGACCTTGGCAACGTTAGAATACAATATCCTGGAGGAATCGCCTATGTCTGCTGGGTGAGAGAAGTTTTTTCGGGTTTGGTTTTGGAAGAACCGAGGGATTAGTCTCTTGTTTGGATATCCGTTGGGCGAGGCCCCGAGTGAGAGGCTCTACCCTGCGTGCAAGAAGTGCTACTTCCGTTGCTAGCACCCCGAAATTCGTTGCACGGAGGGGGCGAGGATCTTTTAGCTGGTATCAAAGCCAATTTGGCTAAAGTGGATCAACTAAGAAGCAAGAAATGTCAAAAATTTATGAAGTACCAGTAAAATATTGTAATGGTGTGATGAAATTCATATAAATTGATATTCAGAATGAAGATTTATAAATTGGAAAGCGGGTCTTCAGATGGAAGTACTGTAATTGTATGGAACCCCTGACTTGATTGAGGCCTAGATATGATGGTATTTACCTTATAACTAACTCCAAGGACCATGACTACCCGTATATACCGTGGGTATAACTGCAGCTCTTTATTACTGACAATATATACGAGTAAATCTAAGACCTTGAAATTATAAGAAAAAATGCTATCCAGAGGATGAATTCGAATGCTGGTTGATATGATTTTTGAATTCTGGTTGAGAATTGATGAATTGATTTGGATTTTGATTGAAACACGATGATTTTCGAATTCTGGTTGAAAGAAGATAAGTTGAACAACAAAGATGAATGGGACGAATCCCAGTGATGATGTTAGTAACTAGAATGACGATTATGACTTCAAGCGAATCACTATGAGATTAGTGGATTGTGTTGTGACAGATTGTTGATGTTGACCTTTGACCTAATGGATCTAATTAAGGAATGACAAATTGAGAACCTGCATAATTGAAATTCCCGTGGAGGAATGTTCAGATGGAATTTTCGGTCTGGTGGACAATTATTGTGTTAAGAATATGAATGAATTATTCTCTGGTAATGAGTTTTGTATGTTCTTCTTGTAGAAGGGATCTTTATTTCAAGATTCTGTGGGGGGCTGACCAATCTATAAAGAACCCCAAAATCAGTTGGATCTAAAGTTGAATTTGAATAATAAATAAAGTGGTGTTTTCACCTGAGCGTCTTGGTTAATTCGGGAAAAAGGGACTTAACAAGAATCTTCGTATTGATAGGATCATGGATGAAGGTCGTCGTGGAAGGAATGTTAACCCCCAGCTCGATGAGGAAGAGCTAGACCCGGATGTTCGTAAAACTCTTCATAGATCGTAACCTGGACCTTTTAAGGGTGAAGGGGAAAACTTGGGTGAGGTTATGGAGAAGTGGATTGAAGCAATGGAAGAATACTTTGATGTCACCGGGTACAACGAGAAAAGTAAAATGGCACTTGCAAGACTGAAGATAGAAGAAACAGCCAGAGTGGCATGGAGAAACCACTGCGAGACAAACCGTCTGGATCGAAACACCCAGACATGGAATGATCTCAAGATTTACCTAAGGAAGAGATTCTGTCCTCCTGGCTTTTTGGAAACCAAGATGAACAAATTCTTAGAATTAACCCGGGGGAGTAGAACAATATCATCAGGCGTTCGCTCTCCTTCTTCTCAAGTACTTGCCACCGTTGGATGAAGAACAGCTGATGGCCAGGTTCATTCGGGGATTGAACGAACCTTTGAATACAAAGGATGTGATGTGATGTAAATTGATGAGACTGAGATATGTGATGATATGTGAAAGAATGTGATGTGATGTAAATGGATGAGAATGAGATGTGATGTGATAGATATACATATGAATGAATGAATGGATGTGGATAGATGTGAATGGAAATAAACAAATGGATGTGGATGAATGTGATGAGCTGTGAATGGATGTGGTGTGATATGGATAGGTGTGGATGGAATGAATGAGATGTGATGTGGATAGATGTGAACGAGATGTGATAAGATGAGAATGGATGTGATGAGATGTGAATGAATGTGGGATGTGAATGGGCGTGATGGATGTGAATGGATGTAATGAGATGTGAGTGGATGTGGTGAGATGTGAATGTGATGTGAATAGATGTGATGTGATGTGGATCTGGTTGGATATGAAAATGGATGAGATATGATGTGGATAGATGAGATGTGATGTGATGTGGACTTGGGTAGACATGAATGGATGTGAAGTGATGAAAATAGATGTGAACGTGATGTGATGATATGTGAATGTGATGTGGATCTGAATGAATGTAGATGGATGTGATGTGATATGAATGGATGAGATGTGGTGTGGATATGTTGTGATGTGATGTGATGAGGATAGATGTGGATAGATGTGATGAGATGTAATATGATGTGATTGGATGAGAATGGATGAAGGACGATGGGAATACATATGATGTGATTGGATGAGAATGGATGAAGGATGATGGGAATACATATGATTGGATGCGGAATAAGCAATGTGAATTGATGTAGAAGAATGTGGAATAACGAGAAATGATGTGAAACAATGTGGAAAGATGAGAGTTTGTTAGAAAGTGTATTTATGAAACCTGTTTTTAAATGACTATTTTATGTCAAGAATGCTGGGAAAGCATTTTGACCATCTTGTGAATGAGATCGTGGAGACCTAAGTGATAAAGTTGCAACAGCTGAGACGAAGAGTCAATGGAGGACGTCTCGCATAGCAAGGTCGGTCGAGGTCTTGACCAGCCTCGGTGTTCGATTTAAATGGTGAGCTTCCGGTATGGTGGATGAGGGACCAAGGAAGTGGTCTATGAGTGAAGCGCTATGTAAGATTCCTCCCTCCAGATTTTGAGGTGTACAGGTGTAAGAACCTCCCCTTCTGATCTTATAATTATTCCCCTCTCTGAAATAAAAGAAAGATCTTGTTTTATCCTGTTTTGGCATGGAGAGAGAAAATGTCTAGAGAGAGGTAATCCAAAATTGAGATATTTTTGGATATAAAAATCCTCCTAGTGTCTAAAATGGTTTTCCCTGAAACAGAAATTCAAAAAGAACTTTCCAATATGCAATTGGAATTAATTAAAAATATGTATAAAGGACCTTACCCTAAGGGTCTAGATTTTTAGAAATTTTTGGATTATGGTCCAATTAAGGTTCCTATGGGCCAATAGGATCAATCCAAGTGTGGGGAGGAGATAAATCCAATGAATAAAAGAAAATACCCAAAAATGAGTAAATGCCCACATAAGATGAAGAGTTGACTGAGTACAAGGTTTATTAGTAAAAAACTATGAGATATTTCTAAAAAAATGAGATATTTTGGGTATAATGATACATTTTTGACACCTTGGGAATTCAAGGAGACACCTATTTCACACATGTGGTGGAGTTTTTAACTAAAAAAATGTGATATTTTTTTATCTCTCCTCTCTCTTGGATCAAACCAAATCAAAAGGGAGCCAAACTAGGTCCAAATCTTGTCCAAATTCAGCCAAACTGAACCTGAAAAATTCTAGAACCTAGTTGGACTTGGTTAGAGGCCTCCCTCACCTATAAATAGATCCTTAGTCCTTTGTAAAAAAATTTGTGAACTATACCATGCCAATATTATACTAAAATAATGATTTTTTTTATTATCCCTTAAAAATCCTCTACTTTTGGAGAGAGTGGAGCCTCTCTCTCTCTCTCTCTCTCTCTCTCTTCAACCATCCTTGGAGCTTTCCTTTCAACACACAAACCAATTGATTGGTTGGGGGCTTCTTCTTTGATAGAAAAGCAAGCAAAACAAGAGGTAAAGTGTAATTTTATGGTTTTTCTCCACTATTCTTAATGTTTTCACTTCTCAATCCCTCTCAAGCTTGAGAAGCTTCTTAATTAAGTGTTTATAATGCAAATCAAGCTTTTCTAAGTGTTGTGATGAATAATTAAGAAAAGTTTACATTTATGCTTAAATTAGAATGCTTTTATGTTTATCTCTCTTTCCCCCAAAGAATGGTCATTCCTATGACCAATTCTCTATTCAATTGATGCTTCTCATGGAGAAATTCTTAATTCACAAATCAAACTCTAGGCTTGTGAAGCTAGAGATTAAGAAAATGATTTTTTATACTTATATGCTTGAAAATTATGATAATATTATGAGATAAATACATAAATTATATTTAAGGCTAAAAGATAGTTATACTATCATAATTACATTACTATGTCTTATTCTTTTCAAAAATATTGAAATTTGCCAGTAATAGCAGCGGACTATGGTAAAATTTTTAAGAAATTGATACATAGTTCATTCTTATGCATAACATGAAAAGAGAACTTCCTACCATATTCTAGGATTGAATATTCTAGGCTAAAAGAATGATTTTCATCACATTCAATGAAAAACTAATTTTTGAGGTTTATGTATAATTAAATAATTAAGAAAAGAGGAAATTATGGTAATTATATTTAAATGATAAAAGAGGAATTCCTCCTAGTGTCTAAAATGGATTCCATTGAAACAAAAATTCAAAAAGAACTTTCCAATGTGCAATTGGAATTAATTGAAAATATGTATAAAGGACCTTAGTCTAAGGGTCTAGATTTTAAGAAATTTTTAGATTATGGTCCAATTAAGGTTCCTATGGGCCAATAAGATCAATCCAAGTGTGGGGAGGAGATAAATCCAATGAATAAAAAGAAAATACCCAAAAATGAGTAAATGCCCACATAAGATGAAGAGTTGAATGAGTACAAGGTTTATTAGTAAAAAACTATGAGATATTACTAAAAATTGTGATATTTTGGGTATAATGGTACATTTTTGACACCTTGGTAAGAAGAAGGGGGGACTTCAAGGAGGCACCTATTTCACACGTGGTGGAGCTTTTAACTCAAAAAAATTGTGAGATTTTTATCTCTCCTCTCTCTTGGATCAAACCAAATCAAAAGGGAGCCAAATCAAAAGGGAGCCAAACTAAATCTTGTCCAAATTCAGCCAAATTTTTATCTCTCCGCTCTCTTGGATCAAACCAAATCAAAAGGGAGCCAAACTAAATCTTGTCCAAATTCAGCCAAATTGAACCTGGAATATTCTAGAACCTAGTTGGACTTGGTTAGAGGCCTCCCTCACCTATAAATAAATCCTTAGTCCTTTGTAAAAAAATCTGTGAACTATACCATGCCAATACCATCACTAAATGATGGGTCCCTAAAATGAGACTCAATTCTGTTATGGTACGATAGATGAAGTAAATCCCAGATAGAAATTGTTCTATGGAAAAGAATCAACGACTGTGCCTCTCAATGAGGAAAAAAGCGTTGGTCTTTATGATCCAAGCTCTTGACGTTAGTTATAAGACTCTTGACTACGTTAGAGTAAAAATATCCTGAAGGAATCGCCCGTGCTTTCTGGGCGAGGGAAGTTTTTTTCGAGTTTGGTTTTGGAAAAACCGAGGGATTAGTCTCTTGTCTGGATATCCATGGGTGAGGCCCCGAGTGAGAGGCTCTGCCTTGCGCAAGAAGTGCTACTTCCGCTGCTAGCACACCCCCGAATTTGTTACGCAGAGCGGGTAGGGATCTTTCATGCTAGGTGACCTACGAAGGAGCCTAGAGGGTGCTAACCATACGGTGCTCGGGCTTTGGGACACCGAAGATAACCACGTGTGCGTCGGGGAAGAAAATGGAATAAGGAGTTAGAGTTTTTTTCTGAACTCGGGTATGGATCTGGTTGATTGGCCTTGCTGGTCCTCAACAGATGAGTCCATGACTCTTTTATATGGATCTGCTGGTTGATCGTGCTTATCTTCAATGTAGAGGCCATCGGGATTCTGAGTGAGCAAGTGGTGAGCATTCTGGTTGCCAATGATGCCATAGGTACATCGATGAAGGAATGATTGAAAATTAGAATTCAAGCTAGATATTTTGGAGGATTATGATCAGTGATACTATGGTTTCATTAAAAGATTGTTTAAAGATAGCTGAATATGTGAAACAGGAAATTTCATATTGGGTGTGTAAGTGGTGTGACTATCTTGAAGTTTGCTTGAAGCGCGGGCTAGGGGGCTTGGACTCTTTTCCCTGGTACCCGGGGCAAAACATAACCAAATTCCTAAATGGATCCTTTCACGACAGTGGTTGCTAACCCATGGGATTGGATGGGGTTAGGTTGGACTGATGGATCCCTAAAATGAGACTCAACTCTGTTAAGTTACGATAGTTGAAGTAAATCCTAGATAACCCTTGTTCTATGGAAAAGAATCAACGGCGGTGTCTCTTCATGAGGAAAAAAGCGTTGGACTCTATGATCCAAGTGAAAGTCTCTTCCTTGACCTGACCATGAGACTTAAGGGTTTGGTCGGATTAGTTTGGTTAGTGAAGACCTTGGCTACGTTAGAATAAAATATCCTGGAGGAATCACCTATGTCTGCTGGGTGAGGGAAGTTTTTTCGGGTTCGGTTTTGGAAGAACCGAGGGATTAGTCTCTTGTTCGGATATCCGTGGGCGAGGCCCTAAGTGAGAGGCTCTGCCCTGCACAAGAAGTGCTCCTTCCACTGCTAGCACTGCGGAATTCATTGCGCGGAGAGGGTAGCGATCTTTTAGCTGGTATCAAAGCCAATTTGGCTAAAGTGGATGAACCAAGAAGCAAGAAACGTCAAAAATTTATGTACCACTAAAAGATTGTAATGGTGTGATGAAATTCATATAAATTGATATTTAGAATGAAGATTCATAAATTGGAAAAAGGGTCTTCAGATGGAAGTACCGCAATTGTATGGAATCCTTGACTTGCTTGAGGCCTAGATATGATGGTATTTACCTTATAACTCCAAGGACCATGACTACCCGCATATACTGTGGGTATAACTACAGCTCTTTACTGACAATATATACGAGTAAATCTAAGACCTTGAAATTATAAGAAAAAATGCTATCCAGAGGATGAATTCGAATGTTGTTGATATGATTTTTGAATTCTGGTTGAGAATTGATGAATTGATTTGGATTCTAATTAAAAGATGATGATTTTCGAATTCTGGTTGAAAGAAGATAAGTTGAACAACAAAGCCACAATGAGGATGAATGGGACGAATCCCAATGATGATGTTAGTAACTAGAATGATGATTATGACTTAAAGCAAATCACTATGAAATTAGTGGATTGTGTTGACAGATTGTTGATGTTGACTTTATACCCAGTGGATCTAATTAAGGAATGACAAATTGAGAACCTGCATAACTAAAATTCCCGTGGAGGAATGTTCAGATGGAATTTTCGGTCTGGTGGACCATTATTGTGTTAAGAATATGAATGAATTATTCTCTAGTAATGAGTTCTGTATGTTCTTCTTGTAGAAGGGATCTTTATCCCAGGATGCTGTGGGGGGCTAACCAATCTATAAAGAACCCCAGAATCAGTTGGATCTAAAGTCGAATTTGAATAATAAATAAAGTGGTGTTTTCAGTTGAGTGTCTTTGTTAATTCAAGAAAGAGGGACTTAATAAGAATTTTCGTATTGATAGGATCATAGATGAAGGTCGTCATGGAAGGAATGTTAACCCCAGATCGATGAGGAAGAGCTAGACCCAGATGTTCGTAATACTCTTTATAGATCGTAACCTGGACCTTTCAAGGGTGAAGGGGAAAACTTGGGTGAGGTTATGGAGAAGTGGATCGAAGCAATGGAAGAATACTTCGATGTCACCGGGTACAACGAGAAAAGTAAAATGGCTCTTGCAAGACTGAAGATAGTAGAAACAGCCAGAGTGGAATGGAGAAACCACTGCAAGACAAACCGTCTGGATCAAAACACCCAGACATGGAATGATCTCAAGATTTACCTAAGGAAGAGATTCTATCCTCCTGGCTTTTTGGAAACCAAGATAAACGAATTCTTAGAGTCAACCCAGGGGGAGTAGAACTATTGAAGAATATCATCAAGCGTACACTCTCCTCCTCGCCACCGCTGGATGAAGAACAACTGATGGTGGCCAGGTTCATTTGGGGACTGAACGAACCTTTGAATATCCTAGTGAAGAATGCCAAGCTAGTTTCCATGGCTGAAGCAGTGCGGATGGCGAAGGATTTCGCCACCCAAGGCCTTTGATGTCAAGGTCCCGCCGAAGCCAACACCATCATATTTCAAAAGATTTCTAGCTCTAGAAGGTGATTCCAACTTTCCAATGCCTAAGAGATAACAAGGTCGAACTCAGGATATGGAAAGTTCCAGAATGGAAGAAAGGTCTTTTCCTCAGAACTCAATCCCCTGGAATTCAACTTCAAAAGTTCCACCCTTGAACAAAGAAGTGAAATGCTATAACTGTCAAGGATTTGGACATCGTAGTATGGATTGCCCAACTTCTCTTAGATCAAGGTTTTCGGGGCAGGGAAGTCAAGGAAACTCCAGCTCCTTCCTTCCAGAGTAATCAGGTTCCTTTCCGTCAAAATCAGAGAAATCCCAAAGGTAGACCCTCTAACCAACCCTCAGTTTCAATCCAAAGTAATGCAAGACCTTCGCCTCAGAATAGGGGAAGTCAAAGAGAGATGTTCCCAAATCGGCCATCCACTTCCAAGGTAGTAACGCTGGAAGTGATTGAAGAAGAATAAGATGAAAGAAATTATACTCCACCTCTGCGAGATGAGAACATCTCGCGTTTTTTAAGTGGGGTAGGATGTAAGATTCCTACCTCTAGCTTTTGAGGTATAAAGGTGTAAGAATCTCCCCTTCTGTCCTTGTAATTATTCCCCTCTCTGAAATAGAAGAAAGATCTTGTTTCACCCTGTTTTGGCCTAGAGAGAGAAAATATCTAGAGAGAGATAAAATCCAAAATTGAGATATATTTAGATATAAAAATCCTCCTAGTGTCTAAAATGGATTCCCCTGAAACAGAAGTTCAAAATGAACTTTCTAATGTGCATTAGGAATTAATTGAAAATGGTATAAGGGACATTAGCCTAAGGGTCTACATTTTCAGAAATTTTTGGATTATGGTCCAATTAAGGTTCCAATGAGCCAATTGGATTAATCCAAGTGTTGGGATGAGATAAATCCAAAGAATAAAAGAAAATACCCAAAAATTAGTAAATGCTCACATAAGATGAAGAGTTGACAGAGTACAAGGTTTATTAGTTTGAAATTATGAGATATTATTAAAAAATGAGATATTTTGGAATAATGATGCATTTTTTTACACCTTGGTAAGGAAAGGGGGACTCTTGAGGTAGGATTCTCTTTCACACGTGTGGAAGGGTTTTTAATTCAAAAAAATTGTGATATTTTTATCTCTCCTCTCTCCTGGATCAAACCAAATAAAAAAGGGAGCCAAATTGGTCCAAATCTTGTCCAAATTGAGTCAAACTGAACCTCAAAAATTCTAGAACCCAGTTGGACTTGGTTAGTGGCCTCCCTCACCTATAAATAGACCCTTAGTCATTTGTAATTGAATGTTGGAGTTATATCATGTCAGTGTATTATATTAAAATAATCATATTTTCTGTTATCCCTTAAATTTTCCTCTCGCTTGGGAGCTTGGAGCTCTCTCTCTCTCTCTCTCTCTCTCTCTCTCTCTCTCTCTCTCTCTCTCTCTCTCTCTCTCTCTCTCTCTCTCTGCAACAACTCTTGGAGTTGCTCTTCTCCTCTTGGTGGACCAATTGATTCGTCGGGGGCTTCACTGCAATTAGAGAATCAAGCCAAATTTGGAGGTAAAATCAAATTTTATGGTTTTTTCTAATTTTTCTCAATAACTTTCTTCTTCTCAACCCCTCTCAAGCTTGATAAGCTTTCAAAATGAATGTTTTAATTCAAATCAAGCTTTCTATAAGTTTCTTAATGTTTAATTAGCATTAAGTTAACCTTTATGCTTAAATTGTAATGCTTTCTTTAAGTAAATCTCTCTCTCTAAAAGAATAGCCATCTTTATGGCTAAATCCCTTGAAAAAAGATGCTTCTCAATGATAGTCTCTTAATTCAAAGCTAGACTCTAGGCTTGATAAGCTAGAGATTAAGAAAATGGTATTTCTATGATTTTGTGTTAACAAAATAAAGGTTATTTCTTTTAGATTATTTATAAGTAGTTGAAAACTACTTTGATTGATTCTAAATGAGAAATAGATTATCCTATCAATTTGGGAAAAGAGAAATAATGGAGTTAGCTTAATCTAGTGGGATAATCATGATTAAGTTTATGATTATGGTTAAAATTATGATTTAAATTCATAGTTTGATTTTAAGCATAAAAGAAGAACTACTATCATATTTTCATTACAAGATTTTGTTATTTAGAAATTTTTTTGAGAATTATCAGTAATAGCAGCGAAGCTATGGCAAAATTTTCAGAAAATAATACATATCTTATTTTTATGCATAATGATAAAAGAGGACTTCCTACCATATTCTAGGATTGGACATCCTATGCAAAAAGAATGATTTTCATTATATTCACATGATAATTGAGATCCAAGTAATTAAATGGTAAAAGAGGAATTGTTGGCAAATTTTTTTTAATGCAAAAAAAGGAATTCTCATGATAATTGAGATCCAAGTAATTAAATGGTAAAAGAGGAATTTTTGGTAAATTTATTTTTATGCAAAAAGAGGAATTCCCATGATAATTGAGATCCAAGTAATTAAATGGTAAAAGGAGAATTTTTGGTAAATTTATTTTTATGCAAAAAGAGGAATTCCTATTATATTTGAGATCCAAGTAATTTAATGGTAAAAGAGGAACTTTTGGCATAATTCAAATTATGAGTATTTATCAAAAGTGGAATTTTGAGCATTATTAATTTTATTGGAAAATATGAGTAGAATTGATTTTTATAAATCCCATGAACCTTTTTCTCAAAGAAGAATATTGAATATATTTCACTTGAGAATTTTGAGAAAGAATATGAAAATATCCATCGAGAAAAAGTACCTTTAACTAGGCCAAGCAATTGGCAGAAACTTAGAAAAGTCCCATTGGTATCGAAAGTAGAAAACGACACCAAATGTGAATGCGATGTGAATAAATATGAATGCGATGTGATAAGATGTGAATGCGATGTGATAAGATGTGAATGCGATGTCATAAGATGTGAATGCAATGTGATAAGATGTGAGTGGATGTGATGAGATGTGGATGAGATGTGATGTGATGTGATGTAAATGGACGTGGACGTGAATAAGATGTGATGATATGTAAAAGGATGTGATGTGATGTAAATGGATGAGAATAAGATGTGATGATATGTGAAAGGATGTGATATGATGTAAATGGATAAGAATGAGATGTGATGTGATAGATATGCATGTGAATGAATGAATGGATGTGGATAGATGTGAATGTAAATGAACGAATGAATGTGGATGAATGTGATGACCTGTGAATGGATGTGGTGAGATGTGGATAGATGTGGATGGAATGAATAAGATGTGATGTGGATGGATGTGAACGAGATGTGATAAGATGAGGATGGATGTGACGAGATGTGAATGAATGTGGGATGTGAATGGGTGTGATGGATGTGAATGGATGTGATGAGATGTGAGTGGATGTGGTGAGATGTGAATAGATGTGATGTGATGTGGATCTGGTTAGATATGAATGGATGGGATATGATGTGGATAGATGAGATGTGATGTGATGTGGACTTGGGTAGATGTGAATGGATATGAAGTGATGTAAATAGATGTAAACGTGATGTGATGATATGTGGATGTGATGTGGATCTGAATGAATGTAGATGGATGTGATGTGATATGAATGGATGAGATGTGATGTGGATATGTTGTGATGTGATGTGATGAGGATAGATGTGGATAGATGTGATGAGATGTAATATGATGTGATTGGATGAAGGACGATGGGAATACATATGATTGGATGCGGAATAAGCAATGTGAATTGATGTAGAAGAATGTGGAATAACAAGAAATTATGTGGAACAATGTGGAAAGATGAGAGTTTATTAGAAACTGTATTTATGAAACCTATTTTTAAATGATTGTTTTATGTCAAGAATGCTGGGGAAGCATTTTGACCATCTTGTGAATGAGATCATGGAGACCTAAGTGATAAAGTTACAACAGCTGCTCACGAAGAGTCAATGGACGACCTCTCGCATAGCAAGGTCACGGCCGAGGTCTTGACCAGCCTCGGTTCGATTTAAATGGTGAGCTTCCGTTATGGTGGATGAGGGACCAAGGCAGCGGCCTATGAGTGAAGCGCTACGTGACCTGCAAAGGAGCCTAGTGGGTGCTGACCATACGGTGCTTGGGCTCTGGGTCATCGAAGATACCCACGCGTGCATTGGGGAAGAAAATGGAATAAGGAGTTAAAGTTGTTTTTTGAACTCGGGTATGGATCTGGTTGATTGGCCTTGCTGGTCCTCAACGGATGAGTCCATGACTCTTTTATATGGATCTGTTGGTTGATCTTGCTGATCTTCAACGGAGAGGCCATCGGGATTTTTCTTATGTGATTATATTTTTGAGTACTGTGAGCTAGGAACTATTGAAAAGGCCCCTGAGTGAGCAGGTGGTGAACGTTTTGGTTGTCAATGATGCCATAGGTACACTGATGAAGGAATGATTGGAAATTAGAATTCAAGCTAGATATTTTGGAGGATTATGATCAGTGATACTATGGTTTCATTAAAAGATTGTTTAAAGATAGCTAAATATGTGAAACAACAGGAAATTTCATATTGGGTGTGTAAGTGGTGTGACTATCTTGAAGTTTGCCTGAAGTGCGGGCTAGGGGGCTTGGGAACTCTTTTCCCTGGTACCCGGGGCAAAACATAACCAAATTCCTAAATGGATCCTATCACTACAGTGGTTGGGCGGTTGGCTAACCCATGGGATTGGATAGGGTTAGGTTGGACTGATGGATCCCTAAAATGAGACTCAATTCTATTAAGTTATGACAGTTGAAGTAAATCCCGGATAACCCTTGTTCTATGGAAAAGAATCAACGGCCGTGTCTCTTTATGAGAGGAAAAAAGCGTTGGACTCTATGATCCAAGTGCAAGTCTCTTCCTTGATTTGACCATGAGACTTACGAGTTCGGTCGGATCAATTTGGTTAGTGAAGACCTTGGCTACGTTAGAATAAAATATCCTAGAGGAATCGTCTATGTCTGTTGGGTGAGGGAAGTTTTTCCGGGTTCGGTTGCGGAAGAACTGATGGATTAGTCTCTTGTTCGGATATCCGTGGCCCTGAGGAGTGAGAGGCTCTGCCCTGTGCAAGAAGTGCTACTTCCACTACTAGCACCCCGGAATTCATTGCGCTAAGGGGACAGCGATCTTTCAGCTGGTATCAGAGCGAATTGGCTAAAGTGGATCAACCAAGAAGCAAGAAATGTCAAAAATTTATGAAGTATACCAATAAAAGATTGTAATGGTGTGATGAAATTCATATAAATTAATATTCAGAATGAAGATTCATAAATTGGAAAGCGGGTCTTTAGATGGAAGTACCGCAATTGTATGAAATCCCTAACTTGCTTGAGGCCTAGATATGATGGTATTTACCTTATAACTCCAAGGACCATGACTACCCATATATACCGTGGATATAACTGCAGCTCTTTACTGACAATATATACGAGTAAATCTAAGACCTTGAAATTATAAGAAAAAATGCTATCCAAAGGATGAATTCGAATGCTGTTGATATGATTTTTGAATTTTGGTTGAGAATTGATGAATTAATTTGGATTCTGATTGAAAGATGATGATTTCCAAATTTCGATCTAGCTCGATGAGGAAGAGCTAGATCCGGATGTTCGTAAAACTCTTCATAGATCGTAACCTGGACCTTTCAAGGGTGAAGGGGAAAACTTGGGTGAGGTTATGGAGAAGTGGATCGAAGCAATGGAAGAATACTTCAATGTCACCAGGTACAACGAGAAAAGTAAAATGGCTCTTACAGTAAGACTGAAGATAGTAGAAACAGCTAGAGTGGCATCATGGAGAAACCACTGCGAGACAAACCGTCTAGATCGAAACACCCAAACATGGAATGATCTCAAGATTTACCTAAGGAAGAGATTTTGTGCTCCTGGCTTTTTGGAAACCAAGATGAACGAATTCTTAGAGTTAACCCAGGAGAGTAGAACTATTGAAGAATATCATCAGGCGTTTGCTCTCCTCCTCAAGTACTTGCCACCGCTGGATGAAGAACAGCTGATGGCCAAGTTCATTCAACGACTGAACGAACCTTTGAATATCCTAGTGAAGAATGCCAAACCAGTTTCCATGGCCAAAGTAGTGCGGATGGCGAGGGATTTCGCCAAGGCCTTTGATGTCAAGGTTCACCAAAGCCAGCAGCATCATATTTCAAAAGATTTCTAGCTCCAGAAGGTGATTCCAACTTTCCATCGCCTAAGAGACAACAAGGTCAAACTCACGATATGGGAAGTTCCAAAATGGAAGAAAGGTCTTTTTCTTGGAACTCAATCCCCTTGAATTCAATTTCAGAAGTTCCACCCTTGAACAAAGAAGTGAAATGCTATAACTGTCAAGGATTTGGACATTGCAGTATGGATTGCCCCCACAACTCCTTTTGAGGTAGGATGTAAGATTCCTCCCTCCAGCTTTTGAGGTGTAAAGGTGTAAGAATCTCCCCTTTTGTCCTTGTAATTATTCCCCTCTCTGAAATAGAAAGATCTTGTTTCACCCTGTTTTGGCCTAGAGAGAAATAATCCAAAATTGAGATATCTTTGGATATAAAAATCCTCCTAGTGTCTAAAATGGATTCCCTTGAAACAGAAGTTCAAAATGAACTTTCTAATGTGCATTAGGAATTAATTGAAAATGGTATAAGGGACCTTAGCCTAAGGGTCTACATTTTCAGAAATTTTTGGATTATGGTCCAATTAAGGTTCCAATGAGACAATTGGATTAATCCAAGTGTTGGGATGAGATAAATCCAAATAATAATAGAAAATACCCAAAAATGAGTAAATGCTCACATAAGATGAAGAGTCGACAGAGTACAAGGTTTATTAGTTAAAAATTATGAGATATTACTAAAAAAAAAAGAGATATTTTAGAATAATGATGCATTTTTTACACCTTGGTAAGGAAAGGGGGACTCTTGAGGTAGGCTCCTCTTTCACATGTGTGGAAGGGTTTTTAATTCAAAAAAATTGTGATATTTTTATCTCTCCTCTCTCCTGGATCAAACCAAATAAAAAAGGGAGCCAAATTGGTCCAAATCTTGTCCAAATTGAGTCAAACTGAACCTCAAAAATTCTAGAACCCAGTTGGATTTGGTTAGTGGCCTCCCTCACCTATAAATAGACCCTCATTCATTTGTAATTGAATATTGGAGTTATACCATGCCAGTATTATATTAAAATAATCATATTTTCTATTATCCCTTAAATTTTTCTCTCTCTTGGGAGCTTGGAGCTCTCTCTCTCTCTCTCTCTCTCTCTCTCTCAACAGCTCTTGGAGTTTCTCTTCTCCTCTTGGTGGACCAATTGATTGGTTAGGGGCTTCACTGTAATTAGAGAATCAAGCCAAACTTGGAGGTAAAATCAAATTTTATGGTTTTTTCTAATTTTTCTCAATAACTTTCTTCTTCTCAACCCCTCTCAAGCTTGAGAAGCTTTCAAAATGATTGTTTTAATTCAAATCAAGCTTTCCATAAGTTTCTTAATGTTTAATTAGCATTAAGTTAACCTTTATGCTTAAATTGTAATGCTTTCTTTAAGTAAATCTCTCTCTCTAAAAGAATAGCCATCTTTATGGCTAAATCCCTTGAAAAAGGATGCTTCTCAATGATAGTCTCTTAATTCAAAGCTAGACTCTAGGCTTGATAAGCTAGAGATTAAGAAAATGGTATTTTTATGATTTTGTGTTAACAAAATAATGGTTATTTCTTTTAGATTATTTATAAGTAGTTGAAAACTACTTTGATTGATTCTAAATGAGAAATAGATTATCCTATCAATTTGGGAAAAGAGAAATAATGGAATTAGCTTAATCTAGTGGGATAATCATAATTAAGTTTATGATTATGGTTAACATTATGATTTAAATTCATAGTTTGATTTTAAGCATAAAAGAGGAACTACTATCATATTTTCATTACAAGCTTTTATTATTTAGAAAAAAAAATAGAACTAGCAGTAATAGCAGCAAAGCTATGGCAAAATTTTTAAAAATAATACATATCTTTTTTTTATGCATAATGCTAAAAGAGGATTTCCTACCATATTCTAGGATTGGACATCCTATGCAAAAGGAATGAGAAATAATTTTTTTGTAATTATGCATAATTAATTGATTATGAGAAAAGAGTAATTTTTTCGTAAATTTATTTTTATGCAAAAAGAGGAATTCCCATGATAATTGAGATCCAAGTAATTAAATGGTAAAAGATGAATTTATGGTAAATTTATTTTTATGCAAAAAAAGAGGAATTTCCATGATAATTGAGATCCAAGTAATTAAATGGTAAAAGAGAAATTTTTGGTTAAAAAAAATTATGCAAAAAAAGGAATTCCCATGATAATTGAGATCCAAGTAATTAAATGGTAAAAGAGGAATTTTTGGTAAATTTATTTTTATGCAAAAAGAGGAATTCTCATGATAATTGAGATCCAAGTAATTAAATGGTAAAAGAGAAAATTTCGGTAAATTTATTTTTATGCAAAAAGAGGTATTCCCATGATATTTGAGATCCAAGTAATTAAATGGTAAAAGAGAAACTTTTGGCATAATTCAAATTATGAGTATTTATCAAAAGTGAAATTTTTAGCATTATTAATTTTATTGGGAATATAGGTAGAATTGATTTTTGTAAATCCCATGAATCTTTTTCTCAAAAAGAAGAATATTGAATATATCACTTGAGAAATTTGAGAAAGAATATGAAAATATCCATCGAGAAAAAGTACCTTTAACTAGGCCAAGCAATTGGTAGAAACTTAGAAAAGTCCCATCGGTATCGAAAGTAGAAAACGACACCAAATGTGAATGCGATGTGAATAAATATGAATGCGATGTGATAAGATGTGAATGCGATGTGAGTGGATGTGACGAGATGTGGATGAGATGTGATGTGATGTAAATGGATGTGGATGTGGATGTGATGTAAATGGATGTGGATGTGGATGTGGATGTGGATGGGATGTGTTGTGATGTAAATGGATATAGATGTGAATGTGATGAGATGTGAAAGGATGTGATGTGATATAAATGGATGAGATTGAGATGTGATGATATATGAAAGGATGTGATGTGATGTAAATGGATGAGAATAAGATGTGATGTGATATGTGAAAGGATGTGATGTGATGTAAATGGATGAGAATGAGATGTGATGTGATAGATATGCATGTGAATGAATGAATGGATATGGATAGATGTGAATGTAAATGAACGAATGGATGTGGATGAATGTGATGAGCTATGAATGGATGTGGTGTAATATGGATAGATGTGGATGTGATGTAATGTGGATGGAATGAATGAGCTGTGATGTGGATGGATGTGAACGAGATGTGATAAGATGAGGATGGATGTGACGAGATGTGAATGAATGTGGGATGTGAATGGGTGTGATGGATGTGAATGGATGTGATGAGATGTGAGTGGATGTGGTGAGACGTGGTGAGATGTGAATGTGATGTGATGTGGATCTGGTTAGATATGAATGGATGAGATATGATGTGAATATATGAGATGTGATGTGATGTGAACTTGGGTAGATGTGAATGGATGTGAATGGATGTGAAGTGATGTAAATAGATGTGAACGTGATGTGATGATATGTGGATGTGATGTGGATCTGAATGAATGTAGATGGATGTGATGTGATATGAATGGATGAGATGTGATGTGGATATGTTGTGATGTGATGTGATGAGGATAGATGTGATGAGATGTAATATGATATGATTGGATGAAGGACGATATGAACACATATGATTGGATGCGGAATAAGCAATGTGAATTGATGTAGAAGAATGTGGAATAACGAGAAATGATGTGGAACAATGTGGAAAGATGACAGTTCGTTAGAAACTGTATATATGAAACCTATTTTTAAATGACTGTTTTATGTCAAGAATGCTGGGGAAGTATTTTGACCTTCTTGTGAATGAGGGCCCTCCCCTCACTTAAGGCCACTGCTCCTCTCTCTCTCTCTCTCTCTCTCTCTCTCTCACCCGCATGCCCCCCTCTCTCTCTTGTGCCCATGCCCCCCTTTCTCTCTCTCTCTCTTACACCCACGCCCCTCTCTCTCTCTCACTCACTCACTCTCTCTCTTTCCCTCTCTCTCTCTCTCACTCTCTCCTCTCTCTCTCACCCTCTCTCACTTTCTCTCTCTTTCCCTCCTTCCCTCTCTCTCTCACCCTCTCTCACTTTCTCTCTCTTTCCCTCCTTCCCTCCCTCTCTCTCTATTGTTGGAGACTCTCTCTCTCTCTCTCTCTCTCTCTCTCTCTCTCTCTCTCTCTCTTTTAATTCTTTCTCTCTCTTATCTCTCTCTCTCTCTTTTAATTCTCTCCTATGTTGCCAATCAATTCAGGTTCATTTGTTCTATATCTCCTCATCCCATAATCCTGTTAGAGAAGTGACGCAACATGATGTTAGTGCATGCAATGACATATGGCAAATGAGAAACGAGGAGTTCAAGAATGTGATCACATGCAAAACGAAGTGGGACTTTATGAGCAAATGAGAAACGAGGAGTTCAAGAATGTGATCACATGCAAAACGAAGTGGGACTTTATGAGCAACAAGATATTCTATGTGTGGGACGACAATCATCGCGTTGTGGCATGGATGGAAGAGATTAGTAAATGTAAGTCATCTTAAATTGCTTCCTTTTTCTACGCAGTGTTAAGTTTTTAAAAATAAATTTGGAACTAATTAGATTCACACTGATTATAGCATTCAAGAATGTTCTATCAAGACATCCATGTGTTAATGCTATCCTTGTTGACTTCAATGAGGATAGCGAGGGGGAGGTCCTCACAGTCATAGCTTGCTTAAACAGGTAACATCACATTAACATTACGAGAATATATGTATTAAGTCTCTTTGACATGGGATGGTCCAAGTGTAGTACGTTTTATCTTTAATTATAACTCATCTTTCTTTTCTTGCTATAGATGAATGAAGTGGGCTATGTTTCTTCGTCTCTTGTGGACAAAGTGTGCCTGATTAGGGCTCTTGGATTAGAAAATAAGGAAACAATTATGAGGTGCAATAGAGCAATGAACAAGGAATGGATGGAGAAGCATGTCTCGACGTAGAAAAAAAAGGGTCCCCCGTTCTAGTACAACTGCGAGCTTTCAGAACTTTCCCATATAGTATTCTAGGTAAACCTTCAATCTTCTGACACTTGTAATATATGATTAACATTTACATATTATCAACTAATGTTGTAACATGTGAATAATAGGATGAGGATCTCGCAAGCCACCCGAGATATTGACCCGCTAGTAGATAGCTTACCTGCAAATGAGTTCGAAGAGAAATGGAGAACTGCATTTTATAAAGATGAAAGAAAGTGGAGGTATGCTACAAGGCTGGCGGTGATTGCAAACCCTCCTACACAAGGGGAAGGTTTCATTGAGTAAGAAAGCCTACACTCTTTCCTCTATCTATTTGGTAGGTAGCAAAATTTTATGGTTTTAATGTTACAGTTTAATTTTGGTGTTGTGTTGTAGATGATTAGTGCAAGTTCATTGGGATGAGAAATCAGATAGTTTGACATACGTTGTACAGCTTGGCATCTAGCTCATTGCCAAATGGCCAGAAAGCACAGATTTTAGATATTTTGATTGATGGCAATTTGCAAAGGCTGAAGGATTCACAAATTCCTAAAAGTAAGTAAAATTTGCTTTCCCTTTCTTCTTGATATATACAAAGTAATGTATTTTGTTTGAATAACAATTTCAATGGCAATGCAGCAAATGCAAGTTTATTCAAGGATTGGATTCAAAAAGAATTCATATATGGGGAGCACAAGGTGTGGCCGTCCATGCAGAAATATCAAAAAAGTACAAGATAATTTTTTCAAATACATTTCAAGAGGACCTCTCCGATCTTTAAGAGATTGTATTTTGGGAAGCTATTCGAGGAAATGGTGGGATCCCTGAAGAAACAAGGTATGGTAGTTTCAAACCCTGGTGTCGTCAAGGCAACCAAGTGTGCTATGTTCAGGTGTGTACCATTCTACAAAGCTTACTTACTACTTAATTGTGATTTTATATTCGTAAACTAAATGGAAACAATAATGTGTAGATGGATTTGTAAGTGCCATGCGGACATATATATTGCAAATGTACCTGCAATCTTAAAAGATTCATGCAATCCACAACATGAGAGCACTATGTATACACATCAGCAACTTTGAGACCTTTGGAATGCAGGGATATATAAGAGATGCCCATTGTTCCTTGACTTTCCAAGTGGAAAATTTCCTAAGAGCGAGAAGGAGATGTATACTCAAGCTTGTAAAGCAAAGCAATCAACCATGGTATGAACTATACAATTAGATATTTTAATTCTTTTTTAATATTGTTTCTTATCTCTTTTCAAATCATGATTTCTATTGTGAAGCCTAGAAGTCTACGCGACCAATCACATGTTCAAGGCAAGAGAAAAGGTCTTCTAAAAGATGAATGGGATGATGAAGATGAAAAGGATGATGATGATGATGAAGGGGAAAAAGTGCCAAAGAAGGATGCAATGAAAGAAGAGAAAAAAGGAAAGGCACTAGAGGAAGAGGACGACTTTGATATCTATGCATCAGAATATGACAAAAGTGATTCTATGATATCAAAATACAACTTTGATATCTAATGATATCAAAAAATGACTCAGACATATCTAGAGGAAGAGGATGACTCTCATATCTCTGCATTAGAATAGGATGAAAGTGATTCTAATGATAACACTTGCAAGATCAAGGCAACCCTAAAAGTTGAAGAAGTGGATCATGCAACAATACAAGCAAGGCACTCTTTTACTTGTGGTTCATTGGTTTTAATATTACATTGTTCGGATACTAACGTAGATGATTAAGTGATGGATCTAAATAAGCTTGGCAAGAGGTGAAGCACCAAATGCACCATTGCGACATAATAATCCACCTAGCTTGGGTGTTCTGACCCTAATCCAAATAAATTTTCCAGGTATGATTTTACTCATTGTTGGTAATGATAATGTAATGTATATGTGTGGTGCATGCACTTACAAAATGTATGCTCTATAGGAGTGTCTCATCATACAGCCTTGATAGTAGTCCTCGAAGTTCTGAGCAAACATCAAAGTGCTAGTTCAATTACTGTATAGAAGCCTCGGTGCTAATAGGTGTAATTAATCAATTGTGACCACATGTGAAAGTATTATTAAGGTGTGTCTTTTATATCCTATAATGACAATTAATGTGTAACTCTACTCAACATGGTGTGGCAGGACATGATTCTACAAAGATGAGGGCATTTGTTAGTGATCCTTTGAAAATAGGTCGTGCAATTCGGAACCAAGAGTGTCCGCAGAGCTTCTACATCTCTTTAATATGTTGCAGATGGTTAAAAGAGGGAGATAGGACCTTTAATGTTAAAGGTGTCAATACAAGCACAACATGTGATTGTATTGTAGTGAGGTTGCCCACAGGAGGCTCTGTTTATGGCTACCCCAATGACATTGTCCCACCATGAAATCTCTGTATATGTGAGTGATGAGATGATTTTTCCTTCATTAAGACCTTATGTATTGTTCTGTATATGTTGCATGTATGTCATTCTTATGCCATGTAGATAAAGAGGAGCCTTTCTTAATTTAGATTTGTGAGACCATCTTAGATAACAATGGCTCTATTATTGTCATCGGTACTATGCATCAAGTGGCAACCATTATAGCGCGGGCCAAGCAATCTGGATTCTCCTTAGACACCATGGTGAATGTGGGATGTACAACACAGATTAGAAAGGCATTTGGACAAGAGGTAAGCAACCCTAACCATAGAGGTTTCCATTGAACATCACTACAAAAAATCATCTCGTACTCTTGTGCAAATACATACCCTTGTTGCTGGCTACCTTCACGAGCATAGTTGGAGTAAACCATACACAACCTTTCTCACTTGATTATATCATTGATCCTTGCAACATGATGCACTAGGGCAGACACCCAGATGGGACAGCATGGTGAAATATGGAACAAACATTTTTGTGCTCCAAAATAAGGGTGCTATATTTTTTGTGGAATTAAGAGAGATATTTTCTTTAAAGGTGGATGTTAGCGTGGATATGACTTTTGGGATAGCTTGTTGAAGCGTCATGTAAAAAAAGGACAAGTGATACGTTGTAAGATCCATGTCCCCACCACGCAACGAATTCAGGGGTGCTAGTAGCGGGAGTAGCACTTCTTGCACACAGGGCAGGATCTCACACTCGGGGCCTCGCCCCCACGGATATCCGGACAAGAGACTAATCCATCGGTTCTTCCAAAACCGAACCCGAAAAAACTTCCCTTGCCCGAAAAGCTCAGGCGATTCGTTTAGGATAAATTTTTCTCTAATGTTGTCAAAAACCTTAACTAACTGAACTGATCTGACCGAACCCATAAGTCCCATAATCAAATCAGGGAAAGATTGCACTTGGATCATAGAGACCAACACTTTTTTCCTCATTGAGAGGCACAGCCGTTGATTCTTTTCCATAGAACAATTTTTGTTCGGGATTTACTTCATCTAGCGTACCATAACAGAATTGAGTCTCAATTTAGGGATCCATCAGTCCAGCCTAACCCCATCCAATCCCATGGGTTAGCCAATCGCCCAACCACTGTAGTGATGGGAATCCAATTAGAAATTTGGTTAGGTTTTGTCCCGGGTGTGCTAGGGAAAAGAGTTCCCAGGCCCCTAGCCGGATATTCATGCAAACTTAAAACTAGTCACACCACTTACACGCCCAATATGAAATTGCCTTTTTCATAGATTCAGCTATCTTTAAAACAATCATTTAGTGAAATCATAGTTACTGATCATAATCCTCCAAAAATTTTTGGTTGAATTTTAATTTCCAATCATTCCTTCCTTAGTGTACCTGTGGCATCATTGGCAACCAGAACGCTCACCACCTGTCCACTCAGGGGTTTTCGATGGTTCCTAGCTCATAGTACTCGGCAATATTCACATATAAAAATGGAATCTTTGTTGAAGATCAGCAAGATCAACCAACAGATCCATATAAAAGAACCATGGACTCATCCGTTTGAGGACCAGCAAGGTCAATCAACCAGATCTATGCCCGAATTCAGAAAACAACTCTTACTCATTCCAATATCTTCCACGACGCACGTGTGGGTATCGTCGGCAACCCAGGGCCCAAGCACTGTATGGTCAGCACCCTCTAGGATCCTTCGCAGGTGACCTAGCGCTTCACTCATAGGCCGCTTCCTTGGTCCCTCATCCACCGTACCGGAAGCTCATCATTTTAATCCTCGGCGGCCAACCTTGCTATTATGCGAGATGTCCTCCAATGACTCTCTGTCAGCTGTTGCAACTTTATCAGATTAGGTCTCCACGACCTCATTCACAAGATGGTCAAAATGCTTCTCTAGCATTCTTGACATAAAATAGTCATTTAAAAACAGTTCAAAAATACAGTTTCTATAACGAACTCTCGTCTTTTCACATTGCTCCACATCAAACCACATTAATTAATTCCACAACCATTTCATAAGTATTCCTATTCTCATCCAATCACATCATTTTCATCTCATCACATCTTTCCTCAATTTATCCTCATCAGATCATCTCATCCTCTCGCATCTACCCATATCCACATCTCATCACATCACATTCATTCACATCTCATCCATTCAGACCACATCACATTTACTCACATCACATCTCATTCATTTTACCTCACATCTCATTCATTCACATCTATCCCGAATCACATCCCATCACATCTCATTCATTCACATCTATCCCGAATCACATCCCATCACATCTCATTCATTCACATCTATCCCGAATCACATCCCATCACATCACATTCATTCGTATCCATCACATTCTCTTTCATTCATATCCATCACATTCATTCTCATCACCATTATATCACCACTTCTATCCACATCATATCTCATTCATACACATCTCATCTCATTCATCCACATCCATCCAATCATTCACATGTACGACTACTCGCATCTATCCATACATTCATATCTATCACTTCACATCCACATATATTCATGTCACATCTCATCTCTTTACATCACATCACATTCTTTCACATACACATCTATGTCCATTCTTTCACATACATCCACATCCATTCTTTCACATACACATTCACACCCATTTTTCTCATACACATTCACATCCATTCTTCACATACACATCCTTATCCATTCTTCACATACACATTTACTCATATCTCATATCTTTCATTTACATTCTAATTCACATGACATCACATCTCATCCATTCATTCATATTTTTCTGATTCACATCACATCTCATCACATCTATTCACCTCACATCTCATCACCTCTATTCACATCACATCCATCCATCCATTCATTCCCATCTATCTGATTCACATCATAGCTCATCACATCTATTCACCTCACATCTCATCACCTCTATTCACATCACATCTATCCATCCATTTGTTCCCATATATCTAATTCACATCACATCTATTCACCTCACATTCTCATCATCTCTATTCACATCACATCCATCCATCCATTCTTTCCCATCTATCTGATTCACATCACATCTCACATCTATTCACCTCACATCTCATCACTTCTATTCACATCACATCCATCCATCCATTCACATCTATCTAATTCACATCCATTCGCATCTATCTTATTCACACCACATCCATTCACATCTATCTAATTCACATCCATTCGCATCTATCTTATTCACATCACATCCATCCATCCATTCGCATCTATCTAATTCACATCACATTCTCATCATCTCTATTCACATCACATCCATCCATTCAATCATCATCTGGTGATTCACATCTTATCTCATCACATCTATTCACAGAATTTAAACATAGAATTTAAGAGGATTCTAATTTTTTATATAAAGATTCTTTACGCATCTATTTATGCATAATTCAATTTTAAGGAAAATAACACTTTTGAAATAAAATTAAATCCTTTATGCATCTTCTTATGCATAAATTCAATTTTAATGAGAATAACTCTTTTGAAATAAAAATAACTCTTTTATGCATCTTTCCGTGCATGAATTCAATTTTAATGAGAATGACACTTTTGAAATAAAAATAATTCTTTTATGCACCTTCCTATGCATAAATTCAATTTTAATGAGAATGACACTTTTGAAATAAAAATAATTCTTTTATGCACCTTCCTATGCATAAATTCAATTTCAATGAGAATGACACTTTTGAAATAAAAATAATTCTTTTATGCACCTTCCTATGCATAAATTCAATTTTAATGAGAATGACACTTTTGAAATAAAAATAATTCTTTTATGCATCTTTCTGTGCATAAATTTAATTTTAATGAGAATGACACTTTTGAAATAAAAATAAATCTTTTAGAATGCACAAACGGAGGGAATTACTCTTTTAGAATAACCTAATGATAAACTTTAGTTCCACAAAATTTAAGAAATTTTTGCCATAACCTCCTTTGTATGCCTGACCATTTCTCAATTTTATCATTCAATTTATGACTTGAATTAATCCAATTTGAATTCTGATATCTCTAATCTACTCCATTTTCCAAAAATCAAGAGAGTAAACAATGAAAAGAGTTTAATCAATCTTTCAATTAAACTTTCTAGGATTGAGAAGGGCTGAATTGTAAAGAAGAGAAGGGGGTGGCCTTTCCATCAAGGCATAGCATCAAATTTTAATTTAACATTTACAAAGAATAAAATTTGAGAAAACCATAGATTTAAAAATTCACAATAAGTAAGAATTAAGCTAACATGGAGCTTGTAAGCTTTCCTTTGGCTTGAGGGATTGAGGGTTCTACTCTTGTTTGCAGCAAGAGTGGCCACCAAATTCACTTGGAGAGGATTAGGCCAAAAAACAATTGAATTATCAAGAAATTCAATGTTAAAATGGCTCAGGAGATGACAGAAGTAGAGTAACAGTGCATAAACACCATTAAGCTTTTACAAAGGGAGAGGCTTCTATTTATAGAAAAAAGTGAGCCTCTAACCAAGCAAACTGATTCTAGAATTTTCCAGATCAGTTTGGTCACTTTTTGACCATTTTTAGGTCAGTTTAGCTTACTTTTTGGATCTAGTTAAAACAGGAGAGAGGAGAGATAAAAATATCTCATTATTTGTGAGTTTAAAATTCATCCACACATGTGAAATAGGTGCCTCCTTCATGAGGGGTATTCCCCACACTGAGGTGTCAAAAATGCATCATTTCCTCTAAATATCTCTTCTTTTTTAACTAATAAACCTTGTCCTTAGTCAACTCTTCATCTTATGTGAGTATTTACTCATTTTTGGGAGAATTTTCTTTTATTCTTCAATTTATCTCCTCCCTACATTTGGATTAATCTTATTGGTCCATAAAAACCTTAATCCAAAATTTTCAAAAAATCTGGACCCTCAAGATAAGGTCCTTTTTACCTATTTTCAATTTATTCCAATTGCACATTGGAAAGTTCTTTTTGAATTTCTATTTAGAGAAATTTAGTTTAATAAGAAAGGATACTTTTCCATCCAAAGATATCTAAAAACTGAGTTATCTCTCTCTAGAAAATTTTCTCTCTCTAGGCCAAAACAGGTAGAAACAAGATCTTTTATTATTCTGAAAAGGGGATTGATTATAGGGGAAGAAACTGGACATCTTAAGGGGCTGGGAGGAATCTTACATTCTCTCCCACTTGAAAAACGTGAGATGTCCTCATCTCGCAGGGTGGAGTATGATCTCTTTCACCTTCTTCTTCTTCTTCAATTACTTCGAGAAAATAAATTCTAGTATCTTCTCTAATTATGACAAAGAGACATTGTATCAAGGACTTCTATGTGTAATAAATTCTAGTGTCCCATACCACCATAAATTATCCCACATAAATCTAGAGATAAGTATACATGGAAATCCTTCACATAGGATTAAGCTTGTGTCCCATACCACAAGAATAATACATACTAAAAATTTCATAAAATATAGTTCAAGATGGAAGGACCAGTTCCTCCAAGAGGTTCTACTTTTGATGCATAAAAACTCTCCTTGAAATTTACAAAAATTCTTAAGAAGAAAATTTACTATAAAAAAATAATCAAATGA